>NC_086445.1:946237290-947437290 GCF_028390025.1 Pseudophryne corroboree | reverse complement strand
TTCCGGGAGTGGACAACTGGGAAGCGGACTTCCTCAGCAGACACGATCTACACCCGGGAGAGTGGGGACTTCATCCAGAAGTCTTCCACATGATTGTGAACCGTTGGGAAAAACCAAAGGTGGATATGATGGCGTCCCGCCTCAACAAAAAACTGGACAGGTATTGCGCCAGGTCAAGAGACCCTCAGGCAATAGCTGTGGACGCTCTGGTAACACCGTGGGTGTTCCAGTCAGTGTATGTGTTTCCTCCTCTGCCTCTCATACCAAAAGTACTGAGAATTATACGGCAAAGGGGAGTAAGAACGATACTCGTGGCTCCGGATTGGCCAAGAAGGACTTGGTACCCGGAACTTCAGGAGATGCTCACGGAAGATCCGTGGCCTCTACCTCTAAGACGGGACCTGCTTCAGCAGGGACCGTGTCTATTCCAAGACTTACCGCGGCTGCGTTTGACGGCATGGCGGTTGAACGCCGAATTCTAAGGGAAAAAGGCATTCCGGAAGAGGTCATCCCTACCCTGGTAAAAGCCAGGAAGGAGGTGACTGCACAACATTATCACCGCATTTGGAGAAAATATGTTGCGTGGTGTGAGGCCAGGAAGGCCCCGACGGAGGAATTTCAACTGGGTCGATTCCTACATTTCCTGCAAACAGGATTGTCTATGGGCCTCAAATTAGGGTCCATTAAGGTTCAAATTTCGGCCCTGTCGATTTTCTTCCAGAAAGAATTGGCTTCAGTTCCTGAAGTCCAGACTTTTGTAAAAGGAGTACTACATATACAGCCCCCGGTTGTGCCCCCAGTGGCTCCGTGGGATCTTAATGTAGTTTTGGATTTTCTCAAATCCCATTGGTTTGAGCCACTCAAATCGGTGGATTTGAAATATCTTACATGGAAAGTAACCATGCTACTGGCCCTGGCTTCAGCCAGGAGAGTGTCAGAATTGGCGGCTTTATCGTATAAAAGCCCATATCTTATTTTCCATTCGTACAGGGCAGAACTGCGGACGCGTCCTCAGTTTCTGCCTAAGGTGGTTTCAGCGTTTCACCTGAACCAGCCTATTGTGGTGCCTGCGGCTACTAGCGATTTGGAGGATTCCAAGTTGCTGGACGTTGTCAGGGCATTGAAAATATATATTTCAAGGACGGCTGGAGTCAGAAAATCTGACTCGCTGTTTATACTGTATGCACCCAACAAGCTGGGTGCTCCTGCTTCTAAGCAGACGATTGCTCGTTGGATTTGTAGCACAATTCAACTTGCACATTCTGTGGCAGGCCTGCCACAGCCTAAATCTATCAAGGCCCATTCCACAAGGAAGGTGGGCTCATCTTGGGCGGCTGCCCGAGGGGTCTCGGCATTACAACTCTGCCGAGCAGCTACGTGGTCGGGGGAGAACACGTTTGTAAAATTCTACAAATTTGATACCCTGGCTAAAGAGGACCTGGAGTTCTCTCATTCGGTGCTGCAGAGTCATCCGCACTCTCCCGCCCGTTTGGGAGCTTTGGTATAATCCCCATGGTCCTGACGGAGTCCCAGCATCCACTAGGACGTCAGAGAAAATAAGATTTTACTTACCGATAAATCTATTTCTCGTAGTCCGTAGTGGATGCTGGGCGCCCATCCCAAGTGCGGATTGTCTGCAATACTTGTACATAGTTATTGTTACAAAAAAATCGGGTTGTTCTTGTTGTGAGCCGTCTGTTCAGAGGCTCCTACGTTTGTCATACTGTTAACTGGGTTCAGATCACAAGTTGTACGGTGTGATTGGTGTGGCTGGTATGAGTCTTACCCGGGATTCAAAATCCTTCCTTATTGTGTACGCTCGTCCGGGCACAGTATCCTAACTGAGGCTTGGAGGAGGGTCATGGGGGGAGGAGCCAGTGCACACCACCTAGTCCTAAAGCTTTTATTTTTGTGCCCTGTCTCCTGCGGAGCCGCTAATCCCCATGGTCCTGACGGAGTCCCAGCATCCACTACGGACTACGAGAAATAGATTTATCGGTAAGTAAAATCTTATTTTTCAGCACTGTCAGCTGTCAGCTCAGTGATTACACAGCTGCCGTGCCGGATGCTGGGTTCGGCGCACGCTTGTCTCCTGTGTGCTGCAGCAGTGGACAGTGCTGTGTCCTGGGCGGCAGCAGCAGCGGTCAGGAGCATCACGGGAGTCCTCCAGCAGCAGTTCAGCAGTCGCGGCCCTCTGGATTACGGCAGCCACTGCAAATGAAGGCTCATGTCGCAGTTCTCTAGCAAATGAGCCCCACGTCACACACCAGATCACTGCATGGCGTGCCGGAGCCAGAGGCAGCAGTAGCCCAGCAGCCCCCAGGAGATCAGGACTGCCCTCACTGATACCCCTTTTACACTCGCACACCCGGGTCACTCCCGGGATGCTTCCCGGGATGCATCCCAGGATGCATTCCCGGGACTGACCCCTTTCAAACTGCACTAAGACCTGGGATCGACCCGGGACAGCCCCATTTACACTGATCCCGGGATATCCCTGCAAATGCATATGTATGTCATTAGAAATGGCTTTTTTCTGGCTCACATAGATGAGGTCACAGTAGTCAACAAAGGGAGGGGTGGTGCCTGCTCACACCATTGCTGCAGTCATGGCCGACAGAGTACCAGTGTATATGCCTGAGCTCATGATTCTTTCTGCTTTGCAGATGTTCCATACAGCCAGTGACAGCATGATGCAGCTTGTCACACTGTGTAGTATACTGCACATATATTTTATGAGGAGGGCGCAATTTATGGTGGATAGGGCTACTAGTCGCCGCCAATATTTGCGCAGGAGGAGAGCCCTCATATCATCCAGGATGAGTACCATCCTGAGCGTGAGTATGGGGCCTAACCGGTCATTTTGGTCCAAAGATCGCCGGCACGGAGAAGTCTTTATGAGGAGCGTGGAAGCTTACCAGGATGAGGAGTGGATGGCTAACTTCCGTGTGTCTCGTGCAACCTTTAACTACATCCTGGAATTACTTACCCCAGCACTTGACATGCAGACCACCAGGCTTAGGAGACCCATCAAGGCACACAGGAGGCTAGCTATTGCATTGTGGTGGTATGCTACCCCAGGAGAGTACCGCTCAGTCTCATGCTTGTTCGGTGTTGCGATCTCCACCTGCTGTGTCATAGTCCACCAGGTGACTAAAGCAATTGTATCTACCTTATACAAGCGCTTCATATCTCTACCACAAGGACAGCGCTTACAGGATACCATCAAAGGATTTGTGAAGCGAGGCTATCCGCAGTGTGGAGGAGCGATTGATGGGACACACATCCCCATTATTGCCCCACGTGACAACCATGCTGACTATTTTAATAGGAAGGGCTTGCACTCCATCATATTACAGGCTGTTGTGGACCACAAATATTGGTAAGTGTTTTTCTCTAACGTCCTAAGTGGATGCTGGGGACTCCGTCAGGACCATGGGGAATAGCGGCTCCGCAGGAGACAGGGCACAAAAATAAAGCTTTAGGATTAGGTGGTGTGTACTGGCTCCTCCCCCTATGACCCTCCTCCAAGCCTCAGTTAGGTTTTGTGCCCGTCCGAGCAGGGTGCAATCTAGGTGGCTCTCCTAAAGAGCTGCTTAGAAAAAGTTTTTAAGGTTTTTTATTTTCAGTGAGTCCTGCTGGCAACAGGCTCACTGCATCGAGGGACTTAGGGGAGAGAATTTCAACTCACCTGCGTGCAGGATGGATTGGATTCTTAGGCTACTGGACACCATTAGCTCCAGAGGGAGTCGGAACACAGGTCTCACCCTGGGGTTCGTCCCGGAGCCGCGCCGCCGACCCCCCTTACAGATGCTGAAGATTGAAGGTCCGGAAACAGGCGGCAGAAGGCTCTTCAGTCTTCATGAAGGTAGCGCACAGCACTGCAGCTGTGCGCCATTGTTGTCACACACTTCACACCAAGCGGTCACGGAGGGTGCAGGGCGCTGCTGGGGGCGCCCTGGGCAGCAATATTTAATACCTTTATGGCAAAAGAATACATCACATATAGCCATTGAGGCTATATGTATGTATTTAACCCATGCCAGATATCTAAAACTCCGGGAGAAAAGCCCGCTGAAAAAGGAGGCGGGGCTTATTCTCCTCAGCACACAGCGCCATTTTCCTGCTCAGCTCCGCTGTGAGGAAGGCTCCCAGGACTCTCCCCTGCACTGCACTACAGAAACAGGGTAAAACAGAGAGGGGGGGCATTTTTTGGCGATATTTTGATATATTTAAGCTGCTATAAGGAACAACACTTATATAAGGTTGTTCCCATATATATTATAGCGCTTGGGTGTGTGCTGGCAAACTCTCCCTCTGTCTCCCCAAAGGGCTAGTGGGGTCCTGTCTTCGATAAGAGCATTCCCTGTGTGTCTGCTGTGTGTCGGTACGTGTGTGTCGACATGTATGAGGACGATGTTGGTGTGGATGCAGAGCAATTGCCGATAATGGTGATGTCACCCCCCAGGGAGTCGACACCGGAATGGATGGCTTTGTTTATGGAATTACGTGATAATGTCAGCACATTACAAAAATCAGTTGACGACATGAGACGGCCGGCAAACCAGTTAGTACCTGCCCAGGCGTCTCAGACACCGTCAGGGGCTGTAAAGCGCCCTTTACCTCAGTCGGTCGACACAGACACAGACACTGAATCTAGTGTCGACGGTGATGAAACAAACGTATTTTCAAGTAGGGCCACACGTTATATGATCACGGCAATGAAGGAGGCTTTGCATATCTCTGATACTGCAAGTACCACAAAAAGGGGTATTATGTGGGGGGTGAAAAAACTACCTGTAGTTTTTCCTGAATCAGAGGAATTAAATGATGTATGTGATGAAGCGTGGGTTAACCCAGATAGAAAAGTGCTAATTTCAAAAAAGTTATTAGCATTATACCCTTTCCCGCCAGAGGTTAGGGCGCGCTGGGAAACACCCCCTAGGGTGGATAAGGCGCTCACACGCTTATCAAAACAAGTGGCGTTACCGTCTCCTGATACTGCCGCCCTCAGGGATCCAGCTGATAGGAGACTGGAAACTACCCTAAAAAGTATATACACACATACTGGTGTTATACTGCGACCAGCCATCGCCTCAGCCTGGATGTGCAGTGCTGGGGTCGTCTGGTTGGATTCCCTGACTGAAAATATTGATACCCTGGATAGGGACAGTATTTTATTGACTATAGAGCAATTAAAGGATGCTTTCCTTTATATGCGAGATGCTCAGAGAGATATTTGCACTCTGGCATCGAGAGTAAATGCGATGTCCATATCTGCCAGAAGGAGTTTATGGACGCGACAGTGGTCAGGTGATGCGGATTCCAAACGACATATGGAAGTATTGCCGTATAAAGGGGAGGAATTATTTGGCATCGGTCTATCGGATCTGGTGGCCACGGCAACTGCCGGAAAATCCACCTTTTTACCTCAGACCCCCTCCCAACAGAAAAAGACACCGTCTTTTCAGCCGCAGTCCTTTCGGTCCTATAAGAACAAGCGGACAAAAGGACAGTCATATCTGCCTCGGGGCAGAGGAAGGGGTAAGAGAGGGCAGCAAGCAGCCCCTGCCCAGGAACAGAAGCCCTCCCAGGGTTCTGCAAAGCCCTCAGCATGACGCTGGGGCCTTACAAGCGGACTCAGGAGCGGTGGGGGGTCGACTCAAGAATTTCAGCGCACAGTGGGCTTGCTCACAGGTGGACCCCTGGATTCTGCAGGTAGTATCTCAGGGTTACAGGTTGGAATTCGAGAAGTCTCCCCCTCGCCGGTTCCTAAAGTCTGCTTTGCCAACGTCTCCCTCAGACAGGGCGACGGTATTGGAAGCCATTCACAAGCTGTTTTCTCAGCAGGTGATAGTCAAGGTACCCCTCCTACAACAGGGAAAGGGGTATTACTCCACGCTATTTGTGGTACCGAAGCCGGACGGCTCGGTAAGACCTATTCTAAATCTGAAATCTTTGAACCTGTACATACAAAAATTCAAGTTCAAGATGGAGTCACTCAGAGCAGTGATAGCGAATCTGGAAGAAGGGGACTTTATGGTGTCCCTGGACATAAAGGATGCTTACCTGCATGTCCCAATTTGCCCTTCACATCAAGGGTACCTCAGGTTCGTGGTGCAAAACTGTCATTATCAGTTTCAGACGCTGCCGTTTGGATTGTCCACGGCACCTCGGGTCTTTACCAAGGTAATGGCCGAAATGATGATTCTTCTGCGAAGAAGAGGCGTATTAATTATCCCTTACTTGGACGATCTCCTGATAAGGGCAAGGTCCAGAGAACAGCTGGAGGATGGAGTAGCACTAACCCAACTAGTGCTGCAACAACACGGGTGGATTCTGAATTTTCCAAAATCTCAGTTGACCCCGACGACACGTCTGCTGTTCCTGGGAATGATTCTGGACACGGTTCAGAAAAAGGTGTTTTTTCCGGAGGAGAAAGCCAGGGAGTTATCCGAACTTGTCAGGAACCTCCTAAAACCAGGGAAAGTGTCTGTGCATCAATGCACAAGAGTCCTGGGAAAGATGGTGGCTTCTTACGAAGCGATTCCATTCGGCAGATTCCACGCACGAACTTTTCAGTGGGATCTGCTGGACAAATGGTCCGGATCACATCTGCAGATGCATCAGCGGATAACCTTATCGCCACGGACAAGGGTGTCTCTTCTGTGGTGGTTGCAGAGTGCTCATCTGTTAGAGGGCCGCAGATTCGGCATACAGGACTGGGTCCTGGTGACCACGGATGCCAGTCTGAGAGGCTGGGGAGCGGTCACACAGGGAAGAAACTTCCAGGGAGTATGGTCAAGCCTGGAGATGTCTCTTCACATAAATATACTGGAGCTAAGAGCGATTTACAATGCTCTAAGTCTGGCAAAACCCCTGCTTCAGGGTCAGCCGGTGTTGATCCAGTCGGACAACATCACGGCAGTCGCCCACGTAAACAGACAGGGCGGCACAAGAAGCAGGACAGCAATGGCAGAAGCTGCAAGGATTCTTCGCTGGGCGGAAGATCATGTGATAGCACTGTCAGCAGTATTCATTCCGGGAGTGGACAACTGGGAAGCAGACTTCCTCAGCAGACACGATCTACACCCGGGAGAGTGGGGACTTCATCCAGAAGTCTTCCACATGATTGTGAACCGTTGGGAAAAACCAATGGTGGATATGATGGCGTCCCGCCTCAACAAAAAACTGGACAGGTATTGCGCCAGGTCAAGAGACCCTCAGGCAATAGCTGTGGACGCTCTGGTAACACCGTGGGTGTTCCAGTCAGTGTATGTGTTCCCTCCTCTGCCTCTCATACCAAAAGTACTGAGAATTATACGGCAAAAGGGAGTAAGAACGATACTAGTGGCTCCGGATTGGCCAAGAAGAACTTGGTACCCGGAACTTCAAGAGATGCTCACGGAGGATCCGTGGCCTCTACCTCTAAGACGGGACCTGCTTCAGCAGGGACCGTGTCTATTCCAAGACTTACTGCGGCTGCGTTTGACGGCATGGCGGTTGAACGCCGAATTCTAAGGGAAAAAGGCATTCCGGAAGAGGTCATTCCTACACTGGTAAAAGCCAGGAAGGAGGTGACTTCACAACATTATCACCGCATTTGGAGAAAATATGTTGCGTGGTGTGAGGCCAGGAAGGCCCCCACAGAGGAATTTCAACTGGGTCGATTCCTACATTTCCTGCAAACAGGATTGTCTATGGGCCTCAAATTGGGGTCCATTAAGGTTCAAATTTCGGCCCTGTCGATTTTCTTCCAGAAAGAATTGGCTTCAGTTCCTGAAGTCCAGACTTTTGTAAAAGGAGTACTACATATACAGCCCCCGGTTGTGCCCCCAGTGGCACCGTGGGATCTTAATGTAGTCTTGGATTTTCTCAAATCCCATTGGTTTGAGCCGCTCAAATCGGTGGAGTTGAAGTATCTTACATGGAAAGTAACCATGCTACTGGCCCTGGCTTCAGCCAGGAGAGTATCAGAATTGGCGGCTTTATCATATAAGAGCCCATATCTGATTTTCCATACGGACAGGGCAGAACTGCGGACGCGTCCTCATTTTCTGCCTAAGGTGGTGTCAGCGTTTCACCTGAACCAGCCTATTGTGGTGCCTGCGGCTACTAACGATTTGGAGGATTCCAAGTTGTTGGACGTGGTCCGGGCATTGAAAATATATATTTCAAGAACGGCGGGAGTCAGAAAGTCTGACTCACTGTTTATATTGTATGCACCCAACAAGATGGGTGCTCCTGCTTCTAAGCAGACGATTGCTCGTTGGATTTGTAGCACAATTCAACTTGCACATTCTGTGGCAGGCTTGCCACAACCTAAATCTGTCAAGGCCCATTCCACAAGGAAAGTGGGCTCATCCTGGGCGGCTGCCCGGGGGGTCTCGGCATTACAACTCTGCCGAGCTGCTACTTGGTCAGGGGCAAACACGTTTGCAAAATTCTACAAATTTGATACCCTGGCTGAGGAGGACCTTGAGTTCTCTCATTCGGTGCTGCAGAGTCATCCGCACTCTCCCGCCCGTTTGGGAGCTTTGGTATAATCCCCATGGTCCTGACGGAGTCCCCAGCATCCACTTAGGACGTTAGAGAAAATAAGAATTTACTTACCGATAATTCTATTTCTCGTAGTCCGTAGTGGATGCTGGGCGCCCATCCCAAGTGCGGATTGTCTGCAATACTTGTACATAGTTATTGTTACAAACAAATTCGGGTTGTTATTGTTGTGAGCCGTCTGTTCAGAGGCTCCTACGTTTGTCATACTGTTAACTGGGTTCAGATCACAAGTTATACGGTGTGATTGGTGTGGCTGGTATGAGTCTTACCCGGGATTCAATATCCTTCCTTATTGTGTACGCTCGTCCGGGCACAGTATCCTAACTGAGGCTTGGAGGAGGGTCATAGGGGGAGGAGCCAGTACACACCACCTAATCCTAAAGCTTTATTTTTGTGCCCTGTCTCCTGCGGAGCCGCTATTCCCCATGGTCCTGACGGAGTCCCCAGCATCCACTACGGACTACGAGAAATAGAATTATCGGTAAGTAAATTCTTATTATTTTTGGGGTGGTGGGATGAGTTGCATGTGTGAGTTTTACATTCTAACTTTTTTAAATTTTACTGTTCTTTAGTTTCCTAGATGTGTTTATTGGCTGGCCAGGCCGATCTCATGACTCCCGAGTTCTTGCCAATTCTGACCTATTCAACATCGTAGAGGAGAAGCAGGGTGGCTGGCTGTACCCCAAAGAGTGTGCAAAGATTGTGAATGGGGTGGAGATCCCTGTCCACATCATCGGGGATGCTGCATACCCTTTACGCCCCTGGATTATGAAAGGTTACACCCAACAGGTCCAGTTAACCCCAGAGAAACAAACCTATACTCACACCCTGAGTTCAGCAAGGATGGTGGTTGAGAACGCCTTTGGCAGGTTAAAAGGAAGATGGCGTTGTTTGATGAAGCGCAATGATGTGGACCTAAAGAATATGCCTAATGTAGTAGCTGCGTGCTGTATACTGCACAACATCTGTGAACTGAACAATGAGGTATTCCTTCCTGAGTGGACTGTGCTGGACCCTGAGGTTATGAACCCACATGTGGAAGGTGCTTTGTTTGGGACTGCCTCAAACTCCGCTGCAGAACAAATACGCCACACTATTACGTCCAACCTTGCAGCACTGGTACAATAGTGTTTAAGAATCAGCACAACATGTTTGGTGAATTAAATTTTTTTTATTTTGTATTCCACCTTTGATCTTTGGTTTCAATATTTATGATTTTCAAAAAAAACCACATTGCCAGCAACTGTGTATATATGGAGAAACAATGTAGAAAACACTGAAAACATGGTCTACTGTTACGCACAAGTGGGAATGTTATGCATAGATTTGCAATCAAGTTTTGATTGGCATAAAAAAAAAAAAACACTGGTAGGCTTGTAGATACAATACCATAAACCACAGTGTCCCTGCAGTATATTATTACTGTGTAAAAAATAAATAAAAAGTGCTTTAATGTAGACACTATACAAAACAGAACATAGAAAAAAAATTAAAGAATGCACAAACAGTTGTGCATAAACACTGACCACACTGTGGTTATTTAACAACAAATAACAACAATAAGAAATTCACTGTGTTTCACGGCAAATTGCGCAATACAGTAAACTCTGTGCTTTGCGCGCTAGATGGTGCAGTATTTGGGGCATAGTATGGGCCAGGATTAAATGATGAAAAACCCTGCTCAGGGTATTGTGAGTTGTGGTGTTGGATTGGTGCTCTTGAGGTATTGCTCATACGCTCATAGAACGCCATGTTCATTTGGTGCAATTCCCTGTGCCGGTCATACTGCTCTCTACTCATGCGTTCCTGCATTGTCATGACTTGGGAAAGAAATGCATCATGCATTTGGCGTTCTGCCTCTAGAAACCTGTCGAGCCTTGCATCCTCCTGTGTGGACATTGTAGCGTCCATCTCTCGGAGTTGGTCGACAAGGACATTTGACATGGCTTTAGCCACTTGCTCCGCTCTGCTCAGTTTCTTCCTTCTAGGCGGTACGGTGTAAACTGTGAAGAGAAGAAATACAAAATGAGCGTATATAAAAATAGCAGCGTTAGCAAACATGTGTTTGTGGCATTAATCCACCTACACACTAGCTACTCTGCAACATTGAACTATTTATAAAAATGCAAAGCCCCCCTGGGTGGGGGCAGAAATTGCAAAGCGTGCCACCGTGCCAGCAGCGTGATGAGCGCAGTGATCCTGCAAGGGGCTCATTTGCGCTCGCTACGCTGCCGCCACAGTGGCCACTCATACTACACACATAACCGGATGATTAACAATTGTGGATTTGTGCTATGAGTGTTAATTTCTAAACATGTACTTACTGTTTTTCTGTAAAGTTGGGGTGATGGTGACGGCACTTTGTACAGTCCCACTGTCACTGGTCTGAGCATCCACGACGTCTTCAATGGTTGCAGTTATGCTGTCGTCGTTTCTGGATGTGTTTATGGACGGCTGGGATGACGGACAGACGTCACTGCTTGTCTGTGTCTCTTCTGGAGTGCCTTCTGTAGCTGTGTACTGTGAACTGGAAGACAGACTCACCGGACTGCATATAGCTGTGTTTCCAAAGATATTGGCGCAGATGTCATAATATAATACTGCCAGTCGATACGGCCAACACCGCTCTTTTTCCTGTTGTTGTCATGCACCTTCAGGAACTGCTTTTTAAGAGTTTTCATTTTGTTTAACACTTGCTGCTGTGTGCGGATGATTCCTCTGGCTTCCAGCATCTTGGAGATGTTTTTATAAATCACTGCATCTTTAACTGTGCATGTGGGGTGTGGTTCATCAAATCGACAGTATCTAGGTCGACAATGTTTAGGTCGACCACTATAGGTCGACAGTCACTAGGTCGACATGGATGGAAGGTCGACAGGGTTTCTAGGTCGACATGTGCTAGGTCAACAGGTCTAAAGGTCGACATGAGGATTTTTTTTTTTTTGTGTCGTTTTCTTCGTAGAGTGACCGGGATCCCAAATTAGTGCACCGCGTCCCCTCGCATGGCTCGCTTCGCTCGCCATGCTTCGGGCATGGTGCCTTCGCTCCGCTACCGCTTCGCTCGGCACACTTTACCGTTCCAATCGTAGTCCACGTGGATCGTTAAGTATGAAAAAATTCAAAAAAAGAAAAAAAAAGTGAAAAACTCATGTCGACCTTTAGACCTATCGACCTAGAAACCCTGTCGACCTTCCATCCATGTCGACCTAGTGACTGTCGACCTATAGTGGTCGACCTAAACATTGTCGACCTAGACACTGTCGATCTTCAGACCGGATCCCTTGCCTGTGATCTGCCTCATTATTTCCTCCTCTCCCCTAATGCTCAGCAACTCTCTAACCTCCTGGTCTGTCCAGGCTGCCATGCTGCCTTCCTCACACGCATCCAGGACGCTCCCCAGGGCTCTGGAAGATGACAACATCTTTTCTGAGCCCATGAAAGCTCCAATCGGAGGCCTTTTAACAGTCCCGGGTAGTGAATCCCGGGACGGGCCCTTTCACACTACCCAGCTTCCCGGGACGGTCCCGGATTCAACCCTGGTCGAGACCTGGGTTGAAATCCCGGGATGCTCGACCCGGGAAATTGTCCCTGTACCCTTTCACACTGACAAAAAACCCGGGATGATGCGCGTTCACGTGCAATATCCCGGGATTTTCATGCGAGTGTAAATGGGGTATGAGCTGCCAAACCAGGTGGAGGCAATCGGCAAGAAGAAGAGGAAGAATGGTGATGAAGCAGGAGCTGGGGGGAAATGGGCATTGGGGGCAAGACCATGAACCTGAGAGATGCCACATATGATGAGGGTGTGCAGGCACTAAAGAAGGTTGGCAAGGAGGTGACACTGGAGGGTGAATGCAGCATGCTGGGGGTGTTCAATGTGCAAGTCCTGGGGGTCTCCTGTTCTGCAGGGTCATCTGTTATGGGGTCCCTTGTGCTACAAAGTCTCCTATTCTGCAGAGTCTTCTCCTTTGTCATATCAAGTGTAATGATGTAGTGTAATGATGTAGTATAATGTAATGCTGAGGATCGCCTGTACTCCAGGGTACTGCAGGGTCTCCCATACTACAGTCGCCTGTTTAGCAGGGTCTCCTATACCACAGGATCTCCCATACTACAGGGTCTCTTGTACTCAGGTCATTTAGTATTTGCTGTTTGTCTGCTTCTTAACATTTCTACATTCAAAGATGTTCTGCAGCAGCTGCTTCTGTGGGTAATCAGCTATTTGCAGCTGTCAGAGTCGGTACATGTTGCTATGTGTGGTCCAGGTTGGAGGGGGGCCCTGCCTGTTTAATCTGTACTGAGCCCCACAGTTTCTGATGGCTGCCCTGCCACCACCTTTCTGTTTCTCTCCCTTCTCTCTCTCTCTCTCGTCACTGTACCTGCTGTAATATGTAAAAGAGGACTCTACCTGCCGTAACGTGTAAAATGGGGCTCTTCCTGGCGCAATGTGTGTAAGTGGCGCTACTGTGCGGCGTAATTTGAATGGAGGCTACTGTGCAACATAATGTGAATTGATATTATTTTGTGGCCACGCCCCTTCTCCAAGAAAACATTCCCCCTATATTTTTGGCGCACGCATACAGTGCACGCTGGCCCTATTTTAAATATGGTGGGGCGCCGATGCTGTTTCTTGCACACAGCCCTAAAATATCTAGTTACGGCACTGCCCTCGAGATCCCCAGCGCAGTCTGGAGCCGGCACTCGCAGGGACAGCTCTGTCCCTGCTGTGGTGTATGGGCATCGCCACCTGCAGCTGTCGAAATAGACAGCTGCCGGTGTCGGAACAGTCAGCGATGCTGACCGTTCATACATTGCCCGCGCATATCGGCTTGCTATATTTTAGATAGCAGCGCTGATATGCGTCCCCTGTCACTGTGCACTCTCCGCAGCCTTCTTACATGGGGGAGAAGTGGTATAGCACACATAACATGCGCTGATACCACTTCTCCCCCATAGCGCCCGTTCATACATTTACCCTAGAGAGAGAGAGGGTGGGGGCAGGGCCGGCCCAAGCTTGTTTTTTTTTGTAAGAAAAATCTATTTTGGCGCCCCTTGATGGGATAAAAGGGGTGTGGTCTTACAAGAAAGGGGTGTGGCTACACAATTGTACTCCCGTGGTACAGGGTGATAGTGCGTGACAGGGAGATAAGAGGTTACTGGTGAGGCAGGGGTGACAGGGAGATAGTGGGTGACTGAGGCAGGGGTGACAGGGAGATGGTGGGTGACTGAGGCAGGGGTGACAGGGAGATGGTGGGTGACTGAGGCAGGGGTGACATGGATATAATAGGTGACTGATGTCCCCAGAGTGCCAGATATGCCCCAGTGCAGATACACATGTTCCCACAGTGCCAGATATGCCCCCAGTGCAGATACACATGCCCCCACAGCGACAGATATGCCCCCAGTGCAGATACATATTTCCCCACAGTGCCTCCCCGTCAAAAGTGCTGCTCACCGCGCTGCTGTGAGGGGAGGAGAGCGCAGCATGCGCCTCTCCTGCCCCGGGCCCTCAGTCTCCGGCGTCGGTGTCTATCTTCAATTCGGCGCCGGCCTGTGAGCCAATCAGAGCTCGTGGTCCGGCAGCCAATCAGAAGCCTTAGCTGCCGGTCCGTGAGCTCTGACTGGCTCACGGGCCGATGCCATAATTTAAGATAGTCACTGCCGCCGGAGACGTCTGTGCGCGCCGGACAGCAGTGGCCGGGAGCGGGTCGAGACGCTTGCTGGCCACCATTGCTGTAGAGAGTGAAGTCACTGTGACTCACTGTCTGCAGCAGCGCCCTCTACTGCCTGGCGCTAAACGCGGCTGCGTAGCCCGCGTATGCGTCGGGCCGGCCCTGGGTGGGGAAGAGCAGCACTGGATGAAGTAAAACAGGGTATGGGTCATTAGGTCGACCACACTCAGGTCGACAGTCATTACGTTGACCACTATTGGTCGATATGGTCACTAGGTCGACATGGCAAAAGGTCGACCTGGGTTTTTTTTACGTTTTTTGGTGTCGTTTTCCTTGTAAAGTGACGGGGAACCCCAATTAGCGCACTGTGTCCCCTCGCATAGCTCACTTCACTCACCATGCTTTGGGCAAGGTGCCACGCTCCGCTACCGCTGCGCTCGGCACAGGTTACTGTTCCCAATTGTAGTCCATGTGGATCGTAAAGTATGAAAAAAAGAATAAATAGTTAAACAGTTTTGAAACTCATGTTGACCTTTTTCCATGTCGACCTAGTGACCATGTCGCCCTAATGCATGTCGACCAAAAGTGGTCGACCTAAGTCTTGTCGACCTACTGACCGTATCCCGTAGAACAGAGGGGAAAAGGGCACTAAACACACAGGCTTGGAGTGGGGGGTGTAAGTGGCGGGATAAAGAAAAAATGTAAGCTGCTGTATGCACACTCACCTAAGTTCGTTGTAGTGTGAGTGGGATCTTTTGGAAGGTGGAGCAACACAGCTGAGCACAGGTATGGTTGAATCCAGGGTTGCTGTCTTCTGGCAAAGAAACCTCATGACATCAGATTCAGGACCACTGAGGCTGCAAACTCCTTCCCCCAGCATCTTCCATGGTCATAGCTCCCTAGCTCAGTACAGCAGGCGGGAGTTACTGTCTATCATCCACGCCTGCAGCATCCAGGGGAGAGGGGGGTGGTATAGTGTCTGCAGCCTCTGCTTGCAGGGGAAGGGGGTGTTCTATCAGCATAGTCCCTCTGTCCAATAAGGAGGGGGCGGAGCCTCGGACGGACGGGGGCGGAGCCTCGGACGGATTGGGCGGAGCTTCAGATTGCTGTGTGTCCGTGGGTACAAGGAGTTTCTCCTGCTGATCGGGGGAGTGAGGAGGTGAGGGGAATAGGGGTGGTCCGGCAAGTGAGCTGGGCTTTTACTGTTGGTGGTGGGTGAGTCGGTGAGTGGAATTTTTTTCACCAGTAAACACTGGCTGCACAGCAAGGGATCCTGTAGGCCTATTTTCATGGGAGGGCCTGGAGCTGCAGCTCCACCCGCCCCATTGTTAATCCGGCCCTGCCTCAGTCTCAACAACAGCTGAAATGCTTGCCCGGTTCTGCATGATTTTATGCATTGAGTTGATGACTGCTTAGATACTTGCATTAATATATACAGATGTGTCCACTTGTTCACATCACAAATAGCACAGCAGACTTTTGTCTGGATGACACCAGGTGACCCTCACTCTAGCTAGACTTGTCATCAGCCAACTAGCTGGCATCAGTCACCCGCCCACAAGAACAGTTTGCTATCATCTACCCATATACTTAAAATCCAATCACAGAAAACTACAAATCAGATAGCCCCATGTGGTGCACCTTTGTGTTTGTGTTCTGCATGAGCAGTGATGCAAGTAGAAAAAATGTCTTACGGGTACTGTGCCAAAAAATGGGTGTGACCAAATGCCACATGGGGCGTGGCCAATGAAAATGGGGGCGTGATACACATATGGGGGGTGGGGCAGATACTGTTAGGATCTCCTGCTCTGTGCTGCCACGTCACCATGGCAACCGGGAGGCAAGTGTTAGCGAAGTAACCTGAGCGCAGCTGATACTCCGGTCCGGGTTTTTACTGTGTAGTGGTTACAGGCTCTGTGCACGGCAGGGAATCCAGCGCTGGTTTTGTGCTCACAGTCTGTGAGGTCTGAGTGGGGCGTGGACAGCACCTGCTATATAAACCATCCTCTCAGGCTAGGCAAATGCTGCTGAATCTTTGTTTGTTAGTCAGTTCCAGAGAGTTACTGCGAATAGGCCTTGGGATTCGGTACTTCATTCTGCCAATCCGGACCTAGCAATAAGACTGGAGTCAGTTGTTTGACCTGCTGGGGTTCTTTTGCTATTCTGTGAACCCAGCAGGTTTGCGGCTGTACTCTCAGACCTGCTTGCTTAATCCTCCCTCACTGTGCAGGGCGTCCAGGTGTCAGTTTAGTGGCAGTAAGCTGAACCTGTGCCCTGCAAGTGGGGGTTAGGATTGTGGATACTCTCCTTGTGTCTATATTTCTATCTCTGACCAAGGAGTTTATTCCCACACCCGTTGGTAACCCTTTGGGGTTTTTTCTGTTGCTCTTAGCAACATCATTTCAGGTGCTCCACATGTTAAATCACTACACATCGCTTCATTGTCCGCTCTATTCCATCTGAGCATTCCTGACACTAGGGAGACACCCAATTCCTGAGCCTTTGGGCTTCTCCGTTCACTTTGTGTTTATTAGTTATTCCATCACCTCCTGTGTATGTTATGTTATACTGTCTGTGAGTTCGTTTGCTTCGCTTCCCTCTCTGTTCATACACCGGTATACTCTAGAGATGTGCACTTGAAATTTTTCGGGTTTTGTGTTTTGGTTTTGGGTTCGGTTCCGCGGCCGTGTTTTGGGTTCGACCGCGTTTTGGCAAAACCTCACCGAATTTTTTTTTGTCGGATTCGGGTGTGTTTTGGATTCGGGTGTTTTTTTCAAAAAACACTAAAAAACAGCTTAAATCATAGAATTCGGGGGTCATTTTGATCCCAAAGTATTATTAACCTCAAAAACCATAATTTCCACTCATTTTCAGTCTATTCTGAATACCTCACACCTCACAATATTATTTTTAGTCCTAAAATTTGCACCGAGGTCGCTGGATGACTAAGCTAAGCGACCCTAGTGGCCGACACAAACACCGGGCCCATCTAGGAGTGGCACTGCAGTGTCACGCAGGATGGCCCTTCCAAAAAACACTCCCCAAACAGCACATGACGCAAAGAAAAAAAGAGGCGCAATGAGGTAGCTGTGTGAGTAAGATAAGCGACCCTAGTGGCCGACACAAACACCGGGCCCATCTAGGAGTGGCACTGCAGTGTCACGCAGGATGGCCCTTCCAAAAAACACTCCCCAAACAGCACATGACGCAAAGAAAAAAAGAGGCGCAATGAGGTAGCTGTGTGAGTAAGATAAGCGACCCTGGTGGCCGACACAAACACCTGGCCCATCTAGGAGTGGCACTGCAGTGTCACGCAGGATGGCCCTTCCAAAAAACACTCCCCAAACAGCACATGACGCAAAGAAAAAAAGAGGCGCAATGAGATAGCTGTGTGAGTAAGATAAGCGACCCTAGTGGCCGACACAAACACCGGGCCCATCTAGGAGTGGCACTGCAGTGTCACGCAGGATGGCCCTTCCAAAAAACACTCCCCAAACAGCACATGACGCAAAGAAAAAAAGAGGCGCAATGAGGTAGCTGTGTGAGTAAGATAAGCGACCCTAGTGGCCGACACAAACACCGGGCCCATCTAGGAGTGGCACTGCAGTGTCACGCAGGATGGCCCTTCCAAAAAACACTCCCCAAACAGCACATGACGCAAAGAAAAAAAGAGGCGCAATGAGGTAGCTGTGTGAGTAAGATAAGCGACCCTAGTGGCCGACACAAACACCGGGCCCATCTAGGAGTGGCACTGCAGTGTCACGCAGGATGGCCTTTCCAAAAAACACTCCCCAAACAGCACATGACGCAAAGAAAAAAAGAGGCGCAATGAGGTAGCTGTGTGAGTAAGATAAGCGACCCTAGTGGCCGACACAAACACCTGGCCCATCTAGGAGTGGCACTGCAGTGTCACGCAGGATGGCCCTTCCAAAAAACACTCCCCAAACAGCACATGACGCAAAGAAAAAAAGAGGCGCAATGAGGTAGCTGTGTGAGTAAGATAAGCGACCCTAGTGGCCGACACAAACACCTGGCCCATCTAGGAGTGGCACTGCAGTGTCACGCAGGATGGCCCTTCCAAAAAACACTCCCCAAACAGCACATGACGCAAAGAAAAAAAGAGGCGCAATGAGGTAGCTGTGTGAGTAAGATAAGCGACCCTAGTGGCCGACACAAACACCGGGCCCATCTAGGAGTGGCACTGCAGTGTCACGCAGGATGGCCCTTCCAAAAAACACTCCCCAAACAGCACATGACGCAAAGAAAAAAAGAGGCGCAATGAGGTAGCTGTGTGAGTAAGATAAGCGACCCTAGTGGCCGACACAAACACCGGGCCCATCTAGGAGTGGCACTGCAGTGTCACGCAGGATGGCCCTTCCAAAAAACACTCCCCAAACAGCACATGACGCAAAGAAAAAAAGAGGCGCAATGAGGTAGCTGTGTGAGTAAGATAAGCGACCCTAGTGGCCAACACAAACACCTGGCCCATCTAGGAGTGGCACTGCAGTGTCACGCAGGATGGCCCTTCCAAAAAACACTCCCCAAACAGCACATGACGCAAAGAAAAAAAGAGGCGCAATGAGGTAGCTGTGTGAGTAAGATAAGCGACCCTAGTGGCCGACACAAACACCGGGCCCATCTAGGAGTGGCACTGCAGTGTCACGCAGGATGGCCCTTCCAAAAAACACTCCCCAAACAGCACATGACGCAAAGAAAAAAAGAGGCGCAATGAGGTAGCTGTGTGAGTAAGATAAGCGACCCTAGTGGCCGACACAAACACCGGGCCCATCTAGGAGTGGCACTGCAGTGTCACGCAGGATGGCCCTTCCAAAAAACACTCCCCAAACAGCACATGACGCAAAGAAAAAAAGAGGCGCAATGAGGTAGCTGTGTGAGTAAGATAAGCGACCCTAGTGGCCGACAAACACCGGGCCCATCTAGGAGTGGCACTGCAGTGTCACGCAGGATGGCCCTTCCAAAAAACACTCCCCAAACAGCACATGACGCAAAGAAAAAAAGAGGCGCAATGAGGTAGCTGTGTGAGTAAGATAAGCGACCCTAGTGGCCGACACAAACACCTGGCCCATCTAGGAGTGGCACTGCAGTGTCACGCAGGATGGCCCTTCCAAAAAACACTCCCCAAACAGCACATGACGCAAAGAAAAAAAGAGGCGCAATGAGGTAGCTGTGTGAGTAAGATAAGCGACCCTAGTGGCCGACACAAACACCGGGCCCATCTAGGAGTGGCACTGCAGTGTCACGCAGGATGGCCCTTCCAAAAAACACTCCCCAAACAGCACATGACGCAAAGAAAAAAAGAGGCGCAATGAGGTAGCTGTGTGAGTAAGATAAGCGACCCTAGTGGCTGACACAAACACCGGGCCATCTAGGAGTGGCACTGCAGTGTCACGCAGGATGGCCCTTCCAAAAAACACTCCCCAAACAGCACATGACGCAAAGAAAAAAAGAGGCGCAATGAGGTAGCTGTGTGAGTAAGATAAGCGACCCTAGTGGCCGACACAAACACCGGGCCCATCTAGGAGTGGCACTGCAGTGTCACGCAGGATGGCCCTTCCAAAAAACACCCCCCAAACAGCACATGACGCAAAGAAAAAAAGAGGCGCAATGAGGTAGCTGTGTGAGTAAGATAAGCGACCCTAGTGGCCGACACAAACACCGGGCCCATCTAGGAGTGGCACTGCAGTGTCACGCAGGATGGCCCTTCCAAAAAACACTCCCCAAACAGCACATGACGCAAAGAAAAAAAGAGGCGCAATGAGGTAGCTGTGTAAGTAAGATAAGCGACCCTAGTGGCCGACACAAACACCGGGCCCATCTAGGAGTGGCACTGCAGTGTCACGCAGGATGGCCCTTCCAAAAAACACTCCCCAAACAGCACATGACGCAAAGAAAAAAAGAGGTGCAATGAGGTAGCTGTGTGAGTAAGATAAGCGACCCTAGTGGCCGACACAAACACCGGGCCCATCTAGGAGTGGCACTGCAGTGTCACGCAGGATGGCCCTTCCAAAAAACACTCCCCAAACAGCACATGACGCAAAGAAAAAAAGAGGCGCAATGAGGTAGCTGTGTGAGTAAGATAAGCGACCCTAGTGGCCGACACAAACACCGGGCCCATCTAGGAGTGGCACTGCAGTGTCACGCAGGATGGCCCTTCCAAAAAACACTCCCCAAACAGCACATGACGCAAAGAAAAAAAGAGGCGCAATGAGGTAGCTGTGTGAGTAAGATAAGCGACCCTAGTGGCCATCACAAACACCGGGCCCATCTAGGAGTGGCACTGCAGTGTCACGCAGGATGGCCCTTCCAAAAAACACTCCCCAAACAGCACATGACGCAAAGAAAAATTAAAGAAAAAAGAGGTGCAAGATGGAATTGTCCTTGGGCCCTCCCACCCACCCTTATGTTGTATAAACAGGACATGCACACTTTAACCAACCCATCATTTCAGTGACAGGGTCTGCCACACGACTGTGACTGAAATGACGGGTTGGTTTGGACCCCCACCAAAAAAGAAGCAATTAATCTCTCCTTGCACAAACTGGCTCTACAGAGGCAAGATGTCCACCTCATCATCATCCTCCGATATATCACCGTGTACATCCCCCTCCTCACAGATTATCAATTCGTCCCCACTGGAATCCACCATCTCAGCTCCCTGTGTACTTTGTGGAGGCAATTGCTGCTGGTCAGTGTCTCCACGGAGGAATTGATTATAATTCATTTTAATGAACATCATCTTCTCCACATTTTCTGGAAGTAACCTCGTACGCCGATTGCTGACAAGGTGAGCGGCGGCACTAAACACTCTTTCGGAGTACACACTTGTGGGAGGGCAACTTAGGTAGAATAAAGCCAGTTTGTGCAAGGGCCTCCAAATTGCCTCTTTTTCCTGCCAGTATAAGTACGGACTGTGTGACGTGCCTACTTGGATGCGGTCACTCATATAATCCTCCACCATTCTTTCAATGGGGAGAGAATCATATGCAGTGACAGTAGACGACACGTCCGTAATCGTTGACAGGTCCTTCAGTCCGGACCAGATGTCAGCATCAGCAGTCGCTCCAGACTGCCCTGCATCACCGCCAGCGGGTGGGCTCGGAATTCTGAGCCTTTTCCTCGCACCCCCCGTTGCGGGAGAATGTGAAGGAGGAGATGTTGACAGGTCGCGTTCCGCTTGACTTGACAATTTTCTCACCAGCAGGTCTTTGAACCCCAGCAGACTTGTGTCTGCCGGAAAGAGAGATCCAAGGTAGGTTTTAAATCTAGGATCGAGCACGGTGGCCAAAATGTAGTGCTCTGATTTCAACAGATTGACCACCCGTGAATCCTTGTTAAGCGAATTAAGGGCTCCATCCACAAGTCCCACATGCCTAGCGGAATCGCTCCGTGTTAGCTCCTCCTTCAATGTCTCCAGCTTCTTCTGCAAAAGCCTGATGAGGGGAATGACCTGACTCAGGCTGGCAGTGTCTGAACTGACTTCACGTGTGGCAAGTTCAAAGGGCAGCAGAACCTTGCACAACGTTGAAATCATTCTCCACTGCGCTTGAGACAGGTGCATTCCACCTCCTATATCGTGCTGAATTGTATAGGCTTGAATGGCCTTTTGCTGCTCCTCCAACCTCTGAAGCATATATAGGGTTGAATTCCACCTCGTTACCACTTCTTGCTTCAGATGATGGCAGGGCAGGTTCAGGCGTTTTTGGTGTTGCTCCAGTGTTCTGTACGTGGTGCCTGTACGCCGAAAGTGTCCCGCAATTCTTCTGGCCACCGACAGCATCTCTTGCACGCCCCTCTCGTTTTTTAAAAAATTCTGCACCACCAAATTCAAGGTATGTGCAAAACATGG
The DNA here is from genome assembly GCF_028390025.1 of Pseudophryne corroboree. Lineage (NCBI taxonomy): Eukaryota > Metazoa > Chordata > Amphibia > Anura > Myobatrachidae > Pseudophryne > Pseudophryne corroboree. The sequence goes on along the minus strand of NC_086445.1, from coordinate 947,415,192 downwards.
GACGTGCTGGAATTTGCCCATATTTAATGCACACACAATATTGCTGGCGTTGTCCGATGCCACAAATCCACAGGAGAGTCCAATTGGGGTAAGCCATTCCGCGATGATCTTCCTCAGTTGCCGTAAGAGGTTTTCAGCTGTGTGCGTATTCTGGAAACCGGTGATACAAAGCGTAGCCTGCCTAGGAAAGAGTTGGCGTTTGCGAGATGCTGCTACTGGTGCCGCCGCTGCTGTTCTTGCGGCGGGAGTCCATACATCTACCCAGTGGGCTGTCACAGTCATATAGTCCTGACCCTGCCCTGCTCCACTTGTCCACATGTCCGTGGTTAAGTGGACATTGGGTACAGCTGCATTTTTTAGGACACTGGTGACTCTTTTTCTGAGGTCTGTGTACATTTTCGGTATCGCCTGCCTAGAGAAATGGAACCTAGATGGTATTTGGTACCGGGGACACAGTACCTCCAACAAGTCTCTAGTTGGCTCTGCAGTAATGATGGATACCGGAACCACGTTTCTCACCACCCAGGATGCCAAGGCCTCAGTTATCCGCTTTGCAGCAGGATGACTGCTGTGATATTTCATCTTCCTCGCAAAGGACTGTTGGACAGTCAATTGCTTGGTGGAAGTAGTAAAAGTGGTCTTACGATTTCCCCTCTGGGATGACCATCGACTCCCAGCAGCAACAACAGCAGCGCCAGCAGCAGTAGGCGTTACACGCAAGGATGCATCGGAGGAATCCCAGGCAGGAGAGGACTCGTCAGAATTGCCAGTGACATGGCCTGCAGGACTATTGGCATTCCTGGGGAAGGAGGAAATTGACACTGAGGGAGTTGGTGGGGTGGTTTGCGTGAGCTTGGTTACAAGAGGAAGGGATTTACTGGTCAGTGGACTGCTTCCGCTGTCGCCCAAAGTTTTTGAACTTGTCACTGACTTATTATGAATGCGCTGCAGGTGACGTATAAGGGAGGATGTTCCGAGGTGGTTAACGTCCTTACCCCTACTTATTACAGCTTGACAAAGGCAACACACGGCTTGACAAATGTTGTCCGCATTTCTGTTGAAATACTTCCACACCGAAGAGCTGATTTTTTTGGTATTTTCACCAGGCATGTCAACGGCCATATTCCTCCCACGGACAACAGGTGTCTCCCCGGGTGCCTGACTTAAACAAACCACCTCACCATCAGAATCCTCCTTGTCAATTTCCTCCCCAGCGCCAGCAACACCCATATCCTCCTCATCCTGGTGTACTTCAACACTGACATCTTCAATCTGACTATCAGGAACTGGACTGCGGGTGCTCCTTCCAGCACTTGCAGGGGGCGTGCAAATGGTGGAAGGCGCATGCTCTTCACGTCCAGTGTTGGGAAGGTCAGGCATCGCAACCGACACAATTGGACTCTCCTTGTGGATTTGGGATTTCGAAGAACGCACAGTTCTTTGCGGTGCTTTTGCCAGCTTGAGTCTTTTCATTTTTCTAGCGAGAGGCTGAGTGCTTCCATCCTCATGTGAAGCTGAACCACTAGCCATGAACATAGGCCAGGGCCTCAGCCGTTCCTTGCCACTCCGTGTGGTAAATGGCATATTGGCAAGTTCACGCTTCTCCGACGACAATTTTATTTTAGATTTTGGAGTCCTTTTTTTACTGATATTTGGTGTTTTGGATTTTACATGCTCTGTACTATGACATTGGGCATCGGCCTTGGCAGACGACGTTGCTGGCATTTCATCGTCTCGGCCATGACTAGTGGCAGCAGCTTCAGCACGAGGTGGAAGTGGATCTTGATCTTTCCCTAATTTTGGAACCTCAACATTTTTGTTCTCCATATTTTAATAGGCACAACTAAAAGGCACCTCAGGTAAACAATGGAGATGGATGGATACTAGTATACTTATGGATGGACGAGCGACTGCCGACACAGAGGTAGCTACAGCCGTGGACTACCGTACTGTGTCTGCTGCTAATATAGACTGGATGATAATGAGATGAAATCAATATATATATATATAATATCACACTAGTACTGCAGCCGGACAGGTAGATATATTTATTATGTAATGACTGATGACGGACCTGCTGGACACTGTCAGCTCAGCAGCACCGCAGACTGCTACAGTAAGCTACTATAGTAGTATGTATAAAGAAGAAAGAAAAAAAACAAACCACGGGTAGGTGGTATACAATTATGGATGGACGAGCGACTGCCGACACAGAGGTAGCTACAGCCGTGGACTACCGTACTGTGTCTGCTGCTAATATAGACTGGATGATAATGAGATGAAATCAATATATAAATATATAATATCACACTAGTACTGCAGCCGGACAGGTAGATATATTTATTATGTAATGACTGATGACGGACCTGCTGGACACTGTCAGCTCAGCAGCACCGCAGACTGCTACAGTAAGCTACTATAGTAGTATGTATAAAGAAGAAAGAAAAAAAAAAACCACGGGTAGGTGGTATACAATTATGGATGGACGAGCCACTGCCGACACAGAGGTAGCTACAGCCGTGGACTACCGTACTGTGTCTGCTGCTAATATAGACTGGATGATAATGAGATGAAATCTATATATATATAATATCACACTAGTACTGCAGCCGGACAGGTAGATATATTTATTATGTAATGACTGATGACGGACCTGCTGGACACTGTCAGCTCAGCAGCACCGCAGACTGCTACAGTAAGCTACTATAGTAGTATGTATAAAGAAGAAAGAAAAGAAAAAAAAACCACGGGTAGGTGGTATACAATTATGGATGGACGAGCGACTGCCGACACAGAGGTAGCTACAGCCGTGGACTACCGTACTGTGTCTGCTGCTAATATAGACTGGATGATAATGAGATGAAATCAATATATATATATATAATATCACACTAGTACTGCAGCCGGACAGGTAGATATATTTATTATGTAATGACTGATGACGGACCTGCTGGACACTGTCAGCTCAGCAGCACCGCAGACTGCTACAGAAGCTACTATAGTAGTATGTATAAAGAAGAAAGAAAAAAAAAAAAACACGGGTAGGTGGTATACAATTATGGATGGACGAGCGACTGCCGTCACAGAGGTAGCTACAGCCGTGGACTACCGTACTGTGTCTGCTGCTAATATAGACTGGATGATAATGAGATGAAATCAATATATATATAATATCACACTAGTACTGCAGCCGGACAGTTAGATATATTTATTATGTAATGACTGATGACGGACCTGCTGGACACTGTCAGCTCAGCAGCACCGCAGACTGCTACAGTAAGCTACTATAGTAGTATGTATAAAGAAGAAAGAAAAAAAAAACCACGGGTAGGTGGTATACAATTATGGATGGACAAGCGACTGCCGACACAGAGGTAGCTACAGCCGTGGACTACCGTACTGTGTCTGCTGATGAAATCAATATATATATATTGTCAAAGTCATGTGGGGCATAAATAGACAAGCCGATCACATCCAGCTCTCACTCTTCAACGGTTCTCATTGCTGATAATCGGGAGCTGGATGTCCAGAGGCGCATGCGATCGTTCCCCTTTATGCGTAAGTTTTCTCCGCAATCATATTGTTTTTCTTGTTATTGTGAGCCATATCTCTCTCTCTCTCTTCTCCTCTTTCTCTCGTATTCTCTTAAACGTAATAGTATTGTATTGTATTTCCTGTGTAGTTACCTGGTTAGTTAGTCTATGTTATATTGTAGTGTATGCCTTGTACTGTATTATTCTTTTTGCAAGTATAACATTCATATAAGGCGTTAGACCCTAAGCCCGGTAGTTGTGTATTTATTATAGTGTTAAGTATTCACAGAGCGTCGGTGACGCTCAAACAGCTTTTAAGTTAATAAGGTTACACTGTGTTGCATCTACACCCTATCTCTACACTAAGGTTTTACTGCATATTACATTGTTTATGGTTTAGATATAAAGGTTTAACATTGTGAGCGTCTGCGCCGCTGGTGATCTCCTCATGGTCCCGAGCGTCCGCTACGCTATAGCGAACCATTACGTTAGTCAGCAGCCAATAGCGTGCCTGCCTGTGATCTCTTGGCCGTGAGCGAACGTGACGCTTGAGCGTCTCGACCTCGGCTAAGCGATTGTTACGCAACGTGCGTACCCTTACGGTACTCCATACGTCAATAGCGTACAGTGTTCTTAGGCCTCTTAAAGGGTTTTAAATAAGATAAATATTTAGCTTTATCAATTGGCGGCTCGCCCTGTCCTTCACATATCTCTGCTAGGTAATTTCAGCAGACATTATCCATCAGCAAAGGGCGGGAGATCATATTCTTCGCAGTGCTGACGGGATAAGCGTCTGCTTCGCTTAGTAAAGGGTGCTGAAGGAATCCGGAACCGGAGGTAAGAACAACACGCTAGTGTCTTTTAAAACTGTTTATTTCTATCTTGCGTACGCACGCACATATCTGCATTTCTTTTTCATTCGTGTATTTTCATATCACTCTCCTGTTTGCCATTTTATAATTGATAAACGTGCTAAGAGAGATTTGTCGCTATTTCATAGTTAAAGTGTAAAAGTAATGCATTAAGGGATAAAGTGTAAAGCACACACGCAGCTCTACCTAAAGGTACAAGGAGAGATTGGTGTGGGGTTCAGTAGAGGATCGAGGATCATCTACATTGATAAACGTGTACATTGTGTTACGGTGGACATTGGTTTTGTGTACACGTGTCTCTAACAAAGGGCTGAGACTCGCGTACGCAAAGGCCGACGCACGCAGCGTAAATTACGCAACGGAGCGTCTGGGTACGCCCACGTAACTCAAGTCACACGATAGTGTTGATTTTCAACAGGCGATAAATAGCGCAACAGTCGATAAATAGCGCAACAGGCGATAAATAGCGCAAAACGCGATAAATAGCGCAAATCTATTTTAATATCCGAAATTTAAATTAACAGATCCTTCTCCAAATTTACAACACATCTGGTCTAAAGAAAAAAAATTTCTGCGCAGAAATAGAAATAGAAACAAAAGTGTACATGTGGTGAGTGAGTGTTTGCAATTATACAATTTTGAGGTTGAACCACAAGAAAAGTATCGAGTTCTCGTGGAGGTACATACATGTAAGTGACGTGCATGGTGGCTAGGGAGGCATCCCTGGTTAAACATAAAATTTGAGCATTAGAGTGTAGCAGACCAGGAGGTCATACTGTAACAGACCAGGAGGTCAGACCAGGAGGTCGCATAACAGACCAGGAGGTCCAGGTACAGCAGACAAGGAAGTCCGCTATAGAGACAAGTAGCACAACCCCGGGGGTTGGTGCAGAACCCATATAGGCCATAAAGCTCTTGCTGAAGGAATTCGCAGCCGAAATTTTCGATTCCGTTGGTCGCTCCGTACATAAGATTAGTTGCTTATGTACTGAACGATTGTACCGCACGTAATTGTGTGCATTAGTAAACCTGACCAGTACCATTTGCGTACCATTAAGGGTCATAAACGCTATTTGTACATTCTGACGTGATTTGTGTAATTTTTTATTTTTAAAAGGGAAGTTCGCTGGTCACTCAGGAATTATCCAACAACCCCACAGTTACTGGAAAGGGTTAATGCTCTGCGGATCACACCCACATGTTCCAGTAAACAAAGGTTCATAAGGGCCCTGGGTCGAGTACGCCAGCACTATATCAGTGTGTGGGCGTATTGGTCGGCGTGGGCGAGTAAGTGGGGTACTCGGTAAACCACCACCGTCAGCCTATCGTGAACATTTTGGTTTTTTGTAAGGGTTCGCTGAAGACCCTGATATAAAGGTCAGAGGTAGAGCAAGCAACACCTGCAAATTATGGGGGCCAGTTGTTCAGGAAGGGGGCGATCAACCTCGGTTCAGGTTGATTTAGTGAACCGACCAATCGGGTCGGCAAGGTACGTAATGTGTGAAAAATACGGCTCACACACAGAAGTTTTATGTGATGAATGGGAAAGAATGACAATGCATGACGGGGAGAAATTCCCAAGAGTAGGTAGCTTCAGCCCAGAAGTGTTAATGAATTTAAGGAGGAGGATATGTCTCATTAAATCAACAAAGAGACGAATCCAACATTATGATTATTTGCAGTTATGGCAACAGGAGGGTGAAATACAGAGAGGATTGGCTCAGGCGGCGGGATCTAATCCTATCAGGAAACTGGTAGCCACGGCCCCGCCGCCACCATACATATCAGGAGAGAAATTGGTTGCGGAGAATGACGCATCAGGGGGTAACAAACAGGCACTTAGCAACTGTATAAATGTTAAGGATAATGTTAATAAGTTAACCAATGCAAGTATTAACCCGTGCAAGTTGTACCCTGTTTTGAACTTTCCCCAGGAGTGTGATCAAGAGGACGAATCTGCAACAATATCGGCTCTCTCTCTAGCAGCCACCATATCAGAAACAACAGTAGGCACGGCCCAACCCATAAGATTAGTAACAAAGCCCCCTAGCGGAGGGACAGGTGAGGTCGTATCAACAGGTAAGTACGGCACCATACACTATGCTGAAACCATTTCACCACAGACTGTAGAATCTACACAGAATGATGTTGTTAAACTTGCTCCCGTGAGGGTAATAGCTGTTCCAAATGGGAAAACGGACACTACAGGAGTCACTCCTATCAGGAACATTGCCATGTACAGCCCGTTTTCCCGAATGGAATTAAGAACCATAGTGTCTGAATTCCCTGATCCTAGAAAAGACTTAGTTGCTAGCCAGAAATACATCAGAGACCTAGGGAACACTTTAGAGCCCAATAACAAAGACTGGCAGATATTGCTGAGGGCATGTTTACCCTCCAATGTCGACGCAGCTCAATTTTTAGCTGACTGTGGACTGGATCAGGATGTACCTCTTACAGATGTGTACAACAAAGATAATGTAAAAAGGATAAATTTACAGTTAAAGGAGTATTTCCCAGCTGTAGCCAAATGGAATAGAATTTTTTCCATTAAACAAAAAGAGTCAGAAACAGCTGCTGATTATTTTCACCGGGCATTATTAGAAATGGCAAAATACACTGGCATAGAGGACATTAGGACCAATGCAAATCATCAAGAAGTAGCAGTATCTGTGCTAATGGATGGTTTAAAAGAAGCATTAAAGACAAGGGTACAGACCACGCAACCATGTTGGCGAGGTCTGTCGGTGGCTACTTTGAGAGAGGCTGCTATTGATCACGACCGGAATATCACCAGACACAGGGAGTCACAAGGTGATAAGTTAATGGCCGTAAGTATACAGGCCCTGACCACAAAGCAGCCTTTGTATAGATCACCAAACCCTGTGGGTAAGTCAAATGTGGTAACATGTTATTTTTGTCATAAACAGGGACACATAGCACGAGACTGTAGAGCGAAAAATTCACAAAGATCATACCAACCCCCTAGACAACGACATGACACACGAAATTGGGATCAGGGTCCACAGAGACGGAGTTATGAGCCACATACAGGGGAAACAAAAAGATATCCCCCAAAAGGAGACTGGCAAACTCCTGGCAGTTCCCATTTAACCCCTTCACAAGTAGTTGCTGCCAGCGGGATTCAGGGAGGTCACCATACCCAATAGGGGTGTGGCCATACCTGTAATCTGCAGCCAGTAAAATTGATTGCAAATCTTGGAAGTGAACCCGAGATTGCAATAAATGTAGCTGGTAAATCATTAAACTTTCTTGTAGATACGGGGGCGGCCAAATCAGTGATAAATTCGACAGTGGGCATGAGAACCACTGGTAAGACAATTCCAGCCATAGGGGTAACGGGAGTAGTCCAGCACTACCCTGTTAGCAAACCAGCCGAGATTACAATAGGGCCTTTACATACCAAGCATTCCTTTTTGCTGGCTGCATCGGCACCGACTAATCTCCTGGGAAGAGACTTATTGTGTAAAATGGGGTGCGTCATTTATTGTACTCCTGAAGGTGTATTCTTGGACATACCTGAGAATCACGCTCAGGAAGTGCGAGACATGTTAGACTCCCCATCAAAATTAATGTCACATACCATTATGACAAATAGGACTCCATCCCAAGTAGAAGAAATGACATCCCAGATACCAGAGTCACTTTGGACTAAAGATGGACAGGACACTGGATTAATGGCAAACGTAGCTCCGGTAGTTGTACAAGTAAAAGATGGTAGGATAGCTCCAAAAATCCCACAGTACCCTCTGAAGCCAGAGGTGGAGTTAGGAGTTTATCCCGTAATAGAGCGCTTGCTACAACAGGGCATTCTGGTAAGAACGTCCAGCACTGCCAATAGTCCCATCTTCCCTGTGAAAAAGAGTGGGGGGAGGGGTTACCGGCTAGTGCAGGATCTAAGGGGGATTAACAAAATAGTTGAGAGTCAGTTCCCCGTAGTGCCAAATCCAGCTGTCATCCTTATGCAAATCCCTCCCACTGCGAAATTTTTCACTGTTATTGACCTCTGCTCCGCTTTCTTTTCGGTACCTCTGCACCCTGACAGCCAATATTTGTTTGCATTCACATACAGAGGAGTCCAATACACATGGACTCGATTACCACAAGGTTTCATAGACAGTCCAAGTATATTTTCCCAGGCTTTGCATGATTGTTTACAGTCTTTCCAACCAGAGAGTGGATCAGTATTAATACAGTACGTGGATGATCTACTACTGTGTTCTGATTCAGTGGAAGCATCCCTGAAGGATACGAAACAGCTCCTGTTTCATCTTTCAGACACAGGACACAAGGTTTCCAAAGACAAGTTACAATTATGCCAAACTAAGGTAAAATATTTGGGACACTGTCTAACACAAGGACTGAGACACCTGACCGCTGATAGAATTCAAGCAATTAGAGACATGACTCTGCCACAAACCCAGCAACAGATCAGAACATTTTTAGGAATGTGTGGGTATTGCCGTAACTGGATCCCAGGGTTTTCCATTCTAGCGTTACCTTTGCAGGAGATGGTCTCCTCAAACAAACCTGATCGGATTTCGCATACAGATGAGTCCGAGATGGCATTTGAGAGACTTAAACAGTGCCTAACGCAGGCACCAGCATTAGGTATGCCAGACTATGGGAAACCCTTTGAGCTGTACGGAACAGAAAGTGCTGGTTGCGCGGCAGGCGTCTTAACCCAAAAGCACGGTGATGCCAGCAGGCCAGTAGCATACTACAGCGCTCAGCTAGATACGGTAGCGCGATCCCTCCCCACATGCTTGCGAAGCGTTGCTGTGATAGCATTGCTAGTAACGAAAAGCGAAGATGTAGTGCTAGGTCACAACCTCACAATTCATACACCACATGCAGTGTCAGCCTTGCTAAATTCTGCCCAAACCAGGCACGTCTCATCAGCGCGGTTTACAAGATGGGAATTGGCACTAATGGCCCCCGTAAACATCACCATAAGGAGATGCAGTGCATTAAATCCTGCAACATATCTCCCAGGTGTGCCTGGACAGGCACAAAGGGTGGAGGATGAGAGTGGTGGGGAAGGAGAATTTAATACAAAAGATGACATGCATGATTGTATAGAATATTTGACCCAAAATTTTACCGCAAGGCCTGACATCAGTGACAACCCACTGGAAGATGTAGACCTTACCTTCTACACGGATGGTAGTTGTCACAGACAGTCGGACTCGGGAGACTTGTGTACTGGATACGCAGTCGTAGATGACCAAGGCACCATAGAAGCAGAACCGCTAGGCCCACCTCACTCAGCCCAGGTTGCTGAACTGGTCGCCCTAACCAGAGCATGTGAATTGGCTAAGGGCAAATCAGCCAATATCTACACCGACTCTAGATACGCATTCGGGGTAGTCCATGATTTCGGAGCCCTATGGCGCCTCAGAAATTTCATGACGGCAGCTGGTACACCGGTAGCGCATGCAGCTCACATCAAAAGGCTTCTAACAGCGATACAGGAACCCGACAGAGTGGCTGTTATCAAGTGTAAAGCACACACATATAGCCAAGACCCAGTATCACTTGGTAACAGCCGAGCAGACGAAGCAGCTGAGTTAGCAGCTGGTACCCCCAGACAGACAGACACCACACAATTGATGGTATTTAATACCATCAACACACAGAAGTTGTGTGAAATGCAAAATTTGTGTTCCACACAGGAAAAGGCAGTCTGGAAGGCGAAGGGATATGGCCAGGAGTCCTCTGGACGGATGGACAAGGTAAACCAGTGGCCCCCAGAGCATATCTCCCATGTTTAGCTGAGGCAGCTCACGGGCTGACTCATCTGGGCAAGGAAGGAATGTGCAAGTTGGTAAGAGCATATTGGTGCGCCCCAGGATTTTCATCTCATGCAAGTAAGAGAGCAATGTCATGCCTTACATGCTTGAGAAAGAATATCGGAAAGGCAATACCAACAGAACCATCTCATATCCCACCTACAGGCGGTCCTTTTCAGGTAATACAGATTGACTTTATTCAATTACCCCCTTGTCGAAATTTGAAATATGTACTTGTTTGTATAGATGTGTTCTCAAATTGGGTCGAAGCATTTCCTGCGGCCACAAATACCGCTATGTTTACTGCTAAGAAAATTGTGCAGGAATTTGTATGTAGATATGGTATCCCTAGAATAATTGAAAGTGATAGGGGTACCCATTTTACAGGTGATGTCTTTCAAGGAATGTGTAAGTTGATGGGAATTGATAGCAAGCTGCACACTCCATACCGTCCACAGGCGAGTGCGAAGGTGGAAAGAGTGAACAGCACTATTAAAAATAAACTGAGCAAAGTTATGGCAGAGACAGGATTGACATGGCCAGAAGCTTTACCCATTGTACTGTACAGCATCAGAACCACTCCCAGGTCCCCTCTTAATCTGTCTCCCTTTGAAATCTTGTTTGGTCGACAACCGCATGTTATGATTAACCCTCAGGATGATTTGAAGTGTAACAATGAAGTGACTGTAAAATACTTGATTAACATGAGTAAACAGTTAAGGAATCAGAATGATAATTTGAAGTTAGTGATTCCTGATTTACCAGATAGTAATTGTCATGACATTGAACCTGGGGATTATGTAATGATACAGAATTTTCTACGCTCAGGTTGCCTTATTGACAGATGGGAAGGACCATACCAAGTCTTATTGACTAGCACTACAGCATTGAAAGTTGCCGAGAGAGAGACTTGGGTTCATTCGTCCCATTGTAAGAAGGTTGCTGATCCAGAGAGGTCCCGTGATAAGGAACAGACGGTAGAGGAAGTTGTATCACTGGAGTGTCTGTTCCAGGAGGACTGAGGCGGCACCTGAGCATTGAGAATCACAAGATCAAAAGCAGTTGTCGATTCCCTGTTCCCTTTTTATTGTTTTTCTCCACTTCCCATCCCCTCTCCCTCAAATTATTTTTTTCCCCCTTCTCATTCTTCTTCGTTTCCTCCTAAGATGGACTTGCCTCAAGAGACTGTGATCCGGATTTTCCTGTTGACCATGATGTTGACCAGAGCAGTCTGTTCCGGCGAGAGTACCATGGAGGTCGAGAGAGGTTCTGGAATGGGTTCTGATGACAGAGATGGAGGCGTAGTTTCCCAAGAACAACATAATCAACAAGCAAAGGCGAGTATCAGAAAACGGTCCGATAACATAGACCATAGAAGGAATTGTGAAGGATTGTTAGCTGAAGAAAACTGTATCTGTAGGCTCTGTGACAATGTAGTTGAGGATGGGTGCATCAAGAAATGCCAATCCAGTTTTAATATCCACATGGACCGGCATCCCTTGAGTGACTATCACTCCTTAGTGGGTAGTGTGTTAAATCAGACAGATTGTTGGGTATGCTCTCAAGTACCTCAAGGTCATAGCAAATCAGGACTAGTACCATTTCCTTTAACGATAGGTGAGGTACTTGAGCTAAGTGGTGGGAGGCCGGTGGACAGGAGGTTTAATATCTCCAGTCCTTCTAGTTTGAAGCTCCACCAATATCATGTGGATAGATCCCTAATATGTTTTAACATTTCCAATCCCCGAAAGCCGGGAAATTGGGAAGTGTCATGGAGTAACCAAACCATGACCTTTTCAAATAGAGCAGATAGAATGCCTACAGATACAGCGCTTATACGCCACATAGCCAGTAGAGGAAAATCTTTCCGATATAGGTATACCCTAGGAAGTAGGATTACGAGAGTTGGAGAGGTATCACCAGGATACTGTGCACATATCGTACAAGCTGATACATGTACTAGACAGATGGGAGAATTAGGGTTAGGAAATTTCACATGGAAGATGTGTAATATGGTTATGTCCTACTCCGTCCCATATGTTCTCCCCGATGATGCATATTTCATATGCGGGAGGAAGGCGTATAAGTGGCTTGCCCCAAACTCTGAAGGATTGTGTTATATTGGAAAAGTACTGCCTGAAGTAATGACTGTATCACATGCCAAAATGAAAGATATACACCGTGTTGCCCAAGCTCCTTATACTCATACTCATTACGAGCACGTAGTTAAACGGCACCTGATAGAAAGAACAGAGCATCCGGCCTCTGACATGATCCATGAATCCACCGGGATTCAGTTTCTAATCGCGTTAGATTTCACTCGCACCGCCAGAGGAGTGTTGAATTATAAATACATATCTGCGCTTGCAAATTTGTAAGACAATATCACAGAAATGTATGATGACACTTTTAGGTATACTGGAAGAGAACTTCAAGCTTATAAAACAGAACTGGTTCAGCATAGAATGATTCTCAATTATCTCACGGCAGTGACAGGTGGATATTGTGTCACGCTGGCAACGCAGTACGGCGTGAAATGCTGCACATATATAACGAATAGTACCGAGGACCCGGTCGAGGTCATAGACCAAAAGATGGACGATATTCTCCAATTGAAGTGGGAATTTCGCAGGAGACACAATCTCACCCTTGCTGCTGTGAGTAATGAGCTGACTAGTTGGGTGTCATGGTTGAACCCGCGAAATTGGTTCTCTGGTTTAGGAGAATGGGCTCAAGGAGTCATAATGGATGTAGGGAAGTTTCTTCTATGTATCTTAGGTGTTGTCATAACGATTGGCTTGATATTTAGATGCGGTCAGGCTTTAATGAAGTGCAAACGTAGTACTAGGATAATGAGTTTAAGGAGTGAGGAAATTGTAATTCCAATGGATTTGATTTATGACCCAACTGTAGAAACAATGATGTGATGAAAATGCGATTTCTACGGTCCGTTTCTTTCACCTGTTTTTCCGGTTTCTCCAAGGTAACAAGACCTACGTTTGACGAGGAATTTGATGACCCTGTATACAGACAACGGATGGATTAAAGAAGAAGTTTTGACAACCTTATACACAGATATTTGATGAACTATGCCATAGACCCCCAGTTTCCCTAGAAATTACGCTAGCCCAACACTTTTGTAAGTCTATGGACATTGACAAAGCTTTTTGCCCACACGCCTTTTGGCAAAAGCACAAAGAAGACTGCATTCAACAGACACCGAACAAGACTTCAACCGACAAATGTTCATTAACCTGACATAGAATACCACTGCATTTACCGTAATTATGTCTTTTCTTCATCTCTACAACCTTCAGGTAATTACACACATAGTCGATAGAGAATACAGGCACAGATATCAGCAATCACATATTCCCCCATTCATGTATCATCAACTAAAATGTGCTCCCCATTTTGTTACAACCACAGCCGAAAAGAGCTCGGTAAAGTTTGACAGCCCATCCACAGACCCGTACCACGGGATAAGAAGGAATTCAAATGTATACTTCGCAATACCTCGAAGCTTGATTTAAAACACGTACGGCACGATAATACATGACCCCCAAACACGGATTCATACACACATGCTTCTGCTATCTCACTAGGTCATACCCTTTTCCTACCTTCTCTCCTCCCCTACCCAACCATGGAAATGTATTTACACTTGACATATATTTTTCTCTTTTTGAAATGTTTTAGGAAGTGGCAGTTATTGTTGACTGCCAAAGGGTGGACTGTCAAAGTCAGAAAAATATCACGATGCACACTGCCATATTTGCACCTCATACAGGTCCGCGCTGCGCATGCGTGCGCTCTCCCGTGCGTGCGCATACTCGCTGTTGCGGGCACCCGCAGGCGCACGGTATGTGCATTTACGGTAGAGTTTATGTGTTCGTAGCGTGCGACTCAATCGTTACATATTTTCACTATATAATGTATTTTGTAGATCATGGTCCCTTTGATAGATTCTGAAAGTTTAGTTAATATAGCATGTTCATGGACGGAGAGATCCCTCTTTGTTTGATACGAAGGGTCAGACAGGGGTCATACAGTGGTGTTTAGTATCCATCGGAAGAATATTTAATTAGCAATATTCCGGTGTTGGTTTGAAGCGGATTAATCGCTCGTGCGAATAGTTATGGACATAAGAAGTTTATGTCCATTTACTATTATTTGCACTTACTTATCCATGCGGCGGGAAACCCAGTTTCCCACCCACCTGAGCAGTTGGAAATTGTCACAGCCCACCTGTATGAATCAACCTATGACCTTTTGTTATAATGCGAGGAGGAATTCCTGTGTCCAATGAACAATGAGATTGTAGGGACCATTGAATTGTATTGTGTGTGGGGCATAAATAGACAAGCCGATCACATCCAGCTCTCACTCTTCAACGGTTCTCATTGCTGATAATCGGGAGCTGGATGTCCAGAGGCGCATGCGATCGTTCCCCTTTGTGCGTAAGTTTTCTCCGCAATCATATTGTTTTTCTTGTTATTGTGAGCCATATCTCTCTCTCTCTCTCTTCTCCTCTTTCTCTCGTATTCTCTTAAACGTAATAGTATTGTATTGTATTTCCTGTGTAGTTACCTGCTTAGTTAGTCTATGTTATATTGTAGTGTATGCCTTGTACTGTATTATTCTTTTTGCAAGTATAACATTCATATAAGGCGTTAGACCTTAAGCCCGGTAGTTGTGTATTTATTATAGTGTTAAGTATTCACAGAGCGTCGGTGACGCTCAAACAGCTTTTAAGTTAATAAGGTTACACTGTGTTGCATCTACACCCTATCTCTACACTAAGGTTTTACTGCATATTACATTGTTTATGGTTTAGATATAAAGGTTTAACATTGTGAGCGTCTGCGCCGCTGGTGATCTCCTCGTGGTCCCGAGCGTCCGCTACGCTATAGCGAACCATTACGTTAGTCAGCAGCCAATAGCGTGCCTGCCTGTGATCTCTTGGCCGTGAGCGAACGTGACGCTTGAGCGTCTCGACCTCGGCTAAGCGATTGTTACGCAACGTGCGTACCCTTACGGTACTCCATACGTCAATAGCGTACAGTGTTCTTAGGCCTCTTAAAGGGTTTTAAATAAGATAAATATTTAGCTTTATCAATATATAATATCACTAGTACTGCAGCCGGACAGGTAGATATATTTATTATGTAATGACTGATGACGGACCTGCTGGACACTGTCAGCTCAGCAGCACCGCAGACTGCTACAGTAAGCTACTATAGTAGTATGTATAAAGAAGAAAGAAAAGAAAAAAACACGGGTAGGTGGTATACAATATTATATATATATTATATACAATTATATATATATATATATATTAAACTGGTGGTGATTATTAAACTGGTGGTCAGGTCACTGGTCACACTATCAGCAACTTGCAAGTAGTACTCCTAAGCAGACAATCACAATATATATTATACTGGTGGTCAGTGTGGTCACAATGGCAGTGTGGCACTCTGGCAGCAAAAGTGTGCACTGTACGTTATATGTACTCCTGAGTCCTGCTCTCAGACTCTAACTGCTCCCCACTGTCAGTGTCTCCCCCACAAGTCAGATATACATTATACAGTCACACTATCTACCTATCACTTCAGCAAGTAGTAGTACTCCTCCTAATGCTCCCCAAAATTACTACTGTGTCTCTCTCTACTCTAGTCTCACTCTCTTCTCTAAAACGGAGAGGACGCCAGTCACGTCCTCTCCCTATGAATCTCAATGCACGTGTGAAAATGGCGGCGACGCGCGGCTCCTTATATAGAATCCGAGTCTCGCGATAGAATCCGAGCCTCGCGAGAATCCGACAGCGGGATGATGACGTTCGGGCGCGCTCGGGTTAACCGAGCAAGGCGGGAAGATCCGAGTCGCTCGGCCCCGTGTAAAAAAAAATGAAGTTCGGGCGGGTTCGGATTCCGCGGAACCGAACCCGCTCATCTCTAGTATACTCCTGTTAGCACTGGTGTGCGTAACATATTAAGCAGCCCTACTCCTGTTGAAATTTTGTGGGAATATGGAGCATACCCCTCAAAATACTTTGCAACAGGTGGTCGATCAGGTGCAGGTCCTGACTCGACAATTTAATGAGATGTCCATTAAAATGAACACCCCGCAGGCCGCTAGCGGAGCTCCCGCAGCAGCAGCGGCAAGTTCAGGGGTTAAGGAGCCGAAAGTAAATCTCCCGGATCGTTTTTCTTTGAGATCGCTCGCAGTTCTTTTGTTTCAAGGAGAGCTGTAAGCTATATTTCAGGCTTAGGCCCCAGTCTTCTGGGTCGGAGATTCAGCGGGTGGGCATGGTGATTTCCTTGCTACAAGGAGACCCACAGGTCTGGGCATATGGGTTACAGCCTGACTGTCCGTCGCTTAAAAGTGTTGATGCTTTTTTTACGGCACTGGGCATTTTGTATGATGACCCTGACAAGATGGCTTCAGCCGAGGCTCAGATTACGGTTCTTAAGCAAGGGCGACGGCCAGCTGAGGTTTATAGTACGGAGTTTCGGAGGTTGGCTCATGATACCCAGTGGAATGACCCAGCCCTGAGAAACCAGTACCGAAGGGGCCTTTCTGACCAGATAAAGGACCAACTGGTACAATATCCCTCGTCTGATAGCTTAGATCAGCTCATGCAGTTATCCATCCGGGTGGATAGACGGCTGAGAGAGCGTAGGCTTGAAAGGGAGACCGCAGTTTCCTTTTTTCCCAAGGGAACCTCAGACTCTGAGGAATATTCCGAGGAGCCTATGCAGATTGGGGCTACCCGCCTCTCCTCGCGTGAGAAGACGCGGAGGAGACAGCAGGGTTTGTGTTTGTACTGTGGGAATAAAGGTCATGTTGTAGTATCATGCCCAGAAAAAACTGAAAACTTCAGGGCCAGAGGGTGATGGGAAATATCCTGTCAGGCCAGAAGTCAGAATTTCCTAAAAAGACTTTTCTCATTCCGGTGACTTTGGAGATCCTCGGTCAAACTGTCAAGACTGAGGCCTTTGTTGACAGTGGGGCCGATGGGGTTTTCATGGACCGTCTATTCGCCCTGGAACACTCTGTTCCCTCAGTACCTTTGGCATCAGAGATTGAGATCTGTGGGTTAAACGGGGAACCATTGTCCCAGGGTAAAATTACCTCCTGCACCAGCCAAATTCCTTTGTTTATTGGAGCCACACACTCTGAAAAATTGTCTTTATATGTGACTGTCTGTTCTTTTGCCCCATTGGTTTTGGGGTTACCCTGGTTAAGGGCCCATAACCCTCAATTTGACTGGGTCTCTGGGGAGATTCTTAGTTGGGGTAGTGATTGTTTCAGGAGTTGCTTGAGCCTTCCAGTCAGGCTCTCTGTCACAACTGAGGGCCTGAGCTGACGGGAGGCAGCCTCAGTTGTAGGGGCTGCGATGTACCGGAACCTGGGAGGTTGTATCAGACCCCTGGACATGTAAGTAACATGAATAATAACTGCCCGAAGGCGTGACCACGACAACTTGGATAAAAGTCAATGATGTTTATTATGACAACTCCGCAACACAGCAGCAGTAAAAGAAAACGTAAAAGTCAGCAAAGAATAAATACAGTTCCTGGGTACTACAGGATGGCAGGAGCCACAGGGCACTAGTAGTGTGAGATAGTTCTTATGATCTTCTAGATGGAAAGTCCTTACCAGGCCCGACTGTAGCAATGGAGATAACCCAGGATTGTGCCAGCTGGTGTTCCAGGAAAAGCTGGGTTGCTGAAGATAAAACAGCTGCTGTGGATACTGGCTGGAACCAGACTGTTGTTAGCACGGAGTGGATACTGGCTGGAACCAGTTAAATAATAAATGAACTTGGGAGCGATGAAATATGAACTGAAATGTAGAACTTGAGAGCGGAGAAATAATAATACCGGTGGAGAGTGGTAAAGTGTAGAAAGGACACCGGCCCTTTAAGGGAAGCTGTACTCTGCTGGAAGCTGAGCTGGAAGCAGGTAATGTTGTAGCTGGAAACAGATGAATCCACAATGGATTGGAGAGTCAGGCTACACCGCAGGTGGAATGCTGGTGCAGGTCTCTATGGTGGAAGTCTTGAGACAGGAGCTGGAACCTGGAAGACAATCACAGGAGAGAGACAAACAGGAACTAGGTTTGACAACCAAAGCACTGACGCCTTCCTTGCTCAGGCACAGTGTATTTATACCTGCAGCAAGTAAGGGATTGGCTAGGCAATTATGCAGATTATCAATACTGAGAACAGATTGGTGGAAATGATCAGCTGACAGAATCCAAGATGGCTGCGCCCATGCAGACACTTGGAGGGAAGTTTGGTTTGTAATCCATGTGGTAATGAAAACAGTAATGGCGGCGCTGGCCACCGGAGACAGGAGGCGCCAGGCTGACAGATGCACATCCAACCACGCGGACACAGCGGAGGCCGCGGCTGACGTAATCGCCACTCAGACACTCTGCATGCAGAAGTTCAGGGACGGCGGCGGAGGCCGCGGGAGACGCCATGCCAGGTGTAATATGGCGTTTACTGTGACAGCGTCCCAGAGTGACAGGAGAGGATACAGGAATGTACACATCAGGATAACAGATGGGATCCGGTCCTGGAGCGCTGAGCCAGCCTTAGGAGGCATCTGATGGGTAAGAAATGGCGTCCAGATACCCGGATCGTGACAGCACCCCCCCCTTTAGGAGTGGCCCCAGGACACTTCTTTGGCTTTTGAGGAAACTTGGAATGGAATCTCCGGACCAAGGCAGGAGCATGGACATCAGAAGCATTGGTCCATGAACGTTCCTCAGGACCATAACCCTTCCAGTCAATAAGATATTGTAGTTGACCGTAACGGTGACGTGAGTCCAGGATCTTGGCCACTTCATACTCAACGCCTCGTTGAGTTTGGACTTTCGGAGTTGGAGGAAGTGAGGAATGAAACCGATTCAAGATCAGCGGTTTCAACAGGGAAACATGGAATGTCCTGGGTATTTTTAAGAAGGGAGGCAACTGGAGTCTGTAAGCAACAGGATTGATGACTTGTTCAATCTTGAAAGGACCGATATAGCGAGGTGCAAACTTCATACTGGGAACTCTTAACCTCAAATTCTTCGTGGATAACCATACCCGATCACCCACCTTGGGAGCAGGAACTGCTCGACGCTTCTTATCCGCAAACTTCTTGTACCTGAACGATGCCTTGAGCAGAGCTGATCGTACGCTCTTCCAGATATTGGCAAACTGATGCAAGGTGATATCCACTGCGGGAACAGAAGTTGCTGGAAGCGGTTGGAACTCAGGGACTTTAGGGTGGAATCCAAAGTTAGTGAAGAATGGTGTTGAAGCAGATGAAGAATGATACTGGTTGTTATGACAGAACTCGGCCCAGGGAAGTAATTGAACCCAGTCATCTTGAGAGGAGGACACATAGATGCGGAGGAAGGCCTCCAAGTCCTGATTCACCCTCTCGGTTTGACCATTGGTCTGAGGATGGTAAGCCGTGGAAAACTTTAGCTTGACTTGGAGGGCTTGACATAAACTTCGCCAGAATTTGGCTGTGAATTGAACTCCTCGATCTGAGATAATTTCTTCAGGAAGACCGTGGAGTCGGAAGATCTCTTGTATGAATACTTGAGCCAACTTGGAAGCTGACGGAAGACCGGTGAGAGGAATGAAGTGTGCCATCTTGGTGAACCGGTCAACTACCACCCAGATGGTATTGAACTTGTTGCACATGGGTAAATCTGTAATAAAATCCATCGACAAATGGGTCCAAGGTCGACGGGGAACAGATAGTGGAACCAGTTGCCCCGCAGGCGACTGGCGGGATACCTTATGTTGAGCACACTTTGGGCAAGATGCAATAAACTCCAAGACGTCCTTTTTCAGAGTTGGCCACCAATAGGACCTAGAGATAAACTCCAGGGTTTTTTGGATACCTGTATGTCCGGCAAAACGGGAAGCATGGGCCCAATGCATGAGCTTCTTCCTTAGCATCGGTTTCACAAAACTTTTCCCTGATGGGGGCGTAGAGTCCATCCCTACCGTGGAGAATGCCAACGGATTTATAATAGGATGCTTGTCTGAAGACTCTGACTCATTTTCTTGCTCCCATGAGCGGGAAAGGGCATCGGCCTTGCGATTCTGAGAGCCCGGACAGAACTGGAGTTTAAAGTCGAACCTGGAAAAGAAAAGTGCCCATCTGGCCTGACGAGGGTTGAGACATTGTGCGCCTTTCAGATATAAAAGGTTCTTGTGGTCTGTAAGTATGGTGATTGAATGAGAAGCTCCCTCCAACAGATACCTCCACTCTTCTAGAGCGAGCTTGATGGCTAGCAACTCCTGGTCGCCAATGGCATAGTTGCGCTCAGCTGGGGAGAACTTCCGGGAGAAGAAACTGCAAGGGTGTAAATGGCCATCTTTAGCCCTCTGAGATAACACCGCTCCTACTCCAACGGAGGAGGCATCCACCTCTAAGATGAAAGGAGAGTCGATGTCAGGCTGTTTCAGAACAGGCGCAGAGATGAACCTTTGTTTTAAAAGATGAAATGCTTGCATGGCTTCTTCAGACCACTTGGACGGGTTAGCACCCTTCTTAGTGAAAGCAGTAATAGGCGCCACAATGGTGGAAAAGTCTCGTATAAACTTTCGGTAATAGTTGGCGAACCCTAAGAACCTCTGGACCCCTTTGAGGGTTAAGGGTACCGGCCAATTTTGGATTGCTTGTAGTTTCTCAGGATCCATCTCTAGTCCGGAACCGGACACAATGTACCCTAGAAACGGAATGGACTTGACTTCAAAGACGCATTTTTCTAATTTGCAATAGAGATGATTGACACGGAGACGGGACAGAACCTCTTTAACCCAAAAACGATGTTCCTCTAAATCGTTGGCAAAAATGAGGATATCGTCTAGATAGACCACGACATGACGGTATAGAATGTCTCTGAAGATCTCATTGACAAAATGCTGGAAGACAGCTGGAGCATTGCTCAATCCGAAGGGCATGACGAGGTACTCATAATGTCCGTCACGGGTGTTAAAGGCGGTCTTCCACTCGTCACCCTCACGGATCCGGATGAGATTGTATGCACCTCTCAAGTCCAGCTTTGTAAAGATGGTAGCTCCGCTAACTCTGTCAAAGAGCTCAGTAATCAGGGGTAAAGGATAACGGTTCTTGATGGTAATGTCGTTCAAACCTCTGTAGTCAATGCACGGCCGCAGACCACCATCTTTCTTTTTTACAAAAAAGAAGCCTGCACCGGCTGGAGAAGAAGAAGGTCGAATGAACCCCTTTGCTAAGTTCTCTTTAATATATTCCTCCATAGAATGCGTCTCAGGCAGAGACAACGGATAAGTTCGGCCTCGAGGTGGAACCTTCCCTGGAACGAGATCAATCGGGCAGTCCCATTCTCTATGAGGAGGAAGGATATCAGCAGAAGCTTTACTGAACACATCCGTGAAATCTTGATATGGAGGAGGTGGAACATCAGACGACCTGGGGGAGGAAGAACAGACAGGCAATACTTTAAACAAACATGTCTCAGCACAGGAGGAACCCCATGCCAGGATTTGCGTAGTCGTCCAATCAATTGTAGGATTGTGAAGACGGAGCCATGGAAGGCCCAGGACCACAGGATGTGTGGCTCTTGGAATCACTAAAAAAGAAATAAGTTCGGAATGAAGAACTCCCACTCTCAGACGAACTGGTAGAGTCCTTAAAGAAATAACTGCATCAAAAATGTTGCTGCCATCCACGGCAGTTAAAGAAATGGACGAAGGAAGTCTCTTGGTGGGTAGGGACCACCGTTTAACATAGGCTTCGGTAATAAAGTTCCCAGCTGCTCCGGAATCAAGGAGGGCAATGACGTTCCGATAACGTTGAGCAACTTGAAGCGAGACTGGGAGATTACAATCTTGAGGAGATGGAGAGGAGATCATTACTCCTAGCCGGCCCTCTCCTTGGCGAGCTAGGATTTGGAGTTTCCCGGACGTTTGGGACAGGCATTAATGGTGTGAGACGGAGCTGCACAATAGAGACAGAGAGACTCGGAGAGACGTCTTCGGCGCTCAGCAGGAGTTAAACGGGAACGGCCAAGTTGCATGGGCTCATCTTTAGATGGTGACAGTTGACGAGGAGGAGGAGCAGAAGATTTTGGAGCAGATGATCTTCCACGCTCAGTTGCTCTCTCTCTGAAACGTAAATCAACTTTCGTGCAGAGTGAGATTAGCTCATCTAACTTAGAAGGTAAGTCTCTGGTAGCTAACTCATCTTTAATACGCTCAGATAAGCCATGCCAGAATGCAGCATACAGGGCCTCGTCGTTCCATGCCAGTTCGGATGCCAGGATCTGGAACTGTATCAGATATTGTCCTACAGTACGTGACCCCTGGCGTAAACGGAGAATCTCGGATGAAGCTGAGGTTACCCGGCCTGGCTCGTCGAAGATGCGCCTGAATGTTGACACGAAGGCAGTGTAGGAAGATAGCAGGGTGTCGGACCTCTCCCATAACGGTGATGCCCAATCAAGGGCTGAGCCACTGAGAAGAGAAATAATGTAGGCAATTTTTGTACGGTCACTGGGAAAATTGCCAGGTTGTAGCTCAAACTGAATCTCACACTGGTTGAGAAATCCCCTGCAGAATCTTGGAGATCCGTCAAATTTTGCTGGCGTTGGAAGATGAAGACGTGGAGCAGAAATGGGTAAGGTGGGTGGGGTTATAGCTGGAGTCACTGTGGTTGACGCACCAGACGCGCCTGATCCACGGAGAGTTGTCTGAATCCCATCCAGCCGAGTAGAGAGATCCTGGAGACAGCGGATGATGTGGCCCTGTGCAGCCTCCTGATGTTTTAGTCGGGCTGCCAGTTCTTGCATCGGCTTGGCCGCTTGATCCTGGTCTCCGGCTGGATTCATTAGGTCAGTGCTTACTGTCACAACTGAGGGCCTGAGCTGACGGGAGGCAGCCTCAGTTGTAGGGGCTGAGATGTACCGGAACCTGGGAGGTTGTATCAGACCCCTGGACATGTAAGTAACATGAATAATAACTGCCCGAAGGCGTGACCACGACAACTTGGATAAAAGTCAATGATGTTTATTATGACAACTCCGCAACACAGCAGCAGTAAAAGAAAACGTAAAAGTCAGCAAAGAATAAATACAGTTCCTGGGTACTACAGGATGGCAGGAGCCACAGGGCACTGGTAGTGTGAGATAGTTCTTATGATCTTCTAGATGGAAAGTCCTTACCAGGCCCGACTGTAGCAATGGAGATAACCCAGGATTGTGCCAGCTGGTGTTCCAGGAAAAGCTGGGTTGCTGAAGATAAAACAGCTGCTGTGGATACTGGCTGGAACCAGACTGTTGTTAGCACGGAGTGGATACTGGCTGGAACCAGTTAAATAATAAATGAACTTGGGAGCGATGAAATATGAACTGAAATGTAGAACTTGAGAGCGGAGAAATAATAATACCGGTGGAGAGTGGTAAAGTGTAGAAAGGACACCGGCCCTTTAAGGGAAGCTGTACTCTGCTGGAAGCTGAGCTGGAAGCAGGTAATGTTGTAGCTGGAAACAGATGAATCCACAATGGATTGGAGAGTCAGGCTACACCGCAGGTGGAATGCTGGTGCGGGTCTCTATGGTGGAAGTCTTGAGACAGGAGCTGGAACCTGGAAGACAATCACAGGAGAGAGACAAACAGGAACTAGGTTTGGCAACCAAAGCACTGACGCCTTCCTTGCTCAGGCACAGTGTATTTATACCTGCAGCAAGGAAGGGATTGGCTAGGCAATTATGCAGATTATCAATACTGAGAACAGATTGGTGGAAATGATCAGCTGACAGAATCCAAGATGGCTGCGCCCATGCAGACACTTGGAGGGAAGTTTGGTTTGTAATCCATGTGGTAATGAAAACAGTAATGGCGGCGCCGGCCACCGGAGACAGGAGGCGCCAGGCTGACAGATGCACATCCAACCACGCGGACACAGCGGAGGCCGCGGCTGACGTAATCGCCACTCAGACACTCTGCATGCAGAAGTTCAGGGACGGCGTTGGAGGCCGCGGGAGACGCCATGCCAGGTGTAATATGGCGTTTACTGTGACAGCGTCCCAGAGTGACAGGAGAGGATACAGGAATGTACACATCAGGATAACAGATCGGATCCGGTCCTGGAGCGCTGAGCCAGCCTTAGGAGGCATCTGATGGGTAAGAAATGGCGTCCAGATACCCGGATCGTGACACTCTCGCAGCTAAGTTTGCCAGGATTGCCAGGATGTTATGCAGATTTTGCGGATGTGTTCTCCAAAAAAGTTGCGGAGGTACTACCTCCCCATCGCCCCTATGACTGTGCCATTGATTTGTTGCCGGATGCTAAGCTTCCCAAGAGCAGGTTGTACTCCCTGTCACGTCCTGAGACTCAGGCTATGGCAGAGTACATTCAGGAGAACTTGGCTAAGGGATTTATCAGACCCTCACAGTCCCCAGTTGGGTGGGGGTTCTTTTTCATGGGTAAAAAGGACGGTTTGTTGCGACCCTGCATCGACTTCAGGGAATTGAACCGTATCATGATTAAAAACTCGTACCCACTGCCTCTCATTTCGGTTTTGTTTGACCAGCTTCGTACTGCCACCATTTTTTCTAAGATTGACCAACGCGGTGCTTACAATCTAATCCAAATAAGAGAGGGGGATGAATGGAAGACTGCCTTTAATACCCACTCAGGGCATTATGAATATTTGGTGATGCCTTTTGGGCTCTCTAATGCCCCGGCAGTCTTCCAGGAATTCATGAACGATGTGCTCAGGGAATATTTGGATAGATTCTTAGTTGTTTATCTAGATGACATCCTAATCTTCTCTCATTCCCTGGAGGAACATCGGAAGCATGTACGCTTAGTCCTCCAGAAACTCAGAGACCACCAGCTTGGGGCGAAGCTGGAGAAGTGCGAGTTTGAAGTCCAGCAAATCGCATTTCTAGGGTATATTATCTCCTCAGAAGGTTTCCAAATGGAGGGTTCTAAGGTACAGGCAGTCCTGGATTGGGTGCAGCCCACTAGTTTGAAGGCGCTTCAGCGTTTTCTGGGCTTTGCGAATTTTTATAGATGGTTTATCGCTGGATTTTCGTCTATAGTGGCCCCCTTGGTGGCACTCACTAAGAAAGGGGCGGATGTTGCTCACTGGTCTTGTGAGGCCAAAGCGGCCTTTGTCCGTCTCAAAAGGGCATTTGTCTCGGCCAAGGTGCTGCGACACCCAGATCCAGAGCGTCCTTTTGTGGTAGAAGTGGATGCCTCTGAGATAGGTATTGGGGCAGTGCTCTCTCAGATGGGGGTGTCTGATAATCGCCTTCATCCCTGTGCTTACTTTTCCCGTAAATTTTCGTCTGCCGAGATGAATTATGATGTGGGTAACCGGGAATTGTTGGCTATAAAGGATGCACTCGGGGAGTGGAGACACTGGCTTGAGGGGGCTAAGTTTGTGGTCTCAATTCTCACCGACCATAAGAATCTGGCATAGTTAGAGTCAGCGAAGCGGCTCAATGCCAGGCAGGCACGATGGGCTTTGTTTTTTGCTCGCTTTAATTTTTTGATAACATATCGCCCTGGGTCAAAAAACATCAAGGCTGATGCGCTCTCGCAGAGTTTTGCTCCAGTTCAAGAGACCACCGAGGAGCCATTGCCCATTGTGTCCCCATCATGTATTAAAGTGGGCATTACCCAGGACCTCTTGTCATTAGTCCTTAGAGCACAGGAGCAGGCTCCTCCAGACCTTCCGGTAGGTCTCTTGTTTGTGCCTCCTAGGTTAAGACAGCGAGTGTTCCTGGAATTCCATGCCAAGAGGTCGGCAGGGCATCCGGGTATTGCCAGAACTCGGGAGTTGCTGTCTAGGGCGGTGTGGTGGCCCTCGGTGGCTAGGGATGTGGATCAGTGGGTTCGGGCATGTGACGTTTGTGCCCGAAATAAAACTCCTAGAGGGGTTCCTGTCGGCCCATTACATCCACTCTCTATTCCGTCTAAGCCATGGACCCACATTTCCATGGATTTTGTGGTGGACTTGCCCAAATCCTCGGGGATGACAGCCATTTGGGTTGTCGTTGACAGGTTTTCGAAGATGGCGCATTTCGCTCCACTGGTTGGGTTGCCATCGGCCAGACGCCTGTCTGAGTTATTTATGCAGCATGTTGTGCGCCTCCACGGGTTGCCACTTGATGTGGTCTCTGACCGTGGATCCCAGTTTGTGGCCAAATTCTGGAGGGCATTTTGTTCTGATCTCCAGATTTCTGTGAGCTTGTCGTCAGGCTACCATCCACAGTCTAATGGGCAGACTGAGAGGGTGAACCAGTCCTTGGAGCAGTTCCTCAGGTGTTATGTCTCCAAGTGTCAGACTGACTGGGTTGCTCATCTGTCCATGGCGGAGTTTGCCTATAACAACGCGGCTCACTCTGCTACAGGGATCTCTCCCTTCCTTTGTGTGTATGGGCATCATCCTAAGGCCAATTCTTTTGACCCCTGGATTCCACGTCTGGTGGTTCCTCTGTTGTTTCGGTCCTTAGGGGTATTTGGAGGAAAGTGAAGAAAGCCCTTGTGTCTGTGTCATTAGTGACCAAAAGGGTTTTTGATAAGCGGAGAAGACCCTGCAGCTTCAAATTAGGAGACTTCGTCTGGTTGTCCACCAAGAATTTGAAGTTGAGACAGCCATCTCATAAGTTTGGCCCCCGGTTCATCGGCCCTTATAAGATCACCAGGGTTATCAATCCGGTGGCATTTCAGATTTCAGTTAGATCTGCCCCGTTCATTGGGTATCAATAAAACATTTCATTGTTCCCTTTTAAAACTGGCGGTTAGTATTCCTTCTTCCAGTGGAAGACCTTCTCCTCTTCTGATACGGGGTCAGAGGGAGTTTGTGGTTGAAAGGGTTCTTGACTCCAAGATGGTTCGGGGTCGGCTGTCATTTTTGGTGCGCTGAAAGGGGTATGGCCCGGAGGAGCGGTCGTGGGTGCGCAGTTGTGATCTTCATGCCCCCAGACTGATACGCTCTTTCTTCTCGCAGTTCCCCGATAAACCCGGTGGTAGGGGTTCTTTGACCCCTCGTCAGAGGGGGGGTACTGTTAGGATCTCCTGCTCTGTGCTGCCACGTCACCATGGCAACCGGGAGGCAAGTGTTAGCGAAGTAACCTGAGCGCAGCTGATACTCCGGTCCGGGTTTTTACTGTGTAGTGGTTACAGGCTCTGTGCACGGCAGGGAATCCGGCGCTGGTTTTGTGCTCACAGTCTGTGAGGTCTGAGTGGGGCGTGGACAGCACCTGCTATATAAACCATCCTCTCAGGCTAGGCAAATGCTGCTGAATCTTTGTTTGTTAGTCAGTTCCAGAGAGTTAGCTAGTACTGTGTGACTTTGTATTTACTTGTTGCTTACTGCGAATAGGCCTTGGGATTCGGTACTTCATTCTGCCAATCCGGACCTAGCAATAAGACTGGAGTCAGTTGTTTGACCTGCTGGGGTTCTTTTGCTATTCTGTGAACCCAGCAGGTTTGCGGCTGTACTCTCAGACCTGCTTGCTTAATCCTCCCTCACTGTGCAGGGCGTCCAGGTGTCAGTTTAGTGGCAGTAAGCTGAACCTGTGCCCTGCAAGTGGGGGTTAGGATTGTGGATACTCTCCTTGTGTCTATATTTCTATCTCTGACCAAGGAGTTTATTCCCACACCCGTTGGTAACCCTTTGGGGTTTTTTCTGTTGCTCTTAGCAACATCATTTCAGGTGCTCCACATGTTAAATCACTACAAATCGCTTCATTGTCCGCTCTATTCCATCTGAGCATTCCTGACACTAGGGAGACACCCAATTCCTGAGCCTTTGGGCTTCTCCGTTCACTTTGTGTTTATTAGTTATTCCATCACCTCCTGTGTATGTTATGTTATACTGTCTGTGAGTTCGTTTGCTTCGCTTCCCTCTCTGTTCATACACCGGTATACTCCTGTTAGCACTGGTGTGCGTAACAGATACACATATGACCCCAATAGTGCCAGATACACGTTGCCCACAGTGCCAGATATATATTGCCCCACAGTGCCAGATATACATTGCCTCACTGTACCAGATACACAAATGCCCCCAGAGTGCCAGATATACATTGCCTCACAGTGCCAGATACACATTGCCCCACAGTGCCAGATACACAAATGCCCCCACTGTGTCAGATATACATTGCTCCCCAGTGCCAGATACAGAAATGCACCAACAGTGCCAGATATGCCCCCAGTGCCAGATACAGAAATGACCCCAGTGCCTTGGCTGCCGGTCCGCGGCGCTGAATTAAACGAAGACACTAAGGGGCAGGCTGCGCTCTCCTCCACTCACATTAGCGGCGGTGAGCAGCAAAGGGAGGGAGGGACGGGGAGCGGCGGCCTGTCGGTGTGGGTACGGTGTACCCAGGGCTAAATTCTTAAGGGTATGCCGTACCCACCCGTACCCGCACACTTGCACTTCTGTGCATGAGGAACCCAGAGGGAATTTACCCCGTTTGCTGCCTGTTTCTGCAGACTCCTTGGGTTTTTGTTAGAGATGAGCGGGTTCGGTTCTTCGAGAACCGAACCCCCCCGAACTCCATGTGGTTTACACGGGTCCGAGGCAGGCTCGGTTGTTCCCGCCTGACTCGGAAAACCCGAACGAGGGAAAACATCGTCATCCCGCTGTCGGATTCTCACGAGATTCGGATCCCATATAAAAAGCCGCGCGTCGCCGCCATTTTCACTCGTGCTTTGTAGAGAGAGCAGAGAGGACGTGGCTACGTTCTCTCAGTGGAAAATCAATATCAGTGCTCAGTATCAGTGCTTATTGCTGCTCAGTAATCCTAGTAGTGTGTCTCTCTTGTGCTGCATCTTGCTGCTCAATGTCAGTTCTCAGTAGTATCCTCATCAGTGCTCAGTATCACTGCTCATTGTCTTGTGCTGCATTATGGTGCTCAGTATACTACAGTACATTACTAATAGTTCAGTGTCTTGTGCTGCATCTTGCTGCTCAGTGTCAGTTCTCAGTATTATCATCATCAGTGCTCAGTATCACTGCTCATTGTCTTGTGCTGCATTGTGGTGCACAGTATACTACAGTACATTACTAATAATAGTCCAGTGTCTTGTGCTGCATCTTGCTGCTCAGTGTCAGTTCTCAGTATTATCATCATCAGTGCTCAGTATCACTGCTCATTGTCTTGTGCTGCATTGTGGTGCTCAGTATACTACAGTACATTACTAATAATAGTCCAGTGTCTTGTGCTGCATCTTGCTGCTCAGTGTCAGTTCTCAGTATTATCATCATCAGTGCTCAGTACCACTGCTCATTGTCTTGTGCTGCATTGTGGTGCTCAGTATACTACAGTACATTACTAATAATAGCCCAGTGTCTTGTACTGCATCTTGCTGCTCAGTGTCAGTTTTCAGTATTATCATCATCAGTGCTCAGTATCACTGCTCATTGTGGTGCTCAGTAATACTACAGTATATTACTAATATACCAGTCCAGTGTCTTGTGCTGCATCTTGCTGCTCACTGTCAGTTCTCAGTATTATCCTCATCAGTGCTCAGTACCACTGCTCATTGTCTTGTGCTGCATTGTGGTGCTCAGTATACTACAGTACATTACTAATAACAGTCCAGTGTCTTGTGCTGCATCTTGCTGCTCAGTGTCAGTTCTCAGTATTATCCTCATCAGTGCTCAGTACCACTGCTCATTGTCTTGTGCTGCATTGTGGTGCTCAGTATACTACAGTACATTACTAATAATAGCCCAGTGTCGTGTACTGCATCTTGCTGATCAGTGTCAGTTCTCAGTATTTTCATCATCAGGGCTCAGTATCACTGCTCATTGTCTTGTGCTGCATTGTGGTGCTCAGTAATACTACAGTACATTACTAATATACTAGTCCAGTGTCTTGTGCTGCATCTTGCTGCTGTAGGGTGCTGTGGTAGTGTCCTGTCACTGTGCATAGGTCATCATCTTTCCAGTCACAGTGGTATCTGGTATCTATCTAGTGGTATCTAGTTCCAGACATTACCGCTGTCTAATTCCAGATATATTACTGGCATATAATTCTACACATTAAAAAATGGAGAACAAAAATGTGGAGGGTAAAATAGGGAAAGATCAAGATCCACTTCCACCTAGTGCTGAAGCTGCTGCCACTAGTCATGGCAGAGACAATGAAATGCCATCAACGTCGCCTGCCAAGGCCGATGCCCAATGTCATAGTAGAGAGCATGTAAAATCCAAAAAGCAAAAGTTCAGTAAAATGACCCAAAAATCTAAATTAAAATCGTCTAAGGAGAAGCGTAAACTTGCCAATATGCCATTTACGACACGGAGTGACAAGGAACGGCTAAGGCCCTCTCCTATGTTCCTCATGACTAGTGGTTCAGCTTCACATGACAATGGAAGCACTCATCCTCCCGCTAGAAATATGAAAAGAGTTAAGCTGGCAAAAGCACAGCAAAAAAAGTGTGCGTTCTAAATCACAAATCCCCAAGGAGAGTCCATCGGGTGCGATGCCTGACCTTCCCAACACTGGACGGGAAGCTGTAATAAATAGGGGTAAGGACGTTAACCACCTAGGAACATCCTCCCTTATATGTCACCTGGAGCGCATTCATCAGAAGTCATTGACAAGTTCAAAAACTTTGGGTGACAGCGGAAGCAGTCCACTGACAACTAAATCCCTTCTTCCTCTTGTACACAAGCTCCTGCAAACCACACCACCAACTCCCTCAATGTCAATTTCCTCCTTAGACAGGAACGCCAATAGTTCTGCAGGCCATGTCACTGGCAAGTCTGACGAGTCCTCTCCTAACTGGGATTCCTCCGATGGATCCTTGAGTGTAACGCCTACTGCTGCTGGCGCTGCTGTTGTTGCTGCTGGGAGTCGATCGTCATCCCAGAGGAGAAGTCGGAAGATCACTTGTACTACTTCCAGTAAGCAATTGACTGTCCAACAGTCCTTTGCGAGGAAGATGAAATATCACAGCAGTCATCCTGTTGCAAAGCGGATAACTCAGGTCTTGACAACTATGTTGGTGTTAGACGTGCGTCCGGTATCCACCGTTAGTTCACAGGGACTTAGACAATTGCTTGAGGTAGTGTGTCCCCGATACCAAATCCCATCTAGGTTACATTTCTCTAGGCAGGCGATACCGAGAATGTACACAGACGTCAGAAAAAGAGTCACCAGTGTCCTAAAAAATGCAGTTGTACCCACTGTCCACTTAACCACGGACATGTGGACAAGTGGAGCAGGGCAGACTCAGGACTATATGACTGTGACAGCCCACTGGGTAGATGTATTGCCTCCCGCAGCAACAACAGCGGCGGCACCAGTAGCAGCATCTCGCAAACGCCAACTCGTTCCTAGGCAGGCTACGCTTTGTATCACCGCTTTCCATAAGAGGCACACAGCTGACAACCTCTTACAGAAACTGAGGAACATCATCGCAGATTGGCTTACCCCAACTGGACTCTCCTGGGGATTTGTGATATCAGACAATGCCACCAATATTGTGCGTGCATTACATGTGGGCAAATTCTAACACATCCCATGTTTTGCACATACAATTAATTTGGTGGTGCATAATTTTTTTTTAAACGACAGGGGCGTGCAGGAGATGCTGTCGGTGGCCCGAAGAATTGCGGGCCACTTTCGGCATGCAGCCACTGCGTGCTGAAGACTGGAGCGCCAGCAAACACTCATGAACATGCCCTGCCATCAGCTGAAGCAAGAGGTGGTAACGAGGTGGAATTCAACCCTCTATATGCTTCAGTGGATGGAGGATCAGCAAAAGGCTATTCAAGCCTATACATCTGCCTACGATATAGGCAAAGGAGGGGGAATGCACCTGACTCAAGCGCAGTGGAGAATGATTTCCATGTTGTGCAAGGTTCTCCAACCCTTTGAACTTGCCACACGTGAAATCAGTTCAGACACTGCCATCCTGAGTCAGGTCATTCCCCTCATCAGGCTTTTGCAGAAGCAGCTGGAGAGATTGAAGGAGGAGCTACAATGGAGCGATTCCACTAGGCATGTGGGACTTGTGGATGGAGCCCTTCATTCGCTTAACCAGGATTCATGGGTGGTCAATCTGTTGAAATCAGAGCACTACATTTTGGCCACCGTGCTCGATCCTAGGTTTAAAGCCTACGTTAGAAAAAACTATTTGTGTTCCCTAATGCACACTGAGTGAGTAATAATAATACTACATAATAATCAGATAATACGGAGATCTTAGTTGCGTATATCTGCAGATATAGGGTTAAGCCCCCAGGCCGATCGACAAGGCTTCTCCGTCACTGGGGGTCCCTAATACTAGGTATGGGTCCGGGGTGCAGGACTCCATCATGCCGGCACAGGTCGGCTACCCCAGGTCAGCACACAGGTGAAAATTAATAAGGGTTAATAAGAAGCACAGAAGTGCTATGTAAGTGGTGTGATTAAAATAATACAAAAATATATACAAAGTGATAGGGAAAATCATGAGTGTTAATAAAGTGTTAGGGTGTGCCGACCTGAAGCCACCCAGCCATACCGACACAGGGGCCACCGCACCCCACACCCACCCCATAAATAATTACATATATGTCTGGGTCTAAATGCCCATTGTCAGGCCACATGATAATGGCTCCTACATCTTGCACCTCTTTTTTTTTTATTTATCTTTGCATCGTGTGCTGTTTGGGGACTATTTTTTTGAAGTGCCATCCTGTCTGACACTGCAGTGCCACTCCTAGATGGGCCAGGTGTTTGTGCCGCCCACTTGGGTCGCTTAGCTTAGTCATCCAGCGACCTTGGTGCAAATTTTAGGACTAAAAATAATATTGTGAGGTGTGCAGTGTTCAGAATAGACTGGAAATGAGTGGAAATTATGGTTATTGAGGTTAATAATACTATAGAATCAAAATTACCCCCAAATTCTATGATTTAAGCTGTTTTTGTGGGTTTTTTGAAAAAAAACACCAGAATCCAAAACGCATCCGAATCCGACAAAAATTTGAAAGGGAGGTTTTGCCAAAACGCGTCCGAATCTAAAACACGACCGCGGAACCGAATCCAAAACCAAAACACTAAACCCAAAAAGTGTCCGGTGCACATCTCTAATTTTTGTCTATCTCTCTGGCAAATAAGCCTCTTCTAGTCACAATATACAGTACAGTATAGTAGTACAGACGACCTCTTGGAGCAGTGGTGTTTTAAGGCTGGAAGGGAAACTGTCTGTGAGCCCCCTTTACCCTGGATAAAAAAATTGCAGCTGGTGCATGCACATATATCTGGAATTGTCTTTGCCAGTATGGCCAGTGGCACCATATTTCTCGTGTTTTACTGCAGAAATATGGCATCTGCACCATATTTCCTAGGATATTGCCAGAAATGGTATCCGGATGATAAGTCGACAGTCAATAGGTCGACCCCATGTGGTTGATATGCATTAGGTCGACAGGTTGAAAAGGTCAAGTTTTTTCCCCAACTTTTTCATACTTTACCATCCACGTGGACTACTATTGGGAATAGTAACCTGTGCCGACTGCAGCGGCAGCGGAGCACGGTACCTTACCCGAAGCATGGTGAGTGAAGCGAGCCTACGAGGGTACATGTTTCCACTCATTTGGCTTTTACATAGTTCAGTATACAAAATGACACCCAACAATAAAAAAAAAACTGTAGACCATTTTTGTGTCGACCATTTCCATGTTGACATTTTTACTGTGTCGATCTTTTGTACCAGTCAACCTTTTCAGGTGTCTACCTTTTACATGTTGACCAGTTGACACTGTCGACCTTTTGACCATGCCGACCTTGTGCATGTCGACCATATGGGTCCGACCTAGTGACTATCAACCTAATTTAGGTCGACTCAATGATCCGCACCCAACAGAAACAAGACACAATCGGCAGGCAAGAGGGGCATAAGGTAAGTAAAGCGTTGGGTGCAGGGCACGCACCAATTATGGATACCCCATCGCCTTGAAGTTGTGTGATCTGCTGCAGTAGCACACGCAGGGGGGGGGGGGTTTCTGAGTACCCAGAGCCACCTCCCCACCCCCCCAACGGACCAATGTGTTTTTTTTTCAGAGACTTTCTGCACCAGCCCCAGGCACCCAGCAGCAATCGGAGGTGTCTGGCCACTGCCAGTGGTTCAGCGTCAGTTGGCTTTCATATCCATACCACCTGACGCAGAGCACTTCCAGATATATATATATACACATATACACACACACCCTGCAAATCCTGCGTTTGCCCCTGATCTGCTGGAATCCACTATCTCTGTTTTACACGCTTTCCTGTCTTATATATGGGGTATATGCAATTGCGGTCGAATTCCAGCTGGAATTCGACCGTTTTTAAATTCGACACAATTCGACAGTCAGACACCCTCCCGCCGGGACCCGAATTCGACATATTCAATAAAAAACGGATTCGACAGTCCCGCTGTCGAAAAATGGACCAATTGACGATAGTGTGCGTCCTTGATTCGACTTCATGGACGTCACAAAACTGAGTAAAAAATCGTGAAAAAAAATGCGTGGGGTCCCCCCTCCTAAGCATAACCAGCCTCGGGCTCTTTGAGCCGGTCCTGGTTGTAAAAATACGGGGGGGGGGGAAATGTCGGGATCCCCCGTATTTTCACATCCAGCACCGGGCTCTGCGTCCGGTCCTGGTGCCAAAAATACGGGGGACAAAAAACGTAGGGGTCCCCCGTATTTTTAACACCAGCACCGGGCTCCACTAGTCAGAGAGATAATGCCACAGCCGGGGGACACTTTTATATCGGTCCCTGCGGCCGTGGCATTAAATCACTAACTAGTCACCCCGTGCCGGGGTACCCTGGAGGAGTAGGGACCTCTTAAATCAAGGGGTCCCCCCTCCAGCCACACAAGGGCCAGGGGTGAAGCCCGAGGCTGTCCCCCCCATCCAAGGGCTGCGGATGGGGGGGCTGATAGCCAAGTGACAAAAATAAAGAATATTGGTTTTTGTAGCAGAACTACAAGTCCCAGCAAGCCTCCCCTGCAAGCTGGTACTTGGAGAACCACAAGTACCAGCATGCGGGGGGGAAGGGCCCGCTGGTACCTGTAGTTCTACTGCAAAAAAAATACCCAAATAAAAACAGTACATGCACACCGTGAAAGTAAAACTTTATTACATACATGCACGCCGGCACACACATACTTACCTATGCTGCAACGCCGACTCTGTCCACTTCTCCAAGTAGAATCCACGGGGTACCTGAAAATAAAATTATACTCACCATAATCCAGTGTAGCTTCTGTCCTCTTCTTTTTTGTAATCCACGTACTTGGATTCCTGTCACAGAGGGTCCCTTGAGCCAATCAGGAAGCGCCACGTCGTGGCACTCTCCTGATTGGCTGTGCGCGTCTGAGCTGTCAGACGGCGCATAGCACTATGCCGCTCCATTATCTTCAATGGTGGGAACTTTGCGGTCACCACGACGTGGCGCTCCCTGATTGGCTCAAGGGACCCTCTGTGACAGGAGTCACGGGGGTTCTCAGCAGTTGGGGAAAGGGGTCCCATGTGTAAACATGGGACCCCTTTCAGTGCGTGGATCGGGTTTTCTGGTTTGTTTTTTTTGCCAAGTACGTGGATTACAAAAAAGAAGAGGACAGAAGCTACACTGGATTATGGTGAGTACAATTTTATTTTCAGGTACCCCGTGGATTCTACTTGGAGTAGTGGACAGAGTCGGCGTGTGAACATAGGTAAGTATGTGTGTGTCGGCGTGCATGTATGTAATAAAGTTTTACTTTCACGGTGTGCGTGTACTGTTTTTATTTGGGTATTTTTTTTGCAGTAGAATACAGGTACCAGTGGGCCTGTTTTCCCCCCGCATGCTGGTACTTGTGGTTCTCCAAGTACCAGCTTGTGGGGGAGGCTTGCTGGGACTTATAGTTCTGCTACAAAAAACAATTATCTTTATTTTTGTCACTTGGCTATCAGTCCCCCATCCGCAGCCCTTGGATGGGGGGGACAGCCTCGGGCTTCACCTCGGCCCTTGGGTGGCTGGAGGGGGGGGGGGGGGCTTGATTTAAGGGGTCCCCACTCCTCCAGGGTACCCCGGCCAGGGATGACTAGTTGGGGATTTAATGCCACGGCCGCAGGGACCGGTATAAAAGTGTCCCCCGGCTGTGGCATTATCTCTCCAGCTAGTGGAGCCCAGTGCTGGTGTGAAAAATACGGGGGACCCCTACGTCTTTTGTCCTCCATATTTTTTGCACCAGGACCGGACGCAGAGCCCGGTGCTGGTTGTGAAAATACAGGGGATCCCCTGTCATTCCCCCCCCCCCCCCGTATTTTTACAACCAGGACCGGCTCAAAGAGCCCGAGGCTGGTTATGCTTAGGAGGGGGGACCCCACGCATTTTTTTTCAGGATTTTTAACCCATTCCAACCCCTTCCCACTGAAAAACATGCTCTGATCTCTCCATATTATTTTAGTCAGTAAAAAAAAAAATATATTCTTTTAAAAAATATATAAATAATACTTGTGACTCCTAATAGACAAACCAAGTACATAATCCCTTCTAATATAAATAGATATGGTATTAGCAATAAAAAAAACACAAAAAAAAAATTTAACCATTTTTTTTATTTGATTCCGCCAGCAAAATGAGGCGGACTGAAATTGACGAAATGACTGTCGAAAAGCACTGTTGTCGAATCGACATTCTTCAATTGAATAAACTTTTGTCGAAAAGCCGCATTTTTACCATTGCAGACATGTGGAATTTGAGTAAATGTCGTATTGCAAAAACTCGAATCTGAAACGGCAGGTTTTTTGTCGAAAAGTACTG
Source organism: Pseudophryne corroboree (assembly GCF_028390025.1). Lineage (NCBI taxonomy): Eukaryota > Metazoa > Chordata > Amphibia > Anura > Myobatrachidae > Pseudophryne > Pseudophryne corroboree. The sequence continues at coordinate 947,378,162 of NC_086445.1, read as the reverse complement.
TATTACATTGTCGGAAAAAAAATTTGTGTCGAAAATGCCCCGTTTTTCGACATTTGCGGCAATTCGACCGCAATTGCATATACCAAATAAAGTTGTACTTTATACATAATTTTATTCCTCAAGAAATAGCCTGCAGAAAGTTAGAGATATGATGAATACTACATAGACAGATGCTTTTCTGCTTCCCGTTCTTTAATCCACACTCTAGGCTTCACTAATTAATCCAATTCTACCTCCTCTTGAGTCAACATCTGTTATTTAATTTAGTTTACTACTGCTCAGAGCTATCTGAAAATGAATTCAATTACTATCGCTACAATAAAGTCTCACTATCGTTCAAAGTCCATTCATTGTTTAAAGGTGTAAATAGAAAAATACTCAAAAATAGAATTTGAAAATTTGAATCTATGATAATAAAAATATACAAGATTTAAAAAAATAAAAAAAACCCAGGGTAGCTAATAAGTTATTATAGAGACATGTTACAGCCTGCAATCTAATACCCCTTTCACATCGCACTGAAAACCCGGTACCGACACGGCATATTGCCGTGTCGAAACGGGTCCGTGTGCGATGTGAAAGGTCCAATTGTGAATTAGCGGGTCGCCTGACCCGGTAATTCAACCCGGTAAAAAAGAAGGGTTTTTACCGGGTTGATTACCGGGTCAGGCGCAGTGTGAATGGGAGCCGTTCCGATGCGAATCGGCTCCCATTCACAGCATAGGGAGAGGCAGCGCAGGAGATGAGCTCATCTCCCAGCGCCGCCTTCACCCCCGCCCCTGCTGCTGCTGCTCCCTCCGCTGCTATGGCAACCGACCCGGTATATTGCCGGGTCGGAAAGCCAGCAGAGGAGCGCAAATGCCGGATCCCACCAGGTAAGTACACGTTTGTCTTACCGGGTAGGATCCGGCATTTGCGATCTGAATGCGGTATAAGAAATGAATATGGTGGCCTTGTACAGTACAGCATTTATAGGTTATACTGTAATTACCTACTCTTGCAGGGGGAGATGTATCAAACCTTGGAGAGAGATAAAGTGTTGGGAGATAAAAAAAAGTACCAGCCAATCAGCTGCACACTGTCACTTTTTATTCAGTGACAACTGATACATCAGGCAATTCTCCTGCAAGATGACGATGCAAATGTGTACTCAAGCCCCTCCCACCTAAAATAACAATGAGGGGGAAATGTATCAGAGGCCATATATTCTGGGAGGTTTGCAATCGCCCTCCAAACTGTGGCAGTCTTTTATAGAGGTTTCTGTGGTTAAAAGGAAATAGCAGCCAATGTGCAGCGCTCTCAAATTTGTGCAAACCCTCCATACTGCTGGCTGCAGTTTTTCAAAATTATGGGAAGATTTTGTTTTTATAGGTTTCCCGTGTCCTAATTTAAGCCACCTCACCTTCCGGATGCACATTTCTTGTTTTGTGGGATTTCCAGAGAGTTTTCCATTGCTTTGTGAAATTACTGCTTGATTAGTCCAACGTTTGTATCTTGAACATGCACAAAAGTGGCATGGAGATGTGAGGCATGGCGATGTGTGGCATGGTAATGGGACGCATGGTGATGTGAGGCATAGCGATGTGTGGCATGGTGATGTGTGGCATGGCAATGGGAGGCATGGTGATGTGTGGCATGGCGATGTGGGGCATGGCGATGTGGAGCCTGGCGATGTGGGGCATGGTGATGTGGGGCATGGTGATGTGGGTCATAATGATGTGAGTCATGGCGATGTGTGGCATGGCGATAGGAGGCATGATGATGTGAGGCATGGCGATGTGTGGCATGGCTATGTATAGCATGGCGATGTGAGGCATGGTGATGTGAGGCATGGCGATGTGAGGGATGGTGATGTGAGGGATGGTGATGTGAGGCATGGCGATGTGTGGCATGGTGATGTGAGGCATGGCGATGTGAGACGTGGCGATGTGAGGCATGGCGATGTGAGACATGGTGATGTGAGGCATGGCGATGTGTGGCATGGCGATGTGAGGGATGGTGATGTGAGGCATGGCGATGTGAGGGATGGTGATGTGAGGGATGGTGATGTGAGGCATGGCGATGTGTGGCATGGTGATGTGAGGCATGGCGATGTGAGACGTGGCGATGTGAGGCATGGCGATGTGAGACATGGTGATGTGAGGCATGGCGATGTGTGGCATGGCGATGTGAGGGATGGTGATGTGAGGCATGGCGATGTGAGACATGGTGACGTGAGGCATGGTGATGTGAGGCATGGTGATGTGAGACATGGTGATGTGAGTCATGGCTATGTATAGCATGGCGATGTGTGGCATGACAATGTGTGTCATGGCAATGGGAGGCTTAGTGATGTGAGGCATGGCGATGTGTGGCATGGCGATAGGAGGCATGGCGATGTGAGGCATGGCTATGTAAACCATGGCGATGTGTAGCATGGCGATGTGCGTCATGTCAAGTTTTAAAATGGCGGTTTTGAGGCAGTGACCAGAGCTATGTGGGTGCGGCCAGTGCCATGAAGTTGTGTATACCCCTATACTGCCCCAATGTCTCCCTAAGTATGTTTTTTTTGTGCTGTCATGATGATGGGCCTTGTGGCCGGAGACCCTAGACCCACGTGGCTAATGACGGCCACGGCACTGAAGGAGTTAACCCTTAGGTGCCAATTATGAATGTGTTATTGCCATTAGTGCCAGAAGTTTACAAATGTATTTTGAAAATGTTGTTTGATCGGCCACGGCCTGGACCCTCTCCCGCAGAAGTGATGCTTGTTAATCCCCGGTGCACAGGGAGTAAGGAGCCAATGTGTGTGTGCTCCCAGCTCCCTGGCACAGCAGTGCAGGGCTATGAGTACACGCAGAGCTGCTGCTGGGGGACTAAGCAAGCCGGCTACCAGTGCAGAGATGCAACACTAGTGTGTGTATCAAATGCTGAGGCCCGGGAGCTTCGCTCCTGGTCCCTCAGTGCTATAGGGAGGCAGAGGGCTATGGCAGCCGGGACAAGTGTCCCAGGCTGCAGGGCTATGAGTACCGTACACAGGGGGACCAGACAAGCTAACTCCCCGCACATCCAGCACGCAGAGAGGACAGTTAGAAGCGCATGCAGCCTGGACTGAGTACTGTTAACCCCAGGTGCCCTGCACTGCACTAGAGGGGAGCCCAGTGCTGAGCGCTTGTCAGCATATAAAATAAAGCCAAATATGTACACGTGTAATATAAAATGTATAAATGTATTGTCAAGGTCTGTGCAGCACTGAGCCAGGAAAGTACTTCCTGATCTGCAGTGCTGCGGTGGTTAAAGCCTGGTGCAGGGCACCAGGTATATAAACTTGTATTTTTAAATGTATTTTAAATGTACCTTAGGGTAAAATGTGCTTGCCTTACTCCCTGGTGGTCTAGGAGGAATCTGGAGCTCTCTGTTGGCTGCTGGGTTTCCCTGACCACCTCTCATGGCCAGAGGACTCTGATTGGGGACCTTAGTTGCCCATCTCTGGAGCTCGGTTTCACGCTAGAGATGGTGAGCTGGGTCCCTTAGCAGGTTTCTTGAAGTCTGTTTTGGAGGGAACCTCCCTCACACCCCAGAGAAGCTGGCACCTGGGCTGTGACTAACATAGCACGTGGGACAAGGCACAGAGAAGTGACCACTCTCCACTGTCCATAGGGAACAATGTTAAAGGTGATCATGCCTTGGGCATGCAAGCCGGGATACGGTCGTTGACACAGCTTAGGTTGACAGTCATTAGGTCGACCACTGAAGGTAGACATGCATTAGGTCGACATGGTCATTAGGTCGACAGGTCAAAGGGCCACATCAGTGCTTAAAAAAAAAAACTGGGATTTTTTCATACTTAACAATCCACCTGGACTATGATTGGAACAAAGCATGGTGAGTGAATCGAGCCATGCGAGGGGATACGGTGCACTAATTGGGGTTCCCCATCACTTTACAAAGAAAACAACGCCAAAAAAGTATAAAAAAAACATGTCGACCTAGTACATGTTGACCTATTGTCCATGTCAACCTAATGCATGTCGACCTTCCATGGTCGACCTAATGACTGTTGACCTAAGTTGTGTCTACCCAACGACCCATACCCATGCAAGCCATGTGCACTTAACTTGACCCCCCTGTGGTATTGTGTGTTGGATGCAGATATAAGAAGGCCTGCTTGCCTCAGAATATATATCAAGAAGTATTGAACTGCTGTAAACATCTGTATGCTGTATCCCCCTTGAAAAAGGGGAGGAGTCTTTTTTTAAGACTATTGAAGCAATAAACATCTTGCCTACAAGACGACTGCCTTCATCTTGTGACCAACAAGAATGCAACACACGCAGTCCCGTTTCTCCTTTTCTGGGCTGAGCCCAGCATCTCCAAGCTCGCCCTTTTCCAGCTACCGTACAGGGTCTGGTCCAGGTCAGTGACCAGTGAGGGTCAACCGGTGCCAGTCAGGAGGTGTGTCAGCAGAATGTCCACACATACACAGCAGCAAGCGACTTAGGGTGCCGATGGTAGGAGTCTGAGTGGAAATCAGTGGTTCCAGGTGCCGGGGGGAGGAGCCTTTTGGTGGCAGCAAAATATAGCCCACTGTGCAGTTGGTGGAGTTAGTACAGGTGGTTAATGGTGGTAAGAGGGAATCCCCTATTGAACAGGTCCTGTAAGACCCAAAACTAATCTGTGATCGCTTGGCACGGGCAGCATGGCGCAACCGGTCACAGGCCTATTTTTTTGTATGAAGGCCTGCTAGTCCCATCAACCCCATTCTTAATCTGGCCCTTAGATCTTCCCTTTGGTGTGACAAGCCGATTGACCAGCAGAGTGTGAAACTAGATCAGCAAATATAGAAAAGTCGTATGAGAGGTTGCGATCAGAAACACTGAAAAGCACTAAGCAAGGAACAACCTTATACTCTTCCACTGAAAAGGGCCCATGGGGCAGTTCAATCTAGGTAATGTGAAAGTCAGAGTAATGTAACATCCCCTGGAATTGAAATGCCCCCTAGGTGTTGTTAAAGATGTCATCGCTTCAGTGTTTATTTGTAACACATAAGTATAACAAAGAATAACTCCCAGCTCCTGCATATTACTAAGGATATGAGAAGTCAGTTCTGAGATGTGCGACCTGTATGGTGTCTCAGAATTCCTAGGTATATTTCCTTATGACTTACAGTAAAAAATAAATTTTGCCATATACAATTACATTGTAATTAAAGGGAGAATGGACTAATAAATGAGATAAATAATAGTACATATATGATTCCATCCAAGCCTCCTTAATCATTTATTCCTCCCAACCTCTGGCAGCTAGGTCTCCAATATTCATAATCAGAGCTTGCATATTAAACCAGCCAACAACCTATTCACCTTCAACTCCCAGGGCACATATGAATTAACTAGGAAACTACCCCTAAGCCATAGCCATGTCTTTTGCATAATCTAATAACAGCATTTAATGGAATACAAATGGTTTATACATGTAGAATTGATATTATCCTGGACATTGCTGAAAGAAAATACGCTGTAAATTAGTAATTGTGTGCTCCCCAATGTTGACACCCTTTTATTGTATACCAACTTCTCCATTATTCCACCTTTAAGGTAAATGGGTATAGGTCAAAGATCAATGAGATCAAAACGAAAAGTATTTTAAATAAAATCAACATGGAACCATGTCTACCCCCTGACCTATTCTGTGTTAGACATGTCTACTTCCCATCAGGGGCGCATTTACCACTGTGGCAGGGGGGGTGCATGTGCAGTGGAACCCTGGGGCAGATGTATTAACCTGGAGAAGGTATAAGGAAGTGATAAACCAGTGATAAGCGCAAGGTGATAAACACCAGCCAATCAGCTCCAATATGTAAATTAACAGTTAGGATCTGATTGGCTGCTGCCTTTATCACCTTGCACATATCACTGGTTTATCACTTCCTTATGCCTTCTCCAGGTTAATACATCTGCCCCCCTGTTTGGGCTTTCAGTTACACTGTGGCTTGACATCTGTCAGCTTAATTTCCGTTTATAGAGAATACAGCGACCAAGGAAAACTTGTTATTGGTTCATGTTACACATCACTTTCATAAAGGAGATGTATCAAGCCGTGGAGAGTGAAGAAGTTGCCCATAGCAACCAATCAGATTCTGTAATTTTTCAAGCACAGCCTGTAAAATGACAGCTAGAAGCTGATTGGCTGGTGTGGAAAACTGCTTCTTATCCCCAGCGTACAAAAAGGGGGCACGGCCTAATATAAAGGGGGTGTGGCCTCAGGGTAATCCAGGTTGCGTCACTCCAGGAGTACGCCCAGCATCCCTGGAGATGCTGGACTTCCCCCAGAGACAGTCTGCCGGTACTGTTGGCTCCTCCTCTGTGACAGGAGCTGAGTGTTGCAGGAAAATGTCACACTGCAGCACCCAGCTTCTGTCACTACAGAGGAGCCGGCATTGTGGTGTCACCCCCTCTGAGAGTGACACCCAGGTGTGGCCTGCGCCCCTATAGTGACATACACTAAGTGTGGCCAAATTATGGAAGCAGGGCCACACCCACCTGTTTTTAAAGAATGGTAATGGCTGTGCACCCTTCAACAAAGCACAAATCACCCCTAACAAAAAACAAACACCCCTCGCAGTTTTCTTTAATTGTAATAATGTCGCCCCACAATAGGAAGCATTATTTTGGCACAGAACTGCAGATTCAGAGCCACCAGAACCAAGCAATATGCTTCTGTTCACTGCACTCAAATCCCTGTTCATAAACTACAGTGGAGAGTTTATATTCATTTCGCTGCTTAATATGAATGTGGGGAAATGAAATTATTTAGTTAGCATTAGATTGTTTTGTCTTCATTACATTAATATTAATTGTGAGTTACATATTATATTGGGGGCATTTATATTATGTTGGAGAGCACTAGCTCAGTCTGACGGCCTGATATTGCTTGTTCATTTCTCTATTTTTTATAATCTAGTAACAGAGAAATTACTAAAAACAGGGCAACTCCAATCTAATTAAGACAATGGATGGATTCACTATGTCTCATACTCAATACAGTCTGTATTATTCCACTCCCTTTCCTCACACTCAGACGTTCTACATCTGTACCTAGTGACGCTGACGTTTCCCTCACATATGTGTTTCAATAACCCTTTGGCTGACTTTCCCCATGACATACAATAATTTACAAAGCTGATATATATATATATATATATATATATATATATATAGTGGTAGAGACAGCAGTTTTCCATGTGAAAGTAATGTGGAGGATCCAGACCAGGTTTTAGAAGCAGTAGCAGAATCCCATGTGTGTGATCAGCAGCACCTGGGATTTCCTGATATAATGGTTTCCAGGGCAGAGTCACCTTGCTCTTGACGGTGGAATAGCTACCGGAGTGATAGGCCGGGTTGTGTGGGTTAGACTAGGGACCACTGGAGCCTATCAAGAGTCTGCTATGCTGTGAGTGCCTGTATTCTACACTGCCTGTAATATCGACTGTATGGAATCAACTTGCTATGTGGTGACCTGCTGTGCAAAATAAACACCAAAAGTGTTCATCTGAGTCCCTGTGTGTGATCCTTGTCACAGTATGTATATGTATATATATATATATATATATATATATATATGATAGTTATTAGTTTTGTGATCCCTGTGCTTGGGATGCTGAAGGTCAGTATACCGACATCAGCTTCCCGGGCACTAGAATGTCGGCAGGGGGGTGAGCGTAAAATAGATCTAGTCACTGAGGGGTTAACTGTAACCATTTCAGGAAGATTTCCTTTAACTTTTGTATTGCACTAAATATTTTTTTTATGGGGGACGTCATTTATCTCAAAATGTTTAATGGTTATGTGCAGGTACATGAGATACTCCACTAAGACATATCTGGTTCATAAATGCATTATGAATTATTAATTAATCCAGCTGTAAAAACAGAATTCAAGCCAACAAATCAGAAAATACCATTTACATTGCATGGCAATTACACTCATTATATTGACAATTTAATTAACATATGCATGGAGTATAAACCCCCCACCCCCAGTGATAAGTGCAAGTTCATATTTTATGAATCCGGTGTACGTAAAGAGTAACTGTGTTATGTCCCGTGTATTTTATTGTAATGATTCTCTCCGTGAGACGCATAATCACCTCAGAGACTGAAAGTGTCCCCGCGTTTCAGCTGTACCCGCTCTCCTTTGTCTATGTCAGGATTTATCTCGTTTTTGTCAGAGAACAATTTTAATGTATTTTAATTAGGCTAAATTGTGCTGATTTGAAGTAATAAACACACGTCGTTTTAATTGATTTGGAATCACAAGTATTTTGTACACCAAAGACAATTTGAAATGAAAATCCACTTGAAAACTTCCCTAATTACCAGATGTGTGGCATTTCCTATAATGGTTCTAATTCTCCGACTGTTATCAAGGGACAGGTATAATAAGCCATGTAGCCGTGCGGAGAATCACAGCTAGAAATTTCCTGCCATATGTGCGCCGTATGTAGATATGCAAATTTTATCTCCATAAATATGTATTGCTTCTCATTCGCATATTCATTTCATTGATAAAATATTGCACACTGTAGGCCTTAAAGTTAGGAGCAAATCCATCTACAGGGGGCAGTTTGGACCTGGAACAACCATATTTTGATGCAAGAGGAGTGTAAATGCATTTGTTATTGGATACACTGAAAAGACTGCCTGCTTTTTACTAGTGATGTGCACCGGACATTTTTCGGGTTTTGTGTTTTGGTTTTGGATTCGGTTCCGCGGCCATGTTTTGGATTCGGACGCGTTTTAGCAAAACCTCCCTTAAATTTTTTTGTCGGATTTGGGTGTGTTTTGGATTCGGGTGTTTTTTTACAAAAACCCCTCAAAAACAGCTTAAATCATAGAATTTGGGGGTCATTTTGATCCCATAGTATTATTAACCTCAATAACCATAATTTCCACTCATTTTCAGTCTATTCTGAACACCTCACAATATTATTTTTAGTCCTAAAATTTGCACCGAGGTCGCTGGATGACTAAGCTAAGCGACCCAAGTGGCCGACACAAACACCTGGCCCATCTAGGAGTGGCACTGCAGTGTCAGACAGGATGGCACTTCAAAAGAATAGTCCCCAAACAGCACATGATGCAAAGAAAAAAAGAGGCGCAATGAAGTAGCTGTGTGACTAAGCTAAGTGACACAAGTGGCCGACACAAACACCTGGCCCATCTAGGAGTGGCACTGCAGTGTCAGGCAGGATGGCACTTCAAAAAATAGCCCCCAAACAGCACATGATGCAAAGAAAAATGAAAGAAAAAAGAGGTGCAAGATGGAATTGTCCTTGGGCCCTCCCACCCACCCTTATGTTGTATAAACAGGACATGCACACTTTAACAAACCCATCATTTCAGCGACAGGGTTTGCCACACAACTGTGACTGAAATGACTGGTTGGTTTGGGCCCCCACCAAAAAAGAAGCAATCAATCTCTCCTTGCACAAACTGGCTCTACAGAGGCAAGATGTCCACCTCCTCCTCATCGTCCGATTCCTCACCCCTTTCACTGTGTACATCCCCCTCCTTACAGATTATTAATTCGTCCCCACTGGAATCCACCATCTCAGGTCCCTGTGTACATTCTGGAGGAAATTGCTGGTGAATGTCTCCACGGAGGAATTGATTATAATTCATTTTGATGAACATCATCTTCTCCACATTTTCAGGAAGTAACCTCGTACGCCGATTGCTGACAAGGTGAGCGGCTGCACTAAAAACTCTTTCGGAGTACACACTGGAGGGTGGGCAACTTAGGTAAAATAAAGCCAGTTTCTGCAAGGGCCTCCAAATTGCCTCTTTTTCCTGCCAGTATACGTACGGACTGTCTGACGTGCCTCATGGATGCGGTCACTCATATAATCCTCCACCATTCTTTCAATGGTGAGAGAATCATATGCAGTGACAGTAGACGACATGTCAGTAATCGTTGGCAGGTCCTTCAGTCCGGACCAGATGTCAGCACTCGCTCCAGACTGCCCTGCATCACCGCCAGCGGGTGGGCTCGGAATTCTTAGCCTTTTCCTCGCACCCCCAGTTGTGGGAGAATGTGAAGGAGGAGCTGTTGACAGGTCACGTTCCGCTTGACTTGACAATTTTCTCACCAGCAGGTCTTTGAACCTCTGCAGACTTGTGTCTGCCGGAAAGAGAGATCCAACGTAGGTTTTAAATCTAGGATCGAGCACGGTGGCCAAAATGTAGTGCTCTGATTTCAACAGATTGACCACCCGTGAATCCTGGTTAAGCGAATTAAGGGCTCCATCCACAAGTCCCACATGCCTAGCGGAAACGCTCTGTTTTAGCTCCTCCTTCAATGTCTCCAGCTTCTTCTGCAAAAGCCTGATGAGGGGAATGACCTGACTCAGGCTGGCAGTGTCTGAAATGACTTCACGTGTGGCAAGTTCAAAGGGTTGCAGAACCTTGCACAACGTTGAAATCATTCTCCACTGCGTTTGAGTCAGGTGCATTCCCCCTCCTTTGCCTATATCGTAGGCAGATGTATAGGCTTGAATGGCCTTTTACTGCTCCTCCATCCTCTGAAGCATATAGAGGGTTGAATTCTACCTCGTTACCACCTCTTGCTTCAGATGATGGCAGGGCAGGTTCAGGAGTGTTTGCTGGTGCTCCAGTCTTTGGCATGCGGTGGCTGAATGCCGAAAGTGGCCCGCAATTCTTCGGGCCACCGACAGCATCTCTTGCACGCCCCTCTCGTTTTTTAAATAATTCTGCACCACCAAATTCAATGTATGTGCAAAACATGGGACGTGCTGAAATTTGCCCACATGTAATGCACGCACAATATTGCTCGCGTTGTCCGATGTCACAAATCCCCAGGAGAGTCCATTTGGGGTAAGCCATTCTGCGATGATCTTCCTCAGTTTCCGTAAGAGGTTGTCAGCTGTGTGCCTCTTCTGGAAAGCGGTGATACAAAGCGTAGCCTGCCTAAGAACAAGTTGGCGTTTGCGAGATGCTGCTACTGGTGCCGCCGCTGCTATTCTTGCTGCGGGAGGCAATACATCTACCCAGTGGGCTGTCACAGTCATATAGTCCTGAGTCTGCCCTGGTCCACTTGTCCACATGTCCGTGGTTAATTGGACATTGGGTACAACTGCATTTTTTAGGACACTGGTGACTCTTTTTCTGAGGTCTGTGTACATTTTCAGTATCGCCTGCCTAGAGAAATGGAACCTAGATGGTATTTGGTACCGGGGACACAGTACCTCAATCAAGTCTGTAGTTGCCTGTGAATTAACGGTGGATAACGGAAACACGTTTCTCACCGCCCAGCCTGCCAAGGCCTGAGTTATCCGCTTTGCAGCAGGATGACTGCTGTGATATTTCATCTTCCTCGCAAAGGACTGTTGGACAGTCAATTGCTTACTGGAAGTAGTACAAGTGGTCTTCCGACTTCCCCTCTGGGATGATGATCGACTCCCAGTAGCAACAACAGCAGCGCCAGCAGCAGTAGGCGTTACACTCAAGGATGCATCGGAGGAATCACAGGCAGGAGATGACTCGTCAGACTTGACAGTGACATGGCCTGCAGGACTATTGGCTTTCCTGTGTAAGGAGGAAATTGACACTGAGGGAGTTGGTGGTGTGGTTTGCAGGAGCTTGGTTACAAGAGGAAGGGATTTAGTGGTCAGTGGACTGCTTCCGCTGTCATCCAAAGTTTTTGAACTTGTCACTGACTTATGATGAATGCGCTGCAGGTGACGTATAAGGGAGGATGTTCCGAGGTGGTTAACGTCCTTACCCCTACTTATTACAGCTTGACAAAGGCAACACACGGCATGACACCTGTTGTCCGCATTTGTGTTAAAATAATTCCACACCGAAGAGGTGATTTTTTTTTGTAATTTTACCAGGCATGTCAATGGCCATATTCGTCCCACGGACAACAGGTGTCTCCCCAGGTGCCTGACTTAAACAAACCACCTCACCATCAGAATCCTCCTTGTCAATTTCCTCCTCAGCGCCAGCAACACCCATATCCTCATCCTGGTGTACTTCAACAGTGACATCTTCAATTTGACTATCAGGAACTGGATTGCGGGTGCTCCTTCCAGCACTTGCAGGGGGCGTCCAGTGTTGGGAAGGTCAGGCATCGCAGCCGACACAATTGGACTCTCCTTGGGGATTTGTGATTTAGAAGAACGCACAGTTCTTTGCTGTGCTTTTACCAGCTTAAGTCTTTTCATTTTTCTAGCGAGAGGATGAGTGCTTCCATCCTCATGTGAAGCTGAACCACTAGCCATGAACATAGGCCAGGACCTCAGCCGTACCTTGCCACTCCGTGTCGTAAATGGCATATTGGCAAGTTTACGCTTCTCCTCAGACGCTTTTAATTTTGATTTTTGGGTCATTTTACTGAACTTTTGTGTTTTGGATTTTACATGCTCTCTACTATGACAGTGGGCATCGGCCTTGGCAGACGACGTTGATGGCATTTCATCGTCTCGGCCATGACTAGTGGCAGCAGCTTCAGCACGAGGTGGAAGTGGATCTTGATCTTTCCCTATTTTACTCTCCATATTTTTGTTCTCCATTTTTTAATGTGTGGAATTATATGCCAGTATCAATAGCAATGGCCTACTACTATATATACTGCGCACAACTGAAATGCACCACAGGTATGGATGGATAGTATACTTGACGACACAGAGGTAGGTAGAGCAGTGGCCTACTGTACCGTACTGCTATATATTATATACTGGTGGTCAGCAAACTGTGCAAAACTGAAATGCACCACAGGTATGGATGGATAGTATACTTGACGACACAGAGGTAGGTAGAGCAGTGGCCTTCTGTACCGTACTCCTATATATTATATACTAGAGATGAGCGCCTGAAATTTTTCGGGTTTTGTGTTTTGGTTTTGGGTTCGGTTCCGCGGCCGTGTTTTGGGTTCGAACGCGTTTTGGCAAAACCTCACCGAATTATTTTTGTCGGATTCGGGTGTGTTTTGGATTCGGGTGTTTTTTTCCAAAAACACTAAAAAACAGCTTAAATCATAGAATTTGGGGGTCATTTTGATCCCAAAGTATTATTAACCTCAAAAACCATAATTTACACTCATTTTCAGTCTATTCTGAATACCTCACACCTCACAATATTATTTTTAGTCCTAAAATTTGCACCGAGGTCGCTGTGTGAGTAAGATAAGCGACCCTAGTGGCCGACACAAACACCGGGCCCATCTAGGAGTGGCACTGCAGTGTCACGCAGGATGTCCCTTCCAAAAAACCCTCCCCAAACAGCACATGACGCAAAGAAAAAAAGAGGCGCAATGAGGTAGCTGTGTGAGTAAGATTAGCGACCCTAGTGGCCGACACAAACACCGGGCCCATCTAGGAGTGGCACTGCAGTGTCACGCAGGATGGCCCTTCCAAAAAACCCTCCCCAAACAGCACATGACGCAAAGAAAAAAAGAGGCGCAATGAGGTAGCTGTGTGAGTAAGATTAGCGACCCTAGTGGCCGACACAAACACCGGGCCCATCTAGGAGTGGCACTGCAGTGTCACGCAGGATGGCCCTTCCAAAAAACCCTCCCCAAACAGCACATGACGCAAAGAAAAAAAGAGGCGCAATGAGGTAGCTGACTGTGTGAGTAAGATTAGCGACCCTAGTGGCCGACACAAACACCGGGCCCATCTAGGAGTGGCACTGCAGTGTCACGCAGGATGTCCCTTCCAAAAAACCCTCCCCAAACAGCACATGACGCAAAGAAAAAAAGAGGCGCAATGAGGTAGCTGTGTGAGTAAGATTAGCGACCCTAGTGGCCGACACAAACACCGGGCCCATCTAGGAGTGGCACTGCAGTGTCACGCAGGATGTCCCTTCCAAAAAACCCTCCCCAATCAGCACATGATGCAAAGAAAAAGAAAAGAAAAAAGAGGTGCAAGATGGAATTATCCTTGGGCCCTCCCACCCACCCTTATGTTGTATAAACAAAACAGGACATGCACACTTTAACCAACCCATCATTTCAGTGACAGGGTCTGCCACACGACTGTGACTGATATGACGGGTTGGTTTGGACCCCCCCCAAAAAAGAAGCAATTAATCTCTCCTTGCACAAACTGGCTCTACAGAGGCAAGATGTCCACCTCATCTTCACCCTCCGATATATCACCGTGTACATCCCCCTCCTCACAGATTATCAATTCGTCCCCACTGGAATCCACCATCTCAGCTCCCTGTGTACTTTGTGGAGGCAATTGCTGCTGGTCAATGTCTCCGCGGAGGAATTGATTATAATTCATTTTAATGAACATCATCTTCTCCACATTTTCTGGATGTAACCTCGTACGCCGATTGCTGACAAGGTGAGCGGCGGCACTAAACACTCTTTCGGAGTACACACTTGTGGGAGGGCAACTTAGGTAGAATAAAGCCAGTTTGTGCAAGGGCCTCCAAATTGCCTCTTTTTCCTGCCAGTATAAGTACGGACTGTGTGACGTGCCTACTTGGATGCGGTCACTCATATAATCCTCCACCATTCTATCAATGTTGAGAGAATCATATGCAGTGACAGTAGACGACATGTCCGTAATCGTTGGCAGGTCCTTCAGTCCGGACCAGATGTCAGCATCAGCAGTCGCTCCAGACTGCCCTGCATCACCGCCAGCGGGTGGGCTCGGAATTCTGAGCCTTTTCCTCGCACCCCCAGTTGCGGGAGAATGTGAAGGAGGAGATGTTGACAGGTCGCGTTCCGCTTGACTTGACAATTTTGTCACCAGCAGGTCTTTCAACCCCAGCAGACCTGTGTCTGCCGGAAAGAGAGATCCAAGGTAGGCTTTAAATCTAGGATCGAGCACGGTGGCCAAAATGTAGTGCTCTGATTTCAACAGATTGACCACCCGTGAATCCTTGTTAAGCGAATTAAGGGCTGCATCCACAAGTCCCACATGCCTAGCGGAATCGCTCCGTGTTAGCTCCTTCTTCAATGCCTCCAGCTTCTTCTGCAAAAGCCTGATGAGGGGAATGACCTGACTCAGGCTGGCAGTGTCTGAACTGACTTCACGTGTGGCAAGTTCAAAGGGCATCAGAACCTTGCACAACGTTGAAATCATTCTCCACTGCACTTGAGACAGGTGCATTCCATCTCCTATATCGTGCTCAATTGTATAGGCTTGAATGGCCTTTTGCTGCTCCTCCAACCTCTGAAGCATATAGAGGGTTGAATTCCACCTCGTTACCACTTCTTGCTTCAGATGATGGCAGGGCAGGTTCAGTAGTTTTTGGTGGTGCTCCAGTCTTCTGTACGTGGTGCCTGTACGCCGAAAGTGTCCCGCAATTTTTCTGGCCACCGACAGCATCTCTTGCACGCCCCTGTCGTTTTTTAAAAAATTCTGCACCACCAAATTCAAGGTATGTGCAAAACATGGGACGTGCTGGAATTTGCCCATATTTAATGCACACACAATATTGCTGGCGTTGTCCGATGCCACAAATCCACAGGAGAGTCCAATTGGGGTAAGCCATTCCGCGATGATCTTCCTCAGTTGCCGTAAGAGGTTTTCAGCTGTGTGCGTATTCTGGAAAGCGGTGATACAAAGCGTAGCCTGCCTAGGAAAGAGTTGGCGTTTGCGAGATGCTGCTACTGGTGCCGCCGCTGCTGTTCTTGCGGCGGGAGTCCATACATCTACCCAGTGGGCTGTCACAGTCATATAGTCCTGACCCTGCCCTGCTCCACTTGTCCACATGTCCGTGGTTAAGTGGACATTGGGTACAACTGCATTTTTTAGGAGACTGGTGAGTCTTTTTCTGACGTCCGTGTACATTCTCGGTATCGCCTGCCTAGAGAAGTGGAACCTAGATGGTATTTGGTAACGGGGGCACACTGCCTCAATAAATTGTCTAGTTCCCTGTGAACTAACGGCGGATACCGGACGCACGTCTAACACCAACATAGTTGTCAAGGACTCAGTTATCCGCTTTGCAGTAGGATGACTGCTGTGATATTTCATCTTCCTCGCAAAGGACTGTTGAACAGTCAATTGCTTACTGGAAGTAGTACAAGTGGGCTTACGACTTCCCCTCTGGGATGACCATCGACTCCCAGCGGCAACAACAGCAGCGCCAGCAGCAGTAGGCGTTACACGCAAGGATGCATCGGAGGAATCCCAGGCAGGAGAGGACTCGTCAGACTTGCCAGTGACATGGCCTGCAGGACTATTGGCATTCCTGGGGAAGGAGGAAATTGACACTGAGGGAGTTGGTGGGGTGGTTTGCGTGAGCTTGGTTACAAGAGGAAGGGATTTACTGGTCAGTGGACTGCTTCCGCTGTCACCCAAAGTTTTTGAACTTGTCACTGACTTATTATGAATGCGCTGCAGGTGACGTATAAGGGAGGATGTTCCGAGGTGGTTAACGTCCTTACCCCTACTTATTACAGCTTGACAAAGGGAACACACGGCTTGACACCTGTTGTCCGCATTTCTGGTGAAATACCTCCACACCGAAGAGCTGATTTTTTTGGTATTTTCACCTGGCATGTCAACGGCCATATTCCTCCCACGGACAACAGGTGTCTCCCCGGGTGCCTGACTTAAACAAACCACCTCACCATCAGAATCCTCCTGGTCAATTTCCTCCCCAGCGCCAGCAACACCCATATCCTCCTCATCCTGGTGTACTTCAACACTGACATCTTCAATCTGACTATCAGGAACTGGACTGCGGGTGCTCCTTCCAGCACTTGCAGGGGGCATGCAAATAGTGGAAGGCGCATGCTCTTCACGTCCAGTGTTGGGAAGGTCAGGCATCGCAAACGACACAATTGGACTCTCCTTGTGGATTTGGGATTTCAAAGAACGCACAGTTCTTTGCGGTGCTTTTGCCAGCTTGAGTCTTTTCAGTTTTCTAGCGAGAGGCTGAGTGCTTCCATCCTCATGTGAAGCTGAACCACTAGCCATGAACATAGGCCAGGGCCTCAGCCGTTCCTTGCCACTCCGTGTGGTAAATGGCATATTGGCAAGTTTACGCTTCTCCTCCGACAATTTTATTTTAGGTTTTGGAGTCCTTTTTTTTCTGATATTTGGTGTTTTGGATTTGACATGCTCTGTACTATGACATTGGGCATCGGCCTTGGCAGACGACGTTGCTGGCATTTCATCGTCTCGGCCATGACTAGTGGCAGCAGCTTCAGCACGAGGTGGAAGTGGATCTTGATCTTTCCCTAATTTTGGAACCTCAACTTTTTTGTTCTCCATATTTTATAGGCAGAACTAAAAGGCACCTCAGGTAAACAATGGAGATGGATGGATTGGATACTAGTATACAATTATGGACGGACTGCCACGGTTAGGTGGTATAAAAAAACCACGGTTAGGTGGTATATATTATAATAATAATACAATTATGGATGGACGGACTGCCTGCCGACTGCCGACACAGAGGTAGCCACAGCCGTGAACTACCGCACTGTACACTGGTTGATAAAGAGATAGTAGTATACTCGTAACAACTAGTATGACACTATGACGACGGTATAAAGAATGAAAAAAAAACCACGGTTAGGTGGTATATATTATAATAATAATACAATTATGGATGGACGGACTGCCTGCCGACTGCCGACACAGAGGTAGCCACAGCCGTGAACTACCGCACTGTACACTGGTTGATAAAGAGATAGTAGTATACTCGTAACAACTAGTATGACACTATGACGACGGTATAAAGAATGAAAAAAAAACCACGGTTAGGTGGTATATATTATAATAATAATACAATTATGGATGGACGGACTGCCTGCCGACTGCCGACACAGAGGTAGCCACAGCCGTGAACTACCGCACTGTACACTGGTTGATAAAGAGATAGTAGTATACTCGTAACAACTAGTATGACACTATGACGACGGTATAAAGAATGAAAAAAAAACCACGGTTAGGTGGTATATATTATAATAATAATACAATTATGGATGGACGGACTGCCTGCCGACTGCCGACACAGAGGTAGCCACAGCCGTGAACTACCGCACTGTACACTGGTTGATAAAGAGATAGTAGTATACTCGTAACAACTAGTATGACACTATGACGACGGTATAAAGAATGAAAAAAAAACCACGGTTAGGTGGTATATATTATAATAATAATACAATTATGGATGGACGGACTGCCTGCCGACTGCCGACACAGAGGTAGCCACAGCCGTGAACTACCGCACTGTACACTGGTTGATAAAGAGATAGTAGTATACTCGTAACAACTAGTATGACACTATGACGACGGTATAAAGAATGAAAAAAAAACCACGGTTAGGTGGTATATATTATAATAATAATACAATTATGGATGGACGGACTGCCTGCCGACTGCCGACACAGAGGTAGCCACAGCCGTGAACTACCGCACTGTACACTGGTTGATAAAGAGATAGTAGTATACTCGTAACAACTAGTATGACACTATGACGACGGTATAAAGAATGCAAAAAAAACCACAGTTAGGTGGTATATATTATAATAATAATACAATTATGGATGGACGGACTGCCTGCCGACTGCCGACACAGAGGTAGCCACAGCCGTGAACTACCGCACTGTACACTGGTTGATAAAGAGATAGTAGTATACTCGTAACAACTAGTATGACACTATGACGGTATAAAGAATGAAAAAAAAACCACGGTTAGGTGGTATATATTATAATAATAATACAATTATGGATGGACGGACTGCCTGCCGACTGCCGACACAGAGGTAGCCACAGCCGTGAACTACCGCACTGTACACTGGTTGATAAAGAGATAGTAGTATACTCGTAACAATTAGGATGACACTATGACGGTATAAAGAATGAAAAAAAAACCACGGTTAGGTGGTAGGTATATAATAATAAATAATACAATTCTGGTCGGACGGACTGCCTGCCGTGTGCCGACACAGAGGTAGCCACAGCCGTGAACTACCGCACTGTACACTGGTTGATAAAGAGATAGTAGTATACTCGTAACAATTAGGATGACACTATGACGGTATAAAGAATGAAAAAAAAACCACGGTTAGGTGGTAGGTATATAATAATAAATAATACAATTCTGGTCGGACGGACTGCCTGCCGTGTGCCGACACAGAGGTAGCCACAGCCGTGAACTACCGCACTGTACACTGGTTGATAAAGAGATAGTAGTATACTCGTAACAATTAGGATGACACTATGACGGTATAAAGAATGAAAAAAAAACCACGGTTAGGTGGTAGGTATATAATAATAAATAATACAATTCTGGTCGGACGGACTGCCTGCCGTGTGCCGACACAGAGGTAGCCACAGCCGTGAACTACCGCACTGTACACTGGTTGATAAAGAGATAGTAGTATACTCGTAACAATTAGGATGACACTATGACGGTATAAAGAATGAAAAAAAAACCACGGTTAGGTGGTAGGTATATAATAATAAATAATACAATTCTGGTCGGACGGACTGCCTGCCGTGTGCCGACACAGAGGTAGCCACAGCCGTGAACTACCGCACTGTACACTGGTTGATAAAGAGATAGTAGTATACTCGTAACAATTAGGATGACACTATGACGGTATAAAGAATGAAAAAAAAACCACGGTTAGGTGGTAGGTATATAATAATAAATAATACAATTCTGGTCGGACGGACTGCCTGCCGTGTGCCGACACAGAGGTAGCCACAGCCGTGAACTACCGCACTGTACTGTGTCTGCTGCTAATATAGACTGGTTGATATTTAAAGAGATATTAGTAGTATACAACAATACTATACTGGTGGTCAGGCACTGGTCACCACTCCTGCAGCAAAAGTGTGCACTGTTAATTAATATAATTGTACTCCTGGCTCCTGCTAACAACCTGCAGTGCTCCCCAGTCTCCCCCACAATTAATTATAAGCTTTTAATTTATACATTGATGACTGTGCAGCACACTGGGCTGAGCTGAGTGCACACAGACTGAGTCACACTGTGTGACTGACTGTGCTGTGTATCGTTTTTTTTTTCAGGCAGAGAACGGATATAGCAGAGAGAAGTGAACGGATATATTATATTAAATAAAAGTTAACTAGCAACTGCACTGGTCACTGACTGTGGTAAACTAACTCTGTCTGCGACTCTGCACAATCTCTCTCTATCTAATCTATCTATCTCTATTCTAATGGAGAGGACGCCAGACACGTCCTCTCCCTATCAATCTCAATGCACGAGTGAAAATGGCGGCGACGCGCGGCTCCTTATATAGAATCCGAGTCTCGCGATAGAATCCGAGCCTCGCGAGAATCCGACAGCGTCATGATGACGTTCGGGCGCGCTCGGGTTAACCGAGCAAGGCGGGAAGATCCGAGTCGCTCGGACCCGTGGAAAAAAAAGTGAAGTTCGTGCGGGTTCGGATTCAAAGAAACCGAACCCGCTCATCTCTATTATATACTGGTGGTCAGCAAAATTATGCACTGTACTCCTACTATATACTACAATGCAGCACAGATATGGAGCGTTTTTCAGGCAGAGAACGTATAATACTGGTGGTCACTGGTCAGCAAAACTCTGCACTGTATTCCTCCTATATAATGCTGCTGGTCCCCAGTCCCCACAATAAAGCAGTGTGAGCACAGATATATGCAGCACACTGAGCACTGATATGGAGCGTTTTTCAGGCAGAGAACGTATAATACTGGTGGTCACTGGTCAGCAAAACTCTGCACTGTACGCCTCCTATATAATACTGCTGGTCCCCAGTCCCCACAATAAAGCAGTGTGAGCACAGATATATGCAGCACACTGAGCACAGATATGGAGCGTTTTTCAGGCAGAGAACGTATAATACTGGTGGTCACTGGTCAGCATAACTCTGCACTGTACTCCTCCTATATAATACTGCTGGTCCCCAGTCCCCACAATAAAGCAGTGTGAGCACAGATATATGCAGCACACTGAGCACAGATATGGAGCGTTTTTCAGGCAGAGAACGTATAATACTGGTGGTCACTGGTCAGCAAAACTCTGCACTGTACGCCTCCTATATAATACTGCTGGTCCCCAGTCCCCACAATAAAGCAGTGTGAGCACAGATATATGCAGCACACTGAGCACAGATATGGAGCGTTTTTCAGGCAGAGAACGTATAATACTGGTGGTCACTGGTCAGCATAACTCTGCACTGTACTCCTCCTATATAATACTGCTGGTCCCCAGTCCCCACAATAAAGCAGTGTGAGCACAGATATATGCAGCACACTGAGCACAGATATGGAGCGTTTTTCAGGCAGAGAACGTATAATACTGGTGGTCACTGGTCAGCAAAACTCTGCACTCTACTCCTCCTTTAATCCTGCTGGTCCCCAGAATAAAGATATTTGCAGCCCCCTGAAAGCTCTGAAACAAAGCCAGCCACGTCCTCTCACTATCATTTCCAATGCACAAGTGAAAAATGGCGGCGACGCGCGGCTCCTTATATAGAATCCGAATCTCGCGAGAATCAGACAGCGGGATGATGACGTTCGGGCGCGCTCGGGTTAACCGAGCAATACTGGAGTATTCGAGTATGCCTCGGACCCGTGTAAAATGGGTGAAGTTCGGGGAGGTTCGGATTCCGAGGAACCGAACCCGCTCATCACTACTTTTTACATGTAGCATATAGCTATAGCCCGGCAGCGCACAAAGGTTCTGCAATGGTGTAAAACTGCAACTTCTTGCTGAATATACTCCTAACTCTAAGGGGACTATTCATTAATGTCAATGGGTCTGTTAAACATGCATAGTAGATTCCACATGTTTTTCATATATTTCAGTTACTGACCAATTCATTAAGCTTGCAACACAGCCAGTGTCGGACTGGGGCATGTAGGGCCCACCGGGAGAATGCAATGTTAGGGTCCTGTGTTAGAGGTGTGGCCTGTCTGCAACGGGGGTGTGGCCTGCCACTTTATTGGTTTGACTAACCATTAGAGAGTGCAACGTCTTTGCCCCTTCATAAATATATACAGTAAATTCAGCTGCTGCATGCATGATAATGTACCAGATTAATAACAGATTCATAACAGCAATGCACTGTAGAAAATACACCATATTCCAGTATAAGGCAACATATGTATAATTCAAGTGCACAGTCTGGAACCTGATCCTCAGGGCAGGAGGTGGGCCCCCAGGCACTAGGGCCCACCGGTAGTTTCCCCTGTACCCCTGTGGGCCAGTTCAAGCCTGAACACAGCTGAATTACGGCTATCTCCAGCACGCACTGAAGACCCAATGCAGGAATGTAACTGTGGGTGCAAGGCCCAGGGGACGCTACCACTCCCAGTGCCTGGAACGGCACACTGCAGCCGGACGCTCTGGGCAGGCCTCCTGCAGCCTGTAGACCACCCGGGTTGCTTTTCTTCCTGGTGACAGTGGCCTCGCACCCACACCGCGACATCGTGATGTCACATTTTCAGGGTGCGGTACCGCCACACAGCGGGGATTCGCCCTGCTTTGGCGCTAAGCTAATGTGGCACACATCCCTATTCACTAGTATGGGGAAAACTAATTAAGCTACGAAAACTGAAAGTTTTGAAGAAGATCTGGATTGTGAATAAGGTACCTGATGGATCACTCCACCTCCTCCGGTCCTCACATTGCACATGCGTGACCTAAGGGTGACAGGGCTTTGCGGGACTGCTGTTTTTTAGGGCAAATGTCCTGACACTGGAGCAATAAGGGATATACCGAAGCAAAACTATTAAATTTGAATGCGGCCATTGTAAATTACAAGCCTGGAGTGATGAATGATAAAAACAGTAATTTCTTTGCTCTTCTTTCTCTTTCAGCTGTGGCCTAAGGTTAAATGGAAATTACTGGGCACCATAGCAAAATCCAGGGGATGTAGTTGGCATCCTGACGGTCAAGATGCCGGCAGTCTAAAGAATCCCAACCCCGCTCGGAATCCCAACACCAGAATCCTGACACCATCCTCAACATAAGTATGCCAGGGAGGGTTAGGGTTAGGTTGCTGGGGTTAACATTAAAATGTGTTGTGATTCTCACCGTTGGCATGCCGCTGTTGGTATTCTGATTTCTGACCCCTGGCATCCTGACTGTTGGAATCCCATACCTAACCCAAATCATGAACATGACCTGTACCCAGTGGCGTAACTACTGCCCCCGCAGTCCTCGCGGTGGCTTGGGGGCGAGGGGCTGCGGGGGCGCCACTGATTTAGAACAGATTGACATGCGGACGAGCGTCCGCATGTCAATCTGCGATCTCCTCTCCCTCCTTGCTGCGGTGCCTGCTCCCCCTGCTCTCCCCCCCCCATGTGTTGGAGGGACACGAGCGCATCGCGCGTCTCTCCTGTGTCCCTCCTGGCTCTCCCCCGGCCGGTCTAAGGAAGCAAGTGCCGTTCGTGAGCTCTGATTGGCTCACGAACGGCACTTCCTTTATTAGACAGCTGGGGGGGGAGAGCCAGGAGGGACACAGGAGAGATGCGCTCGTGTCCCTCCAACACATAGGGGGGGGCCGGAGGAGCAGGCACTGGGGCATATACCCGGCACTGGGGACATATACCTCTACCTGGCACTTGGGGGGGCATATACCTGGCACTGAGGGCATGTACCTGGCACTGGGGGCATATACCTGGTACTGGGGGGGCATATACCCGGCACTGGGGGCATGTACCTGGCACTGGGGGCATATACCCGGCACTGGGGGGCATATACCTGGCACTGGGGGGGCATATACCCGGCACTGGAGGCATATACCTGGCACTGGGGGGGAAGCAGGCACTAGGGGGGAATATCTGGCACTGGGGGCATGTACCTGGCACTGGGGGCATATACCCGGCACTGGGGGGGCATATACCCGGCACTGGGGGCATATACCTGGCACTGGGGGGCATATACCCGGCACTGGGGGCATATACCTGGCACTGGGGAGGAAGCAGGCACTGGGAGGGAATATCTGGCACTGGGGGCATATACCTGGCACTGGGGGCATATAACTGGCACTGGGGGGGCATGTACCTGGCACTGGGGGCATATACCTGGCACTGGGGGCATATACCTGGCACTGGGGGGGAATATCTGGCACTGGGAGAATATCTGGCACTGGGGGGGCATATACCTGGCACTGGGGGCATATACCTGGCACTGGGGGGGCATATACCTGGCACTGGGGGAATATACCTGGCACTGGGGGGGGCATATACCCGGCACTGGGGGCATATACCCGTGACTGGGGGGCATATACCTGGCACTGGGGGGGGAAGCAGGCACTGGGAGGGAATATCTGGCACTGGGGGCATATGCCTGGCACTGTGGGGGAATATCTGGCACTGGGGGCATATACCTGGCACTGGGGGGGGGAATATCTGGCACTGGGGGGTCATATACCTGGCACTGGGGGCATATACCTGGCACTGGAGGGGGGGGATATCTGGCACTGGAGGCATATACCTGGCACTGGGGGGGAATATCTGGCACTGGGGGGGAAGCAGGCACTGTGGGGGAATATCTGGCACTGGGGGGGGGGCATATACCTGGCACTGTGGGGGAATATCTGGCACTGGGTGCATATACCTGGCACTGTGGGGGAATATCTGGCACTGGGTGCATATACCTGGCACTGTGGGGGAATATCTGGCACTGGGAGCATATGTGGCACTGGGAGCACGGCCCTAGCAACAAGCACTACCCCCTAGCAACGAGCAGGACACCCAGTGCATGAAACCCCTGGCAACGAGCATGACACCCTGAGCATGAAAACCCCTGGCACCGTGCATGGAACCAAGAGCATGAAACCCCTGGCAACGAGGAGGTAATTTAAAAGTAATTGGAAGCCTTACTGTAGAACTTAATGTGTAATGGGCATTACGGTGTGTGGCATAATGTATCACGGACATTGCGGTGTGTGTCATAATGTATCAGGCTTTACGGTGTGTTGTATACTATATCACGGGCATTGTGGTATGTGGTATAATGTCTCAGGATCATTGTGGTGTGTGTCATACTGTGTCACAGACATTGTGTGTGCTATAATGTATCAGGGGCATTGCAGTGTGTAGCATAATGTATAACTGGCATTGCGATTCCTGTCATAATGTGTCACAGGCATTACGGTGTGTGGCATAATGTGTCGGGGGCACTACGGTGTGTGGCATAATGTGTCGGGGGCATTACGGTGTGTGGCATAATGTGTAGGGGGCATTACGGTGTGTGCATATTGTGTCATGTGCATTATTGTCAGTGATCGCAAAAACGCGCCATGGCGCGTATTTTACCCAGAAACAGCCGCCCGGGACTCACATTTAGAAGATGAGCGGGTCCCACAGGACGCGCTCATCTGAATATGTGTTTGCATGTGTTAAGCCTGTCAGCGGAATGCAGGAGGTGACT
This sequence comes from Pseudophryne corroboree, assembly GCF_028390025.1. Taxonomy (NCBI): domain Eukaryota; kingdom Metazoa; phylum Chordata; class Amphibia; order Anura; family Myobatrachidae; genus Pseudophryne; species Pseudophryne corroboree. The sequence continues at coordinate 947,352,793 of NC_086445.1, read as the reverse complement.
GGCTGTTTCCTCGGCCAATCACCTCCTGTAGTCTCCATCCAATCACAGCCTGCAGCATCTCCCGCTTTGAATCCTGCTCCCCGCCAGCACATGAATCTGTGCTGCAGGGCTGACAGACTGGCCCCACTCATCCGGCTCCACTGCCGCTCTGCCGCCAGCACCCTCCTCTGCGACTGGGAGTACAGCTCCGGATCTGCCCGCCGCCACCCCCCTACCCGGGACCCGCTCAACGCCCCACCGAGACCCGACAACTAACTTCCAGCAGGAGCCGTCCGGGCTGCGCAGCTCCCGCTGTAGGTAAGCAGTAGACAGTGCTGCATCGCCCCGCTTCACCTAGAGTAGCTGGTGCAGATGCGGGATGTCCGGGGGCTGCAAGCTCCGTGTGTGCAATGTGAGGCCGCTCAGAGTGTCAGGGCCTCACTGACACCATTTTTCTGACAGCACAGTGCAGTGAGTGCACTGGCACAAGTAGCCAGCCGGCGCCGCAGCATGAAGGAGCTATCTGTGAAATCGCAAGCAGAGGCTGGCAAGAAGGAGCTCCTCCGATCGCTTCCCCTGACGGGCTGGCCACTGCTAAATATACCAGTATATCAGTACAACTGTGCAGTGACACTGACTTTCCCATTGCACCTGGGGCTCCACTACTTTGACACAGTTGGAACTGATTATCGGTATAATTAGCAGTGGCCAGTCCGTCAGGGGAAGCGATTGGACGAGCTCCTTCTTGCCAGAGAACAGCCTCTGCTTGCGATTTCACATAGAGCTCCTCCAGGCTGCGGCTGCTACAGGCGCAGGCTGGCTACTTGTGCCAGTGCACTCACTGCACTGTGCTGTCAGAAAAAATGGTGAGTGTCAGTGAGTTGCTGCTGGGGGCGGAACCACTTGTGTCAAACGGCCCCTTCGTGCAACTGGAGGTGATAAGTGAGTGGTTACTGCAATGTGCCTCAGTGCTCTACCAGGCGCATTGTGTATAATAACGTGTTCTACCTGGCGCAATGTGTATAATAACGTGTTCTACCTGGCGCAATGTGTATAATAACGTGTTCTACCTGGCACAATGTGTATGATAACGTGCTCTACCTGGCGCAATGTGTATGATAACGTGCTCTACCTGGCGCAATGTGCATGATAACGTATTCTACCTGGCGCAATGTGTATGATAACGTGTTCTACCTGGCGCAATGTGTATGATAACGTGTTCTACCTGGCGCAATGTGTATGATAACGTGCTCTACCTGGTGCAATGTGTATAATAACGTGCTCTACAAGGCGCAATGTGTATGATAACGTGCTCTACGTAGTGCAATGTGTATAATAACGTGCTCTACCAGGCGCATTGTGTATAATAACGTGTTCTACCTAGTGCAATGTGTATTATAACGTGCTCTACCAGGCGCATTGTGTATAATAACGTGTTCTACCTGGCGCAATGTGTATGATAACGTGCTCTACCTGGCGCAATGTGTATGATAACGTGTTCTACCTGGCGCAATGTGTATGATAACGTGCTCTACCTAGTGCAATGTGTATTATAACGTGCTCTACCAGGCGCATTGTGTATAATAACGTGTTCTACCTGGCGCAATGTGTATGATGTGCTCTACCAGGCGTATTGTGTATAATAACGTGTTCTACCTGGCGCAATGTGGCTGATAACGTGCTCTACCAGGCGCATTGTGTATAATAACGTGCTCTACCTGGCGCAATGTGTATAATAACGTGTTCTACCTGACGCGAAGGGGTCAATTCTATTCGGCAACTAAAGAATAGCGCCGGGAATTAGCTCCCGACGCTATTCAATTCAGCTAAAGTTAAGTCGGCGATGTCCCGTTCTCGCCGACTTAACAGGTAGTTTTGTCGGGAGAACGGGCATTCTCCGACTTAACTACCCGGCGCGAGGCTGATTCCCGACAGAATCAGCCTCGCGCCGGCCGCGAGGCAGCACTTTTGTCGGGTTTCTTCTCTCATCCCCCGGGGATGAGAGAAGAATTCCCGACAATTGCGGGCAACTAGTAGCAGAATTGAATAGCGTCGGGAGCTAATTCCCGGCGCTATTCTTTAGTTGCCGAATAGAATTGACCCCAATGTGTATGATAACTTGCTCTACCTAGCGGCAATGTGTATGATAACTTGCTCTACCTAGCGGCAATGTGTATGATAACATGCTCTACCTGATGCAATGTGTATGATAACTTGCTCTACCTAGCGGCAATGTGTATGATAACATGCTCTACCTGGCGCAATGTGTATGATAACGTGCTCTACCTGGCGCAGTGTGTATAACGTGTTCTACCTGGCGCACTGTGTATGATAACGTGCTCTACCTAGCGGCAATGTGTATGATAACGTGCTCTACCTGGTGCAAAGTGTATGACGTGCTGTACCTGGTGCAAAGTGTATGACGTTCTGTACCTGGTGCAAAGTGTATGACGTGCTGTACCTGGAGCAAAGTGTATGACGTGATCTACCTGGATCAGTGTGCATAGGAGGTTCTACCTGGTGCAATGTGTATAAGCGCCACTACTGTGTGGTGTAATGTGAATTGACACTATTATGTGGCCACGCCCCTTCCCTATGAAGCCACGCCCCTAAAATTTTGAGGCGCGCCTACGGCGCGCCGTACCTGTTCTTTGTGGTCTGAGTGGTCTAACACCAATTCACTTTCTGCCTAAGGGCACCAAAATGTCTAGTTACAGCTCTGGTGCAGGGTGTCCTGCATGCTACACAGCCCAGCAGCATTGTCACCATCCCCCCCATCTTGCAACACTTTTGTAGTGTCCAAACAAGATTAAAATTAATAAGAACCTTCATTCCGATGGGACCCAGAAAAAGACCGGTAGGACCCCAATTTTTAAAAGTGAAGGGTCCCTGGGACCCACTTTTTTTTTGGCTCAGCGCGATCACTGATTGTGTGTGGAATAATGTCTAAGGGCCATTGCAGTATGTGGAATAATGTATACTGGGCATTACTATAAGGAGGAAAAATGACAAATAATGTAAGTGGCATGAATCAGGATTATTTTTCTTTCCTGTGGTGGCCAACGTCTGGGCGTGCAGGTTGCAAAACTGGGGTATAAGGTAGTCTTTTCCTGCAATGCCACGCCCTCCACGCAAAGCCACGCCCATTTCGACAAAGCCACTTGCGAAACTATGTGATCTACCTTATAGAGTGCAGTTGCCATATGTTCTATGTGGGAAAAACTAGTCGGGCATTAAAAACCCGTTTGAGTGAACATATAAGAAATATTAAGAAAGGAGTTATGACACACCCTCTATCCAGTCACTTTAAAGATAAACACAATTCCTCCACTAAACATATTCTACAGTTTCTGGCAATTGAAAATATAAAAAAATTCTTGGAGACACAGGGACGAAACAACAAGACTTGCCAAAACAGAAATGAAATGGATTTATAGACTAAAAAGCCTCATCCCAAACGGCTTAAATGCAGACTTTGAACTAAAATGGTTCCTCTGAAGCTATTCCCCACCCCCCCCTCCCCCCCAACCTCGCCTTCTCCGCTTCCACTGTCTTTTGACCATACTTATTATGTTCAATCACTTCTCACCATTTTCATTTAATCTAAAAAGTTATTTTTAGCCATATTCATTCTATTTAGATTTTTATTCATACATCTATTAATACAGTGTGGTCACGTGTTCTTGTTATTAGGAACTCTTTGTTTTTTTCATATTATACATTTCCTTGCTAGATTATGTATTTAGAAACTCTCTTTTTATGTGCTGAGCCCATTATGTTCTATTTAGGCACATTGCAGACTCAATATTTGCCCTTAGTCTGCAATGGATAGGATCTACGGCTCTCGGACGCGAACAGGAAGTGCGTCACAGGAAGCCGGCTTGCGGTTCACCATGCGTTCCATTTACCGGAAGTGCCCGGCGGAGAACCGCGGAGCACTATAAACTTAGAAAACATTCGTTTTATCCACTGTGACCACCAATGCTGATATCTGGGAATTTATAAAGACTACATAATGGGACTATATGTAACAATATGAAAGACTAGTTCCGCCGGACCGGAAGTAAGGAAAAAACTACTTCCGGGAATTTCGATTTTTATATAAATGTTTTTCTAATTGATTCAAATGTTTTTTATATTAATTCCTTGGATTTATAATATCCAGAGTGAATGAGATTGTATAAATTAAGGTTATTATTTATGTTTTATATGGTATTTTTTATGACCAGGATATGACCTCTTGACCCGGATGTGATTCTCACCAATAGCTTAAATAGCTCATTCTGTTTAGTGCTTGTCATGCAGCCTTGATGAAGGGAGAGATCCCGAAACGCGTCGGCACTGTATGACAAGCTAACCACTGCTGAGGGGAGTTTTTCCAGACGGACGGAGTGTTGTGGACTTTGGAGAATAGGTTCCGGAGCCGATATCTCCCCTGGACAACATCTTAAACGCACTCACTTCATTGAAATCTGGTAAACCTCCACCTTCACTTGACTTCAAGATTTTGATGTTTTAGAATTACTTACCAGCAAACAGGAGTATAAATATACTATTTAAAGCATTCATTTTACCATCCTCTGGTAATTTTCCATCTACCACCATTTGTTTTCAGCAATCTATAATCAATGGTTTTATTGTGATTCGTCAGTGTATTGTATTAAATTGTATTGTTTTGAACACACTACACTATATATGTTTATTTTCTTCCCACATATGGATCCATGTTGTTTGAAATATGCGGTAAATCCCACGACAGAGGTTCTGTAAGGGAAGTACCATTTCATATTTACTCTAATCAGATTAGCGCACATCTTCTGGTCTAATTCTTTCTTAATACGCTTTCGTTTGGGTACTGGGGTTACCTTTCTGACCAGTCGGGTTGCAGCTTATTTATCGGTTGGCGCCACGACTCTTCTCTATCCTACACTATAACTGTATATGACACTGTTAAATGTATCTCAAATAATAGTTTCCATTTATTAGGAGACTATGCTATGTAGAGTCTCCTGAGGTCAGCAGGTGTGACATAGAGGCGTGGTCGCTTATTAAACGGAGTAAGAAGAAGAAAGTGACATGGGTGAGTCACATAGTACGTTGCAACTGCAATAGGGAGACTCAGAACTGCAGACAGACAGGTGACAATCACAGAGTGGCTGAGGTGGCATAGAGGGGAGTCTTCTCTACCCCATTCTGCTGGATAACAAGTTAATATGTCTCGGAGCTATTGCTTCCTGCTCCCCTCTAAAAATTGTGAAGATGGAGCATTAGTACAATAAATGTACTGCTAATACCTTTACCCCTTAGGGGTATATTCAATAAGAGTCGGATCCATTCTGACATGCATTTGTCGGAATTGATCCGACAACCCCTATCGAAAGAGTGGCCAAATCTGACTGTCAGATTTGGCCGGTGTCTGTGCGGCTGTCAGCAGCTCCCCGTGTGTGAGAACACAGGGAGCTGCTGGAGCCGCACAACACACCCAGTGCCGCACTGCAGGGAGACAGGTACCTCTCATCCCCGCTCCCCTTTGCCGCCACACACAGAGGCGGAACTACCGGCAGTGCAAGCAGTGCGTTGCACTGGGGCCCGCCTCTGTCCAGGGGCCCAAACATGTAATGAGTCAAACTGACTCATTACATGCCGCTGTGCGCTGCGGGCAACCGCTGCCCGCAGTGCACAGCCGCCCGGAGAGGAGAGGAGCAGCGGCACGGACGGGGGAAGGAGGAGGACGGAGGTGAAGGAGGGAGCCGCAGCAACGCTTTGTTACTGGTGGAGGCGCTGCTGCTGCTGCCCCTCTGCTTCACTATAGGCTGTCTTCTGAGAACAGCCTATAGTGAAGCAGAGGGGCAGCAGCAGCAGCGCCTCCACCAGTAACAAAGCGCTGCTGCGGCTCCCTCCTTCACCTCCGTCCTCCTCCTTCTCTACTGCCCAGGAATCGTGACCAGAAGCTGCACCGAGGAGCCTGAGCCAGCGGAGAGGGTAAGTATAATTCTTCTCTTTCTTTCTTTCTTTCTTTCTTTCTTTCTTTCTTTCTTTCTTTCTTTCTTTCTTTCTTTCTTTCTTTCTTTCTTTCTTTCTTTCGACTGCCTGCCGCTATGTGTAAAAATGGGGGACTGCCTGCCGCTATGTGTAAAAATGGGGGACTGCCTGCCGCTATGTGTAAAAATGGGGGACTGCCTGCCGCTATGTGTAAAAATGGGGGACTGCCTGCCGCTATGTGTAAAAAGGGGGAATCTGCCTGCCGCAATGTGTAAAAAGGGGTAATCTGCCTGCCGCAATGTGTAAAACTGGGGAATCTGCCTGCCGCAATGTGTAAAAATGGGGAATCTGCCTGCTGTAATGTGTAAAAAGGGGGGACTGCCTGACGTAATGTGTAAAAATGGGGAATCTGCCTGCCGCTATGTGTAAAAAGGGGGGACTGCCTGCCGCTATGTGTAAAAAGGGGGAATCTGCCTGCCGCTATGTGTAAAAAGGGGGAATCTGCCTGCCGTAATGTGTAAAAAGGGGGACGCTGTCTGCCGTAATGTGTAACAAGGGCACGCTGTCTGCCGTTATGTGTAACAAGGGCACGCTGTCTGCCGTTATGTGTAAAAAGGGCACGCTGTCTGCCGTTATGTGTAAAAAGTGTACGCTGTCTGCCGTAATGTGTAAAAAGGGGACGCTGTCTGCCGCTATGTTTAACAAGGGCACGCTGTCTGCCGTTATGTGTAAAAAGTGTACGCTGTCTTCCGCTATGTTTAACAAGGGCACGCTGTCTGCCGTTATGTGTAAAAAGTGTACGCTGTCTGCCGCTATGTGTAACAAGGGCACGCTGTCTGCCGTTATGTGTAAAAAGGGGACGCTGTCTGCCGTTATGTGTAAAAAGGGGACGCTGTCTGCCGTTATGTGTAAAAAGAGGAATCTGTCCGTTGTAAGGTGTAAAAGGGTCTCTACCTGGTGTAGTGGTGCTACTGTGCGGCGTAATTTGAAGAATGGAGACTACTGTGCACCGTTTTATGAATTGGTATTATTTTGTGGCCACACCCCTTCCCCACGAAGCCACGCCACTATGTATTTTTGCGCGCGCCTACGCCGCGCACTGCCCCTGTTTTGCATGCAGGGGTGGGGCTCCGATGCCGTTTCTTGCACACAGTGCTAAAATGTCTAGTTACAGCACTGTTGCTAAGTATCCATTTCTCTGGCCCTGAGCAGGTCCCCCTCACCAGATCTTCTCCAGGGGTGAGGGGGTGGACTTGGATGGGATGTGTGTGTGTGTGGGGGGGGGATGTGGGGGGGGGGGGGCAAAGCATTTTATCGCACCTGGGCCCACCGCTCGCTAGTTCCGCCACTGGCCACACAGCTCCCCCTATCAGCCGCACTGCTCCCCCTAGCGGCCACACCACTCCCCCTAGCCACCGCACTGCTCCCCCTAGCCGCCGCACTGCTTCCCCTAGCCGCCGCACCGTACGCCATAGGCCGCCGCTCCGCTCACCTCAATCCGACTTTTTTAAAAATCGGTTTGAGGCTGTCGGAAACGGGGCCAAACCGTGTCGGATTTGCCCTTGTTTCCGAGAAAAGCATGTGGATCCACGGCTATTCTGCCGATCCATGTGTTTTCCGACAAGTCAGGAATTCTAGACTTGTCGGAAAAATCTGCCTCTAATGAACAGGTCGGAACCCCTTCCGACATATTTCTGTCGGAAGTTGCCGTCTTTCCGATAAGACAGCTTCCGACACTTATTGAATACCCCCGTAAGTCTGGAGCCTGCATTGTATCATCACTAGAGATCTGCCACCAGAAATTGGTGTTGGCTATTGTGTAGCAGCAAAGTGTTTAAAGGTGTTAGCAAAATATTTATCTCGTCCTGCATTTGGTTCATCTTTCTACATGATCATCTTTGTACAGTTCATGCCACTGCAAGGTGAATTTAATTCCTGTAATAACTTTCAGTAAGGGACCAGGTCAGTGATGCAAGTAAGACGGTATGGGCTGGTACTTAAGAAATGAGTAGCTTGTAAACTATACCCCTTACCACTAGTGATGAGCGGGTTCGGTTTCTCGGAAACCGAACTCCCCCGAACTTCACCTTTTTCACACGGGTCCGAGGCAGGTTAGAACCTTCCCGCCTTGCTCGGCTAACCCGAGCGCGCCCGAACGTCATCATCCCGCTGTCGGATTCTCGCGAGATTCGGATTCTATATAAGCAACCGCGCGTCGCCGCCATTTTCACTCGTGCATTGGAGATGATAGGGAGAGGACGTGGCTGGCGTCCTCTCCGTTTATTGTAGAAGTTGATTGGTTTACTTTATTTCTTATTTGTGGGGAGGATTGGGGAGCAGCTGTTAGGAGGAGTACAGTGCAGAGTTTTGCTGATAAGTGACCACCAGTTTTTATCCGTTCTCTGCCTGAAAAAAACGCTCCATACCATATCTGTGCTCAGTGTGCTGCATAATATATCTGTGCTGAGTGCTCACACTGCTTAATTGTGGGGACTGGGGAGCAGCTATAGCAGGAGTACAGTGCAGAGTTTTGCTGACAGTGACCACCAGTATACGTTGTCTGCCTGAAAAACACTCCATATCTGTGCTCACAGTGTGCTGCTTTATTGTGGGGACTGGGGACCACCAGTATAATTAATATTATATAGGAGTAGTACAGTGCAGAGTGCACTGCTGTACCTACCTCTGTGTCGTCACTCGTCATCCATTAAGTATACTATCCATCTACATTCAATACCTGTGGTGCATTTTAGACTAGTTTAGCAGTTTGCTGACAGTGTCCACCAGTATACTATATATAGCAGTACGGTAGGCCACCTCTGTGTACCTACCTCTGTGTCATCACTCATCATCCATTAAGTATACTATCCATCTACATTCAATACCTGTGGTGCATTTTAGACAGTTTTGCAGTTTGCTGACAGTGTCCACCAGTATACTATATATAGCAGTACGGTAGGCCACTGCTGTGTACCTACCTCTGTGTCATCACTCGTCATCCATTAAGTATACTATCCATCTACATTCTATACCTGTGGTGCATTTTAGACAGTTTTGCAGTTTGCTGACAGTGTCCACCAGTATACTATATATAGCAGTACGGTAGGCCACTGCTGTGTACCTACCTCTGTGTCGTCACTCGTCATCCATTAAGTATACTATCCATCTACATTCTATACCTGTGGTGCATTTTAGTTTTGCGCAGTAAATATAGTAGTAGGCCATTGCTATTGATACTGGCATATAATTCCACACATTAAAAAATGGAGAACAAAAATGTGGAGGTTAAAGGGAAAGATCAAGATCCACTTCCACCTCGTGCTGAAGCTGCTGCCACTAGTCATGGCCGAGACGATGAAATGCCATCAACGTCGTCTGCCAAGGCCGATGCAATGTCATAGTAGAGAGCATGTAAAATCCAAAACACAAAAGTTCAGTAAAATGACCCAAAAATCAAAATTAAAAGCGTCTGAGGAGAAGCGTAAACTTGCCAATATGCCATTTACGACACGGAGTGGCAAGGAACGGCTGAGGCCCTGGCCTATGTTCATGGCTAGTGGTTCAGCTTCAAATGAGGATGGAAGCACTCATCCTCTCGCTAGAAAAAAGAAAAGACTTAAGCTGGCAAAAGCACAGCAAAGAACTGTGCGTTCTTCAAAATTACAAATCCCCAAGGAGAGTCCAATTGTGTCGGTTGCGATGCCTGACCTTCCCAACACTGGACGGGAAGAGCTTGCGCCTTCCACCATTTGCACGCCCCCTGCAAGTGCTGGAAGGAGCACCCGCAGTCCAGTTCCTGATAGTCAAATTGAAGATGTCACTGTTGAAGTACACCAGGATGAGGATATGGGTGTTGCTGGCGCTGGGGAGGAAATTGACAAGGAGGATTCTGATGGTGAGGTGGTTTGTTTAAGTCAGGCACCCGGGGAGACACCTGTTGTCCGTGGGAGAAATATGGCCCTTGACATGCCTGGTCAAAATACAAAAAAAATCAGCTCTTCGGTGTGGAATTATTTCAACACAAATGCGGACAACAGGTGTCAAGCCGTGTGTTGCCTTTGTCAAGCTGTAATAAGTAGGGGTAAGGACGTTAACCACCTCGGAACATCCTCCCTTATACGTCACCTGCAGCGCATTCATCATAAGTCAGTGACAAGTTCAAAAACTTTGGGTGACAGCGGAAGCAGTCCACTGACCACTAAATTCCTTCCTCTTGTAACCAAGCTCCTGCAAACCACACCACCAACTCCCTCAGTGTCAATTTCCTCCTTACCCAGGAAAGCCAATAGTCCTGCAGGCCATGTCACTGTCAAGTCTGACGAGTCCTCTCCTGCCTGGGATTCCTCCGATGCATCCTTGAGTGTTACGCCTACTGCTGCTGGCGCTGCTGTTGTTGCTGCTGGGAGTCGATTGTCATCCCAGAGGGGAAGTCGGAAGACCACTTGTACTACTTCCAGTAAGCAATTGACTGTCCAACAGTCCTTTGCGAGGAAGATGAAATATCACAGCAGTCATCCTGCTGCAAAGCGGATAACTGAGGCCTTGGCAGCCTGGGCGGTGAGAAACGTGGTTCCGGTATCCATCGTTAATTCAGAGCCAACTAGAGACTTGATTGAGGTACTGTGTCCCCGGTACCAAATACCATCTAGGTTCCATTTCTCTAGGCAGGCGATACCGAAAATGTACACAGACCTCAGAAAAAGACTCACCAGTGTCCTAAAAAATGCAGTTGTACCCAATGTCCACTTAACCACGGACATGTGGACAAGTGGAGCAGGGCAGACTCAGGACTATATGACTGTGACAGCCCACTGGGTAGATGTATTGCCTCCCGCAGCAAGAACAGCAGCGGCGGCACCAGTAGCAGCATCTCGCAAACGCCAACTCGTTCCTAGGCAGGCTACGCTTTGTATCACCACTTTCCAGAATAGGCACACAGCTGAAAACCTCTTACGGCAACTGAGGAAGATCATCGCAGAATGGCTTACCCCAATTGGACTCTCCTGGGGATTTGTGACATCGGACAACGCCAGCAATATTGTGCGTGCATTACATCTGGGCAAATTCCATCACGTCCCATGTTTTGCACATACCTTGAATTTGGTGGTGCAGAATTATTTAAAAAACGACAGGGGCGTGCAAGAGATGCTGTCGGTGGCCCGAAGAATTGCGGGCCACTTTCGGCATTCAGGCACCGCGTACAGAAGACTGGAGCACCACCAAACATTCCTGAACCTGCCCTGCCATCATCTGAAGCAAGAGGTGGTAACGAGGTGGAATTCAACCCTCTATATGCTTCAGAGGATGGAGGAGCAGCAAAAGGCCATTCAAGACTATACATCTGGCCACGATATAGGCAAAGGAGGTGGAATGCACCTGACTCAAGCGCAGTGGAGAATGATTTCAACGTTGTGCAAGGTTCTGCAACCCTTTGAACTTGCCACACGTGAAGTCAGTTCAGACACTGCCAGCCTGAGTCAGGTCATTCCCCTCATCAGGCTTTTGCAGAAGAAGCTGGAGACATTGAAGGAGGAGCTAAAACAGAGCGATTCCGCTAGGCATGTGGGACTTGTGGATGGAGCCCTTAATTCGCTTAACCAGGATTCACGGGTGGTCAATCTGTTGAAATCAGAGCACTACATTTTGGCCACCGTGCTCGATCCTAGATTTAAAACTTACGTTGTATCTCTCTTTCCGGCAGACACAAGTCTGCAGAGGTTCAAAGACCTGCTGGTGAGAAAATTGTCAAGTCAAGCAGAACGTGACCCGTCACCATCTCCTCCTTCACATTCTCCCGCAACTGGGGGTGCGAGGAAAAGGCTAAGAATTCCGAGCCCACCCGCTGGCGGTGATGCAGGGCAGTCTGGAGCGAGTGCTGACATCTGGTCCGGACTGAAGGACCTGCCAACGATTACTGACATGTCGTCTATTGTCACTGCATATGATTCTCTCACCATTGAAAGAATGGTGGAGGATTATATGAGTGACCGCATCCAAGTAGGCACGTCAGACAGTCCGTACGTATACTGGCAGGAAAAAGAGGCAATTTGGAGGCCCTTGCAGAAACTGGCTTTATTCTACCTAAGTTGCCCTCCCTCCAGTGTGTACTCCGAAAGAGTGTTTAGTGCAGCCGCTCACCTTGTCAGCAATCGGCGAACGAGGTTACTTCCAGAAAATGTGGAGAAGATGATGTTCATTAAAATGAATTATAATCAATTCCTCCGTGGAGACATTCACCAGCAGCAATTGCCTCCAGAAAGTACACGGGGACCTGAGATGGTGGATTCCAGTGGGTACGAATTAATAATCTGTGAGGAGGGGGATGTACACAGTGAAAGGGTGAGGAATCGGAGGATGATGATGAGGTGGACATCTTGCCTCTGTAGAGCCAGTTTGTGCAAGGAGAGATTGATTGCTTCTTTTTTGGTGGGGGCCCAAACCAACCAGTCATTTCAGTCACAGTCGTGTGGCAGACCCTGTCACTGAAATGATGGGTTCGTTAAAGTGTGCATGTCCTGTTTATACAGCATAAGGGTGGGTGGGAGGGCCCAAGGACAATTCCATCTTGCACCTCTTTTTTCTTTCATTTTTCTTTGCATCATGTGCTGTTTGGGGACAATTTTTTGGAAGGGCCATCCTGTCTTGATTGACACTGCAGTGCCACTCCTAGATGGGCCAGGTGTTTGTGTCGGCCACTTGTGTCGCTTAGCTTAGTCACACAGCCACCTTGGTGCGCCTCTTTTTTTCTTTGCATCATGTGCTGTTTGGGGACAATTTTTTGGAAGGGCCATCCTGTCTGGATTGACACTGCAGTGCCACTCCTAGATGGGCCAGGTGTTTGTGTCGGCCACTTGTGTCGCTTAGCTTAGTCACACAGCCACCTTGGTGCGCCTCTTTTTTTCTTTGCATAATGTGCTGTTTGGGGACAATTTTTTGGAAGGGCCATCCTGTCTTGATTGACACTGCAGTGCCACTCCTAGATGGTTCAGGTGTTTGTGTCGGCCACTTGTGTCGCTTAGCTTAGTCACACAGCGACCTTGGTGCGCCTCTTTTTTTCTTTGCATCATGTGCTGTTTGGGGACAATTTTTTGGAAGGGCCATCCTGTCTTGATTGACACTGCAGTGCCACTCCTAGATGGGCCAGGTGTTTGTGTCGGCCACTTTTGTCGCTTAGCTTAGTCACACAGCCACCTTGGTGCGCCTCTTTTTTTCTTTGTGTCATGTGCTGTTTGGGGAGTATTTTTTTGAAGGGCCATCCTGCCTGACACTGCAGTGCCACTCCTAGATGGGCCAGGTGTTTGTGTCGGCCACTTGTGTCGCTTAGCTTAGTCACACAGCCACCTTGGTGCGCCTCTTTTTTTCTTTACATCATGTGCTGTTTGGGGACTTTTTTTTTGAAGGGCCATCCTGCCTGACACTGCATTGCCACTCCTAGATGGGCCAGGTGTTTGTGTCGGCCACTTGTGTCGCTTAGCTTAGCCATCCAGCGACCTCGGTGCAAATTTTAGGACTAAAAATAATATTGTGAGGTGTGAGGTGTTCAGAATAGACTGGAAATGAGTGGAAATTATGGTTATTGAGGTTAATAATACCATGGGATCAAAATGACCCCCAAATTCTATGATTTAAGCTGTTTTTTAGGTTTTTTTGAAAAAAAACACCCGAATCCAAAACACACCCGAATCCGACAAAAAAATTTCGGTGAGGTTTTGCCAAAACGCGTCCGAATCCAAAACACGGCCGCAGAACCGAACCCAAAACCAAAACACAAAACGCGAAAAATTTCTGGTGCACATCACTACTTACCACCTAGTCACATCGCTCAGCGGCATTAGCTGCACCGCCAAGTGAGTCACTGCGCTCAGTGATGTCACAGACCCCATGATTTACTGGGGGCAGCCCAGCAGCTCCTGAAGCAATGGGCTTTCTCCTAGAGCAGCGGTTCTCAAACGTGGTCTTTAAGACACCCCAATGGTCCAGGCTTTAGGTATATCCATGGCTCAGTACATATGGTTAAATCAAATTGACTGAGGTGCTATTTAAGCCACCTGTGGTCAAGCATGGATAACCTTAAAACCTGGACTGTTGGGGTGCTTTAAAAACCGTGTTGAGAACCTCTGCCCTAGAATGATGAGAAATGGGGCCCATGATGTGTGGCCACTCCCCTATGATGCAAGGCATGCTCATTTCCCATGCATGTGCTTTTGGAACACACAGAGAGTTTACGATCAGTGCCAGTCAGAAATAAAAACTACTTACACCACTGGTAAGGGTACAATACTATGGCCCCCATTTATCATGCCTTGGAGAGTGATAAATAGCATGGAGATAAAGGGGTCTATTCATGAAGTAGTGAAAAGTGTGGAGAAGTGAGCCAGTGGAGAAGTTGCCGATGGCAACGAATCAGCATTAAAGTAACATAATGTGCATACTATACAATTGCACGGAGCAGCTGATTGGTTGTCATGGGCAACTTCTCCACAGGCTCTCTTCTCCACACTTTTCACTACTTCATGAATAGACCCCAAAGTACCAGCCAATCACCCTCTAACTGCCATGTTACAGGCTGTGTTTGAAAAATGACAGTTAGGAGCTGGTTGGTTGTGAGTGACTTTACCACCGTACTATTTATCACTCTCCAAGACTTGACAAATCTGGGCCTATACTGTATGTATAATCGGGGCTGCCACCAGAAATTGTGGGTCCCGGGACTGACAAAATAGGCAGACCCGCCCCCCCAACACACACGTTATACACTTTGCGCCAGGCAGAGCACGTTATACACTTTGCACCAGTCAGAGCACTGAGACACATTGCGCCTGGTAGAGCACTGAGACACATTGCGCCAGGTAGAGCACTGAGACACATTGCGCCAGGTAGAGCACTGAGACACATTGCGCCAGGTAGAGCACTGAGACACATTGCGCCAGGTAGAGCACTGAGACACATTGCGCCAGGCAGAGCACTGAGACACATTGCACCATGTAAAGCACTGAGACACATTGCACCAGGTAGAGCACTGAGACACATTGCACCAGGTAGAGCACTGAGACACATTGCGCAAGGTAGAGCACTGAGACACATTGCACCATGTAAAGCACTGAGACACATTGCACCATGTAAAGCACTGAGACACATTGCACCATGTAAAGCACTGAGACACATTGCACCATGTAAAGCACTGAGACACATTGCACCATGTAAAGCACTGAGACACATTGCACCATGTAAAGCACTGAGACACATTGCACCAGGTACTGCACTGAGACACATTGCACCATGTAAAGCACCGAGACACATTGCACCATGTAAAGCACTGAGACACATTGCACCATGTAAAGCACTGAGACACATTGCACCATGTAAAGCACTGAGACACATTGCACCAGGTACTGCACTGAGACACATTGCACCAGGTAGAGCACTGAGACACATTGCACCATGTAAAGCACTGAGACACATTGCACCATGTAAAGCACTGAGACACATTGCACCGTGTAAAGCACTGAGACACATTGCACCATGTAAAGCACTGAGACACATTGCACCATGTAAAGCACTGAGACACATTGCACCAGGTACTGCACTGAGACACATTGCACCATGTAAAGCACTGAGACACATTGCACCATGTAAAGCACTGAGACACATTGCACCAGGTACTGCACTGAGACACATTGCACCAGGTACTGCACTGAGACACATTGCACCATGTAAAGTACTGAGACACATTGCACCAGGTATGGCACTGAGACACATTGCACCAGGTATGGCACTGAGACACATTGCACCAGGTATGGCACTGAGACACATTGCACCAGGTAGAGCACTGAGACACATTGCACCAGGTAGAGCACTGAGACACATTGCACCATGTAAAGCACTGAGACACATTGCACCATGTATTGCTGAGCCAGTCCCGGACCCACTTCTCAGAGTCACAAACACACAACAAACAGATACTTACCTTTCCAAATCCGTCCTGAGAGTCCTCTCTGCCACGCTGTCTGCTCCTGGCATCCTGTCCCGAGCTCTTTGCGGCTCCTCTTCACTGACTCGGGGTGACGTCATGACGTCACTCCGCGCCGCATCCCGATAGAAAAAAACTTTATTAAACAGCAAGCTGCTGCTTGCTGAGTGATTGTGACCGGCGACGCGCAGCAGCAGGGGTAGCGGCAGCGGGTGGGCGGCTGAGGGGAATAACTGTCTGTAGCCGCCGCGGTCAGTGTCACCGGCGGCAGCTGCCGCCGGGAATAACCACGGCTTTCTGTTTGTGCAGCCCGGGCCCTCCACTCTGTCAGAGTGGCCGGGCCCGGGACAACAGTACACAGGGCACCCCCTTGATGGCGACCCTGTGTATAATGGCCCTCATTCCGAGTTGATCGCTCGCTAGCTGATTTTAGCAGCAGTGCACACGCTAGGCCGCCGCCCTCTGGGAGTGTATCTTAGCTTAGCAGAAGTGCAAACGAAAGAGTAGCAGAATTGCTACTAAAAAATGTCATGCCGTTTCTGAGTAGCTCCAGTCCTACTCTTACCTTGCGATCACTGCAGTCAGTTTAGTTCCTGGTTTGACGTCACAAACACGTCCTGCGTTCGGCCAGCCACTCCCCCGTTTCTCCAGCCACTCCTGCGTTTTTGCCTGGCATGCCTACATTTTTTAGCACACTCACTGAAAACGCTGAGTTGCCGCCCAGAAACACCTTCTTCCTGCCAATACTACGAACACTCGAGCGACTGAAAAATGCCGCTCGAGCTTGGGTAAAACTACAAAGTTTTGTGTGAAAGTACTTAGCGCATGCGCGCTGCGTACCATGCACATGCGCAGAATTGCCATTTTTTTCACTTGATCGCTGCGCTGCGAAAAACGGCAGCTAGCGATCAACTCGGAATGAATGTTGCTCTTTTTATTAACTAAAAGTAGCATGAGAGACTGACACACATTCATAGGGGTATATGCAATTAGCGGCAAATCGCGGCAAATTATCGCCGTTTTTAAATTCTACACAATTCGACCGTTCAATTTCGGCAAGTGATTGCCGAAATTCACCATATTCAATGGAAAACGGATTCGACAGTCCCGCGGGTGAAAAACGGCCGATTTGACGGATTTTGCCGCGATTTAAAAAAACGGGGAAAAACGGGAAAAACACGAAAAAAAATGGCGTGGGGTCCCCCCTCCAAAGCATAACCAGCCTCGGGCTCTTCGAGCTGGTCCTGGTTCTAAAAATCCGGGGGAAAATTGGACAGGGGATCCCCCGTATTTTTAAAACCAGCACCGGGCTCTGCGCTTGGTGCTGGTGCAAAAAATACGGGGGACAAAAAGAGTAGGGGTCCCCCGTATTTTTTACACCAGCATCGGGCTCCACTAGCTGGACAGATAATGCCACAGCCGGGGGTCACTTTTATACAGTGCCCTGCGGCCGTGGCATTAAATATCCAACTAGTCACCCCTGGCCGGGATACCCTGGGGGAGTGGGGACCCCTTCAATCAAGGGGTCCCCACCCCAGCCACCCAAGGGCCAGGGGTGAAGCCCGAGGCTGTCCCCCCCATCCAAGGGCTGCGGATGGGAGGCTGATAGCCTTGAGGAAAATGACATGAATATTGTTTTTCCCAGTAGTACTACAAGTCCCAGCAAGCCTCCCCTGCAAGCTGGTACTTGGAGAACCACAAGTACCAGCATGCGGGAGAAAAACGGGCCCGCTGGTACCTGTAGTACTACTGGGAAAAAAATACCCAAATAAAAACACGAGACACACACCGTGACAAGTACAACTTTATTACACACTGCCGACACACACATACTTACCTATGTTGACACGCCGACTGCCACAGTCTCCGATGATCCGAGGGTACCTGTGAAAGAAATTATACTCACCTGCCAGTGTCCAGAGATAAATCCACGTCCAGAGATAAAATCCTCGTACTTGGCAAAAAAAAAACACGAACACCCGACCACCGGACTGAAAGGGGTCCCATGTTGACACATGAGAACCCTTTCCCCGAATGCCGGGACCCCACGTGACTGCTGTCACTGAGGTCCCTTCAGCCAATCAGGAAGTGCCACGTCGTAGCGCTCACCTGATTGGCTGTGTGCGTCTGAGCTCAGACAGCGCATCGCACAGCTCCCTCCATTACTTTCAATGGTGGGAACTTTGCCGTCAGCGGCGGGGTTACCCGCGGTCAGCCGCTGACCGCGGGTGACCCCACCACTAACCGCAAAGTACCCACCATTGAATATAATGGAGAGGCTTTGCAATGCGCTGTCTGGCAGCTCAGACGCGCACAGAGCCAATCAGTAGAGTGCAAGGACGTTGCACTCGCTGATTGGCTGAAGAGACACTTCAGTGACAGCTGTCACGGGGGTGTCTGCATTCGTGGAAAGGGGTCTCATGTGTCAACATGGGACCCCTTTCAGTCCGCTGGTCGGGTGTTCGTTTTGTTGTTTTGACAAGTACGAGGATTTATCTCTGGACCCTGGATCAGGTGAGTATAATTATCTTTTATTTTCAGGTACCCGTGGATTCTACTTGGAGAAGAGGACCGACTGCTTCGTGTCAACATAGGTAAGTATGTGTGTGTCGGCAGTGTGTAATAAAGTTGTACTTGTCACGGTGTGTGTCTCCTGTTTTTATTTGGGTATTTTTTTTCCAGTAGTACTACAGGTACCAGCGGGCCCGTTTTTCTCCCGCATGCTGGTACTTGTGGTTCTCCAAGTACCAGCTTGCAGGGGAGGCTTGCTGGGACTTGTAGTACTACTGGGAAAAACAATATTCATGTCATTTTCCTCAAGGCTATCAGCCTCCCATCCGCAGCCCTTGGATGGGGGGGACAGCCTCGGGCTTCACCCCTGGCCCTTGGGTGGCTGGGGGGAGGCCCCTTGATTGAAGGGGTCCCCACTCCCCCAGGGTACCCCGGCCAGGGGTGACTAGTTGGATATTTAATGCCACGGCCGCAGGGCATTGTATAAAAGTGACCCCCGGCTGTGGCATTATCTGTCCAGCTAGTGGAGCCCGATGCTGGTGTAAAAAATACGGGGGACCCCTACTCTTTTTGTCCCCCGTATTTTTTGCACCAGCACCAGGCGCAGAGCCCGGTGCTGGTTTTAAAAATACGGGGGATCCCCTGTCCATTTCCCCCCCGGATTTTTAGAACCAGGACCGGCTCGAAGAGCCCGAGGCTGGTTATGCTTTGGAGGGGGGACCCCACGCCATTTTTTTCTGGGATTTTACCATTCCATCTAAAAAAAAAAATATATTATTTTTAAAAATATATAAATAATACTTGTGCCTCCAAAAAAGACAAACCAAGTACCTAATCCCTTCTAATATAAATACAAAAAAGCAGAATGACAGCACTCAGTAAAAATCAAATTAAACTGCCATGGTGGTGCAGGGTCCTGGAAATTGATACAGACACTCACTTTTGCAAAAGAAAAGAAAAAAGACCAGCACTCACGTTTTGATGATGAAAAGAAAAAAAGGGGTTTATTCCTTACAGAAAAAACATCTGGACATGATCCTAGTACTACAGCCCCACAGCATCACCTGAGGGACAAGATATGTCACTTGGTACAACACCCAGTATTCCCATGCCGTCTCCAGGCATGGTACTGACTGGGCCCAACACTGCTTAATTGCCAAGATCAGACGGGATCGGATGGATTCCAGTGTGGTATGATTGTATCAATGTCAAAGGTGCCCATACGCTAGTGTCCCAATAAACCGTTGTCACCCGTCAACACATGAAAGCAACTCATCACAGTCACAAAGAGATAAATTGTTAACCTCGAAAATAAAAAAAGCAGTAAGGGAGAGACATATGGGACAGTAGAACGACAAACAGAACAGGCGGAGAAGGCCTCAATTGGGGGACACAGCGCCTCACTTGATACAACTATTCCCACACCGTCTCCAAGTGTGGTACTGACTAGGCCCAACACTGCTTAATTACCAAGATCAGACGGGATCGGATGGATTCCAGTGTGGTGTGGTGTGGTTGTATCAATCTCAGACGTGTCCATAAACCATTGTCCCAATGTGTCCTTGTCACCAGTCATATCCTAGCAAAAACTTCAAAACAGTACGTATATACTCCTGAGCCAGATACAGAAAATAGACCTGTAAACGCTGCAAGGGCAAACCAGTACAGGATGATTAAACAATTTATGCAAAAAGTGTACCAAAAACCAAAACTGTTCTTACTCAGAAAAGGATGCCCATTAGAATGCATACCTTGGTGTGTGCCCTGTACAACAGCCAGTGGTAGTGACGCTGACGTTCTAATATAAATAGATATGCTATTACCAAGAAAAAAAACCACAAAAAAAACATGTTTTAATTTTTTTTTATTAGTTTCACCCACCAAAGTGTGGCGGATTGAAAATGACGAATTTACTGTCTAAAAGCACTGTTGTCGAATTTTCAAACTTCAATTGAATATACTTTGGTCGAATTGCAGCACTTGTATCATTGCAGAAAAGTCGAATTTGACAAAAGTCGAATTTCAAAAAGTCGAATTTTGATAGTCCGTTTTTTTGACGGAAAGTACTGAATTGCATTGTCGATTTTTTTTTTTTGGCGAAAAAGTCCCGAAATTCGACAATTTCGGGAATTCGACCGCAATTGCATATACCCCATAGTGTTTTTCAGAAATAAGATACTGAAAGATATACTGTACTATACCTTCACGCCATTAATTCTAGAAATGAAATGGACTGCTTTCAGTAAACTGTGAAGCAGCTATTAGAGGCTTTGTGTCCCATGATATTACACTGAGATAGTGATACATGACAGTTTATCAGATCACTGAATCAGGATCACCGTCTTAAGTACCAGCTCCCTACCACGGTGCCGTATAGCGCAAGGGATATTACAACACAGGAACATCATTTGCAGGCTAATTTTTTGGTAGTGGGAAAAAAAAACATGTGTGAAACAGAATGAAATTTTAGCACTTCATTGGGCTTGGCAAGAGCAGAATTGCGAGCAGCATGAGAATGAGATGTGACTTTGGGAAATGGCTGTGAGTTAAACAGTCTGTAAAGAGAATCCTGAAAATAGTAATAGACAGACACATTTTGCGGTGCTTAGATTAGGAGACATTTTCCATTAGTGTATTATGGGCACAGCGGGGGGGAAACTTCACAAAATACGGATATCAGAAATATGGGCCATGATCATGGCAATTCCCTTGGCTTAAAAACTCAACAGAAGTTAGTGACCCGGGAAAATGACAGTCTGCGCAGAGGAAATCTAAGACATATTGTTTGTAGTAATCTCATCCTATGGGGTTTTCGTCAGTGCAGTTTAACGCTGATGTAATGATTCAGTTTAATGAACTGATATATATATATATATATATATATATAAAATAGAGAGATGCTTCGTACTGTTTTCTAATTTAACACATATTTTGCCAGCCCACATTTACCAATTGTATTATGTGTTGGCTACATAGATAATTACATCTATAATAACTTTTTTTTTTTTTTTTTAGAATGATAAGTACTGTTGCACATTACAATAAATACCTTGATTTATAAAAGAGGCATTGATAGCAAAAGAACAGTACATTTTGTTCCAGGATTTTTCACATAATTGCTTTTAGCCATTTGGGTAAAAGTAAGACATATGAAATATGAGTGCTTCACTTCAGGTGCAGCAGAGTTATATGGAATAGCATACAGTATTTAATTGGCAAGATATCCCAATTTGAAGCAAAGCATGTTTGTCCTGATTGGAGGGGGGGATTTGAAGTACTGTATGTTGGGTGCTTTGAGTCACTGATGCACATTGCCATTTAAAGCTATTTTATGGGATAGGGTTGTGGATCCCCCTTATAGTGTGTACCGCTGCAAAGCTAAGTTGGCCCTAGGGCATTGTTGGGAGTATGGTATATAGATAAAGTTTGATTTGTTTAGATTTTTTTTTCTCAAAACTGTTCTGCGTAATATTTTTCTTGTTTGACATTGAATGCTGTGAGGTCAATGAATGGGGAGGAACAGATAAAAAAATCTATATCAATGCAATATTGCACCTCCCTGCAGCCCAGGTGATCTGGGGGTGGACTGCCCAGTCACGTCCCACCCAGCCCAGCTGCCCCCCACTTTCACCTGGGTGGTTCTGGGCAGACATGCCCTATGCTGGGCCCCCGGTCCAGGATAGCGTAGGCGCTGGAGATACTGCCACTGCTGCTGGCTGGGAGGCTGGAGGAGGAAGAAGAAGAGGAAAGAGCACTGTCCGCTGCCGCATACACTCCAGCTCTGGGCTTCCCGCCACCTCCGGCTCTGCTGCTGCTGTAGTGACCCGCAACAGCGCCAAAATTAGTAACCGCCCGGTCTCGCCGCCGCTTCCCCCTGTCGTGTATGTGTGATTGGACAGCGGATCCAGCACTGGTTCTGCTGTCCAATCACATCTACCTCACTGACAGGGGCGTGTTTTGATGTGGCCAGAAATCAGGCACTTGTATAAGTACCGCACTCCCTTATATTTTAATGAGCTTTTACAGTTCAGTGCTTGGCTCCGCCCCCCACTTTATCCCGTTCCCATTGTCAACGGGAGGTGCTGCCGTCGGTGCCTCCTAAACCATCAAAGGGGTACATTTACTAAGCAGTGATAAGAGCGGAGAAGTGAGCCAGCGGAGAAGTAGCCCCATCAACCAATCAGCACTGAAGTAACATCTATAATTTGCATACTATAAAATGATAGAGAGCTGCTGATTGGTTGATGGGGAAATATCTCCACTGACTCACTTCTCCGCTCTTATCACTGCTTAGTAAATGTACCCCTTAAAGTATTGAATTGATTAGCATAATATAAAGAAGTTACTTGACACAGAATATGTGTCATAAGTATCTTCTGTGTATTATTTTTATTCATTCATGACAGGGGAGGCACTGCCACCCCAGACAGCACATCACTGGTGTAGATTCTAGATTGTTCAGGTGGCTAAGGACCAAAACTGACAGTTCATGGCAACTACACTGTATCCTGCGGTTGCCAATGACAACCTCAGGCATCAGATCTGCGCATATGCTTCTTCAGAATCAGCAGTGGAGAACAAAAGCCTGCAATGGGCATCCTTCTGCTCAAGTGAAAATAAAAGAAAAAATACTACTTCACCAGCGCCTGCCCCGTTTGTAATGGAGCAAATCCACCTCTTACTTTCCGTTGATTTCTCCTAATTAGGAGCACTCATATCAATGGGTGACCAGAAAAAGAGGAGAATGCAAAGAATAGTGTAATACCATAAAAACAAGTATTTAATGTCATCAACTTTCTAAAAAAAACACAATATTATAATTCCAATATGGGAGATGCTGGTATATTGACACAACATGTGTCACAATGGACAAAAGACATTCACAGAAATGAATCCACCCTCATGAGAAAAACAGAAGCAATGGCTGATTACCGATTCCTGGTGAACTGATTTGCGTCAGTTCTAAAGCGCATGTGAATCCAGGTAATTCCTCCCAGCTGCAGCAAGGGGATCTCCCGGTCTCAGTTTTATCCAGGCGTAGGCTCAGTCCATAGACATCAGTGTCAGCATGTAGGGGGTAAACAGGCAAGGTACCCACGCGTTCCGACCCGCCTCGGGTCTTTCTCAAGGTCTGCTGCCAAAATGGAATGTCTCACTGGCTCCAATGGCCCCAATTATATCCCTCCCCTCCGAATCCTATTGGTCCCAGCACGGCTGATCCCTATACATTAATCACCTATATGTCCGTGATCTTTGCGTGCTGAGACCAAGTCCTCCTCTGTGCGTACCGCTGCCATGGTAACTCCAATCGTCACGTCAGTATATTCAATTGAAGTTTGAAAATTCGACAACAGTGCTTTTAGACAGTAAATTCGTCATTTTCAATCCGCCACACTTTGGTGGGTGAAACTAATAAAAAAAAATTAAAACATGTTTTTTTTGTGGTTTTTTTTCTTGGTAATAGCATATCTATTTATATTAGAACGTCAGCGTCACTACCACTGGCTGTTGTACAGGGCACACACCAAGGTATGCATTCTAATGGGCATCCTTTTCTGAGTAAGAACAGTTTTGGTTTTTGGTACACTTTTTGCATAAATTGTTTAATCATCCTGTACTGGTTTGCCCTTGCAGCGTTTACAGGTCTATTTTCTGTATCTGGCTCAGGAGTATATACGTACTGTTTTGAAGTTTTTGCTAGGATATGACTGGTGACAAGGACACATTGGGACAATGGTTTATGGACACGTCTGAGATTGATACAACCACACCACACCACACTGGAATCCATCCGATCCCGTCTGATCTTGGTAATTAAGCAGTGTTGGGCCTAGTCAGTACCACACTTGGAGACGGTGTGGGAATACTGGGTGTTGTATCAAGTGAGGCGCTGTGTCCCCCAATTGAGGCCTTCTCCGCCTGTTCTGTTTGTCACGTGACCGCGGTCACATGATCGTTGGCTTCCGTCATCACGCTCCAGTACGGACGCAGGATGTCTGTTCTCGTGACGTGCAGCCGCTGTCAACGTAGTCTCCCTCCCATTCCATTGGAAGGTGGTGTTCAATACATTATGCAGACACGGCCCATTCACTGGAGCATATCACGTGACCGTAGCTGACATCACTGTTCCGTTCCTCTCGGCATTTGCCGTTGCTATAGGAATCCTCTTAGAATCGGAGGAAAGTTTTCCCTAGTACTGATCACATTTATATGATTTAAACGTCCGTAGACACCAATCCAATATTGCACTATATCCAATAAAAGAATACAGAATTACTATTAGCATACAATTATAGCAAAATAGTATTTAAATTCAGCTTTTACAAAGGAAAGGACCCTTCACCATTAGTAGGATTAAACACTATATTTTTTTTATATATTATTATAGATATATAAAGAGTGGAAGAAGTAAGAAATTTAAAGGAACCATTTTATTTCAAACTCCAGGTTCAGGCCCCCTGGCTGAAGGGTGCCCAGATCGTAAATCGTTCTCATCTCAGTTTTAGCCAGTTGTTGCGCTAAATCTCGCCTTCGCCAGTGTCCCTTTACCCATTTTAGGCCTATAAATCTCTTTATTGCCCTGGTGGAGCATTCATGTTGTTTTTTGAAATGATCAGAGAGGGCATGTGTCTCTAGCCCTCGTCTGATATTTCTTAAATGCTCCCCCCATCGCACTTTTAAGGGCCTCGAGGTCCTCCCAATGTAGAATAAATTGCAGTCACATTCTATCGCGTATACAACATTTTTTGTGTTGCATGTGATGAAGTCCTTGATCTCAGATCTTTTTCCATTAATGGAAACTTCACTCGTTTTACTTTGATCTTTCACTTCTCTACATGCAATGCAATTCATACACCGGTGGAATCCTTGAGTCTTGATTCCTGGTCGTGCAGTTGGGGGTAATGCACTACGGACAAGGCTGTTACCCAGATTAGGTGCTTTTCTGTATACACATTTTATTTGCTGGGGAAGCTGTGGGCCCAAAATAGGGTCCTTCTGTAAGATCCCCCAGTGTTTGTTAAATATTTTTTCAATGGATTTGGATTTATCGTTGAAGGTAGTTACAAAAGCCCACTGGAAGTCTCCCTGATTCTCATTTGGTTGTGATTCCGATTTTTTCTTCAGAAGGAGATTTCTATCGATCTCATTAACTTCCCTAGCGGCTTCTGCCACTGCCTCCATTTTATATCCGCATGACACAAACTTTGTTTGCATTTCCCTTGCTTGTTCAGAATACACTTCCCTAGTGGAGCAATTTCTCCTTACCCTCTTCAATTGCCCTACCGGTATGGTTTGCAGCCAGTTTGGGTGATGGCAACTACTGGCGTTGATATAGCTAAGTGAATCCGTAGGTTTCACATAATTCTTTGTATGAATGCGGTTTCCCTCAACATATATAGTTAGATCCAAGAAATGTATACTTTCCTTACTTTTAGTAAATGTAAGCTCAATATTCAACAGATTCTGGTTCAGGTACATACAGAAGTCGTGCAAGGACGTTTCATCTCCTTGCCATATAAAGAGGACGTCGTCTATGAATCTGGACCAGGACACCAAGCTCGCCCCGAACTGATGGCCATTCCAGACATATTCTGTTTCCCAACACCCCATGAAGATGTTGGCATAGCTCGGGGCGAACTTGGTACCCATGGCGGTCCCGACTTTTTGTAAATAGAAATCGTCCTTAAAGGCAAAGTAATTATTTTGGAGTGTGAACATCACGCCCTCTGTGATGAACTCTTGCATCCCTTCGTTTAGTGTACTTTCCTGTAAATACTTTTGTATTGCTTTTATACCATCTTTGTGGTCTATGATGGTGTATAGAGACCGTACGTCGGCCGTCACCAGCGTATAATCCTCCTTCCATTCGACCCCCTCCAACAATCTTAATACATCCGAGGTGTCCTTCAGGTGTGATTTGTTCAAGAGGACCAAAGGTTGGAGGTGGTAATCGATGAATTCCGATAACCCCGCTGTCACAGAATCAATCCCGGATACTATAGGTCTCCCCGGAGGATTATTGAGGTCTTTATGGACCTTGGGGAGCACATATAGCACCGGGATGACAGGTTCTTGATTGATAAGGAATTTTTGTTCCTTTTCACTGATGACGTTCTTCATCCTATATTTGTCTATGAAAAGTTTCATTTTATCCATAATGTTGTCTGTAGGGTCAGAGCGTAACTTATGATAAGTGGTCCTATCATCCAACTGGCGCATTACTTCAGCCTCGTATTTTTCCTTATCCATTAGGACTAACCCCCCACCTTTATCGGTGGGTTTGATGATTATATCTGAGAGGTCTCTCAGATTCTTGAGGGCTTGTCTCCCCTTATATGTTAAATTGGATTTTTTTGTTTTTTATCTCGATTTTATTCAAATCATCATGTACTAGGGTGTAGAATGTTTCCAAAAAGTTGCCCTTTATATACGAAGGATAAAAAATTGACTTAGGCTTAAAGGGAGTTGAATCTACCTGTTCTGTTATTTCAGGTGCGCCTGTTTCCTTACTCAGAAAGAATTTCTTTACAGTTAGCTTTCTGATGTATTTTTGCAAATCAACAAAGGTGGAGACTTTGTTTATAGTGTTGGAAGGGGCAAATTTTAAGCCCCTCTCAAGCACAGCAATCTCTCCTTTTGTGAGGAGGTGGGAGCTTAGGTTAAAGATTTTCACTTTGCCTTTCTCCAATACTTCCTCCTTCTCTTTTTCACCCTTTTCCCTTCTATTCTTTGTTCTTTTTTTCTTCTTGTATATTTTTCTCCGTAGATGGTCTTTTATAGTTCTTTTTGGGCCACCTCCCCTTTTGCCCCGTTTCTTATTAGTTGTTATCTGTACCAGTTTCTGTCCCTGCTCCTCTCTAAAAAAGAAGAACGGACCTGGTTTCCCTCATTTTGAAGGGTGTGGAATCTGTTTCGTATTCCTATTTCTTGTCTAGGAGTCTCTTGTACAAATCTACCTCTGTCATTCACATTTCTATGTTTCCATTGTGGATAGGGTTCTTTTCTATGTAATGTCGAATTGTGTTTGTCTTCTCTTCTATTTACATAATCATCTGCTACACTGTAATTTCTTTCCACATATGGTGGTGTCCTTTCTCTATATCTCCATTGTGGTGTCTCATTCTTTTTTCCTTGACCTTCTTCATCTCTCCCATATTCTAATGTGGTGGGTTTCTTTTTAACTGGTTGCTTCTTCTTTAATGTGGGGATCTGTGTAGTATTCCCTCTATTTGCATTTATTTACCTATTTTCTTCATTTTCAGTTTCTTTTAACTGTATTTTATCTCTATTGAATTTTTTTATCTTACGATCCACTATAATTTTCTCATTTTTTCCAATATTAATTTCTACCCTTTTCTCCAAATCTTTATATTCCTTTGTATCAATAAAGGGTATAGTCCACTCTCTATAGGTTTTGATCTCCTCTTCTAATTTACCCATTTCCTCTCTTCTATCTTGAATAATGAGAGTCATTAGGTTGAATGAACAGTCTCTCAGTATGGTTTCCCACTTGCTTTTGAAACTGTCACTCGCAGTAGTGAAGGAAGCAGTTTTTGCAATGAGGAGTCCCTTAGGAATCATCTGGTGAGAGACGTACTTCTCCAAAGTCACCGTCTCCCACCAGATTCTATTTTCCCTTAACATTACGTTCTCCAATTTTCTCATTACGCTTTCTAAATCCTCGTCCACCACAGGGGTATATTCCCCATCCTCCTTGAAAACTTTCTCTAAGACAGTTTTCCTATTTTCTCTGTAATTAAACATGGTTGCAGCACTACAGGAACTGACTGAATGGAAAAGACAAGTAACGTTTGAATAGAAAAAGACAGTACCCAACAGTGCGCAGAGGCGACTAGTCAGTGCAGTATCTTAAGAAGGGGCTTTTCCAACCCCAAAAGATAAATAGTGAAAATAAAAGAAAAGATACTACTTCACCAGCGCCTGCCCCGTTTGTAATGGAGCAAATCCACCTCTTACTTTCCGTTGATTTCTCCTAATTAGGAGCACTCATATCAATGGGTGACCGGAAAAAGAGGAGAATGCAAAGAATAGTGTAATACCATAAAAACAAGTATTTAATGTCATCAACTTTCTAAAAAAAACACAATATTATAATTCCAATATGGAAGATGCTGGTATATTGACACAACATGTGTCACAATGGACAAAAGACATTCACAGAAATGAATCCACCCTCATGAGAAAAACAGAAGCAATGGCTGATTACCGATTCCTGGTGAACTGATTTGCGTCAGTTCTAAAGCGCATGTGAATCCAGGTAATTCCTCCCAGCTGCAGCAAGGGGATCTCCCGGTCTCAGTTTTATCCAGGCGTAGGCTCAGTCCATAGACATCAGTGTCAGCATGTAGGGGGTAAACAGGCAAGGTACCCACGCGTTCCGACCCGCCTCGGGTCTTTCTCAAGGTCTGCTGCCAAAATGGAATGTCTCACTGGCTCCAATGGCCCCAATTATATCCCTCCCCTCCGAATCCTATTGGTCCCAGCACGGCTGATCCCTATACATTAATCACCTATATGTCCGTTATCTTTGCGTGCTGAGACCAAGTCCTCCTCTGTGCGTACCGCTGCCATGGTAACTCCAATCGTCAGGTCCCTCTTGCGGTCACGTGACCGCGGTCACATGATCGTTGGCTTCCGTCATCACGCTCCAGTACGGACGCAGGATGTCTGTTCTCGTGACGTGCAGCCGCTGTCAACGTAGTCTCCCTCCCATTCCATTGGAAGGTGGTGTTCAATACATTATGCAGACACGGCCCATTCACTGGAGCATATCACGTGACCGTAGCTGACATCACTGTTCCGTTCCTCTCGGCATTTGCCGTTGCTATAGGAATCCTCTTAGAATCGGAGGAAAGTTTTCCCTAGTACTGATCACATTTATATGATTTAAACGTCCGTAGACACCAATCCAATATTGCACTATATCCAATAAAAGAATACAGAATTACTATAAGCCGCTCATAACTTTATTGTGATTACATAACCTTTTATTTAAGCTAGCTTATCACTAAATAAAACCACACCACACACTGAAATAAAGACACGGACACAGTAGCTGGAGTTAAAGGTCAGACGATGTTTATTAATCGCTGACCAACTCTTTAAACTAATAATTGAGGCCAAATTAGAATTGAATTGAATATATATTTAACTTTAGTTTGGAGGATGGCAAACAGAAAACCGCTGCCAAACACCAGCACCCGTCACCTAGATGAAAACCACCAAACCAAGGAGGGGAGTACACATACCCCGCCTCCTTCCCGCATAACCCGCATTGTGCTGGCCTTACCCCTCTTTCTCTGGCAAACGTTCGGTTCCCGCAGGGGAACGTCTAAATGTCCAACTGCAAGAAAAGGACACACCTGCCGTCCTTCTAAAGAGGGAGCCCCACAATGACCACTTATGCCTGTGTGACAGCTGGTTGGCAGCGATTTCCCGCCAATCTGGCTTTCAATAGCCCACAGCAAGAACAAAAAACCTAGACGCATTCTGGGAGGGCGCGCGGGCAAAAACTGAATGGCAAGAGGAAGTCTAGCAAAATGGCCACCCCCTATATACTAACCTAAGACCCTCCTCTTCATCTTGATGCACAACCCTCTAATCCAATAGGAAAAACCAACCGGGAAAACTGATCTGCCTAGCAACTGCTTAGTCATTTAACAACCAATCACAAAAAGTTGATCGCTTATATGGCCTCAGGCTTATGCAGCCTTCAGCTTATCTAAGCCGCTCATAACTTTATTGTGATTACATAACCTTTTATTTAAGCTAGCTTATCACTAAATAAAACCACACCACACACTGAAATAAAGACACGGACACAGTAGCTGGAGTTAAAGGTCAGACGATGTTTATTAATCGCTGACCAACTCTTTAAACTAATAATTGAGGCCAAATTAGAATTGAATTGAATATATATTTAACTTTAGTTTGGAGGATGGCAAACAGAAAACCGCTGCCAAACACCAGCACCCGTCACCTAGATGAAAACCACCAAACCAAGGAGGGGAGTACACACACCCCGCCTCCTTCCCGCATAACCCGCATTGTGCTGGCCTTACCCCTCTTTCTCTGGCAAACGTTCGGTTCCCGCAGGGGAACGTCTAAATGTCCAACTGCAAGAAAAGGACA
Organism: Pseudophryne corroboree; assembly: GCF_028390025.1. NCBI lineage: Eukaryota > Metazoa > Chordata > Amphibia > Anura > Myobatrachidae > Pseudophryne > Pseudophryne corroboree. The sequence continues at coordinate 947,322,198 of NC_086445.1, read as the reverse complement.
CACCTGCCGTCCTTCTAAAGAGGGAGCCCCACAATGACCACTTATGCCTGTGTGACAGCTGGTTGGCAGCGATTTCCCGCCACCAAGGTTTACCAAACCGCCACCGCCATCCGCAACCACAACATTAACCAAATAAGAAACTAACTAGCTCTAACGAAAAAGACCGAAAATATCCTCCAGAAAAAACTGCACTCCTTCCGGAGAAAGGTGAACCCCATCGTCTCTATAGAACTGCCTGTTCCGCAGCACCAGCAGAGGATGCTTAATTGCCACTCCGCCTATGGCCTTGACAAAAAGAGACACCGTCGAGTTCACCTTTTTGCGTGCTTTCTCCAGTGCCGAGAAACGCACCGCACCACGCCAATGGAAACGGGGCACCATTTCCGACCAGACAATGCATACCCCAGGCCAGTGACAACGTATCGCCACCACATCCGCCTTTATAGACAAAATCAAGTCTATGCCTTTAACTCGGCCCAGATCATTACCACCCAGATGAATGATAATACAACTGGGGCGACCCCAGCGGCGCTCCCGAGAAAAAAGGACGCGCAACAAATCACCCCATAACATGCCCCTAACACCTAACCATCTAAATTGCCTGGACCCAAAAATCTCAGTCGCCCTAGATGCCATGGGATGTTTCTCCGCCCAAAAAACATAGGAATGACCAACCATCCATATGTGGTCTCCAAAATTGATGACAGCTGTAAAAGAAAATATCCTAATGTCAGATTATGCACATAATCTGTAACTTAAACACAACGTAACCAATTAAACCCAAGTGAAGGAGAAAACTTTGATAGAACAGCCAATTGAAATTAGGCCCCCTCGGAGGAAAAATTGTAAAAATTCGCTTCACACCCTCGATTCCTGAACGGTAAGCGTTCAAAAACCGACGAGTAAACACGTTTTTGGGTTAGCGCAACAGGCGCACTTATAACTTATCTATACGGACATAGGACTTATAGGAGGCCGACTTCCAGCGACCCAACTCCCGAATAGCCGCCGGTGATGAACCAGCGGCCGCCGCATGGGTAGCCGCCCCAATCCGAAAGGAATGAGTACCGAAGTCCGCCTCCTGCAAGCCCAACGCCGTCAAACATTTCTTGAACACCGATGAGAACTGAAACTTTGTCAGAGGGTCCAACTGCGCGTGCACCAGCAACTGGCTGCCCCCCGGAGGTCTTAACCGCACATACTCTTGCGTCAACCGCAGCGGGCAAACGCCCATACCTCCCTGAGCCTCCAAGGACAACCAGCGACCCCGACCTGTTTGATCTGTCTTGGATCGCACAATCCTACAGAGCAACAGGCCCTCCTGCAAGCGCACATTCTCGTAGAGCAGACCCGATTCCCGGGACGCCTTGCTGCTCGCCACTAACTCGCTCACCCGAAAAGCCCCGAAAAAGGCCAGGGCATACGCGCTACTAAACAATGCCACCTCAAATTCCGAGGACGCAATCTGAGGTAGCACACGCAGCAATTCCGCTAGCAGCTGCAACGTTATAGGCCTACGTGAATCCGCAGGCGCCGGGTGCAACCTAGCCCAACCTTTCAGCGCTCTGGAAAGGACAAACGACCCCGTGGGGTCCGTCGTCCCATGGAGTCGCGAGTGAAAGGTGATGCCCGCAAGGGCAGTAGCCATGGCCGCTTTTGACCTACCGTTTTGGTAATGCTCCCAAACAAAGGTCAACAGGGCGTCGGCCGAGGACTCACCTGCTACCCCGTACCTACTCTGAAAGGCTGACCAATCCCGCCATGCAGCATCATACGCTCGTAGCGTGGAGGGAGCCAGTGCACACCTGGCCAACGCCGTTAAACCGCTTCGACCATCTGCCAGACAGAAGGTGGGCACTGTAACCCCTCTGCCTCCGCTCCCGGAACCAACGCCCTGAATTTGTCAAACTGGAACCGGGACAATGCATCCGCAATTCCATTGTCAACTCCAGGGACGTGGCGAGCCCTAAAATTAATATTACGCTGCAAACAAACCAACACTAAATGCCTTAGCAGTCGCAGCGCCTGCGGAGAGGAGGAACGCTGATTATTAATCGCATGCACTACCCCCAAGTTGTCGCAAAGAAACAAAATGTCCCTATTTGCGAACCGTCCGGCCCATAACTCAAGCGCCACTAAGATCGGGAACAATTCCAGCAGAAGCAGGTTCTTGGTAAACCCACGCGTTACCCAAGATGCCGGCCAGGCCGCAGCGCACCATGCACCAGCGAAGAACGCGCCGAACCCTCGACTGCCTGAAGCATCCGTGAACAATTGCAGCTGCTTACTGGAACAACAAGGAGCGGGCCACAAAACTTCCCTGTTGAAGGACACCAGGAACGAGACCCAAATCCGCAAATCATCCTTGATCTCGCGGGAAAGGTACACGGAGTGATTCTGTCGAACCGTCCCCGCGGTGGCCCGCTCGAGTTTGCGAAAGAAAATCCTACCCATGGGGATAATCCGACACGCAAAATTGAGAGAACCAAGCAAGGACTGCACCTGCTTAAGCCTAACCCTGCGTTTTCCTAAACAGTCTGTAATCAAACCCAATAGTTTCTGCACCTTATCCTCGGGCAAGCGACAGCACCCCCCTACCGTGTCAATTTCGATACCTAAATAGCTAAGACAAGTGCAAGGACCCTCGCACTTATCCTGCGCAACCGGTACCCCTAAAGCGCAGAATAACGACCTGGCCACCGAGAGAATGTCCCCACAGACCGAACTGTCCCCGGGCCCTACAAAGAGAAAGTCATCCAGGTAGTGAGCCACCCCCAGTTGCCCGGAAGCGGTCTGGACGCACCAGTGTAAAAATGTGCTAAAGCACTCAAAGTAGGCGCAGGAGACAGAGCAACCCATGGGGAGACACCGATCGACGTAGAATTCGCCCCCTATTTTGAAACCCAGAAACCGCAGGGAATCTGGGTGTAGCGGGAGTAGCCGAAAGGCCGACTCCACGTCCAATTTTGCCAACAGACTCCCCGGACCACCATCCCGCACTAAGCGCAGCGCGTCGTCAAACGACTGATATCGAACTCTGCACTGGGCTTCCGGGATAGCGTCGTTGACCGACAACCCCGGCGGGTGCGACAAGTGCTGTATCAAACGAAACTTGCCTATGGCCTTCTTGGGCACTACCCCTACTGGGGAAATGCACAAGGAGGGCAACGGGGAAAAGGCGTAGGGCCCAGCCATGCGCCCCAGCCCAATCTCCCCGTCAACCTTCCGCCGGATTTCCTGCGGGAATTCACGAGCCGATCTCAAATTCTGGCGTGCAACCACATACACCGAATCCGGAATTGGCAAGCGAAAACCGTGCTGGAAGCCCTCCAAGAGAAACGATGCTGCCGACTCATCGGGGTACAAAGCAAGCCAGCGCTGCAACTCGGGAACTATAATCGGGGAGAAGGCCTTACTTGCCAACTCCACCGGCCTCGGTGGAAGCGGCAGGCTTACTGCCTGTTGCCGCGGTGCATTCCTTGGCCGGGTGACTAGCTCCGCACAACCTACATGAGTGGCGAAAACGACAACTCGTTCCTTTGACGCATTTGCCGTCGTTGTAGGCGAAACATTTGCCTTTCCCCGTCAATCGGGAAGACGCCGCCCCGGCCGCCCCGGGCTTCTTGGCCGTGACGTCCGGGGTGGGTTTGACCTGCTGCGTAACCTCCAACCACACCTCAACATCCTTAAAACCCGCGGGCAGGATGGGGTTGCCATCCTGATTGCGACGAAACTTCTCGTCGTAATCCCGCCACGCGGAACCCTTGGATTTTAAGTACATATCGTGTACTAAAAACAAATATTTCACCAAGTTGGCATACTCCGAGGGACGCGATTCCGTGTAGCAAGCCATGAACACCAAAAAACCACGCAGCCACTGGTGAAAATTGCGAAACGCATTTTCGCCAATACCGCCCGGCTTCTTGGCTGCTTCAAAACCTTGCCGCATTTCCTCCGTAAGGGTGAATATGTCTACATACTTCCCCTTACGAATCTTTTCCCGCATGCGCTTGCGAACCCCCCTTGTAACTGCCGTGTTGGCGCAATGTACCATCTCGCCGTAACGGGGAGGGTCAGAGGGGACCACCTGCGCAGGAGCGGCCGCCTTATGCGCCTCCTTAGCCATTCGCCGCGCGATGAGCCTAGCTAATTTACGCGGGCGCCGCGGAGAGCCGGATGATACGCTGCTAGAAGACGAGGAACTACAAGTTGAAACGTGTAAAGGAATGTTTAGCTCACCGGAGTTCGAAGGACCCGGAACCGCGTCGTCCGCTGCACCCGCCTCCGCTGATGGCCGTACCTCCACGTTCGCAGTCGCGCTCGTCCGCGATCTTCGCCTCATGACGGGCGTAGCCCCTGAACTAGACGGGACCTGTGAGGGAGAAAAAGAGGGGACAACAGGCACAGGGGGAACCAGAACATCATTAACACTTGGCCGCAATTGCGGAGGCGGAGGGACCGCCCCTCCGCTCCGCGGCGGATGGCCGCCCGGCAGCTGCAGGGAGGGGGCCCCCGCCGAGGTGTACCCGATCGACTGCGTAAAGGCCGACCCGCTCACTGCACCAAAACTCGCGGGGTAAGACGGCCGCCACGCCGTATGCGGCGGGCAGACGCCTGCCCCCGCCCATCCGTATGACGCCGGAAGGAACTGAGGGGGCGCCGGGAGAGGGGGCCAACTCTGTGCCACCTGATACCCACCGCCCGGTGCCTGTCCTGACTGCAGGCCCGCAAAGGCCGGCAAGGGCACCGCGACTCGGGGGCCACCGACCGACCACGTGGACTGCACGCCGGCGCCCGCGCTGGCCCCGTGCGGGGAAAACTGTGTGCCGGACACCGTCATGAAACCCATGGAAGGCATGCTGGCGGCTAAGGGGAATGCTGGAGCCGGAGGCCACGCAAAACCCCCGGGGAAGGACTGGCTCCCCGCGAAGCCTTGCTGCGCTGCTACCGCAAGCGCCCCGCCGGGCGTAATATAAGCCGCCGAGACGGACGCCTGCGTGGACCCGAACTGAAAAGGACCGGGAAGGGCGTGGGGAGGAGTTTGGAACCCTGTAAGCGGGGGCGCCGTTAATGGCGGCGGGGCAGCTGACGACCAGGGGGCGCCCGAGCAGGCCCCCGAGGCCGGGGGGAAACCCTGCCATGTGATTGCCGCCGGGGCGGGTGTGGCGGCAGCCGCTGCCACGTCCCCCGCCCCAGCCACACTAGGCCCAAATGGCCCCACGTTATTTAAAACAACCTGGGGTGTGCTAGACCCCTCGCTGGAGGAGGGTAGGCTGGGGTCCTGTATTGTCCCGGGGACAGCGGGAGCCGCTACCCGCTGTCCTGGGCTCATATTCCCCTGCACATTGACCCCCCCCCTCGCCCCCCGCAGCTCTGCCGCGGCCGTCCGGCACAGCCTGTGCCACCAGGACGCCGCCGAGAGCCATACGCGGGGATGGAGGAAGAGGGCCGGAGGCACTGCTGGAGAGAGGGTGAGGAGACGTATGTACCGCGGGAGGCGCCGGGGCGCGCGGCCCGGCCGGGCCTCGTGCACCTGCGCCATGTGTCAAGCGGCCGCTGGCAGCCGGAGGAGGAGGCCTGAAAGCGCCCGGAGCAGGAGGGCGAGGAGAGGCCCGTCCCGCTGCGAGCGCCGGGGTGCGCGGCTCGGCCGAGCCGCGCGCCCCGGAACCACGTGACGATCGGCCGCTGGCCGCCCGTCTCCGTGCGGCAGGGGAGCGGGCTGTAACCGCCCGCCCCCGCCGCCTGTCTGCAGCAGGGGAAAGGCCACTCTGAGGCGCGATGCTCGGGGAGCGGGAGCGGAAGGAACTCCCCGCATCCACGAGGCGCCGGGGGGGGGGGGGGGGAGCTGAGCGTCGAGGACGAGGCATAGCAGAGGGAGGGATAAGTCTGCCAAACAAAACAAATACACTGTACAGAGAAGGGGCAACCGTATTATAAAATGCCCAGTGGAGGCAAATGAAATTAAACACGTTTAAAGCAAGGTGAACAAGCAATAATATACTTAACCTTCCTGGGCAAAAACTGAATGGCAAGAGGAAGTCTAGCAAAATGGCCACCCCCTATATACTAACCTAAGACCCTCCTCTTCATCTTGATGCACAACCCTCTAATCCAATAGGAAAAACCAACCGGGAAAACTGATCTGCCTAGCAACTGCTTAGTCATTTAACAACCAATCACAAAAAGTTGATCGCTTATATGGCCTCAGGCTTATGCAGCCTTCAGCTTATCTTAGCATACAATTATAGCAAAATAGTATTTAAATTCAGCTTTTACAAAGGAAAGGACCCTTCACCATTAGTAGGATTAAACACTATATTTTTTTTATATATTATTATAGATATATAAAGAGTGGAAGAAGTAAGAAATTTAAAGGAACCATTTTATTTCAAACTCCAGGTTCAGGCCCCCTGGCTGAAGGGTGCCCAGATCGTAAATCATTCTCATCTCAGTTTTAGCCAGTTGTTGCGCTAAATCTCGCCTTCGCAAGTGTCCCTTTACCCATTTTAGGCCTATAAATCTCTTTATTGCCCTGGTGGAGCATTCATGTTGTTTTTTGAAATGATCAGAGAGGGCATGTGTCTCTAGCCCTCTTCTGATATTTCTTAAATGCTCCCCCCATCGCACTTTTAAGGGCCTCGAGGTCCTCCCAATGTAGAATAAATTGCAGTCACATTCTATCGCGTATACAACATTTTTTGTGTTGCATGTGATGAAGTCCTTGATCTCAGATCTTTTTCCATTAATGGAAACTTCACTCGTTTTACTTTGATCTTTCACTTCTCTACATGCAATGCAATTCATACACCGGTGGAATCCTTGAGTCTTGATTCCTGGTCGTGCAGTTGGGGGTAATGCACTACGGACAAGGCTGTTACCCAGATTAGGTGCTTTTCTGTATACACATTTTATTTTCTGGGGAAGCTGTGGGCCCAAAATAGGGTCCTTCTGTAAGATCCCCCAGTGTTTGTTGAATATTTTTTCAATGGATTTGGATTGATCATTGAAGGTAGTTACAAAAGCCCACTGGAAGTCTCCCTGATTCTCATTTGGTTGTGATTCCGATTTTTTCTTCAGAAGGAGATTTCTATCGATCTCATTAACTTCCCTAGCGGCTTCTGCCACTGCCTCCATTTTATATCCGCATGACACAAACTTTGTTTGCATTTCCCTAGCTTGTTCAGAATACACTTCCCTAGTGGAGCAATTTCTCCTTACCCTCTTCAATTGCCCAATGTTGTATACGCGATAGAATGTGACTGCAATTTATTCTACATTGGGAGGACCTCGAGGCCCTTAAAAGTGCGATGGGGGGAGCATTTAAGAAATATCAGAAGAGGGCTAGAGACACATGTCCTCTCTGATCATTTCAAAAAACAACATGAATGCTCCACCAGGGCAATAAAGAGATTTATAGGCCTAAAATGGGTAAAGGGACACTGGCGAAGGCGAGATTTAGCGCAACAACTGGCTAAAACTGAGATGAGAACGATTTACGATCTGGGCACCCTTCAGCCAGGGGGCCTGAACCTGGAGTTTGAAATAAAATGGTTCCTTTAAATTTCTTACTTCTTCCACTCTTTATATATCTATTATAATATATAAAAAAAATATAGTGTTTAATCCTACTAATGGTGAAGGGTCCTTTCCTTTGTAAAAGCTGAATTTAAATACTATTTTGCTATAATTGTATGCTAATAGTAATTCTGTATTCTTTTATTGGATATAGTGCAATATTGGATTGGTGTCTACGGACGTTTAAATCATATAAATGTGATCAGTACTAGGGAAAACCTTCCTCCGATTCTAAGAGGATTCCTATAGCAACGGCAAATGCCGAGAGGAACGGAACAGTGATGTCAGCTACGGTCACGTGATATGCTCCAGTGAATGGGCCGTGTCTGCATAATGTATTGAACACCACCTTCCAATGGAATGGGAGGGAGACTACGTTGACAGCGGCTGCACGTCACGAGAACAGACATCCTGCGTCCGTACTGGAGCGTGATGACGGAAGCCAACGATCATGTGACCGCGGTCACGTGACCGCAAGAGGGACCTGACGATTGGAGTTACCATGGCAGCGGTACGCACAGAGGAGGACTTGGTCTCAGCACGCAAAGATCACGGACATATAGGTGATTAATGTATAGGGATCAGCCGTGCTGGGACCAATAGGATTCGGAGGGGAGGGATATAATTGGGGCCATTGGAGCCAGTGAGACATTCCATTTTGGCAGCAGACCTTGAGAAAGACCCGAGGCGGGTCGGAACGCGTGGGTACCTTGCCTGTTTACCCCCTACATGCTGACACTGATGTCTATGGACTGAGCCTACGCCTGGATAAAACTGAGACCGGGAGATCCCCTTGCTGCAGCTGGGAGGAATTATCTGGATTCACATGCGCTTTAGAACTGACGCAAATCAGTTCACCAGGAATTGGTAATCAGCCATTGCTTCTGTTTTTCTCATGAGGGTGGATTCATTTCTGTGAATGTCTTTTGTCCATTGTGACACATGTTGTGTCAATATACCAGCATCTTCCATATTGGAATTATAATATAGTGTTTTTTTTAGAAAGTTGATGACATTAAATACTTGTTTTTATGGTATTACACTATTCTTTGCATTCTCCTCTTTTTCCGGTCACCCATTGATATGAGTGCTCCTAATTAGGAGAAATCAACGGAAAGTAAGATGTGGATTTGCTCCATTACAAACGGGGCAGGCGCTGGTGAAGTAGTATCTTTTCTTTTATTTTCACTATTTATCTTTTGGGGTTGGAAAAGCCCCTTCTTAAGATACTGCACTGACTAGTCGCCTCTGCGCACTGTTGGGTACTGTCTTTTTCTATTCAATCCTTCTGCTCAAGACACATGTTGCTTTTACATATTTTAACTAGAGATGAGCGGGTTCGGTTTCTCTGAATCCGAACCCGCCCGAACTTCATGTTTTTTTTCACGGGTCCGAGCGACTCGGATCTTCCCGCCTTGCTCGGTTAACCCGAGCGCGCCCGAACGTCATCATGACGCTGTCGGATTCTCGCGAGACTCGGATTCTATATAAGGAGCCGCGCGTCGCCGCCATTTTCACACGTGCATTGAGATTGATAGGGAGAGGACGTGGCTGGCGTCCTCTCCATTTAGATTAGGGTTGAGAGAGAGAGAGAGAGATTGACCTGAGGCTGTGATACTGTAGAAGAGAGTGCAGAGTTTAGTGACTGACGACCACAGTGACCACCAGACAGTGCAGTTGTTTGTTTTATTTAATATATCCGTTCTCTGCCTGAAAAAAACGATACACACAGTGACTCAGTCACATACCATATCTGTGTGCACTGCTCAGCCCAGTGTGCTGCATCAATGTATATATATATCTGACTGTGCTCAGCTCACACAGCTTATAATTGTGGGGGAGACTGGGGAGCACTGCAGTGCCAGTTATAGGTTATAGCAGGAGCCAGGAGTACATAATATTATATTAAAATTAAACAGTGCACACTTTTGCTACAGGAGTGCCACTGCCAGTGTGACTAGTGACCAGTGACCTGACCACCAGTATATATAATATTAGTAGTATACTATCTCTTTATCAACCAGTCTATATTAGCAGCAGACACAGTACAGTGCGGTAGTTCACGGCTGTGGCTACCTCTGTGTCGGCACTCGGCAGCCCGTCCATAATTGTATATACCACCTAACCGTGGTTTTTTTTTCTTTCTTTATAGTCATACTAGTTACGAGTATACTATCTCTTTATCAACCAGTCTATATTAGCAGCAGACACAGTACAGTGCGGTAGTTCACGGCTGTGGCTACCTCTGTGTCGGCACTCGGCAGCCCGTCCATAATTGTATATACCACCTAACCGTGGTTTTTTTTTCTTTTTTTATACATACATACTAGTTACGAGTATACTATCTCTTTATCAACCAGTCTATATTAGCAGCAGACACAGTACAGTGCGGTAGTTCACGGCTGTGGCTACCTCTGTGTCGGCACTCGGCAGCCCGTCCATAATTGTATATACCACCTAACCGTGGTTTTTTTTTCTTTCTTTATACATACATACTAGTTACGAGTATACTATCTCTTTATCAACCAGTCTATATATTAGCAGCAGACACAGTACAGTGCGGTAGTTCACGGCTGTGGCTACCTCTGTGTCGGCACTCGGCAGCCCGTCCATAATTGTATATACCACCTAACCGTGGTTTTTTTTTCTTTCTTTATACATACATACTAGTTACGAGTATACTATCTCTTTATCAACCAGTCTATATATTAGCAGCAGACACAGTACAGTGCGGTAGTTCACGGCTGTGGCTACCTCTGTGTCGGCACTCGGCAGCCCGTCCATAATTGTATATACCACCTAACCGTGGTTTTTTTTCTTTCTTTATACATACATACTAGTTACGAGTATACTATCTCTTTATCAACCAGTCTATATATTAGCAGCAGACACAGTACAGTGCGGTAGTTCACGGCTGTGGCTACCTCTGTGTCGGCACTCGGCAGCCCGTCCATAATTGTATATACCACCTAACCGTGGGTTTTTTTTCTTTCTTTATACATACATACTAGTTACGAGTATACTATCTCTTTATCAACCAGTCTATATATTAGCAGCAGACACAGTACAGTGCGGTAGTTCACGGCTGTGGCTACCTCTGTGTCGGCACTCGGCAGCCCGTCCATAATTGTATATACCACCTAACCGTGGTTTTTTTTTCTTTCTTTATAGTCATACTAGTTACGAGTATACTATCTCTTTATCAACCAGTCTATATTAGCAGCAGACACAGTACAGTGCGGTAGTTCACGGCTGTGGCTACCTCTGTGTCGGCACTCGGCAGCCCGTCCATAATTGTATATACCACCTAACCGTGGTTTTTTTTTCTTTCTTTATACATACATACTAGTTACGAGTATACTATCTCTTTATCAACCAGTCTATATATTAGCAGCAGACACAGTACAGTGCGGTAGTTCATGGCTGTGGCTACCTCTGTGTCGGCACTCGGCAGCCCGTCCATAATTGTATATACCACCTAACCGTGGTTTTTTTTTCTTTCTTTATACATACATACTAGTTACGAGTATACTATCTCTTTATCAACCAGTCTATATATTAGCAGCAGACACAGTACAGTGCGGTAGTTCACGGCTGTGGCTACCTCTGTGTCGGCACTCGGCAGCCCGTCCATAATTGTATATACCACCTAACCGTGGTTTTTTTTTCTTTCTTTATACATACATACTAGTTACGAGTATACTATCTCTTTATCAACCAGTCTATATATTAGCAGCAGACACAGTACAGTGCGGTAGTTCACGGCTGTGGCTACCTCTGTGTCGGCACTCGGCAGCCCGTCCATAATTGTATATACCACCTAACCGTGGTTTTTTTTTCTTTCTTTATACATACATACTAGTTACGAGTATACTATCTCTTTATCAACCAGTCTATATATTAGCAGCAGACACAGTACAGTGCGGTAGTTCACGGCTGTGGCTACCTCTGTGTCGGCACTCGGCAGCCCGTCCATAATTGTATATACCACCTAACCGTGGTTTTTTTTTCTTTCTTTATACATACATACTAGTTACGAGTATACTATCTCTTTATCAACCAGTCTATATATTAGCAGCAGACACAGTACAGTGCGGTAGTTCACGGCTGTGGCTACCTCTGTGTCGGCACTCGGCAGCCCGTCCATAATTGTATATACCACCTAACCGTGGTTTTTTTTTTCTTTCTTTATAGTCATACTAGTTACGAGTATACTATCTCTTTATCAACCAGTCTATATTAGCAGCAGACACAGTACAGTGCGGTAGTTCACGGCTGTGGCTACCTCTGTGTCGGCACTCGGCAGCCCGTCCATAATTGTATATACCACCTAACCGTGTTTTTTTTTCTTTCTTTATACATACATACTAGTTACAAGTATACTATCTCTTTATCAACCAGTCTATATATTAGCAGCAGACACAGTACAGTGCGGTAGTTCACGGCTGTGGCTACCTCTGTGTCGGCACTCGGCAGCCCGTCCATAATTGTATATACCACCTAACCGTGGTTTTTTTTTCTTTCTTTATACATACATACTAGTTACGAGTATACTATCTCTTTATCAACCAGTCTATATATTAGCAGCAGACACAGTACAGTGCGGTAGTTCACGGCTGTGGCTACCTCTGTGTCGGCACTCGGCAGCCCGTCCATAATTGTATACTAGTATCCAATCCATCCATCTCCATTGTTTACCTGAGGTGCCTTTTAGTTGTGCCTATTAAAATATGGAGAACAAAAATGTTGAGGTTCCAAAATTAGGGAAAGATCAAGATCCACTTCCACCTCGTGCTGAAACTGCTGCCACTAGTCATGGCCGAGACGATGAAATGCCAGCAACGTCGTCTGCCAAGGCCGATGCCCAATGTCATAGTACAGAGCATGTCAAATCCAAAACACCAAATATCAGTAAAAAAAGGACTCCAAAACCTAAAATAAAATTGTCGGAGGAGAAGCGTAAACTTGCCAATATGCCATTTACCACACGGAGTGGCAAGGAACGGCTGAGGCCCTGGCCTATGTTCATGGCTAGTGGTTCAGCTTCACATGAGGATGGAAGCACTCAGCCTCTCGCTAGAAAAATGAAAAGACTAAAGCTGGCAAAAGCAGTAGCACCGCAAAGAACTGTGCGTTCTTCGAAATCCCAAATCCACAAGGAGAGTCCGACTCCAATTGTGTCGGTTGCGATGCCTGACCTTCCCAACACTGGACGTGAAGAGCATGCGCCTTCCACCATTTGCACGCCCCCTGCAAGTGATGGAAGGAGCACCCGCAGTCCAGTTCCTGATAGTCAGATTGAAGATGTCAGTGTTGAAGTACACCAGGATGAGGAGGATATGGGTGTTGCTGGCGCTGGGGAGGAAATTGACCAGGAGGATTCTGATGGTGAGGTGGTTTGTTTAAGTCAGGCACCCGGGGAGACACCTGTTGTCCGTGGTAGGAATATGGCCGTTGACATGCCTGGTGAAAATACCAAAAAAATCAGCTCTTCGGTGTGGAAGTATTTCACCAGAAATGCGGACAACAGGTGTCAAGCCGTGTGTTCCCTTTGTCAAGCTGTAATAAGTAGGGGTAAGGACGTTAACCACCTCGGAACATCCTCCCTTATACGTCACCTGCAGCGCATTCATAATAAGTCAGTGACAAGTTCAAAAACTTTGGGTGACAGCGGAAGCAGTCCACTGACCAGTAAATCCCTTCCTCTTGTAACCAAGCTCACGCAAACCACCCCACCAACTCCCTCAGTGTCAATTTCCTCCTTCCCCAGGAATGCCAATAGTCCTGCAGGCAATGTCACTGGCAATTCTGACGAGTCCTCTCCTGCCTGGGATTCCTCCGATGCATCCTTGCGTGTAACGCCTACTGCTGCTGGCGCTGCTGTTGTTGCTGCTGGGAGTCGATGGTCATCCCAGAAGGGAAGTAGTAAGCACACTTTTACTACTTCCACCAAGCAATTGACTGTCCAACAGTCCTTTGCGAGGAAGATGAAATATCACAGCAGTCATCCTGTTGCAAAGCGGATAACTGAGGCCTTGACAACTATGTTGGTGTTAGACGTGCGTCCGGTATCCGCCGTTAGTTCACAGGGAACTAGACAATTTCTTGAGGTAGTGTGCCCCCGTTACCAAATACCATCTAGGTTCCACTTCTCTAGGCAGGCGATACCGAGAATGTACACGGACGTCAGAAAAAGACTCACCAGTGTCCTAAAAAATGCAGTTGTACCCAATGTCCACTTTACCACGGACATGTGGACAAGTGGAGCAGGGCAGGGTCAGGACTATATGACTGTGACAGCCCACTGGGTAGATGTATGGACTCCCGCCGCAAGAACAGCAGCGGCGGCACCAGTAGCAGCATCTCGCAAACGCCAACTCTTTCCTAGGCAGGCTACGCTTTGTATCACCGGTTTCCAGAATACGCACACAGCTGAAAACCTCTTACGGCAACTGAGGAAGATCATCGCGGAATGGCTTACCCCAATTGGACTCTCCTGTGGATTTGTGGCATCGGACAACGCCAGCAATATTGTGTGTGCATTAAATCTGGGCCAATTCCAGCACGTCCCATGTTTTGCACATACCTTGAATTTGGTGGTGCAGAATTTTTTTAAAAACGACAGGGGCGTGCAAGAGATGCTGTCGGTGGCCAGAAGAATTGCGGGACACTTTCGGCGTACAGGCACCACGTACAGAAAACTGGAGCACCACCAAAAACTACTGAACCTGCCCTGCCATCATCTGAAGCAAGAAGTGGTAACGAGGTGGAATTCAACCCTGTATATGCTTCAGAGGTTGGAGGAGCAGCAAAAGGCCATTCAAGCCTATACAATTGAGCACGATATAGGAGGTGGGATGCACCTGTCTCAAGCGCAGTGGAGAATGATTTCAACGTTGTGCAAGGTTTTGATGCCCTTTGAACTTGCCACACGTGAAGTCAGTTCAGACACTGCCAGCCTGAGTCAGGTCATTCCCCTCATCAGGCTTTTGCAGAAGAAGCTGGAGACATTGAAGGAGGAGCTAACACGGAGCGATTCCGCTAGGCATGTGGGACTTGTGGATGGAGCCCTTAATTCGCTTAGCAAGGATTCACGGGTGGTCAATCTGTTGAAATCAGAGCACTACATTTTGGCCACCGTGCTCGATCCTAGATTTAAAGCCTACCTTGGATCTCTCTTTCCGGCAGACACAAGTCTGCTGGGGTTCAAACACCTGCTGGTGAGTAAATTGTCAAGTCAAGCGGAACGCGACCTGTCAACAACATCTCCTCCTTCACATTCTCCCGCAACTGGGGGTGCGAGGAAAAGGCTCAGAATTCCGAGCCCACCCGCTGGCGGTGATGCAGGGCAGTCTGGAGCGACTGCTGATGCTGACATCTGGTCCGGACTGAAGGACCTGACAACGATTACGGACATGTCGTCTACTGTCACTGCATATGATTCTCTCCCCATTGAAAGAATGGTGGAGGATTATATGAGTGACCGCATCCAAGTAGGCACGTCACACAGTCCGTACTTATACTGGCAGGAAAAAGAGGCAATTTGGAGGCCCTTGCACAAACTGGCTTTATTCTACCTAAGTTGCCCTCCCACAAGTGTGTACTCCGAAAGAGTGTTTAGTGCCGCCGCTCACCTTGTCAGCAATCGGCGTACGAGGTTACATCCAGAAAATGTGGAGAAGATGATGTTCATTAAAATTAATTATAATCAATTCCTCCGTGGAGACATTGACCAGCAGCAATTGCCTCCACAAAGTACACAGGGAGCTGAGATGGTGGATTCCAGTGGGGACGAATTGATAATCTGTGAGGAGGGGGATGTACACGGTGATATATCGGAGGATGATGATGAGGTGGACATCTTGCCTCTGTAGAGCCAGTTTGTGCAAGGAGAGATTAATTGCTTCTTTTTTGGTGGGGGTCCAAACCAACCCGTCATATCAGTCACAGTCGTGTGGCAGACCCTGTCACTGAAATGATGGGTTGGTTAAAGTGTGCATGTCCTGTTTATACAACATAAGGGTGGGTGGGAGGGCCCAAGGACAATTCCATCTTGCACCTCTTTTTTCTTTTCTTTTTCTTTGCGTCATGTGCTGTTTGGGGAGGGTTTTTTGGAAGGGACATACTGCGTGACACTGCAGTGACACTCCTAGATGGGCCAGGTGTTTGTGTCGGCCACTAGGGTCGCTAATCTTACTCACACAGCTACCTCATTGCGCCTCTTTTTTTCTTTGCGTCATGTGCTGTTTGGGGAGGGTTTTTTGGAAGGGCCATCCTGCGTGACACTGCAGTGCCACTCCTAGATGGGCTCGGTGTTTGTGTCGGCCACTAGGGTCGCTTATCTTACTCACACAGCGACCTCGGTGCAAATTTTAGGACTAAAAATAATATTGTGAGGTGTGAGGTATTCAGAATAGACTGAAAATGAGTGGAAATTATGGTTTTGGAGGTTAATAATACTTTGGGATCAAAATGACCGCCAAATTCTATGATTTAAGCTGTTTTTTAGGTTTTTTGGAAAAAAACACCCGAATCCAAAACACACCCGAATCCGACAAAAAAAATTCGGTGAGGTTTTGCCAAAACGCGGTCGAACCCAAAACACGGCCGCGGAACCGAACCCAAAACCAAAACACAAAACCCGAAAAATTTCCGGCGCTCATCTCTAATTTTAACGCAGCAGCTGTGTATAACGACGCAGCAGCTGTGCTACTGTGTGTATCTCTGAATCTGCTCCACGTATCCTATATTTCTCTTACATCCATAGGAGATACTGGGGAAGGTCCTTAGAACGATGGGTATAGATGGGTCCAAAGGAGCCGGTGCACTTTAAACCAAACTTTAGTTAGTGTGTGCTGGCTCCTTCTCCCTATACCCCCTCCCACAAGCCAGTTTAGAAAAAAGTGCCCTCAGAGCCGGTCACTTCTCTGGAGGGCTCCAGAGCTTTCTTTCAGGTTTTTTATTTTAGTTTGTTTTTTTACAGCCAGACATTGTGGCACACTCTTTGTGCTGTACCGTGGGAGCTCAGGGCAGGGGTTTGAGACAACCTCTGACACGGTTAATGTCCATTACCCCAGCTACAGGATTCGTCCTGAGGGTGCTGTACCGAAGTGCCTGACATCACCTGCGCATGGTCCCGGAGCCAGGCCGCCCCCCTGAGCAGCCGAAGAGTCATCAGAGTGAAGATTGGTGAGTGTGCCGGGGATCCCGGCTAGCGGGGTACCCGGCATACTTACCTACTTTACATTTATCCTCTCAAGGAGAAGCCCAGAGAGGAGACGCTGCAGAAGACTTTGGGGGGCGGGGCCGGGCTGTGACATCATCAAGCCCCATCCCTACATTGGGAAACGCTGCGACTTGCGGGTCCGTGTGAAGGGGCCGGGCTAAAATGATGCGAGTTGTGTCATTTTAACCCCTTCCCCACCCCACGGACCCGCGAATACAGGAGATTATCTCCATCCTGCCTGAATCACTGGGGTGCGAGCAGGATGCGGGAGACCTGCCTACTCTTCCGGGGGTGCGGGAGGCTACCCCAAAAAACGGGAACCTACCACAGCTACCAGGAGAGAAGGCAAGTATGGTACCCGGTGGTTCGGCCGGCATTAGGCACTCCCCGGCGCACGGCTTTGCAAGCACGGGGCCGTTGCTCTGGGGGGTGAAGACACTGATATAAGGCCACCAGACGTCCTTAGAGGGCAGAGGGGCCATTTTGCACAAAATTCTGTGTCAGTGCAGCGGAGGAGCAGGGACGCCATTATGGGCGGAGCTTCTCAGAGCGGGACCAGCAGCACAGGGAGCCATTTTACAGCCCTGACACAGCGGTGCAGCACACACGCAGCTCCAGAGCCTCCAGGAGTCCTTCAGGCTAAGATTGTGGTATAGAGGGGACGTTTGAGGGGGGAGTGCTCATAAAAAACGGGCCCTCTTTAGGGGCTCCGTTTTATATATATATATATATATATATATATATATATACATACAGAGGGAAAACCACAGCACTCACCGCACCAGAAGCGGGGCACAGCTATGCACTTACCACCCACAGGGAGGGGTGCAAGTAACACTGCACTCTCCACCACAGAAGCGGGGTACACAGCTGTACTTACCACTCACAGGGCGGGGTGCATGTAGCCCATGACCAATCGCTCTAATAAATACAAACAGAGAACCCAGCACTCACCAAAGTAAACTCACTTATCCTCAACAATTCAATAAATAAATGATGGGGGTTTAGTTGGTGGATTGGCCAATGCACGGAAGCCCGCATACCGATTTTCAAGGTACCCCACCTTCATGCAGGTCCTACACTATCACAGAGTCTTAAAACCTGACTACCACACTGCTGCATCATCTGCCTGCTAGATGTAATTGCACTGGCTCAAAGATGACTAGTGTGCCTTTAAAAGCCATAAAGTTTGTGGCAGGTACACATTACATCTAGCAGGCAGATGATGCAGCAGTGTGGTAGTCAGGTTTTAAGACTCTGTGATAGTGTAGGACCTGCATGAAGGTGGGGTACCTTGAAAATCGGTATGCGGGCTTCCGTGCATTGGCCAATCCACCAACTAAACCCCCATCATTTATTTATTGAATTGTTGAGGATAAGTGAGTTTACTTTGGTGAGTGCTGGGTTCTCTGTTTGTATTTATTAGAGCGATTGGTCATGGGCTACATGCACCCCGCCCTGTGAGTGGTAAGTACAGCTGTGTACCCCGCTTCTGTGGTGGAGAGTGCAGTGTTACTTGCACCCCTCCCTGTGGGCGGTAAGTGCATAGCTGTGCCCCGCTTCTGGGCCCTCATTCCGAGTCGTTCGCTCGTTCTTTTTTTTCGCATCGCAGTGAAAATCAGCTTAGAGCGCATGCGCAATGTTCGCACTGCGACTGCGCTAAGTAATTCTGCTATGAAGAAAGGATTTTTACTCACGGCTTTTTGTTCGCACCGGCGAACGTAGTGTGATTGACAGGAAATGGGTGTTACTGGGCGGAAACACTGCGTTTTATGGGCGTGTGGCTGAAAACGCTACCGTTTCCGGAAAAAACGCAGGAGTGGCCGGAGAAACGGGGGAGTGTCTGGGCGAACGCTGGGAGTGTTTGTGACGTCAAACCAGGAACGACAAGCACTGAACTGATCGCACAGGCAGAGTAAGTCTGGAGCTACTCTAAAACTGCTAAGTTTTTTTTGTTCGCAATATTGCGTAAACTTCGTTCGCACTTTTAAGATGCTAAGATACACTCCCAGTAGGCGTAGACTAAGCGTGTGTAACTCTGCTAAATTCGCCTTGCGACCGATCAACTCGGAATGAGGGCCCTGGTGCGGTGAGTGCTGTGGTTTTCCCTCTGTATGTATATGAAGGAGTTAATCTATGGTTAGCTCTTATTAACCGTGGCCACTAGCTTTCTCATGCACCCCTGTGTGGACTTTATTATCCTGAACCTGTCTCAGCTGTTTTTTAGCAATCATCTTTGAGCCAGTGCAATAGGTGACTAGTGTGCCTTTAAAAGCCATAAAGTTTGTGGCAGGTACACATTACATCTAGCAGGCAGATGATGCAGCAGTGTGGTAGTCAGGTTTTAAGACTCTGTGATAGTGTAGGACCTGCATGAAGGTGGGGTACCTTGAAAATCGGTATGCGGGCTTCCGTGCATTGGCCAATCCACCAACTAAACCCCCATCATTTATTTATTAAATTGTTGAGGATAAGTGAGTTTACTTTGGTGAGTGCTGGGTTCTCTGTTTGTATATATATATATATATATATATATATATAATTGCCCAGTGTTTCATATTACTGTTATACTAGAGCAGTGTGCTGGTTTCTTCCCCCAGTGGGCCTTCTCCTACAGGTTAGAGGGGATAAGGCTGTGCTTGTTTTTCCTGTGTGAATACCTTGTATGAGTGTGGTATTTATGATAGAGATGAGCGCCTGAAATTTTTCGGGTTTTGTGTTTTGGTTTTGGGTTCGGTTCCGCGGCCGTGTTTTGGGTTCGAACGCGTTTTGGCAAAACCTCACCGAATTTTTTTTGTCGGATTCGGGTGTGTTTTGGATTCGGGTGTTTTTTTCAAAAAACACTAAAAAACAGCTTAAATCATAGAATTTGGGGGTCATTTTGATCCCAAAGTATTATTAACCTCAAAAACCATAATTTACACTCATTTTCAGTCTATTCTGAATACCTCACACCTCACAATATTATTTTTAGTCCTAAAATTTGCACCGAGGTCGCTGTGTGAGTAAGATAAGCGACCCTAGTGGCCGACACAAACACCGGGCCCATCTAGGAGTGGCACTGCAGTGTCACGCAGGATGTCCCTTCCAAAAAACCCTCCCCAAACAGCACATGACGCAAAGAAAAAAAGAGGCGCAATGAGGTAGCTGTGTGAGTAAGATTAGCGACCCTAGTGGCCGACACAAACACCGGGCCCATCTAGGAGTGGCACTGCAGTGTCACGCAGGATGGCCCTTCCAAAAAACCCTCCCCAAACAGCACATGACGCAAAGAAAAAAAGAGGCGCAATGAGGTAGCTGTGTGAGTAAGATTAGCGACCCTAGTGGCCGACACAAACACCGGGCCCATCTAGGAGTGGCACTGCAGTGTCACGCAGGATGTCCCTTCCAAAAAACCCTCCCCAAACAGCACATGACGCAAAGAAAAAAAGAGGCGCAATGAGGTAGCTGTGTGAATAAGATTAGCGACCCTAGTGGCCGACACAAACACCGGGCCCATCTAGGAGTGGCACTGCAGTGTCACGCAGGATGTCCCTTCCAAAAAACCCTCCCCAAACAGCACATGACGCAAAGAAAAAAAGAGGCGCAATGAGGTAGCTGACTGTGTGAGTAAGATTAGCGACCCTAGTGGCCGACACAAACACCGGGCCCATTTAGGAGTGGCACTGCAGTGTCACGCAGGATGTCCCTTCCAAAAAACCCTCCCCAATCAGCACATGATGCAAAGAAAAAGAAAAGAAAAAAGAGGTGCAAGATGGAATTGTCCTTGGGCACTCCCACCCACCCTTATGTTGTATAAACAAAACAGGACATGCACACTTTAACCAACCCATCATTTCAGTGACAGGGTCTGCCACACGACTGTGACTGATATGACGGGTTGGTTTGGACCCCCCCCAAAAAAGAAGCAATTAATCTCTCCTTGCACAAACTGGCTCTACAGAGGCAAGATGTCCACCTCATCATCACCCTCCGATATATCACCGTGTACATCCCCCTCCTCACAGATTATCAATTCGTCCCCACTGGAATCCACCATCTCAGCTCCCTGTGTACTTTGTGGAGGCAATTGCTGCTGGTCAATGTCTCCGCGGAGGAATTGATTATAATTCATTTTAATGAACATCATCTTCTCCACATTTTCTGGATGTAACCTCGTACGCCGATTGCTGACAAGGTGAGCGGCGGCACTAAACACTCTTTCGGAGTACACACTTGTGGGAGGGCAACTTAGGTAGAATAAAGCCAGTTTGTGCATGGGCCTCCAAATTGCCTCTTTTTCCTGCCAGTATAAGTACGGACTGTGTGACGTGCCTACTTGGATGCGGTCACTCATATAATCCTCCACCATTCTATCAATGTTGAGAGAATCATATGCAGTGACAGTAGACGACATGTCCGTAATCGTTGTCAGGTCCTTCAGTCCGGACCAGATGTCAGCATCAGCAGTCGCTCCAGACTGCCCTGCATCACCGCCAGCGGGTGGGCTCGGAATTCTGAGCCTTTTCCTCGCACCCCCAGTTGCGGGAGAATGTGAAGGAGGAGATGTTGACAGGTCGCGTTCCGCTTGACTTGACAATTTTGTCACCAGCAGGTCTTTCAACCCCAGCAGACTTGTGTCTGCCGGAAAGAGAGATCAAAGGTAGGCTTTAAATCTAGGATCAAGCACGGTGGCCAAAATGTAGTGCTCTGATTTCAACAGATTGACCACCCGTGAATCCTTGTTAAGCGAATTAAGGGCTCCATCCACAAGTCCCACATGCCTAGCGGAATCGCTCCGTGTTAGCTCCTCCTTCAATGTCTCCAGCTTCTTCTGCAAAAGCCTGATGAGGGGAATGACCTGACTCAGGCTGGCAGTGTCTGAACTGACTTCACGTGTGGCAAGTTCAAAGGGCATCAGAACCTTGCACAACGTTGAAATCATTCTCCACTGCGCCTGAGACAGGTGCATTCCACCTACTATATCGTGCTCAATTGTATAGGCTTGAATGGCCTTTTGCTGCTCCTCCAACCTCTGAAGCATATAGAGGGTTGAATTCCACCTCGTTACCACTTCTTGCTTCAGATGATGGCAGGGCAGGTTCAGTAGTTTTTGGTGGTGCTCCAGTCTTCTGTACGTGGTGCCTGTACGCCGAAAGTGTCCCGCAATTCTTCTGGCCACCGACAGCATCTCTTGCACGCTCCTGTCGTTTTTAAAAAAATTCTGCACCACCAAATTCAAGGTATGTGCAAAACATGGGACGTGCTGGAATTTGCCCATATTTAATGCACACACAATATTGCTGGCGTTGTCCGATGCCACAAATCCACAGGAGAGTCCAATTGGGGTAAGCCATTCCGCGATGATCTTCCTCAGTTGCCGTAAGAGGTTTTCAGCTGTGTGCGTATTCTGGAAAGCGGTGATACAAAGCGTAGCCTGCCTAGGAAAGAGTTGGCGTTTGCGAGATGCTGCTACTGGTGCCGCCGCTGCTGTTCTTGCGGCGGGAGTCCATACATCTACCCAGTGGGCTGTCACAGTCATATAGTCCTGACCCTGCCCTGCTCCACTTGTCCACATGTCCGTGGTTAAGTGGACATTGGGTACAACTGCATTTTTTAGGACACTGGTGAGTCTTTTTCTGACGTCCGTGTACATTCTCGGTATCGCCTGCCTAGAGAAGTGGAACCTAGATGGTATTTGGTAACGGGGGCACACTGCCTCAATAAATTGTCTAGTTCCCTGTGAACAAACGGCGGATACCGGACGCACGTCTAACACCAACATAGTTGTCAAGGCCTCAGTTATCCGCTTTGCAGCAGGATGACTGCTGTGATATTTCATCTTCCTCGCAAAGGACTGTTGAACAGTCAATTGCTTACTGGAAGTAGTACAAGTGGGCTTACGACTTCCCCTCTGGGATGACCATCGACTCCCAGCAGCAACAACAGCAGCGCCAGCAGCAGTAGGCGTTACACGCAAGGATGCATCGGAGGAATCCCAGGCAGGAGAGGAATCGTCAGAATTGCCAGTGACATGGCCTGCAGGACTATTGGCATTCCTGGGGAAGGAGGAAATTGACACTGAGGGAGTTGGTGGGGTGGTTTGCGTGAGCTTGGTTACAAGAGGAAGGGATTTACTGGTCAGTGGACTGCTTCCGCTGTCACCCAAAGTTTTTGAACTTGTCACTGACTTATTATGAATGCGCTGCAGGTGACGTATAAGGGAGGATGTTCCGAGGTGGTTAACGTCCTTACCCCTACTTATTACAGCTTGACAAAGGGAACACACGGCTTGACACCTGTTGTCCGCATTTCTGGTGAAATACCTCCACACCGAAGAGCTGATTTTTTTGGTATTTTCACCTGGCATGTCAACGGCCATATTCCTCCCACGGACAACAGGTGTCTCCCCGGGTGCCTGACTTAAACAAACCACCTCACCATCAGAATCCTCCTGGTCAATTTCCTCCCCAGCGCCAGCAACACCCATATCCTCCTCATCCTAGTGTACTTCAACACTGACATCTTCAATCTGACTATCAGGAACTGGACTGCGGGTGCTCCTTCCAGCACTTGCAGGGGGCGTGCAAATGGTGGAAGGCGCATGCTCTTCACGTCCAGTGTTGGGAAGGTCAGGCATCGCAACCGACACAATTGGACTCTCCTTGTGGATTTGGGATTTCGAAGAATGCACAGTTCTTTGCTGTGCTGCTTTTGCCAGCTTGAGTCTTTTCATTTTTCTAGCGAGAGGCTGATTGCTTCCATCCTCATGTGAAGCTGAACCACTAGCCATGAACATAGGCCAGGGCCTCAGCCGTTCCTTGCCACTCCGTGTCGTAAATGGCATATTGGCAAGTTTACGCTTCTCCTCCGACAATTTTATTTTAGGTTTTGGAGTCCTTTTTTTTCTGATATTTGGTGTTTTGGATTTGACATGCTCTGTACTATGACATTGGGCATCGGCCTTGGCAGACGACGTTGCTGGCATTTCATCGTCTCGGCCATGACTAGTGGCAGCAGCTTCAGCACGAGGTGGAAGTGGATCTTGATCTTTCCCTAATTTTGGAACCTCAACATTTTTGTTCTCCATATTTTAATAGGCACAACTAAAAGGCACCTCAAGTAAACAATGGAGATGGATACTAGTATACAATTATGGACTGCCTGCCGAGTGCAGACACAGAGGTAGCCACAGCCGTGAACTACCGTACTGTACTGTGTCTGCTGCTAATATAGACTGGTTGATAAAGAGATGTCTATGTAACTATGTATGTATAAAGAAGAAAGAAAAAAAAACCACGGTTAGGTGGTATACAATTATGGACGGACTGCCTGCCGAGTGCAGACACAGAGGTAGCCACAGCCGTGAACTACCGTACTGTACTGTGTCTGCTGCTAATATAGACTGGTTGATAAAGAGATGTCTATGTAACTATGTATGTATAAAGAAGAAAGAAAAAAAAACCACGGTTAGGTGGTATATACAATTATGGACGGGCTGCCGAGTGCCGACACAGAGGTAGCCACAGCCGTGAACTACCGCACTGTACTGTGTCTGCTGCTAATATATAGACTGGTTGATAAAGAGATAGTATACTCGTAACTAGTATGTATGTATAAAGAAAGAAAAAAAAACCACGGTTAGGTGGTATATACAATTATGGACGGGCTGCCGAGTGCCGACACAGAGGTAGCCACAGCCGTGAACTACCGCACTGTACTGTGTCTGCTGCTAATATAGACTGGTTGATAAAGAGATAGTATACTCGTAACTAGTATGTATGTATAAAGAAAGAAAAAAAAACCACGGTTAGGTGGTATATACAATTATGGACGGGCTGCCGAGTGCCGACACAGAGGTAGCCACAGCCGTGAACTACCGCACTGTACTGTGTCTGCTGCTAATATAGACTGGTTGATAAAGAGATAGTATACTCGTAACTAGTATGACTATAAAGAAAGAAAAAAAAACCACGGTTAGGTGGTATATACAATTATGGACGGGCTGCCGAGTGCCGACACAGAGGTAGCCACAGCCGTGAACTACCGCACTGTACTGTGTCTGCTGCTAATATATAGACTGGTTGATAAAGAGATAGTATACTCGTAACTAGTATGTATGTATAAAGAAAGAAAAAAAAACCACGGTTAGGTGGTATATACAATTATGGACGGGCTGCCGAGTGCCGACACAGAGGTAGCCACAGCCGTGAACTACCGCACTGTACTGTGTCTGCTGCTAATATAGACTGGTTGATAAAGAGATAGTATACTCGTAACTAGTATGTATGTATAAAGAAAGAAAAAAAAACCACGGTTAGGTGGTATATACAATTATGGACGGGCTGCCGAGTGCCGACACAGAGGTAGCCACAGCCGTGAACTACCGCACTGTACTGTGTCTGCTGCTAATATATAGACTGGTTGATAAAGAGATAGTATACTCGTAACTAGTATGTATGTATAAAGAAAGAAAAAAAAACCACGGTTAGGTGGTATATACAATTATGGACGGGCTGCCGAGTGCCGACACAGAGGTAGCCACAGCCGTGAACTACCGCACTGTACTGTGTCTGCTGCTAATATATAGACTGGTTGATAAAGAGATAGTATACTCGTAACTAGTATGTATGTATAAAGAAAGAAAAAAAAACCACGGTTAGGTGGTATATACAATTATGGACGGGCTGCCGAGTGCCGACACAGAGGTAGCCACAGCCGTGAACTACCGCACTGTACTGTGTCTGCTGCTAATATAGACTGGTTGATAAAGAGATAGTATACTCGTAACTAGTATGTATGTATAAAGAAAGAAAAAAAAACCACGGTTAGGTGGTATATACAATTATGGACGGGCTGCCGAGTGCCGACACAGAGGTAGCCACAGCCGTGAACTACCGCACTGTACTGTGTCTGCTGCTAATATATAGACTGGTTGATAAAGAGATAGTATACTCGTAACTAGTATGTATGTATAAAGAAAGAAAAAAAAACCACGGTTAGGTGGTATATACAATTATGGACGGGCTGCCGAGTGCCGACACAGAGGTAGCCACAGCCGTGAACTACCGCACTGTACTGTGTCTGCTGCTAATATATAGACTGGTTGATAAAGAGATAGTATACTCGTAACTAGTATGTATGTATAAAGAAAGAAAAAAAAACCACGGTTAGGTGGTATATACAATTATGGACGGGCTGCCGAGTGCCGACACAGAGGTAGCCACAGCCGTGAACTACCGCACTGTACTGTGTCTGCTGCTAATATAGACTGGTTGATAAAGAGATAGTATACTCGTAACTAGTATGTATGTATAAAGAAAGAAAAAAAAACCACGGTTAGGTGGTATATACAATTATGGACGGGCTGCCGAGTGCCGACACAGAGGTAGCCACAGCCGTGAACTACCGCACTGTACTGTATCTGCTGCTAATATATAGACTGGTTGATAAAGAGATAGTATACTCGTAACTAGTTACTAGTATGTATGTATAAAGAAAGAAAAAAAAACCACGGTTAGGTGGTATATACAATTATGGACGGGCTGCCGAGTGCCGACACAGAGGTAGCCACAGCCGTGAACTACCGCACTGTACTGTGTCTGCTGCTAATATATAGACTGGTTGATAAAGAGATAGTATACTCGTAACTAGTATGTATGTATAAAGAAAGAAAAAAAAACCACGGTTAGGTGGTATATACAATTATGGACGGGCTGCCGAGTGCCGACACAGAGGTAGCCACAGCCGTGAACTACCGCACTGTACTGTGTCTGCTGCTAATATAGACTGGTTGATAAAGAGATAGTATACTCGTAACTAGTATGTATGTATAAAGAAAGAAAAAAAAACCACGGTTAGGTGGTATATACAATTATGGACGGGCTGCCGAGTGCCGACACAGAGGTAGCCACAGCCGTGAACTACCGCACTGTACTGTGTCTGCTGCTAATATATAGACTGGTTGATAAAGAGATAGTATACTCGTAACTAGTATGTATGTATAAAGAAAGAAAAAAAAAACACGGTTAGGTGGTATATACAATTATGGACGGGCTGCCGAGTGCCGACACAGAGGTAGCCACAGCCGTGAACTACCGCACTGTACTGTGTCTGCTGCTAATATATAGACTGGTTGATAAAGAGATAGTATACTCGTAACTAGTATGTATGTATAAAGAAAGAAAAAAAAACCACGGTTAGGTGGTATATACAATTATGGACGGGCTGCCGAGTGCCGACACAGAGGTAGCCACAGCCGTGAACTACCGCACTGTACTGTGTCTGCTGCTAATATAGACTGGTTGATAAAGAGATAGTATACTCGTAACTAGTATGTATGTATAAAGAAAGAAAAAAAAACCACGGTTAGGTGGTATATACAATTATGGACGGGCTGCCGAGTGCCGACACAGAGGTAGCCACAGCCGTGAACTACCGCACTGTACTGTGTCTGCTGCTAATATAGACTGGTTGATAAAGAGATAGTATACTCGTAACTAGTATGACTATAAAGAAAGAAAAAAAAACCACGGTTAGGTGGTATATACAATTATGGACGGGCTGCCGAGTGCCGACACAGAGGTAGCCACAGCCGTGAACTACCGCACTGTACTGTGTCTGCTGCTAATATAGACTGGTTGATAAAGAGATAGTATACTACTAATATTATATATACTGGTGGTCAGGTCACTGGTCACTAGTCACACTGGCAGTGGCACTCCTGCAGCAAAAGTGTGCACTGTTTAATTTTAATATAATATTATGTACTCCTGGCTCCTGCTATAACCTATAACTGGCACTGCAGTGCTCCCCAGTCTCCCCCACAATTATAAGCTGTGTGAGCTGAGCACAGTCAGATATATATATACATTGATGCAGCACACTGGGCTGAGCAGTGCACACAGATATGGTATGTGACTGAGTCACTGTGTGTATCGTTTTTTTCAGGCAGAGAACGGATATATTAAATAAAACAAACAACTGCACTGTCTGGTGGTCACTGTGGTCGTCAGTCACTAAACTCTGCACTCTCTTCTACAGTATCACAGCCTCAGGTCAATCTCTCTCTCTCTCTCTCAACCCTAATCTAAATGGAGAGGACGCCAGCCACGTCCTCTCCCTATCAATCTCAATGCACGTGTGAAAATGGCGGCGACGCACGGCTCCTTATATAGAATCCGAGTCTCGCGAGAATCCGACAGCGTCATGATGACGTTCGGGCGCGCTCGGGTTAACCGAGCAAGGCGGGAAGATCCGAGTCGCTCGGATCCGTGTAAAAAATCATGAAGTTCGGGCGGGTTCGGATTCCGAGGAACCGAACCCGCTCATCTCTAATTTATGATGGCAGGTAAAACATTAAAATGCATTTCCTGTACTCAGTAATTTACACCAGCGTTTGTGGGGATTACTGTATGTGATTTATGCAATGAATCCTCACAAAGCAGCAGCACATCGCAGGAGACTGCTCCAACTTGGCTTCTCACTTTTAAGGGTGTAATGGCTGACATCTCTGCTGATTTAGCTACGGCTAAAAGTGAGAGATTGGAGTTGCAGAAGTCTGTAAGTGCTTTGGCTGCAAGCCAGATTCCGCCTGCCCAAACTCCCAAACCAGCTCTGCAGAAACGGATGCTAGCGCAACTACTTAAGTCAGACTCTGAGGAGGAGTTATCTGACTTGGAGGGGGAGGAGGGCGAGTTGGAGGACAAAGATTATTGCCTAGGCCCAAGGTGTAGAATCTCTAATTTTTGCTATCAGAGAGATGCTGCAGATACCTGACGCAGAGGTTCAGGCATCACCGACTTTCTTTGCCAAACCTCAGAAATCATAGGTCAGTTTTCCTGTGTCGGCTGAATTGAACACCATGTTTAAGAATATTTGGGAACACCCAGGAAATAAATTTCAGGTGTCTAAGAGGTTTACCGCTACCTTTCCTTTTCCTCCAGAGGATAGGAAGGTATGGGAGAACCCACCCGCTGTTGATGCTTCGGTATCGCGTCTCTCAAAGAATATGGTGTTACCCGTGCCCGGCGCACCCTCTTTGAAGGATCCAGCGGATAGGAAAATTGATAATACTCTAGAATCCATGTATGTTGCTGCTGGAGTATCACAGCGCCCGGTCATTGCGGGTTGTTGGATCACAAAGGCCATGGAGAAGTGGGCTGCTGATCTCGCCTCCGGCATACAGGAGAACAGAGACCATACGGAACTTCTCCGATTGTCGTCTCACATACAGGAATCTGTGGGTTTCTTGTGTGAGACCATTAAAGAAATAGATTTCCTAAATGCACGTCTGACATCTATGTCAGTTTCGGCAAGGAGGACCTTGTGGCTGCGTCAATGGACAGCAGATGCGGATTCAAAGAAGGGGGTGGAAGGCCTACCTCTCACAGGCAAGACCTTATTTGGCGAGGAGCTCAGTAATTGGATTACTCAAGCTACTGCAGGTAAGTCCAACTTTTTACCATCCGCGACTCCGCCGTCTAGAAGGTCCTATCCAGGCCCTTCTCTGCAGTCCTTTCAGACTGACAGAGCAGCAAGAGGTACCAGAGGTAAGAACCGTAAGTTAGCCACCGCAGGAAGCCAGGATCAGTGTGGATCCTCCACTTCCTCAAAGCCTTCAGCATGACGCCATGCTTCCGAACAGGGAGGATCTCCCAGTTGGGGCCTGGTTACGGCTCTTCAGCCACGTCTGGGAAGTTTCTTGCCGGGATACCTGGGTAAGAAGCATCGTGTCCCAGGGATACAGACTGGAATTCAAGTTTCTTCCTCCTCAGAAATTTTTTAAATCAAACTTACCGGCTCCTGCAGACATGCAGATAACGTTACGTTTGGCAATAGACAGATTGGTACAGGCCCAGGTCATAGTACCAGTTCCTTCTCATTCACGAACAAAGGGTTACTATTTAAACCTGTTTGTGGTACCGAAACCGGACGGTTCGGTCAGACCTATCTTGAATCTCAAGTCCCTAAATCCATATCTGAAAGTCTTCAAATTCAAGATGGAATCTTTGAAAGCGGTAGTAGCAGGATTGGAAAAGGATCAGTTTTTAGTGTCGTTAGACATCAAGGATGCCTATCTCCATATCCCAATTTGGCTGCCTCATCAGTCTTACCTGCGGTTTGCCCTGCTGGAGGAGCATTACCAGTTCCAGGCCTTGCCCTTTGGACTCTCAACGGCACCGAGAGTGTTTACGCCCAACCGACTTTTAAAACAATTGAATTCCCCCCAGAGACTCCAATTCCTGGGGATGATCCTCGACATGGTGTCGCAGAGAGTATTCCTCCCTCTGGAAAAGGCTACTGCGATTCAGACGATGGTGTGCCTGGTTCTGAAGTCTCAAAAGGTCTCGGTCCATCTCTGTATTCGAATGCTGGGAAAGATGAGAGCTTCTTACGAAGCTATACAGTATGGCAGGTTCCATGCGAGAACTTTCCAGTTGGACCTTCTCAGCAAGTGGTCAGGATCACACCTTCATATGCACCAGGTGATACGCCTATTGCCTCAAACAAGAGTTTCACTCCTGTGGTGGTTACAGACCTCTCTCTTAGTGGAAGGTCGATCCTTTGCGATGTACCCTTGGATACTACTGACGACGGATGCCAGCCTCCGAAGCTGGGGGCAGTGTCGCAGGGAACACAGTTTCAGGGAATATAGTCAAGTCAGGAATCAACTCTTCCCATAAACATCCTGGAGCTCTGAGCGATTTCCAATGCTCTCATTCAGGACGCGAATCTGCTAAGGAACCAGGCCATACAGGTTCAGTCGGACAACACAACGGCTGTAGCATACATAATTCGCCAGGGTGGAACAAAAAGCAATGCGGCAATGAGAGAAGTCACCAGGATTCTTCTCTGGGCTGAAAAAGCATGCAAGAGCCATATCCGCCATCTTCCTCAGTAGACATGACCTCCACCCAGGCCAGTGGGGGCTTCATCCACAGGTCTTCCAGCAAATAATCCATTGGTGGGGTTGCCCACTGATAGATCTGATGGCGTCCAAGCACAACAAAAAGCTTTCACGCTATTGTGCCAGGACTCGGGATCCGCAAGCAGTGGCGGTGGATGCCGTAACGTTGGACTGGAATTATCAATTGGTTTACCTGTTTCCTCCACTTCCATTGCTATCGAGAGTTCTCAGAGGACTGAAGCAGGAGGGAGTTCTGGCAATCCTGTTCCTGTTACAGGAGGAACCTTGGCTGCTGCCACTCCGAGAAGATCTTTTCCAAAAAGAAGCCCTTCGTCTATCCAGATTTACAGCGGCTACATTTGATGTCATGGAAGTTGAAAGGGAGATCTTAGCACGGAAATTAATTCCTGATGTTGTCCCGCCCATTCTGGGAGCTTTGGGACGTCCCCATCATTCTAAGGACCTTCCCCAGTATCCCCTAAGGATGTAAGAGAAAAGAGGATTTTAATTACCTACCGGTAAATCCTTTTCTCGTAGTCAGGGGATACTGGGCGCCCACCTCTGTGCTTCGTAAAGATCTTTCTTTTTTTTTTCTGAATTACTGTTGGTTTCTGTACAAAACTTGGGTCACCTTGCTGTCCTCATACTATGTTCAGTTGACTGTTCTGTATGGTGTGTGTTGGTCATGTTTGCACATCCCGCTTTTTGGGGTTTTGTTTGGCTAGGTTCTTACTAGAGATGTGCACCGGACACTTTTCGGGATTTGTGTTTTGGTTTTGGATTCGGTTCCGCGGTCATGTTTTGGATTCGGACGCATTTTGGCAAAACCTCCCTTTTGAATTTTTGTCGGATTCGGATGTGTTTTGGATTCGGGTGGGGTTTTTTTTTTTTTCAAAAAACCCTCAAAAACAGCTTAAATCATAGAATTTGGGGGTAATTTTTATCCTATAGTATTATTAACCTCAATAACCATAATTTCCACTCATTTCCAGTCTATTCTGAACACCTCACACCTCACAATATTATTTTTAGTCCTAAAATTTGCACCAAGGTCACTGGATGACTAAGCTAAGCGACCCAAGTGGGCGGCACAAACACCTGGCCCATCTAGGAGTGGCACTGCAGTGTCAGACAGGATGGCACTTAAAAAAATAGTCCCCAAACAGCACATGATGCAAAGATAAATATAAAAAAAAAAAGAGGTGCAAGATGGAATTGTGCTTGGGCCCTCCCACCAACCCTTATGTTGTATAATAAACAGGACATGCACACTTTAACAAACCAATAATTTCAGCGACAGGGTCTGCCACACGACTGTGGCTGAAATGACTGGTTGGTTTGGGCACCCACCAAAAAAGAAGCAATCAATCTCTCCTTGCACAAACTGGCTCTACAGAGGCAAGATGTCTACCTCATCCTCATCCCCCGATTCCTCACCCCTTTCACTGTGTACATCCTACTCCTCAAAGAGTATTAATTAGTTCCCACTGGAATCCACCATCAAAGGTCCCTGTGTACTTTCTGGAGGCAATTGCTGCTAAATGTCTCCACGGAGGAATTTATTATAATTCATTTTGATGAACATCATCTTCTCCACATTTTCTGGAAGTAACCTTCTACGCCGATCGCTGACAAGGTGACCGGCTGCACTAAACACTCTTTCGGAGTACACACTGGAGGGGGGTCAACTTAGATAAAATAAAACCAGTTTGTGCAAGGGCCTCCAAATTGCCTCTTTTTCCTGCCAGTATACGTAAGGACTGTCTGACATACCTACAGTGATGCTGTCACTCATATAATCCTCCACCATTCTTTCAATTGTGACAGAATCATATGCAGTGACAGTAGACATGTCAGTAATCGTTGGCAGGTCCTTCAGTCCGGACCTGCCCTGCATCACCGCCAGCAGGTGGATTTGGAAATGTTATCCTTTTCCTGGCAGCTCCAGTGGCGGTAGAAAATGAAGGAGGAGCTGTTGGCGGGTCACGTTCCACTTGAAAATTGTCTCACCAGCAGGTCTTTGAACATCTGCAGACTTGTGTCTGCCGGAAAGAGAGATACAAAGTAGGTTTTAAACCTAGGATCGAGCACAGTGGCCAAAATGTAGTGCTCTGATTTCAACAGATTGACCACCCGTGAATCCTGGTTAAGCGAATTAAGGGCTCCATCCACAAGTACCACATGCCTAGCGGAATCGTTCCGTTTTAGCTCCTCCTTCAATCTCTCCAGCTGCTTCTGCAAAAGCCTGATGAGGGGAATTACCTGACTTAGGCTGGCAGTGTCCGAACTGACTTCACGTGTGTCAAGTTCAAAGGGTTGGAGAACCTTGCACAACATGCAAATCATTCTCCACTGCGCTTGAGTCAGGTGCATTCCCCCTCCTTTGCCTATATCGTAGGCAGATGTATAGGCTTGAATGGCCTTTTGCTGCTCCTCCATCCTCTGAAGCATATAGAGGGTTGAATTCCACCTCGTTGCCACCTCTTGCTTCAGCTGATGGCAGGGCATGTTCAGGAGTGTTTGCTGGTGCTCCAGTCTTCGGCACACGTTGGCTGAATGCCGAAAGTGTCCCGCAATTTTTCATCCACCGACAGCATCTCCTTCAAGCCCCTGTCGTTTTTCAAAAAATTCTGCACCACCAAAATAATTGTATGTGCAAAACATGGGACGTGCTGGAATTTGCCCACATGTAATGCACGCACAATATTGGTGGCATTGTCCGATATCACAAATCCCCAGGAGAGTCCAATTGGGGTAAGCCAATCTGCGATGATGTTCCTCAGTTTCCGTAAGAGGTTGTCAGCTGTGTGCCTCTTATGGAAAGCGGTGATACAAAGCATAGCCTGCCTAGGAACAAGTTGGCATTTGCGAGATGCTGCTACTGGTGCCGCCGCTGCTGTTGTTGCTGCGGGAGGCAATACATCTACCCAGTGGGCTGTCACAGTCATATAGTCCTTAGTCTGCCCTGTTCCACTTGTCCACATGTCCGTGGTTAAGTGGACAGTGGGTACAACTGCATTTTTTAGGACACTGAGGACACTTTTTCTGACGTCTGTGTACATTCTCGGTATCACCTGCCTAGAGAAGTGGAACCTAGATGGGATTTGGTACCTGGAAAACACTACCTCAAGCAATGCTCTAAGTCCCTGTGAACTAACGGTGGATACCGGACGCACGTCTAACACCAACATTTTTGTCAAGGCCTGAGTTATCCGCTTTGCAACAGGATGACTGCTGTGATATTTCATCTTCCTCGCAAAAGACTGTTGGATAGTCAATTGCTTACTGGAAGTAGTACAAGTGGTCTTCCGACTTCCACTCTGGGATGACGATCGACTCCCAGCAGCAACAACAGCAGCGCCAGCAGCAGTAGGCGTTACACTCAAGGATCCATCGGAGGAATCCCAGTTGGGAGAGGACTCGTCAGACTTGCCAGTGACATGGCCTGCAGGACTATTGGTGTTCCTGTCTAAGGAAGAAATTGACACTGAGGGAGTTGGTGGTGTGGTTTGCAGGAGCTTGGGTACAAGAGGAAGAAGGGATTTAGTTGTCAGTGGACTGCTTCCGCTGTCACCCAAAGTTTTTGAACTTGTCAATGACTTCTGATGAATGCGCTCCAGGTGACGTATAAGGGAGGATGTTCCTAGGTGGTTAACGTCCTTACCCGTACTTATTACAGCTTGACAAAGGCAACACATGGCTTGACACCTATTGTTCGCATTTCTGTTAAAATAATTCCACACCGAAGAGGTGATTTTTTGGGGGATTTTGACCAGGCATGTCAATGGCCTTATTCATCCCATGGACAACAGGTGTCTCCCCGGGTGCCTGACTTAAACAAACCACCTCACCATCAGAATCCTCCTCGTCAATTTCCTCCTCAGCGCCAGCAACACCCATATCCTCATCCTAGTGTACTTCAACAGTGACATCTTCAATTTGAATATCAGGAACAGGACTGTGGGTGCTCCTTCCAGCACTTGCAGGTGGCATGCAAATGGTGGATTGAGCCACCTTTTCCCGTCCAGTGTTGAGAAGGTCAGGCATCACAACCGACACAATTGGACTCTCCTTGGGGATTTGTGATTTAGAAGAACGCACAGTTCTTTGCTGTGCTTTTGCCAGCTTAACTCTTTTCAATTTTCTAGCGGGAGGATGAGTGCTTCCATCGTCATGTGAAGCTGAACCACTAGTCATGGGGAACATGAGGGCCTTAGCCGTTCCTTGCCACTCTGTGTTGTAAATGGCATATTGGCAAGTTTACGCTTCTCCACGGACGATTTTAATTTAGATTTTTGGGTCATTTTACTGAACTTTTGCTTTTTGGATTTTACATGCTCTCTACTATGACATTGGGCATCGGCCTTGGCAGACGACGTTGATGGCATTTCATCGTCTCTGCCATGACTAGTGGCAGCAGCTTCAGCACTAGGTGGAAGTGGATCTTGATCTTTCCCTATTTTATCCTCCAAATTTTTGTTCTCCATTTTTTAATGTGTGGAATTATATGCCAGTAATATATCTGGAATTAGACGGCAGTAATGTCTGGAATTAGATACCACTAGATAGATACCAGATACCACTGTGACTGGAATGATGATGACCTATGCACAGTGACAGGACACTACCACAGCACCCTACAGCAGCAAGATGCAGCACAAGACACTGGACTAGTATATTAGTAATGTACTGTAGTATACTGTGCACCACAATGCAGCACAAGACAATGAGCAGTGATACTGAGCACTGATGATGATAATACTGAGAACTGACACTGAGCAGCAAGATGCAGCACAAGACACTGGACTAGTATATTAGTAATGTACTGTAGTATCCTGAGCACCACAATGCAGCACAAGACAATGAGCAGTGATACTGAGCACTGATGATGATAATACTGAAAACTGACACTGAGCAGCAAGATGCAGCACAAGACAATGGACTAGTATATTAGTAATGTACTGTAGTATACTGAGCACCACAATGCAGCACAGGACAATGGGGGTCATTCCGAGTTGTTCGATCGTTGCTGATTTTCGCTATACTGCGACTAGTCGCTTACTGCGCATGCGCAAGGTTCGCAGAGTGCATGCGCTTAGTTATTTCACACAAAAGTTAGGTATTTTACTCACGGCATAACAAAGCTTTTCATCGTTCTGGTGATCGTAGTGTGATTGACAGGAAGTGGGTGTTTCTGGGCGGAAACTGGCCGTTTTCTGGGAGTGTGCGAAAAAACGCTGGTGTTTCTGGGGAAAACGCGGGAGTGTCTGAAGAAACGGGGGAGTGTCTGGGCGAACGCTGGGTGTGTTTGTGACGTCAAACCAGGAACGAAACTGAACTGATCGCAATGTAGGAGTAAGTCTGGAGCTACTCAGAAACTGCTAAGAAATTTCTATTCGCAATTCTGCTAATCTTTCGTTCGCAATTCTGCTATGCTAAGATACACTCTCAGAGGGCGGCGGCTTAGCGTGTGCAATGCTGCTAAAAGCAGCTAGCGAGCGAACAACTCGGAATGAGGGCCCATGAGCAGTGATACTGAGCACTAATGATGATGCTACTGAGAACTGACACTGAGCAGCAAGATGCAGCACAAGACACTGGACTAGTATATTAGTAATGTACTGTAGTATGCTGAGCACCACAATGCAGCACAAGACAATGAGTAGTGATACTGAGCACTGATGATGATACTACTGAGAACTGACACTGAGCAGCAAGATGCAGCACAAGAGAGACACTGTAGTTGTATTACTGAGCAGCAATAAGTAAGCACTGATACTGAGCACTGATGTGATTTGCCACTGAGAGAACGTAGCCACGTCCTCTCTGCTCTCTCCACAATGCATGAGTGAAAATGGTGGCGACGCGCGGCTCTTTATATGGAATCCGAATCTCGCGAGAATCCGACAGCGGGATGATGACGTTTTCCCTCGTTTGGGTTTTCCGAGTCAGACGAGAGCAACCGAGCCTGCCTCGGACCCGTGTAAACCACGTGGAGTTCGGGTGGGTTCGGTTCTCGAAGAACCGAACCCGCTCATCTCTAGTTCTTACCTATTGTTTGCTTTGTTTAGTTCTCCTCTCAAAGTATGTTCCGTCTCCTTCGGGCACAGTTTTTTCTAGACTGGCTTGTGGGAGGAGGCATAGGGGGGAGAAGCCAGCACACTCTAACTAAGTTTGGTTTAAAAACATTGCTACATCGGCAGTCATAATACCCAAATAAGCATCAGGACGGCACAACCTATGGGATAGATGCCGTTGTAGGCAATGGGGGTGAGAGCACATGAGGGTAGAGGGCCCTGCTCATGAGACACACAATGTAATATTATAAAATGTTACATTACCAACAATAAAACTGCACTGGACCAGCAATACTAAGTAACTATACCACTGAGCATACTTCCCAACTGTCCCGATTTTCGCGGGACAGTCCCGTTTTTTGGGGACTGTCCCGCTGTCCCACCCGCGGGCCGCAGCATCCCAAGGTGGGGGGGGAGCAGTTGGGAGGCTCTGTCACTCGCTGCCCTGCTTAGCAGAGCAGCGGTGAATAGACACTGGGGGTCATTCCGAGTTGTTCGCTCGCAAGCTGCTTTTAGCAGCTTTTCACACGCTAAGCCGCCGCCTACTGGGAGTGAATCTTAGCTTCTTAAAATTGCGAACGAAAGATTCGCAATTTTGCGATAAGTCATCTCTGTGCAGTTTCTGAGTAACTCGAGACTTACTCGGCATCTGCGATCAGTTCAGTGCTTGTCGTTCCTGGTTTGACGTCACAAACACACCCAGCGTTCGCCCAGACACTCCTCCGTTTCTCCAGCCACTTCCGCGTTTTTCCCAGAAACGGTAGCGTTTTTTCACACACACCCATAAAACGGCCAGTTTCCGCCCAGAAACACCCACTTCCTGTCAATCACATTACGATCACCAGAACGAAGAAAAAACCGTGAGTAAAATTCCTAACTGCATAGCAAATTTACTTGGCGCAGTCGCAGTGCGGACATTGCGCATGCGCACTAAGCGGAAAATCGCTGCGATGCGAAGAAATTTACAGAGCGAACAACTCGGAATGACCCCCACTGTGCGCATGCGCACAGCGTCTATTCAGTGCAGTCAGAGGGAGAGGGGCATGCCAGCAGCTCACAGAGCGCTGGGCATGCCCCCTCAGTGACGAAAACGGGGGCGTAGCCCGCGATCGCGGGCCCTCCCCGAAGCCACGCCCCTTTTTGCAGGCCACGTCCCTTTTTCGGGAGCGCACGCGGCTTCGCTGCGCGTGTGTCCCTCCTTCAAAAGATCAAAAGTTGGGAGGTATGCACTGAGTAAAGCTATGTAGATATATATATATATATACCCCTGACACCGAAACGGCTGTCAGGGGTGTCAGAGGAATATCTCCAAGAGTGGTAACATGCTTGTAAAACGCTGCTACTTAAGTAATATGATTGACTCGTCTGTTCGAGCATTTATGGAAACATTTCAGATTTGGTGGAATAAATATTTCTTTGTTGGTTGTGCTGATCCCTTCTATTCACTCAGCCTGGCTGAATGTGTCTATGAGGACTTGCTACATTAATTCCTTTTGGATCAAGCACCCATACACTTAACTCAGTGATGTGTGCAGTTCGTGGAACATATATATATATATATATTGTAGAAGAAATATAAGACCTTTCTCGCGCTAATGATATATAGAGCTACACCTTAGGGAAAATACCCCCTGTTAGACGGGGTACAATGATTATGAACAGCAAAGAAAAAGTTTCCCCAGGGAGCTGGTGATATTCTTTGGTATGTCAAAAATATTTTTACTTGTACAATAAAATAGTCATAAGAAATCGACTTTATTTTATAAAACACAATAAAAATGAGCTGTATCACAATATGTCCAAAATGACAATCAACGATGTTTCATACAAATATTGATGTTGGTAACAATTCATTTCAGTCACATATCGACATGATGATTGATCCTCCTTGAAGGAATGACAAAATCGCTGTCTTAACCCAACGCGTTTCGTCTTACAGACTTCATCAGGGGTTTTTATTTATAATCTAAACAATGTAAAGAACATTTCATCAATACATAATTTCGTTTATCTGCAATGTGCTCATGTCAATTGTAATTATAATGTATACATACCAAAAGATCACAGTATGAACAAGCAACTTAGCGTGTCTTCAAAAGGTAAATAAAAACACTTAAAAGTGATATCGAACTAGATTTCACCACATGGGATATCTGTAAAATTATAACATGTGTTACACTTATATAATGGCAGGAACAAAGGATGTATGAGGAGGGGTGGAGGAGTAAACTGAATAAAGAGCAATGGGATTTTCTTTTGATGGGTCAAAATTGACCTATTTCATATGTACTACCATTAATATTATTATTAATATATAATCAAGATAATTATATCATTATAGAGACTTATATTCATCATTTATAAGCTGGATGGAATGGGGGACATAATATTACTCATATGTGGTAATTTCATATAATTCTATAATAATATTAGTATGATACAATTATACATACCAATTCGACAGATTATTAGATGTGACTCATTCTATGTTTATCCACTGAACCAAACTTGGTTAGGAGGTTTCTAAGAGCAATTGTATTGGAACCTATAATGGAAAACAAATTCCTAATACTATATGGGTACAGCACATGTAAATACTGGCCCATGATTTATTTTTCATACATACCAATTATATTGAAAACAGCTCGTAGAGCAGCTTTTCACTAAATCACATCAAAACGTGGACAGATAATCGTAATCGTACCTATAATGGAGCAGAATGTATAAATGAGGAAACGATGGTGCAGGTACTTTGATAATTCTGGTCAGCATTAGCTATGTCAGAATTATATATAGAAATATCTATTTTAAAAAAGTATTGATATTGGTCATTATTGGTCATTAACCATTATTGGTCATTACCCAAAAAGACTGAGGATTTTACCACAATTTATCCATATCAATATTATCTAGCTTAATATGGCTGAGAATATAAACTCTTTCGCTCTGAGTGGTAATATACCAAAATATTGCGTCAGTGTAAATAAACTGACACTCCTAAAAAGCATTCGCCCTCTAAGCATCTTAGACCGTTTTCAAAGTGTATTTGTTATATTAACATTTAAGGGCTATCTGTTGAATGGGACAATGTTGTAAATTAACAGTCTAATGACTATTTTATTGTACAAGTGAAAATATTTTTGACATACCAAAGAATATCACCAGCTCCCTGGGGAAACTTTTTCTTTGCTATATATATATATATATATATATATATATATATAAAACAATGCACAGTAAAGACTGGATGTATATCACAGGGTACTTGTACTAAATAACCCTGAATGTGTGCACTTGTTCTTAACTAACACTGTCTAGACGACATGTAGAATATTTAAGTGTCCTGTAAATGCACAGCACTGATTATGCAGGCGGCATTACAGAGGAGACATTGCCAACCAGTCCCAGAGTCAGCGTAGCATGTCTGTAATGGTGCCCAAACACTGACAGGAAGTGAGGGAGACAGAGAGATGCAGCTCCAGGGCATGAACATTTACTCTAAATGGCGCCCAGCAGTGGCGCACGCAGGGGGGGTTTCCGAGTACCTGGAAACCCCCCCTGATGAGCCAAATGTTTTATTGTTGAGACGGAGACAGCACTGTCTCCGTCTCAGCAAAAGGCTCGACCGCTACCGCGGACCTCCTGCAGCACCAGCAGAGAGCTACAGTAGTACGTAGCTCTCTGCATAGTGGAAGTCTGGGGGGAGCTGCTGGCTGAGGAAGCTCAGCCACAGCAGCTCCCTCCGTCCCTCCCTCGTCAGAGAACTCCTGCTCCCAGTCCCTGGTGGTATGTATACCACATAATATATTTACAATACATCTACCACATTTGTGGAGGGTGCACTCGCGCCAATGCACCCTCCACAAATGTGGTAGATGTATTGTATTTGTGTGACCCCATAAAGGTTACTGGTAGCACCCGCTATTTTATTTCATTATATTGATGCGAGTGCAGGACTCTCCGCGGACATAATATATTTAGGTGTATTAAGTGGTCATGGATATTATCTATGTATGTGTATGATATATATATATATATATATACAGTGTGTGTGTATTTATGTATGTATGTGCATTTTTTATGTGTGTATATATATATATATATATGTATGTGTGTGTATATATATATATATATATATATATACACATATACACAGTGGTCGAAGTGGGACAGTATACGGCGGTATGGTATACCGCCACTTCTTCCACTGACCCAGAAATGAGCCCAGAAAGTGCAGCAGGAGGCGAGGGAAGTGGCATCCTGCTGCACCTGGTGCTCCCCGTCCCTGCGCGGCGGCTATGTAAAGCGCTGTATTAGCTCACAGCCACACACCGCTGCCAGCCGCCCGCCGGTCCAGCTCACCAGCCGCCCGCCGGTCCAGCTCACCAGCCGCCCGCCGCTCCAGCTCACCAGCCGCCCGGCGCCAACTCACTGCTGCCAGCAACAAATAAGGTAATGTTCCCCTGCTGTTACCTCTCTCCCTGCTGTCCCTGTCGTCACTGTCCCTGTCGTCACCCTCCCTGTCGTCACTGTCTCTCACTGTCGTCACTCTCCCTTTCGTCACTCTCCCTGTCGTCACTGTCGTCACTCTCTCCCTGTCGTCACTCTCTCCCTGTCGTCACTCTCTCCCCCTGCCTCTCCCCCTGTCTCTCCCCGTCGTCACTGTATCTCCGTTGTCACTCTCCTTGTCGTCACTGTCTCTCTCTCCCTGTCGTCACTCTCTCTCCCTGTCGTCACTGTCTCTCTCTCCCTGTCGTCACTGTCTCTCTCTCCCTGTCGTCACTGTCTCTCTCCCTGTCGTCACTGTCTCTCTCTCCCTGTCGTCACTCTGGCTGTCCCTGCTGTCACAATTTCAGCTCATTCAGTGTGCTACAAGGTGAATTTCGGCTCATTCAGTGTGCTACAATGTGAATTTCGGCTCATTCAGTGTGCTACAAGGTGAATT
The DNA here is from genome assembly GCF_028390025.1 of Pseudophryne corroboree. Lineage (NCBI taxonomy): Eukaryota > Metazoa > Chordata > Amphibia > Anura > Myobatrachidae > Pseudophryne > Pseudophryne corroboree. The sequence goes on along the minus strand of NC_086445.1, from coordinate 947,280,487 downwards.
TCGGCTCATTCAGTGTGCTACAATGTGAATTTCGGCTCATTCAGTGTGCTACAAGGTGAATTTCGGCTCATTCAGTGTGCTACAATGTGAATTTCGGCTCATTCAGTGTGCTACAATGTGAATTTTGGCTCATTCAGTGTGCTACAATGTGAATTTCGGCTCATTCAGTGTGCTACAATGTGAATTTCGGCTCATTCAGTGTGCTACAATGTGAATTCCGGCTCATTCAGTGTACTACAAGGTAAATTTCGGCTCATACCGTGTGCTACAAGGTGAATTTCGGCTCATTCAGTGTGCTACAAATGTGAATTTTGGCTCATTCAGTGTGCTACAATGTGAATTTCGGCTCAATCAGTGTGCTACAATGTGAATTCCGGCTCATTCAGTGTGCTACAAGGTGAATTCCGCTCATACCGTGTGCTACAAGGTGAATTTCGGCTCATTCAGTGTGCTACAATGTGAATTCCGGCTCATTCAGTGTGCTACAATGTGAATTTCGGCTCATACTGTGTGCTACAATGTGAATTTCGGCTCATACTGTGTGCTACAATGTGAATTTCGGCTCATTCAGTGTGCTACAATGTGAATTCTGGCTCATTCAGTGTGCTACAATGTGAATTTCGGCTCATTCAGTGTGCTACAATGTGAATTCCGGCTGATTCAGTGTGCTACAATGTGAATTTCGGCTCATACCGTGTGCTACAAGGTGAATTTCGGCTCATACCGTGTGCTACAATGTGAATTTCGGCTGATTCAGTGTGCTATAAGGTGAATTTCAGCTCATTCAGTGTGCTATAATATGAAGGGGCACCAGTACTAGATAGTATAAGGGGTTCTACTACACGGACACGCCCCCTTTGGGCGACCAAGCCCCTTGTGGGTGACCACGCCCCCTTTTCTGGAGCGCTCCGGAGGGTTCCGCTGCTTCACAGCGGGATGGAAGACACCTATTTAGGTGAGTTGTCAGTACACACACTGTTTGTCTGTTTTATATGTTGTGCTTGAAAACGATGCTGTACGAAATGTTGCACCTATGCAAGATGATTTTGCTTCACTAAAAACTTTTTAAAAAGCAAGTCTGGGAGTGCCGCAGTTTTTTCGTCGTCAGCATCTGTACCCACACTGAGGGCACCCGAACACAAACATTATCCAGCGCAGAGTGCCAGATCGATTTTTGTTTTTAATATATATATATATATATATATATATATATATATATATAGCAAAGACAAATGGGTGGCACTCCTCAGGAATTCCGAAATAACCAGAACAACAGACAGCTTGTAGTAGCTACTATAAGCTGTCTGCTGTTCTGGTTATTTCGGAATTCCTGAGGAGTGCCACCCGTTTGTCTTTGCTGTACATAGTCCCTCATCAAAGTATAATACTTTAAAATATGGTAGTCACTATAGATATGTAATAACATGTGACTACCATATTTTAAAGTATTATACTTTGATGATTTTGATCTGTAAGTACTCGTCATCGTTCTGTTTCCTTTGCATTCCCAGCATGTTTTGTCACTGTGGTGTTCAAGTTACCTTGGTAACGTCCTCACGTCTATGTGGTGACGTCATCAGCGGGCGCCAAGCTCCGGAAGCTGCATGCGGCGCCGACGAGCGGGCTCTCTCCTATTCATGTAGTGGCGGGTATATAGGTAAGTCACTTGTCTATGTATGTTTGTGTATCCTGATGACAAACCAATAAAGGTTTGAAACGTTGATCTACATATGAATATCGCTGTATCTGTGTCCTGAGTGCCGCTTCCAAGTTCTGAGTATATACTGCTGCCATGCAGTGCTGAAGGCACCGGACCAAGTTTTTCTCGTTTATGGGAGTGCCGAGTCTCTTGGTGTATATATATATAGATATATAGATATATATATACACACAGTATATTATAATTACACACACATACACACCCATGGAAACCCCCCTGAATAAACCCTGCGTTTGCCCCTGCCCAGGGGCTTTGGGAGGGGCTACAGGTCAGAGCCATATACCCGTGCTGGACTTCACCACCGGGTACTGTGGGCCATAATAAAATGGTTATATATATACCGACCTGTGCACCTGCTCTGGTGGTCTAGTGGGGACCCTGTGCCAACAGTGTCCACGCCAGCGCGCACGGCCCGCCTCCTAATGGCCGCACCGGATCGTGATTTTTGGCTGGTCCCGCCTGGGGGACCCTCTTACCTCCTTCCCACGCGATCCTGGAGAGCTGCGGCAATGGTGTGTGCCCTAGGTGAAGAACCAGAGCCTCCGCTGTAAGTACCCGGCAACCAGGGACGCGGGAGTATACAGCGTCGCCGGGGGAAGTGATGGAGCTGCAGCAGATGTCAGAATGACATCTAGCACTAAGAGTGCCTCTGCTGCAGCCCTTGAAGTCTTCTATCTTTTAAGAAAGCTCTTTTCAGGGCTGCTGGAGCAGCCCTGCCTGTTAGTGTCCTGCCCGCAGAGCACCAACTTGCAAACTTACAAACTGAGCTCCTGTGCACAGAGGCGGGGTTATAAAGGAGGCGGCGCTGAGCATCTTGGGAACAGTCAAAGCTTTTTGCCTGTTGGTGCCTCGGATCAAGATCCTACTCTACACCCCGATGTTATTCTCTGTGGAACCCCGGTGTACCCCGATGCAGAAAGGAATAATGTAGCTCATTGACTTTAAAGTATGTACAGTGCACTAAATACCGTGTTTTGCAATATGAGCGCCTGAGTCCCCTAACAGCATAAACAAACACCAATGGAAAGGAATCACTGCTTGCATTACTTTTACACATGAACTTGTGTAACTTCCATGCAGCAATGTGGGCTATCTATGTAGGCTACCGCCTCCCACGCTGAGAGTCCTGGGTTCATTTCCCAAAGTGCCAATCTGTGTTGTACTTTATGAGAAGGGATCACTGCTACTGTACCATTTACACACCTATCAACGTGACTGCAGTTCTCTATGTGATTTTCATATACAGTATACTGTAGTATTGTGTTGCACATTTATTGTAACCTGACCTACCTCCCTGTCTATTGTATGAACTGTCTAGGCTGCCAGTGGAGAAGGGGGAGGCAGTGGGAAGGTGGAAGGGGGTAGGGGGAGGCGGTGGAAAATACTGTGTTGTGCGATATGAGCGTCCGAGACCCCTAACGGCATAAACGAACACCAAAGGGAAGGAATCGCTGCCTGTATTACTTTTACACATGAACTTGTGTAACTTCCATGCACCGACATGGGCAATCGATGAAGGCTCCCGCCTCCCACGCTGAGAGTCCCGGGTTCGATTCCCAAAGTGCCAATCTAAATTATTTTTTTTCCCTGACATTCACTTTATTATTTTTTTTTCTTTGTAATCCATTGTAATACATTCAATGGAAGGGTGCACACAGGTTTCACATTAATCAGGGTACATCTGCATGAGCGTCTGATTCCACTATCTAACATACACAGCGGCAATGAGCACCCGTAGGCATACCAATAAATATGAGTGTATCCTGATGCAATTAACTGTTGGAGCAACACAGTACTGTAGATCATCGGCGATAGAGAATCTGTGTTGTACTTTATGAGAAGGGATCACTGCTACTGTTGTACCATTTACACACCTATCAACGTGACTGCAGTTCTCTATGTGATTTTCATATACAGTATACTGTAGTATTGTTTTGCACATTAATTGTAACCCGACCTCCCTCCCTGTCTACTGTATGAACTGTGCATGCTCCCAGGAGGGATGGGGGTAGGGGGAGGTGGTGGCTTAAAACTGTGTTTTGCGATATGAGCATCCAAGTCCGTTAATGGCATAAAGGGGAGGGGGAAGGATTAGGGGGAGGTGAGAATTAACCAGCGGTGTTCAGAGACACTGTAGAAAATATGAATTGTCTGTCGGGACCCCAAAAAAAGACCAATAAATCAATAAATAAAAGTAGTGTGTACAGACACAAACGAACATTTTAAAGCAATGCTCCATTGACGTTCAGTTTATGTGAGCTATTAAATTAAATTCTATTAAAATGGGCTTAAAGCTTAAAATCTCTGGTTCTGAGGGTCCAATCGGCTCAGAATCAGGTTGGTATGGAAGAGGAAACGATTAGCTACAGGAGGACATGAACCCCAAGTTTCTGTGACCCCCACAAGGCTCATGGCAAGCATCGGAACCCATGGTGGGTCTGAATTAACAGGCCCATTATAGTTTATGGGAAAATGGGTGTCCCAGAGACTCAGGACCGGTAACGTACAAAAGCGAATGTTGGCTTTCGGGGCAGATCAACCACTAGTTTATGTGACACTGCAAAGGGAAACGGCAAGCAACCATGTGTCGGGTCCCCTCCAGTTGTCCGCCTAGCTTTCACGGGATGCAGGGTTTTGGCTAGATAGAAAATACTGTACAGAAATGCTAAGCACGGTAATTTGGCATCCAGGAACTTAGGGAGGAGCTTTTATCTCTCCCCATTATACTTATAAAGATAACACTTGCCGCTGTAGCCTTTACAGCAGAGTACGTTACAAGCTGTTCGTTCTATTTAGTACTCAAATAGAAAATACTGTACAGAGATACTGAGGACGATGAGTTGGCATCCAGGAACTTAGGGAGGAGCTTTTATCTCTCCCCATTATACTTATAAAGATAACACTTGCTGCTGTAGCCTTTACAGCAGAGTACGTTACAAGCTGTTCGTGATATTTAGTACTCAAATACAAAATACTGTACAGAGACGCTAAGCACAGTGATTTGGCATCCAGGAACTAAGGGAGGAGCTTTTATCTCTCCCCATTACACTTAGAAAGATAACACTTGCCGCTGTACATTACAAGCTGTTCGTGCTATTCAGTACTCAAATGCTAAATACTGTACAGAAATGCTAAGCACAGTGATTTGGCACCCAGGAACTTAGGGGGGAGCTTTTATCTCTCTCCATTGTACTTAAAAAGATAACACTTGCCGCTGCACGTTACAAGCTGTTTGTGCTATTTAGTACTCAAATACAAAATACTGTACAGAGATGCTAAGCACGGTGGCATCCAGGAACTTAGGGAGGAGCTTTTATCTCTCTCCACTGTACTTAGAAAGATAACACTTGCCGCTGCACATTACAAGCTGTTCATGCTATTTAGTACTCAAATACAAAATACTGTACAGAGATGCTAAGCACGTGATTTGGCATCCAGGAACTTAGGGAGGAGCTTTTATCTCTCCCCATTATACTTAATACTACGGGATTTGGATGCTCACATATCCCTAACATCAATAGACCATACTGTACCTGTAACACGTTCGTTTGCATATGTATATGCTGTACTATTTGCGTCTCTACTGTATATACTGTTATATACTTTATGACATACTAAAGCATATTGTAGCGTAATGAGATGAACCAGTAAAGTAGTTCTTACGCTGTACTTCAGTATTGTATTTTAATGGAGACCACACGCATGCGCATTGGTGATTTTAAAAAGCGACATCTGGTGGATGATCACAGGTATTACACTCAAAGATAACACCAAACGATCTGTGCGCCTCCCTACGACTAGGCGCGCCTCCTTGCGCCCAGGCATGCTGCGTATGCCCGATCACGACTAACGTCTCAGCCAGCCAAGATAACGGAGGACTAATATGTAGAAGCCAATTGGTTAGTACTTTATCCATACCTCCCAACTGTCCTTATTTCAACAGAAGAGTCCTGCTTTTTGGACACTGTCCTGCTGTCTCACACATGGGTTGCAGTGTCCTGCAGGGAAGGGGAAGGTTGGGGGATTTGATCACCGCTGCTCTGTACAGCAAAGCCACACCCTTCCACCCGTGGTCACGCCCCTTTCAGCTGAGGCCATGTCTCCTTTTTGCCTGCAAGGGTCATGGTTTACATTCATCATATGTTGGGATTTAGGAGGTATGCTTTATCTCTCTTTCTACTTTATTTCTCTCTGAGCTTAGATAAATCTCTCCCACAGGTTTGGTCAGCACCATACAGTACATCATGTATGCTGCAGGCCCACATTTTTGTTGATGCTTTGTAAAATACATTTACTGTGAGGGAAAGTTTAACTAAAAGCGCCATCTTATACACAACATTTTAAAGAGTAAGATTAATGTATTTAAGTATACGTATATATTTTATTTTGCTTGTTTACTGCCGGATAGTCATTATGGTTATTGATGATCTCTTTTCCTTTGCAAATGATTTATGGTAAAGGTCTACACCTGTACACTTCTAATTATTTTAATTTGCTTTTTAAAATAGGCTGATTTAGCTTGTCAGCAGGACATTTTGACCTGAAACATGCCAGCGTCTCACCTCCAACGCTAAACATCACCTCTACATCTGCCAGTCTGCTCATTTACTACATACTCAAATATATGGCTGTACTATTTTAATAGTAGCTGATGTTGCAGAAATATGGCACAGCATTTTAATTTATACTGTTGTAGATTTTTTATTGGTATATTTTCAACGCTGATTAAGGAAAACTGTGATTAATAAAAAAAAATTGTATTGCTTGGTATTGAGAATATATATTAAACTGGTGCTTCGGAAACAATGTTATTAAGTCATCTAGAAACATAAGGTTTGCATACTTACTTTGCCAGTAATAGGTTCCAAAGCCTCACTGAGAGACAAACCTAGAACACAAACACTGCTGTAGGCTCCCATTTATTCACTTACGCCAGCCCTAGAGACTACTCCGTCGTCCTTTTACCTCTGCAGATGAAAACCTACATAATCAGGGGTCAGTACAGGCTGCCATTTGAATCTATCATTGAACAGAAAAACCTTTACAATAAGATCAAAATTTTCAGTCGCTAGGAGTTAATTGAAACATTTTATACAATATCTAATTATGCTGTTAATTGACTCAAATTTTATTTTTCTGTCAACATCCTCATATGGAGGAAAGACAGTACGGTAATAAGACCATTATTAGACAATTCTTTGTTAATAATGAAGAAAGGGGGGGGGGGGAAAGCGGATGTTGAAACAGAGTAAAATTTTCAGCACTTCATTAGTTTTGGTAATCTAAGTATTTTAAGCAGCATTTCAGCAAGAATTTCCAATGCAAAATAATCACACAGCCGTAACAAATACCATTAGATGAGGCTGTGTTGGATTTAAAACAATTTCTATTAGTTCCACCACTGAAGCACTCCTAGCTAATAAAGTTGCTAGGGGTTTAACTTTTAGAGGGTGAAATGTCTAAGGAAGAGAGGCTACAAACTGTCTATACTACATACTGGAATGAAAATATTAGCTGACTTTATATACAGCCAACATATGATATTACACAGCGTTCTACAGAATTCAGGGGTCTATTTACTGGGTGTAGTATGTCTGACCGCCGGTCAGCATACCGACGCCGGGATCCCGGCGGGGAGGGGCGAGTGCAGCAAGCCCCTTGCGGGCTTGCTGCGCTCGCCACGCTGCAGGCTCGGGGACGACCTGCGGTCGCCGCGGGTTCTATTCCCACTCTATGGGTGTCGTGGACACCCACGAGTGGAGATAGTCACTGATGGTCGGCATGCCGACCATCGGGATAGTGAGGGGTCGGGATGTCGGTGGAGGTCATGTAACCGTCGGTCTCCCGACCACCAGTCACATGAATACCACCCCTATTTACGAAGCCTTGGATGGAGGTAAAGTGAATGGAGGTAAAATACCAGCCAATCAGCTCCTAACTGCCATGTTACAGACTGTGGGGTCTATTCATAACGAAAACGAAAAGTGAATTGTTAATTATCGGTTTGATGCAGTGTATAGCATCAAACATAGCACATCGCATTGCCGGAGAGGTGAGTATACATGAATAAAAAAAATAAAGGGAACACTAAAATAACACATCCTAGATCTGAATGAATGAAATATTCTTATTAAATACTTTGTTCTGTACATAGTTGAATGTGCTCAATTGGATTCGGGTCTGGGGAACGGGCGGGCCAGTCCATAGCATCAATGCCTTCATCTTGCAGGAACTGCTGACACACTCCAGCCACATGAGGTCTAGCATTGTCTTGCATTAGGAGGAACCCAGGGCCAAACGCACCAGCATATGATCTCACAAGGGGTCTGAGGATCTCATCTCGGACCCTAATGGCAGTCAGGATACCTCTGGCGAGCACATGGAGGGCTGTGCGGCCCCCCAAACAAATGCCACCCCACACCATTACTGACTCACTGCCAAACCGGTCATGCTGGAGGATGTTGCAGGCAGCAGAACGTTCTCCTTGGCGTCTCCAGACTCTGTCACGTCTGTCACATGTGCTCAGTGAGAATCTGCTTTCATCTGTGAAGAGCACAGGGTGCCAGTGGTGAATTTTCCAATCTTGGTGTTCTCTGGCAAATGCCAAACATCCTGCACGGTGTTGGGCTGTAAGCACAACCCCCACCTGTGGACGTCGGGCCCTCATACCACCCTCATGGAGTCTGTTTCTGATCGTTTGAGTAGACACATGCACATTTGTGGCTTGCTGGAGGTCATTTTGCAGGGCTCTGGCAGTGCTCCTCCTGTTCCTCCTTGCACAAAGGCGGAGGTAGCGGTCCTGCTGCTGGGTTGTTGCCCTCCTACGGCCTCCTCCATGTCTCCTGATGTACTGGCCTGTCTCCTGGTAGCGCCTCCATGCTCTGGACACTACGCTGACAGACACAGCAAACCTTCTTGCCACAGCTCACATTGATGTGCCATCCTGGATGAGCTGCACTACCTGAGCCACTTGTGTGGGTTGTAGACTCCGTCTCATGCGACCACTAGAGTGAAAGCACCGCCAGCTTTCAAAAGTGACCAAACAGCCAGAAAGCATACTAGCTGAGAAGTGGTCTGTGGTCACCACCTGCAGAACAACTCATTTATTGGGGGTGTCTTGCTAATTGCCTATAATTTCCACCTGTTGTCTATTCCATTTGCACAACAGCATGTGAAATTGATTGTCAATCAGGGTTGCTTCCTAAGTGGACAGTTTGATTTCACAGAAGTGTGATTGACTTGGAGTTACATTGTATTGTTTCAGTGTTCCCTTTATTTTTTTGAGCAGTGTGTATATACAGATATATATATATATATATATATATAGCCAATGTTGTCAGACCGGCACTCCCATATATGTTGCACTCAGCTCCGGTGCCCTCAGATCCAATGTTGTAGAAAAAAGTATAAGTTATACTTTTTTATATATATATCTGCCCCCCATCTGTCACACTCACCTGAGATGTCCCCAGAGTGTAGGTGCCGCTGCTGCTGCTGGCTAGGGGACGGAGGAGGAGGAACGAGAGGGGAGAGTGCTGGCCACCGCCGCAGCATAAATTCCTGGTCTGGGCTTCCCGGGGCCGCCGCTGCCACCGCTGCTGTACTGACAGGAACTGTCGGGTCCTGTCGACGATTCTCCCTCCGCGTATGTTTGATTGGGCCAATCACATGTGCCTCGCTGGCAGGGGCGTGCTTTCCTTGCCAGCGAGGCACTTGTATAAGTGCCCCATTCCCCTTTTTTTCTAATGTGCTGTTACCATCCAGCGCTTGGCACTGCCTCCCCTGACTGCACGTCCGTGATATCCATGTAGTGAACTCGGCACTCACTTATAATAAAACAACAATCCTAACTAAAATCCTACTGTGTGTGTAGTTTTCCTCCTCTCTACCACTTCCCCTATGCTGTGGGTGCCCGCAGCATTATCTCCTCCATACCTCTCTCCTGTCCCTGACCTCTCTGTCCTGTACCTGTCATCCCTCTCTCCTGTTCACTCTGTCCTATCCCCCCCTATCTTGGTCCTATGACTTTGGTCCTGTCCCCTCTGTCTTGTCCTCACTGTATTGTCCCAGTCCCCACTGTCATATCCCTGTCCCCTCTGTCCCAGCACTATCAAACCTCTCTCCTGTCCCTTCTGTCTTGTCCCTATCTTCTCTGACCTTGCCCTGTCACCTCTGTCCTGTTCCTGTCACTCCTCTCTCCTGTCCCCTCTGTTTTGTCCTTGCTCAATCTGTCCTGGTCCTGACACTTGTGTTCTAGCCCGTTCATGCCACCTCTATCCTGGCCCTGTCACTTCTGTACTGTCCCTGTCACTTCTGTCCTACCCTGTCACCTCTGTCCTGGTCCTGTCCCCACTGTCATGTCCCTGTCACCACTTTCTCCTGTCCCTTCTATTCTGTCCAGTCCCTTTTCACTCTGTCCTAACCCTCTCTCTGTCACCCAGTGTCTTCCTGCCACCCACTATCTCCCTGCCTCCCCTTCCCTCCCCAGTCAATCACTATCTCCCTGTTATCCCTCCCTCCCCAGTCAACCACTATCTCTGTCACCCACTATCTCCCTGTCTTTGGGAAGGGGGTGAGGCGTTGGGGGGGGGGGGGGCTCACCAGACATAATCTTGCCTAGGGCATCACATTGGCTAGGGCCGGCACTGGTTGACCCCATATGGTCGACATGCAATAGGTCACCAGGTATAAAAGGTCAACAATAGAAAAGGTTGACTGGTTCAAAAAGCTGACAAAAAAAGGTCAACACAAGTTGTTTTTTTCAAGTTTCTTGAATGGAATTTTGTATGTTTCATCATGTGTGGCCATTGGTATAAATCTACACTCTTGTGGGCTCACTTGCTTTGGGCAAGGTTACTATTCCCAATCGTAATCCACATGGATGGTAAATCAAGCTGAAGTTGAAAAAAAAGAACCCGTGTCAGTCATTTGTGTGTCGACCCCCGGTGGGCCCAACTGCCGTAGGGCCCTCCTCCTCCTCCAGGGATCGGGTTCTAGGCTGTGCACTTGAATTATACATTATACATATGCTACCTATTTTCTACAGTACATTGCTGTTATTAATCTGGTACATTATGATGCATGCACTATCAGTATTATTTACTAAATATATTTATCAAGGTGCCCAACCCAGGCACTCTCTAATGGTTAGCCAAGTCTCTGTGGTGGCCACATCCCCTCTGTAGACTGGCCTCACCCCTAAACATGGGCCCTACTACTTCATTCCCCCAGTGGGCCCTTAATGCCCCAGTACTGTCTAATGAAAGGAGTCTTGAACTTGAGTGATCTCCGTGCAGGCCCCCCTCACATAGACACATCCTCACCAAAGACTGCACATGTCTCTGGTAAAATGGAGTCAGCATAATTTCCTCAGAGATGAGCCGTGAAGCTAAGTACGTTATAGAAACACCAGTGCATGCTGCATGGGCATATAGTAAATGTGTCCTTAAGGGCACTTGTCTATGTAAACTAACTACATATTCAAACTGTATCATGACAACCCATCTCCTGTAAGTCTATGTGTTATGCATAATGCATCCTGACAAGCAGTAGTACAGGAAAGCTACTCACACAGCTTCCTGACATTGGGGCAAACATCCACAAGACTCCCAAAGACACGTAATTGAAGAAGTGTAACAGTAGCAGATGCTACAGACGTGCCCATACACCTATCCTGAAAATCCCGCCAAACAGCACTGTATGGTGCATTATGGACCTAGCAACTAAGCTGCACCATGTGACCATGGCTCCGAATCAGACGTGATCGCTGCTGGGCGATTATCAAACTACTGCAAATGCGTTTATACCGCAATGCGCACGCACCTCGCCAAACAGCGACAGGATGGTGCGAAAATTTAGATCGCACGGGCATTCGCAAGGTGAATGACAGCAAGCGGACGTTTGTCGGTGGTAACTGGACATTTTCTGGGAGTGTCAGGAAAAACCCAGGCGTTCCCAATCGTTTTCAGGGCAGGTGTGTGACGTCAGCTCCAGGCCCGATCATCCTGATTTCTTCGCACTGGAGGAGTAAGTATTGAGCTACGCACAGACTGCACACACCGCACAGAATGGGAAAAACATTCGATGGTGAGTGTGATGCGAACGGTTTTGCAGCTGTCTGCTGACTGAGGGCAATTTTCGCACAACGTACACATGCAATCGCACACTTGCACAGGGCGAATTTTCACTCCCCCTGGGCGGCAACTATCTGATCGCAGGACAGTGTAATTTGCAGCACAGCGACCAGGTCTGAATCAGGCCCCACGTCCGGAAACCTGGGTGGAACATGGGTTTTTGGTGTAAAAGTGGTATTATTTACAAGCACTGAGCTGTATAGTAACTGTAAGAAATGTACAGTACAGTAAAAATAAAAGTGATCACTGAATGCTCTAAGGGCCTAATTCAGATCTGATCGCAGCAGCAAATTTGTTAGCGAATTGGCAAAACCATGTGCACTGCAGGGGGGCAGATATAACATGTACAGAGAGAGTTAGATTTGGGTGTGGTGTGTTCAATCTGAAATCTAAATTGCAGTGTAAAAATAAAGCAGCCAGTATTTACCCTGCACAGAAACAAAATAATATAACCCACCCAAATCTAATAGGCCCTACACACTGGCTGATATTAAACAAAGATATGAACGATCTCGTTCATTATTGAACGAGATAACCTTCATATCTTTGGGTGTGGAGGCACCAGTGATGAACGATGCGTGGCCCTGCGCTTGTTCATCGCTGGTGCCCTGTCGGCTGTGCATGCAGGCCAATATGGACGATCTCGTCCATATTTGCATGCACTTCAATGGAGCCAGGTGACGGGGGGAGTGAAGAAACTTCACTCCCCCCCCCCCCGCCGCCGGGTCGGCCGTATCCACCGTCGGGCAGCTCGGCGGCGGATCTTTATATGTGTAGGGCCCTTTACTCTCTCTGCACATGTTATATCTGCCCCCCTGCAGTGCACATGGTTTTGCCCAACTGCTAACAAACTTGCTGCTGCGATCAGATCTGAATTAGCCCCTAAGTTGTTAGTGCATTTATTAGTGCAAAAGAAAGAACTTGTGTTTTTCATGCACAATGGATATCACAATCCTTATGATGAACACTTGCAAATGTCTTGAGGTAAAAACATTCAGAACTGTACTTTAAAACCAAAGTAAGCAAGCTGTTTAATCAGAATGGCTTTAGGAAACATAGGATGGCAATGCTGATTTACATTGGAGTTGCCTTTTCTACGTCTGATTGAACTGTCAGCAAGACTTAGGGAAATTAATGTCTTTCCTCCGGTTTTGCACTTTTTCATTCAGAGAAAATAGGGAGCATTAACATTGTTTTAATCAATTAATTAGTGGATCATTAGAGTAACTCAGTGTGAGTCATTTTAATTATGTGTAGTTAATTCACATATACATAAGTAATATATATCATGGTAATTATTTCCTGTAAAAAAAAAAAATACAATTATACCAAAATTAATGATTCACAATATTGTTTCTTTCTAAATCAAATTAATAAGTATGAGCCCGGTCTGACTACAAATGTTATTTTATTTCATTTAGATGGGCTTTCAAAACGAATTTTCAATTTTATAATATAACAAATCATTTGAAATATTCCAAACTGTGATTTTGTATGTCATGTTCAAGGACTGGCCTTCCAGTGCCCTTATTGTCCTCTAATTATACCTGCGTCCCATGGCAATCTACCTAATTTGCTACGGCTGACCTGTTTAACACGTTATTTCTTACTACAGGCTTTAATGCCCAGAGCAACTATGACACTTTCTAGGACATATTTAAATAACATATTTTTACCCACAGGCTCCAAGGAAGCATTGTATAGGATAAACTATATTTTACCCATTCCAGACTTGGACATTAAAGAAGAGTTTTCAATTCTGATTCAAATGAATGTTACTTTTATCCTACTTGGCAAAAATAATGAATCAGTGCTTTAATCCTATTGGCTGGTAGCTACTTGCCATACCAGTGACCATCTCTGTTGAGCTGTGGTTAGCATGCCCTGAACAGAATATTCATGTACTGTATTTCTACCCAGTCCCCTTGATATTGTGCATTTGAGAGCAGGACCAGGGGTGTAAGTAAATACTAGGAGCCCAGAGACAAGGTAGTTATTGGTGCTCCCCTCCTCTCGAATTTACTACCAACACCCCAGTCCCAGCAGCACTACAGGGCGCCTCCTGTAGATCACATTCACCCTTCACATTCACTTCCACCACCCCAGCAGCACCCAGACACTCACCCTCTTCCACTGCATGCAGGCCCGGCGCTACTCGCTCAGCAGAGTCTGCAAAGCAGGTAGGCGCCGGGCATGAGAGGCGCTTTCCCTGCTCTCTCTGTGACCCTGCTGCTGCCGGTTGCCACATTGCCTGTCAGACTGTATGACAGGCAGCAGTGGCGGAAATCTGGGAGGCAAAGAAGTCATTCGCCGCCGGGCTCCAGCTATAAGTCGGGGGCACAGAGGAGCAGGTGCAGGCTGGGCGGCAGCGTGGAATATACACGCTGACTGAGTCGGGCTGGCATGTGTACTGAGCCGCACCGCACGCTGTCAATCACAGTAGAGACAAAGTAAGCGACAGGCTGGCTGGCAGTGTGTGCGGCCCGCGGCCAATTATCACAGGCACAGCATATAAGCCTCAGGATCACCTCCATTTCCGCTTCCCCTCATCCTTCCCTGCTCTCCCAATTGGATTGCTGCACCCTACTATCGCGGCCAAACTGATGTTGAAGCACCAGACGGACCGCCTCCCGCCAGCCGCCGCAGTGTTTTAAATGCAACTTCTACAACTCACATCAGCCGTTGCTACCAGGAGCCGAATTGGAGTTGCTCAAACTATCCCCCCTTATTAATTTCCTTCCTCACCCACCCAGCCTGCTGCCCAAACTACCCCCCTATATCACACCCCTTCTCTTCTATTAATTTCCTTCCTCACCCACACAGCATGCTGCCCAAACTACCCCCCTATATCACCCCTTCTCTTCTATCCATTTCCTTCCTCTCCCAGACGGCCTGCTGCCCAAACTACCCCCCCCCCTATATTTCCCCTTCTCCTATTCATTTCCTTCCTTTCCCCTACTTGCCCTTCCTAAGCAATATTTCCTTCCACAAAAATCTACCATTTTCCTCTTATAGCTAAATGCCACCAGCAATTGAAGAACAGTAGTTCATTTTGCCCCTCTATAGATGCCTTTGAATTTTACCCTGCCTTCGTGTTATTGCTACATACTGTGTTTGGGGAGATATTCATTGCTGTAAATTTTGTCAGGATTTTGCTAGATTTATCCCACTGGTGCTATAACTTTTTGATTTATGGCATGGTGCAGAATTTTTTCCAGTTAATATAATGTAAAACAAATGCATTATTCGTCTAGCTGAAACTGGGGAGACACTGGAAGGCTTGAGCTGCAGAAACACGGGGGGATTAAGGCTGCAGAAAACTGGTGGGAATTGGCTGGAGATTATCCACAATTTGTGCCACTGTGCATACATTGACAGATTGTGTAGAAGCGGCACTGGCACTGATACCTTGGCCATTTGAATAAGCAGCACTGATACCGTGGGCATGTGTACAAGAGGCACTGATGCTGTGGGCATGTGTATAAGCGGCACAGCTATCATGGGCTTTATTATGTGTATAAGTGGCACTGCTACCCTGGGCTTTATAATGTGTATAAGCGGCACTGATATTGTGTGGCAATGCTCCCTACTTGTGATACCACACCCGTTTTTTGCAGCGTGTGCCTTCAGCGTGCAACTGTTCCTTTAGACAGTATGGGGGTTACGGAACTGTAGTTTGCAGAGGGCGCCGAACACCCTATCGGCCCTGGCATGGCTAATGGGAAGGAAGTAGGTGGCGAGGGAAATGAGTTCCACAACCTCTCCGGGACCACTTTAAGCCCTGAAGAAGAGGCTCTACTGTGTATTGTAAAGTAGTGTAATATGAATCAAGAGCACTGTATGCGGTGTAATGTGAACTAGATTGTGCTACTGTGTGGCGTAACGTAAAGTAGCGGTACAATTCGTAAATTAGGGGTACAATTGTGTGGGAACACCCCTTCCTTGTGAAACCACAACCATTTTTGCTGTTTGCGCCTTTGGTGGCACACTGTCCCTCCCTTAAGTATGGGAGAGGGCGCAAATTTACAGCTTGCAGGGAGGCGCCAAACACCCTAGCACCAGCCCTGACTGCATGCATACTAACACCCCAGTAGCAGCAGAACCTGGAGCAAATAGAGTTAGTCAGTATGCCCCCTTCAGGGATGGCGCCTGGAGGCAACCGTCTTCCACTGACTCCTGTATTTATGTCCTTGAGCAGGATACTCCATCATCTTGTATCTGGCATAGTGTAGTTACACAGTTCTTGAGGATTAAAATAACAAGTATTTTGAGTTTTATAGTTAATAATTTCTAGATGTGTTGGACAACACTATGAACCTAGAGTGCAGCAATAGCCAAGTCAAGCAACCCTCATTACCCCCTATATGTCAATGAGATTACTTCCCTGGATCAATCATCAACGACTTAATTTGCTTACACTGGTGGTGGACAAAACAAGGGAAACAGCAGTGACTTCAATGAAATATGATTATTAATACAGTGTATCCGGAAAGTATTCACAGTGCTTCACTTTTTCCACATTTTGTTATGTTACAGCCTTATTCCAAAATGGAATAAATTATTTTTTCCCCCTCAAAATTCTACACACAATACCCCATAATGACAATGTGAAAAAGTTTTTTTGAGATTTTTGCAAATTTATTAAAAATAAAAATCTAAGAAATCACATGTACATAAGTATTCACAGCCTTTGCTCAATACTTTGTTAATGCACCTTTGGCAGCAATTACAGCCTCAAGTCTTTTTGAATATGATGCCACAAGCTTAGCACACCTATCTTTGGGCAGTTTCACCCATTCCTCTTTGCAGCACCTCTCAAGCTCCATCAGGTTGGAAGGGAAGCATCGGTGTACAGCAATTTTCAGATCTCTCCAGAGATGTTCAATCAGATTCAAGTCTGGGCTCTGGCTGGGCCACTCAAGGACATTCACAGAGTTGTCCTAAAGCCACTGCTTTGATATCTTGGCTGTATGCTTAGGGTAATTGTCCTGCTAATAGATGAACCGTCGCCCCAGTAGTGGTCAAGAGCGCCCTGGAGCAGGTTTTCATTCAGAATGTCTCTGTGCATTGCTGCATTCATCTTTCCCTCTATCCTGACTAGTCTCCCAGTTCCTGCCACTAAAAAACATCCCCACAGCATGATGCTGCCACCACCATGCTTCACTGTAAGGATGGTATTGGCCTGGTGATGAGCGGTGCCTGGTTTCCTCCAAACATGACACCTGGCATTCACACCAAAGAGGTCAATCTTTGTCTCATCAGACCTGAGAATTTTGCTTCTCATGGTCTGAGAGTCCTTAAGGTGCATTTTGGCAAACTCCAGGCAGGCTGCCATGTGCTTTTTACTAATGAGTGGTTTCCGTCTGGCCACTCTACAATACAGGCCTGATTGGTGGATTGCTGCAGAGATGGTTGTCCTTCTGGAAGGTTCTCCTCTCTCCACAGAGGAATGCTGTATCTCTGACAGAGTGTCCATTGGGTTCTTGGTCACCTCCCTGACTAGGGCCCTTCTCTCCCGATTGCTCAGTTTAGACGGCCGGACAACTCTTAGAGTCCCAGTGGTTCCGAACGTCTTCCATTTACAGATGATGGAGGCTACTGTACTCGTTGGGACCTTCAAAGCAGCAGATATTTTTCTGTACCATTCCCCAGATTTGTGCCTCGAGACAATCCCGTCTCTGAGGTCTACAGACATTTCCTTTGACTTCATGCTTGGTTTGTGCTCAGACATGCACTGCCAAGTGTGGGACCGTATATAGACAGGTGTGTGCCTTTCCAAATCATGTCCAATCAACTGAATTTACCACAGGTGGACTCCAATTAAGCTGTAGGAACATCTCAAGGATGATCAGTGGAAACAAGATGCACCTTAGCTCAATTTTGAGCTTCATGGCAAAGGCTGTGAATACTTAGGTACATGTGATTTCTTTGTTTTTTATTTTTTAATAAATTTGCAAAACTCTCAAAAAATCTTTTTTTACGTTGTCATTATGGGGTATTGTGTGTAGAGTTTTGAGGGAAACAATGAATTTACTCCATTTTGGAATAAGGCTGTAACATAACAAAATGTGGAAAAAGTGAAGCGCTGTGAATACTTTTCGGATGCACTGTATGCTGCAGAACCATCATTTGCCCTTAATACAGCCTACATTCTACAGAAATAGATTTAAATTAATGTGCTGATTTTTCCCCCCCAGCAATTCAGCTTCTTTGAATGTCACTTTTGTTTGAGAAACTGACAACATAGGCTAAAATTATATTCAAAAGTGATGATTATAGTGGGCACTGACCTTCATCTTAATGTTCCTCAAGCTGTGAATGAACACATCTTGCTGTGTGAGAGGGTAAGGGGGAGGTTAGGGTTACGCTGTGGGTGGTGGTGTTAGGGTTAGGCTCTAGGGTGAGGGTTAAGGGTAGGGATTAGAGAATACTCACACGAACGCCGCTCGTCAGCATTAGGACTTCACCACAAGTGATCACCAGGACCTGGAAGCCACCGCTGCCTTTGAAACCATGTAAGTTATCACTGGAGCACCAGGGATGGTATATCAACATATTTCATGTCGACATTTTGAAATTCTTGTGTCAACATTGGGAATATCAGCTTGATGAATATTGACCTTGTATACCACACCCACCAAGAAAGAGATCATCTTCTAACTGTTGGTACTCAGGATTATAGGCTTCTTTAGATATTCTTCATATTTAAAACCTACCCGCTGTTGGGAAAAGGGTAAAGAATGATCCATCTATTCATATAGCACATTTCCAATCATCAAATGTCCAGTTCGAGCAGTTATTTAACCAGCATAGTTGCTTTTTAGCATTATGGCAGTGGTTCTCTTGGATTGGTGGTCAGGACCAATTCAAATTATTGACGGTTACTGTAATAGGCAAAACCAGTGCTGGTGGCTGCCAATCATAAAATATGTGGACAAACAGAAGTGAATTCTGTACCTCACCATATTACTGAACCGAAGGATGGCATATAAACACTTCACTTAATTTTATATATATATTTTTATAAAATTCTCAATAAGAAACTTTTGGTCTAGAGGTGCTGTGAAAAAAAATCTGATACCCTAGGGCGCCGTGATTCAAAAAAGTTTAGGAATTACTGCATTATGACCTACAATGAGTGGTTTGAAACATCAGCTCTACCGTAGATTTTGGCTTTATAAAGCTCTAGTCAACTGTTTTGCACGAAACAGAACAGATGTGTCCTTTTTTCCTGAGCCTTCAGTTGCACACCAGATCCCGTGCTACTCGGCCAAGCCAAGCGTCTTTTTCACTCAAAATGTGTGTCTTATTCATGTAAGTAAAACACCTGGGAGAGACAGAAGTGCTTTGCTAGTATACACTGACCACTGTGAGTGAGGGACATATGTACATCTGTGTGTGCAACGGAGTCTGAATTTGTGTAAGAGGGGCTCTGATGCAACAGCTTTTCCTCATGTCAAGTTCCATTCTGCACCACGTGTGACTTTGTATGGAATCTTGTGGGCATCCCGATGCTTGGAATGCTGCCGGTGAGAACACGACGCTGGAATACGGACACCCGTCAGGATCCCAACAGCCGGAATCCCGAATGTAAGTATGTCTTGGGGAAGGAAGGGTTAGGTACTAGCGGTAGGGCTAGGGTTAGGGCTGTTAGAAAGGAGGGTTAGGAGGAGGAAGGGGGGAGGTTTAGCATACTTACCCTCTAGGTGACGGGATTGTGAGCGTCAGCATGACGCTGACGGTCATGTGACCACCAGCATTGTAAATGCCTGCATCTCGTACCCAACCCCTTTGTATGTGTGTAAAACCAATTCCTGTGTAGTTAAAGTCCCAGCCTCGTGTCTCTAGTGCGCTGTTTGCGGCTTTTTTGATGCATCTATGATGCGACTAGTATGCAAAATTTAAAGAAAACCATGGTACGCTACTTATAAGTGAGCATCTCAGTTGCACTGGGAGACTTATACCGTATAGCGTACAGATTGCCAGTGTATGAGGACACATATGTACGTTCCAACAGATGAGTATTGAGCTCCATAGATTCCATAGTTTTATGATTTTTTTTTCATATATTTTTGGTAAATATTAACACTTCAAGTAGATAGTAATGAATTTAATAAGGAAACTCAATATTATCTTCACTGGCAAGATATTCCACACCTTTACAGTGATATGGATGTATTTTCTCTATCCCTTTATTTTTTCTTTGTGATTTTGCTGAAAGCCAGCATTGGGTGTGGTATACAAGATCTACAGTTATTAGGGCTACAGTCATTACGTCAACCCCATATGGTCAACATACAAAAGGTTGACGCTTACAAAAGGTCAACATGGACAAAGTTCGACATATGAAAGGTTGATATTGGAAAAGGTAGACAGGTTCAGAAGGGTTAACATGGAAATGGTCAACACAAAAAACGTTGACGCAGGTTTTTGGGGGGTGTTTTTAATTTTTGGGGTTAGTGTTGATAATTTTATTCATCTGGGACCGCTATTTGTAGAAACACGTCTCCTCAGGGGCTCGCTTAGCTCGCCAGGCTTCGCCGCAGTGTCTCGCTCCACTCTGCTTCGGTCAACACACGGTAACTAGCCACTTGCCTGGCATGGTCACATCAGATGCGACCACACCAGGCTGGGCTTTCCCTAACATGGTCGCATCTGATGCGACCAGTCAGAAAGCCCACTGTGCAGCAGCAGGAAGCAAAGCTTCCTGTAATTGATGCTGTCAGAGGGAACTCCGGTCCCTCTGCTTCCTGGTTCCCTCCACCCCATTCCCCCCATTTCCTGCCGTGCTGCCAATCATTGCTGATCGGTCAGCCCGGCAGCACCCCCCATACTGCGGCTGCAAACACTAGCAGCCGCTGGAGAACTGTTAAAAAACAGCCCCTCACCTTCGAGAGGGGCTCCTGGGCAAGCTGAAGACCTGCTGTCTAAATACAGAAGTCGCGATGATCGAGATGTTCCAATAATCGATGGTCACAATGTTTTGACCATTGATGTTGGCACCGATGTTCTTTACAACTAATTTTTTTTTTTTTTCAATGTTCGTTTTGGGTTTGTTTGTTTTTAAAGAAAATAGTTTTGGACAATGTATATTTTAATATTAACCTAATTCGATTATAAAAAAAACCCCAACAATTTCTGAACAGTTTTTGGAAAAAATATTCGTCAGTTAAGTGGATAAAGGTTATGATTTCTGACATGGATAGTCAAGGATGGAAAAAGTCAAAAACATTTAAAAAAAAATGTGATGCCCATATGGAGAGGGGACAGCAGCACCAGAGCGGGGCAAAGCAACTCCGGCCGAGGGGGCCCTTATGACAGGGGGGCCCGGGGTACTGACCCCCCCCCCCCACCCCCTTCTTAATCCGGCTCTGAGTATCGGAGAAACACAACTAAAGCAAATCTAGATGACTAAAATTAATTAGTGCAAGTACCTGCGTTTATGTAACCCATGCACTTTTAAATATTCTAAGTTTATCTATGTATATAAATATTTCCATGTATGCTTGTGATGGATACAAAGTGCTTTTGCACTAAGTAACAAGTATATTATATACTGTATACAGTAACAAACTTATTCGAGCTGTTCTTTTTTTCAAGTATAAGTTTCAAGCTAATTTGCCTAATTTGGGAGGAAAACGGTTTACCATACTGTACAGTTTCCTTAGATGTGATGTTTCGGTGAAGACTTTTCCGCCACTATCAGATACAGATGCGCTACTGTACTGAAATATGTTCCCTTAGAGAGTGTCTACTAAACTGCCGGAAAAAGATAAAATATACAGCTGTGTTCTAATGGGAAATTCTTAGCGTTGATACAAATCAATTAAGCAGATGCTAACAACATTGAAATTCAAAAACTATTATTCTCAGCAACTTTATCACTTAAATACCTCTGGTGAGAATTTATAGTAGGGGTCCTATTAAACGCTAGATTTTTGTTTCAAAAGTAGCAGTCTTTGTTTGCCATTAACAGCGCTTTAGAATGACTTTTATATAAATGAATTAGAAAATGCAGCATAAATGCTTCAAAATAATATTAAGACTGTAACATCATTCATAAATGCAAAGGGGTAGGTATAGTATATTCCGAGGCGTTTTCAGATGGTGGAACAACTTCTGTTGACTTGAATGGGGATGTGTTACCATCTGCGTTGATTGATACACCAGCATTTCAGCTGTCCCTTGTATCAAGACAAAAATCTAGGAAAAGTTCTATTTCTACCTACTCAAAAGAAAATAAACAATTAATATATATTTTTACTAAACTCAACCTCTAAATGTAAAGCTCCTTCTAATTAATGTATGGAAGAATGCATTTTATCTGTAGCATGATTTCCCATACGTGGACCACTATAGAACTAAAAGGGTCATTCTGACCCGGTCGCACGCAGCGGTTCTTCACTTGCGGTATGAACGAGTCGGAACTGCGGCTGCGCGGTGCCCACATTGTACACGCGCGTCATTGCCCAGCGACGCCAGTCGCCAGGCAACGATGCCAGGACAGAAGGAAGCGATCGCAAGAAGATTGACAGCGGGAAGGAGGATTGGGGTGTCTACTCACCGTTTCTCGGGCGTGGTAAGGCGAACACAGGCGCGTCCAGGCGTTTGGAGGGCGGATGTCAGACATCACAGCCGGGACCTTCATCGCTGGATCCGTTGCACTGGGTAAGTAGCTGCAGGGCTGGTCTTGTTTTGCAGGAAACTTTTTTAGCATAGCAGGGCTACATAAGTGATCGCAGCCCTGCTATGCTAAAATACACTCCCCCATAGGCGGCATCAAGTTGATCGCACGAGCAGCAAAAAGTTGCTATGTGCGATCAACTCGGAATGACCCCCTAAGGGCCTAATTCATGTTTGGACACAATGGGGCGTTTATCAGCAGACTGTGCATGTGTCACAATCGCAGTGTGCTCGATGTGCAAAGGTGCCGCTGCGATCTCACTCACAATGAGGATTTCATGGAAAAGTGATTGACCAGAATTGACTGTTTGGAGATGTGTGGCTTTATGGGGTGTGGTTGGGAAAACGCAGGCGTGTCATGGTCGTTTTGGCTGTGAGCTCATGCATTCAAAAACATGGCATCTGAGTCGCTACTGCTGTGTCCAGTCTGCGTAGCCATAGACCATCCCTTCGCCTCGATGTTCCTCGCTTTTGTGTATAGGCTGTGAATGTGTACGCAGTTTCGATTGAGTTTGTGATGGCTCCGGGGGGCGTCTCTTGTCATTCCTGGGCAGCAGCTGCACTTACTAACATTAGCAGCTCCGTAACCTAGAGAATCGCACTTGCTGATGCATTAGCGTACAAATAAGAATTAGGCCCTAAGCCCGATTTGTGCTCAAACTGTCTACTCCCACTGACTGTGTACAGGGCACTTGCATACATTTTATGACTCCCCTGCAGCGTTGAGGTCCAAGTGGGATATGTGCCATTTACAGCAAGCGGCGGGGTCACAAAACTGCCCACTTCACTGGGGAACTGAGCAGGATCCAAGAGGGGGAAGCGGTTCAAATACTGCCAGTCGAGATCCCGCCGGTCACAATACCAACATTGGACTTCTGACAGGTGGTGACATGCCACCGCCAGAATACACAGGCTATTCTCCCTCTGTGTCCACCAGAGGTTAAAGTGAGCCAGAATGGGGCGGAACTGTTTTCTGTCAGTTCCATTTGGAGACGGAACCAGTTCCGCCTCCTACGGCTCACCTAACCCAGGGAGATGCCAGAAGCCCGCTCAGATTTTGTTACCAGCGGTTGCCCGGCTCCTTCTCCTCAGCAGCAGCCGGAGGCAGGAGCTCACTCCTGAGCTCTGGCTTCCGGCTCAGGCAGTGTGCGGCTGTGCAGTGCTATGGGAGAGGAGCTCCGAGGAGCGGGCGGCCAGGCGGAGGGCAGCGGTCCAGAAGCAGGAGCGGGGGTTGGTGAGTATTATGTTTATTTTTATTTTTTTTGTGAGTGTGTGTGTAAGTGGTGCTACTAGAGGAGGCACATCTAATGGGGGTACAACTACTGGGGACATATCTACTGGGGGCATAACTACAAGGGGCACAACTACCGGGGGCAGGGCCGGTGCAAGGGTATTCGGTGCCTCCCTGCAAACTATAAATTTGCACCCTCCCTCCCATACTTAATAAAGGGACAGTGCGCACCCAAGTTCGGCGCCCCCCCATTCCCCCCTCCTCCAATAGGGCTTGCACTTAACACTGCAGACTGGATTCCCGTGCACACTCCCCAGTCAGTGAAAGCCCCACACTGCTCACCCGCACGGTGTCCCGGCCGGCTCCTCACTGTGCAGCACGATCCCTTGGGTCTTCAGCTACTGTACACCTGGAAGGCGTTGGCAGCAAGGAAGGATAACTGCCTCACACAGGCACTTCTGCGGCACCCGGAGTGTGGAGGGAGTGAGAGATGCGGCCACACACAGAGAAAGCAGGAACCCAGATGCCAGGAGAAGGGACGCCAGCTCAGTGCAGGCCGCGTGTACAGCCTCCGGACCCCGGGCTACTCAGCCAGGCAGCGCCTATTTATAAGGGACACCGATGTGTTCCTGGTGCTTTCCGGTTTAGCCGCTGTGCTCGGTGGCTCCTCTACTACAGCAACTGCAGAATGGGTACAAATGGAACGGGGGACAACGGAGGAAGTGTTTCCTTCTGGGCTGGAACCCTGGTGGCAACAGACTCCGTTGTCTCCGGCAGTTCCAACCCTGGACAGACACATAGATAGATAGATAGATAGATAGATAGATAGATAGATAGATAGATAGATAGATAGATAGATAGATAGATAGATAGATATTAGACAAACAGATAAATAGATAATAGACAGACACATAGACAGATCGATAGATAGATAATAGACAGACACATAGATAGATCGATAGATAGATAATAGACAGACACATAGATAGATAATAGATAGATAGACAATCACACATAAAAACAAAACTCACTTAGTTCCTCTGTACTGTTCCCGGGCAGTCTCTCTATTGTTCCTGAGTCCTGGTAGGTGATGAGATGGCTCTGTGCATGGAGATGGGGGCATCTAGTGGCTTATGGCAGTCAGCAGTAACTGCAGCTCTCTGCTCCCGGAGTCAGTCCTGCCCCCACACCTCCTCCTGCTAGTGTCACTGAGTTGACACAGGACGGGAAGTAGATGACATCTGCGGCATGGCTGGAAGTGCCGCGATCCAGGCTGCTGGCTGCCGCTGCTTGTACAGTGATAGGCGCAGCGGCTGCTGGCAGCAACAGCACAGGGATGCAGAGCAGGGAGAGCGCCTCTCATGCCTGGTGCCTCCCTGCACTGCATCCCGTTGCTGAGCGGGTTCCGCCGACTCTGACTGGGGGCACAACTACTGAGAGCACATCTGATTGGGGCATAACTACTGACTGGGGGACATATCTACTGGGGGCACATCTACCAGGGGCATAACTACTGACTGGGGGACATATCTACTGGGGGCATAACTACTGACTGGGGGACATATCTACTGGGTGCACATCTACCGTGGGCATAACTACAAGGGGCACATCTACTGGGGGCATAACTACTGACTGAGGGCAAAACTACTGGGGGGCAATATTACTCGGGGGCATTACTACTGGGGGCACTACTAATGAGGGTATTGCATAGGAGGCATTTAATAAGGGGCATCACTCCTGGGGACATAAAGGGCACTAATTCTGGGGGCACTGCATAAGGGACACCAATACCATGGGCTCTATATAAAGGGCACTACAACTGTGTCACTACCACTACAGTGGGCATTGCATAAGGGGCACTACTACTGAGGGCATTGTATAAGGGGCACTACTGCTGTGGGCATTATGTGTATTTGTGGTGCTACTACTGTGGGCTTTGTGTATAAGGGGCACTAATGTGTGTCATAACATGAATAAGGGACATTACTATCTTATTCACATTACTATGTGGTGTAATGTGAATAAGATTGTGCTACTGTGTGGCATAATTTGAATTGGGGATACTATTGGGTGACCACGTGCGCAATTCCTTTATTGCACAGGCGTGGGTGGGGAGATGAGTTCCACCTCCTCTCTAGGACCACTTTAAGCACTGGTGTCCACGACACCCATAGAGGAGAATATAAACTGTGGCGAGCCACCGTGCCCGCAGAGAGCCAGCAAGGAGCTTTCTAGCACTTGCACCCCAACATTTTGGAGTCTCCAAGACATTCATGGGGAGTTGGCAAAGTATTGGTGACAGAAGATTCCCACTGCGCTAATAGTAAGAATGGGATAAGTTCACAGAGCTCAACTAACATATGGCCAATGAAATGGTTTGATAATCCAAAGCTATGTGCACACTGTCAGTACTACCATTAGGCAAACCCAGGTGATTGCTCAGGGCACCAATGATTGGGTAGTATTTATCAAATGCATGGGCAATTTCTCTACTGGTCCACCTTAGTTTACATTTTCCACTGCCAGATAACCAACCAATGGTTCACATCTCACATCCGTGTGGCAGGTGGGTTAGAGGGGCATATAACCCCAGCACCAGCTCAGACATATTGTATGCATTAGTTGGTGATGTACTGTAGAACTGTAACATGACTATAACAAAGGGAAGGAATACAATTATTACTAACTGAGGATGCATCACAGATATTCCAGGTCCATCTTAGGTGTGGGCCTCATGGCAAATGGGACTAGCTACAGATATTTTTCTCATACGTCCTAGAGGATGCTGGGGTCCACTTCAGTACCATGGGGTATAGACGGTTCCACAGGAGCCATGGGCACTTTAAGACTTTTCAAAGGGTGTGAACTGCCTCCTCCCTCTATGCCCCTCCTCCAGACCTCCGTTTAGAAAATGTGCCCAGGCAGACTGGATGCACTCCAGGGGAGTTCTACTGAGTTTCTCTGAAAAGACTTATGGGGGTCATTCCGAGTTGTTCGCTCGTTATTTCTCTGACGTCCTAAGTGGATGCTGGGGACTCCGTCAGGACCATGGGGAATAGCGGCTCCGCAGGAGACAGGGCACAAAAGTAAAAGCTTTAGGATCAGGTGGTGTGCACTGGCTCCTCCCCCTATAACCCTCCTCCAAGCCTCAGTTAGGTTTTTGTGCCCGGCCGAGAAGGGTGCAATCTAGGTGGCTCTCCTAAAGAGCTGCTTAGAGTAAAAGTTTTATTAGGTTTTTTATTTTCAGTGAGTCCTGCTGGCAACAGGCTCACTGCAACGAGGGACTTAGGGGAGAAGAAGTGAACTCACCTGCGTGCAGGATGGATTGGCTTCTTAGGCTACTGGACACTAGCTCCAGAGGGACGATCACAGGTACAGCCTGGATGGGTCACCGGAGCCGCGCCGCCGACCCCCTTGCAGATGCTGAAGAGAGAAGAGGTCCAGAAATCGGCGGCTGAAGACTTCTCAGTCTTCATGAGGTAGCGCACAGCACTGCAGCTGTGCGCCATTGCTCTCAGCACACTTCACACCAACGGTCACTGAGGGTGCAGGGCGCTGGGGGGGGGCGCCCTGGGCAGCAATGAAAATACCTATACTGGCTAAAAATACATCACATATAGCCTCTGGGGCTATATGGATGTATTTAACCCCTGCCAGGTTGTCAGAAAAACGGGAGAAGAAGCCAGCCGAAAAGGGGGCAGGGCCTATTCTCCTCAGCACACAGCGCCATTTTCCCTCACAGAACTGCTGGTGGGAAGGCTCCCAGGCTCTCCCCTGCACTGCACTACAGAAACAGGGTTAAAACAGAGAGGGGGGGCACTTATTTGGCGATATGATTATATATTAAGATGCTATAAGGGGAAAACACTTATATAAAGGTTGTCCCTGTATAATTATAGCGTTTTGGTGTGTGCTGGCAAACTCTCCCTCTGTCTCCCCAAAGGGCTAGTGGGGTCCTGTCCTCTATCAGAGCATTCCCTGTGTGTGTGCTGGGTGTCGGTACGTGTGTGTCGACATGTATGAGGACGATGTTGGTGAGGAGGCGGAGCAATTGCCTGTAATGGTGATGTCACTCTCTAGGGAGTCGACACCGGAATGGATGGCGTATTTAGGGAATTACGTGATAATGTCAACAAGCTGCAAGGTCGGTTGACGACATGAGACGGCCGGCAAACAAATTAGTACCTGTCCAGGCGTCTCAAACACCGTCAGGGGCTTTAAAACGCCCATTTACCTCAGTCGGTCGACACAGACACAGACAGGGACACTGACTCCAGTGTCGACGGTGAAGAAACAAACGTATTTTCCTTTAGGGCCACACGTTACATGTTAAGGGCAATGAAGGAGGTGTTACATATTTCTGATACTACAAGTACCACAAAAAAGGGTATTATGTGGGGCGTGAAAAAACTACCTGTAGTTTTTCCTGAATCAGATAAATTAAATGAAGTGTGTGATGATGCGTGGGTTTCCCCCGATAGAAAATTATTGGCGGTATACCCTTTCCCGCCAGAAGTTATGGCGCGTTGGGAAACATCCTTTAGGGTGGATAAGGCGCTCACACGCTTATCAAAACAAGTGGCGTTACCGTCTCCAGATACGGCCGCCCTCAAAGAGCCAACTGATAGGAGGCTGGAAAATATCCTAAACAGTATATACACACATACTGGTGTTATACTGCGACCAGCGATCACCTCAGCCTGGATGGGCAGCGCTGGGGTGGCTTGGTCGGATTCCCTGACTGAAAATATTGATACCCTTGACAGGGACAGTATTTTATTGACTATAGAGCATTTAATTCCCAGCAGGTGATAATCAAAGTACCCCTCCTACAACAAGGAAAGGGGTATTATTCCACACTATATTGTGGTACTGAAGCCAGATGGCTCGGTGAGACCTATTCTAAATCTGACATATTTGAACACTTACATACAAAGGTTCAAATCAAGATGGAGTCACTCAGAGCAGTGATAGCGAACCAGGAAGAAGGGGACTATATGGTGTCCCTGGACATCAGGGATGCTTACCTCCATGTCCCAATTTGCCCTTCTCACCAAGGGTACCTCAGGTTCGTGGTACAGAACTGTCACTATCAGTTTCAGACGCTGCCGTTTGGATTGTCCACGGCACCCCGGGTCTTTACCAAGGTAATGGCCGAAATGATGATTCTTCTTCAAAGAAAATGGACGATCGCCTGATAAGGGCAAGGTCCAGAGAACAGTTGGAGGTCGGAGTAGCACTATCTCAAGTAGTTCTACGACAGCACGGGTGGATTCTAAATATTCCAAAATCGCAGCGGTTTCCGACGACACGTCTACTGTTCCTAGGGATGATTCTGGACACAGTCCAGAAAAGGGTGTTTCTCCCGGAGAAGAAAGCCAGGGAGTTATCCGAGCTAGTCAGGAACCTCCTAAAACCAGGAAAAGTGTCAGTGCATCATTGCACAAGGGTCCTGGGAAAAATGGTGGCTTCTTACGAAGCGAATCCATTCGGCAGATTTCACGCAAGAACTTTTCAGTGGGATCTGCTGGAAAAATGGTCCGGATCGCATCTTCAGATGCATCAGCGGATAACCCTGTCTCCAAGGACAAGGGTGTTTCTTCTGCGGTGGCTGCAGAGTGCTCATCTACTAAAGGGCCGCAGATTCGGCATTCAGGACTGGGTCCTGGTAACCACGGATGCCAGCCTGAGAGGCTGTGGAGCAGTCACACAGGGAAAAAATTTCCAGGGAGTGTGATCAAGTCTGGAGACTTCTCTCCACATAAATATACTGGAGCTAAGGACAATTTACAATGCTCTAAGCTTAGCAAGACCTCTGCTTCAAGGTCAGCCGGTATTGATCCAGTGGGACAACATCACGGCAGTCGCCCACGTAAACAGACAGGGCGGCACAAGAAGCAGGAGGGCAATGGCAGAAACTGCAAGGATTCTTCGCTGGGCGGAAAATCATGTGATAGCACTGTCAGCAGTGTTCATTCCGGGAGTGGACAACTGGGAAGCAAACTTCCTCAGCAGGCACGACCTCCACCCGGGAAAGTGGGGACTTCATCGGGAAGTCTTCCACATGATTGTGAACCGTTGGGAAAGACCAAAGGTGGACATGATGGCGCCCCGCCTGAACAAAAAACTGGACAGGTATTGCGCCAGGTCAAGAGACCCTCAGGCAATAGCTGTGGACGTTCTGGTAACACCGGTGGTGTACCAGTCGGTGTATGTGTTCCCTCCTCTGCTTCTCATACCCAAGGTACTGAAAATTATAAGACGTAGAGGAGTAAGAACTATACTCGTGGCTCCGGATTGGCCAAGAAGGACTTGGTACCCGGAACTTCAAGAAATGCTCACAGAGGACTCATGGCCTCTGCCGCTAAGAAGGGACTTGCTTCAGCAAGTACCATGTCTGTTTCCAAGACTTACCGCGGCTGCGTTTGACGGCATGGCGGTGGAACGCCGGATCCTAAGGGAAAAAGGCATTCCGGAAGAGGTCATTCCTACCCTGGTCAAAGCCAGGAAGGAGGTGACCGCACAACATTATCACCACATGTGGCGAAGATATGTTGCATGGTGTGAGGCCAGGAAGGCCCCCACGGAGGAATTTCAACTCGGTCGATTCCTGCATTTCCTACAAACAGGAGTGTCTATGGGCCTCAAATTGGGGTCTATTAAGGTTCAAATTTCGGCCCTGTCGATTTTCTTCCAAAAAGAATTGGCTTCAGTTCCTGAAGTCCAGAAGTTTGTCAAGGGAGTACTGCATATACAACCCCCTTTTGTGCCTCCAGTGGCACTGTGGGATCTCAACGTAGTTCTGGGATTCCTCAAATCACATTGGTTTAAACCGCTCAAATCTGTGGATTTTAAATATCTCACATGGAAAGTGACCATGCTGTTGGCCCTGGCCTTGGCCAGGCGAGTGTCAGAATTGGCGGCTTTGTCTCACAAAAGCCCATATCTGATTGCCCATTCGGACAGGGCAGAGCTGCGGACTCGTCCCCAGTTTCTCCCTAAGGTGGTGTCAGCGTTTCACCTGAACCAGCTTATTGTGGTACCTGCGGCTACTAGGGACTTGGAGGACTCCAAGTTGCTAGATGTTGTCAGGGCCCTGAAAATATAGGTTTCCAGGACGGCTGGAGTCAGGAAAACTGACTTGCTGTTATCCTGTATGCACCCAACAAACTGGGTGCTCTTGCTTCTAAGCAGACGATTGCTAGTTGGATGTGTAGTACAATTCAGCTTGCACATTCTGTGGCAGGCCTGCCACAGCCAAAATATGTAAATGCCCATTCCACAAGGAAGGTGGGCTCATCTTGGGCGGCTGCCCGAGGGGTCTCGGCATTACAACTTTGCCGAGCTGCTACTTGGTCAGGGGCAAACACGTTGAAAAATTCTACAAATTTGATACCCTGGCTGAGGAGGACCTGGAGTTCTCTCATTCGGTGCTGCAGAGTCATCCGCACTCTCCCGCCCGTTTGGGAGCTTTGGTATAATCCCCATGGTCCTGACGGAGTCCCCAGCATCCACTTAGGACGTCAGAGAAAATAAGAATTTACTTACCGATAATTCTATTTCTCGTAGTCCGTAGTGGATGCTGGGCGCCCATCCCAAGTGCGGATTGTCTGCAATACTTGTACATAGTTATTGTTACAAAAATCGGGTTATTATTGTTGTGAGCCATCTTTTCAGAGGCTCCGCTGTTATCATGCTGTTAACTGGGTTCAGATCACAGGTTGTACAGTGTGATTGGTGTGGCTGGTATGAGTCTTACCCGGGATTCAAAATCCTTCCTTATTGTGTACGCTCGTCCGGGCACAGTATCCTAACTGAGGCTTGGAGGAGGGTCATAGGGGGAGGAGCCAGTGCACACCACCTGATCCTAAAGCTTTTACTTTTGTGCCCTGTCTCCTGCGGAGCCGCTATTCCCCATGGTCCTGACGGAGTCCCCAGCATCCAATACGGACTACGAGAAATAGAATTATCGGTAAGTAAATTCTTATTTTTTTTGTCGCAACGGAGCGAATAGTCGCTAATGCGCATGCGCAATGTCCGCAGTGCGACTGCGCCAAGTAAATTTGCTATGCAGTTAGGAATTTTACTCACGGCATTACAAGGTTTTTTCTTCGTTCTGGTGATCGTAATGTGATTGACAGGAAGTGGGTGTTTCTGGGCGGAACTGGCCGTTTTATGGGTGTGTGTGAAAAAACGCAACCGTTTCTGGGAAAAACGCGGGAGTGGCTGGAGAAACGGAGGAGTGTCTGTCTGGGCGAACGCTGGGTGTGTTTGTGACGTCAAACCAGGAACGACAAGCACTGAACTGATCGCAGATGCCGAGTAAGTTTGGAGCTACTCAGAAACTGCTAAGAAGTGTCTATTCGCAATTCTGCTAATCTTTCGTTCGCAATTTTGATAAGCTAAGATTCACTCCCAGTAGGCGGCGGCTTAGCGTGTGCAAAGCTGCTAAAAGCAGCTTGCGAGCGAACAACTCGGAATGACCCCTATGTTAGGTTTTTTATTTTCAGGGAGAACTGCTGGCAACAGTCTCCCTGCTTCGTGGGACTTAGGGGGCAGAAGTAGGAACCAACTTCCTGAATAGTTTCATGGCTCTGCTTCTGGCTGACAGGACACCATTGGCTCCTGAAGGGTACTGAACGCTAGCTGCGGCTATGTGCTCACTCCCACAGCACGCTGTCACTCCCCTTGCAGAGCCAGAAGTCAGAAGACAGGTGAGTGTTAGAAGAAAGGATCTTCAATCAAAGTGACGGCTAAAGGTACCGCGCGGCTGACGGGAGTGCAGCGCGCCATGTTGCCCACACATAAACAGGCACTGCAGGGCGCGGGGGGGGGGGACGGGGGGGGCAGCATGAAACCTATTGAAACTGGCATAAATAAGGGGCATAAGTTGCTGAGGCACAGTCCTACCCCCGCCAGTATAAAAAATGACCTCATAAATGCTGAGGAGAAACGCGCCATTGAGGGGTCGGGGCTTCCTCCTCAGTCAGCCAGCACACTGCTCAGCGCCATTTTCTCTCCTTCCAGGCTGCAGAGAAGAACACTGGTCCTCCTCCACTGCTGAACAAGTATCAGGGTGCAAAATGGGGGGGGGGGGGGGCACAGTGAATTTGGTGCTATATAATTGCGTGATTAACATTATAAAAGCGCTGCATGTCAGTGGGCATTTTGTGTTCACAGACATTGTGTTACTGGCGCTGGGTTTTGAACGGGCAAATCCTATCTGTGTCCTTCTGACCGATTTTACTGTGGGTCTGTCCCCTATAAGTCCCGGAGTGTCTGTGGTGTGGTTGTGCACGTGTGTGACATGTCTGAGGCAGGGAGCTCTTCCCCTGAGGGAGCCATTTTAGGGACACAGAGTTGTAATGTGGTGGGGCTGCCGGCACACCACGAGCCTGAATGGGTGAAAGAATTACGTGATAGTGTGAATCATATCAGTAAGAGATTGGATAAGTCTGAGTCTCATGCAGAGAGCTGGAGAAAATCAGTGGAAGATGTGATTTTTCATAGTCCTGCTTTTTCATCCAAATAGTACATACTGATACCGACACAGACTCTGATTCCTGTGTCGACGATAGTGATTCCAGGGGGATAGATCCTAAATTGGCAAAAAGCATTCAATACATGATTGTTGCTATAAAGGAAGTTTTGGAAGTTACGGAAGCCCCTCCTGTACCTCAGGAGAAGGCTTATTTTTATAAAGAAAGGAAAATGAATGTAACTTTTCCTCCTTCTCATGAGCTAAATACCTTATTTGAGGGAGTTTGGGTAAACCCTGAAAAGAAATTTCAGATTCCCAAAAGGATTCAGGTTGCTTATCCTTTCCCGGCAGGGGACAGGAAAAGGTGGGAGTCACCCCCCGTATTAGACAGTGCCCTGTCAAGGTTAACTAAAAAAGCGATTCTCCCTGCACCTGGGACGGCTTCACTGAAGGAGCCGGCAGACCGCAAGTTGTAGACTACGTTAAAATCTATTTATATGGCCAATGGTACATTGCTCAGGCCCACCATTGCTTGCGCATGGGTGAGTAGGGCTATCGAAAAATGGTCAGATAACCTGTCATCGGAAATTGACACTATAGATAGAGATGAGATACTCCTAACGTTAGGTCATATCAAAGACGCTGCTGCATACATGCTAGAAGCCATGAAAGATATTGGACTCTTGGGTTCAAAAGCTGCTACCATGGCAGTATCAGCTTGGAGGGCGTTGTGGATTCGCCAGTGGAATGCTGATGCAGATTCCAAAAGAAATATGGAGGCTCTCCCGTATAAAGGTGAGGCCTTGTTTGGAGATGGGCTGGATGCATTAGTCTCTGCGGCTACCGCAGGTAAGTCGACATTCTTGCCTTATGCTCCTTTACCGGCGAAAAAGACACATCACTCTCACATGCAGTCCTTTCGGCCCAACAAATACAAAAAGGCCAAAGGTTCCCCCTTCTTTGCAGGTAGGAGAAGGGGAAAAGGAAAGAAATCCGCAGCGTCTCCAGGATCGCAGGAGCAGAAATCAATTCCTGCTTCTGCCAAATCTGCAGCATGACGCTGGGGCTCCCTTGCGGGAGTCCGCTCGGGTGGGAGCACGTCTGAAACTTTTCAGTCAGATCTGGCTTCAATCTGGCCTGGACCCATGGGTCTTACAAATAGTGTCCCATGGATACAAACTGGAGTTTCAGGATGTCCCCCATCCCGATTTTTCACATCGACCTTGCCAGCTTCTCTTCCAGACAGAGAAATAGTAACAGCTGCAATTCAAAAATTATGTCAGGATCAAGTCATTGTCCTGGTACCCTTGTCACAGCAAGGAGTAGGTTTTTATTCAAGCTTTTTCGTAGTGCCGAAGCCGGATGGCTCGGTCAGACCAATTTTAAACCTGAAAGATCTGAATCTCTACCTCAAAAGGTTCAAGTTCAAGATGGAATCTCTGAGGGCAGTGATTTCCAGTCTGGAGGAAGGGGATTTCATGGTGTCAGTATACATAAAAGATGCTTATTTGCATGTTCCCATTTGTCCTCCTCACCAAGCTTATTTGAGATTCGCAGTACAGGATTGCCATTACCATTTCCAGACGTTGCTGTTCGGGCTCTCCACGGCAGCGTGGGTATTCACCAAGGTGATGGCAGAGATGATGGTCCTCCTTCAACAACAAGGAGTCAATATAATTCCTTACCTAGATGATCTCCTGATAAAAGCGATATCCAGGGAATGGTTGGTGCAGAACATTGCACTCTCCCTGTCAGTACTCCAACAACACGGTTGGATCATGAATTTTCTATAGTCACAATTGGAACCGACAACAAGATTGTCCTTTCTGGGAATGATACTGGACACAGAAGTACAGAGAGTATTTCTCCCAGTAGAAAAGGCTCTGGAAATCCAGATAATGGTCAAACAGATTTTGAAACCAACAAGAGTGTCAATACATCAATGTATTCGGTTGTTGGGGAAGATGGTGGCGGCCTATGAGGCCATACAGTTTGGCCGATTCCATGCCAGAGTTTTCCAGTGGGACCTGTTGGACAAGTGGTCCGGATCCCACCTACACATGCACCGGAAGATAATCCTGTCCTCCAAAGCCAGGATTTAGCTCCTGTGGTGGCTACACAGTTCTCACCTACTAGAGGGACGCAGGTTCGGGATTCAGGACTGGGTCCTAGTAACCACGGATGCAAGCCTCTGAGGCTGGGGAACAGTCACACAGGGGGAAAGCTTCCAAGGAAAATGGTCAATTCAGGAAACCTGCCTTCACATAAATGCTCTGGAATTGAGAGCCATTTACAACGACCTTCTACAAGCGGTACATCTTCTTCAAGATCAACCCGTGCAGATCCAGTCCGACAATGTAACAGCAGTCGCGTACATAAACCGCCAAGGTGGAACGAAAAGTCTTCGCAGAGGTGACAAGTCTTTGGGGAGTTCCTCAAGTAGACATGATGGCATCTTGTCTCAACAAGAAGCTTCAGAGATATTGTTCCAGGTCGAGAGACCCTCAAGCAATAGCAGTGGATGCACTGGTGATCCAGTGGGTGTTTCGGTCGGTATATGTCTTCCCTCCACTTCCACTGATTCCAAAAGTTCTCAAAATCATAAGAAGAACAAGAGTTCGAGCAATTGTCATTGCCCCAGACTGGCCAAGGAGGGCTTGGTATCCAGATCTTCAGGAGTTGCTCATAGATCCTTGGCCTCTTCCTCCTCGCGAGGACCTGCTGCAACAGGGGCCGTGTGAGTATCAAGACTTACCGCGGCTACGTTTGACGGCATGGCTGTTGAGCGCCGGATTCTAGCCCGAAAGGGTATTCCCAATGAAGTCATTCCCACTCTTATTCAGGCCAGGAAAGCAGTAACGTCTAAACCAGGCATTCCCAACCACGGTCCTCAAGGCACACTAACAGTGCAGGTTTTAGTGATATCCAGGCTGCAGCACAGATGGTTAAATCAAAATAACTGAGCTACTAATTAAGTCACCTGTGCTGAAGCCTGGATATCACTAAAACCTGCACTGTTGGTGTGCCTTGAGGACCGTGGTTGGGAAAGCCTGGTCTAAACATTACCACCGAATTTGGAGAAAATATGTGTCTTGGTGTGAATCCAAGAAGGCTCCTATGGAGGAGTTTCAGTTGGGACGTTTTCTCCATTTTCTGCAGGCTGGTGTGGATGCGGGCCTAAGATTGGGTTCAATCAAGGTCCAGATTTCGGCCTTATCAGTTTTCTTTCAAAAACAATTGGCTTCCCTTCCAGGAGTTCAGACATTCGTGAAAGGGGTGCTGCACATCCAGCCTCCATTTGTGCCTCCAGTGGCACCATGGGACCTTAATGTGGTGTTGCAGTTCCTTCAATCGGATTGGCTTGAACCTCTACAGGAGATAGAATTGAAGTTTCTCACTTGGAAAGTGGTGATGCTTCTGGCCTTGGCATCCGCAAGGGGGTGTCTGAGTTAGGGCTTTGTCTCACAAGAGCCCTTACCTGATCTTCCATGAAGATAGGGCAGAGTTGAGAACTCAACAACAATTTCTTCCAAAGGTGTTTTCGTCTTTTCATATGAACCAACCTATTGTGGTGCCAGTGGCTACTGACACTTTCAGTGAGTCAAAGTCTCTGGACGTGGTCAGAGCTTTGAAAATTTATGTCGCTAGAACAGCTTGGATAAGGAAAACAGAGGCTCTGTTTGTCCTGTATGCTCCCAACAAGATTGGGTGTCATGCTTCTAAGCAGACAATTGCGCGTTGGATCAGAGGGATGATTCAGCACGCTCATTCCACGGCAGGATTGCCGATACCGAAGTCGGTAAATGCCCACTCTACTAGAAAGGAGGGCCCATCCTGGGCAGCTGCCAGGGGAGTCTCGGCATTACAACTTTGCCAAGCAGCTACTTGGTCGGGGTCGAACACGTTTGCAAAATTCTACAAGTTTGACACCTTGGCCGATGAGGACCTCAAGTTTGGTCAATGGTGCTGCAGGGTCATCCGCACTCTCCCGCCCGTACTGGAGCTTTGGTATAACCCCATGGTACTGAAGTGGACCCCAGCATCCTCTAGGACGTATGAGAAAACAGGATTTTAATACCTACCGGTAAATCCTTTTCTCCTAGTCCATAGAGGATGCTGGGCGCCCGACCCAGTGCGTATTCTTCCTGCAGTTGTTAGTTTATAGTTACACAAGTGTTGTGTTACGTTATTTTCAGCATGTTGCTGCAAATGGTTCATGCCTGTTGTAGTGATGAGCGGGTTCGGATCCTCGGGATCCGAACCCGCCTGAACTTCACTTTTTTTTGCACGGGTCCGAGCAACTCGGATCCTCCCGCCTTGCTCGGTTAACCTGAGCGCGCCCGAACGTCATCATCCCACGGTCGGATTCTCTCTCGATTCGTATTCTGTATAAGGAGCCCCGCGTCGCCGCCATTTTTCACTCGTGCATTGGAGATGATCGTGAGAGGACGTGGCTGGCGTCC
Source organism: Pseudophryne corroboree (assembly GCF_028390025.1). Taxonomy (NCBI): domain Eukaryota; kingdom Metazoa; phylum Chordata; class Amphibia; order Anura; family Myobatrachidae; genus Pseudophryne; species Pseudophryne corroboree. The sequence goes on along the minus strand of NC_086445.1, from coordinate 947,242,776 downwards.
TCTCAGTTTCTATGTTCAGTGGGCTGCAAATATCTGTGCTCAGTGTGCTGCAAATATCTGTGCTCAGTGTGCTGCAAATATCTGTGCTCAGTGTGCTGCAAGTGCAAATATCTACGTTCTCTGCCTGAAAAACGCTCCATATCTGTGCTCAGTGTGCTGCAAATATCTGTGCTCAGTGTGCTAATTGCTTTATTGTGGGGACTGGGGACCAGCAGTATTATATAGTAGGAGGACAGTGCAGAGTTTTGCTGACCAGTGACCACCAGTATTATACGTTCTCTGCCTGAAAAACACTCCATATCTGTGCTGCATTGTAGTATATAGTAGGAGGACAGTGCAGAATTTTGCTGACCACCAGTATAACTATATATATATAGCAGTACGGTACAGTAGTCCACTGCTCTACCTCTGTGTCGTCAAGTATACTATCCCATCCATACCTGTGGTGCATTTCAGTTTTGCACAGTTTGCTGACCACCAGTATATAATATATAGCAGTACGGTACAGAAGGCCACTGCTCTACCTACCTCTGTGTCGTCAAGTAGTGTTCCTTCTAGGCTGTTTCAGCAGGGTGCTGCACCCTGCCCATTTTTGTAATGTGAAAAAGCACCCAGCCCTTTTTCAGTGCACCCTGCAGGATCATAAATCGCCCCCTTGTATACAGAATGCAACAGTCAGAGTGCATGTTACAATGTTGTTGTCTACTCCTTGTCCACCTCTGAAATTGGAAACAATTTCTATCAATGAAATGGATGGCAGAGGAGGCACTGTAAATGGCATCACTGCTGTGGCTGCCGGCATAACACAGCACTCTGATATAGAGGGAAAGAACAAGGTAAGCAGAGAGCATGTACTGCTTACACTATTTCCTTAGTAGAAGAACAGACTTTTATTTTGTACCTATACTGTATATTTTAACCCTCTGCTTAACTTTGCCATATTATAACACACAAGGATTATAACTATTTCAGCAGTGGAGGAGATATTTATTATTATCTACTTATTATGTATATACTGTAGCCGTTCTTACAAGAAGACTGGACAAATATAGTATTTTTCTCAGTACAGATGTTGGGTGTTACATGGGTGTCCTATATGTATGTAGGGGTAAATGAAACATTAAGGGGAAAATATATGTATAAAAACTATAAACATATGCGCTATGCTTTGTGCGCAAAGCGTCACCTCAAAAATGTGCCCTTCAAAATGAAAATGTGCCCTCCTCAATGATCAGCACCCTGCCCTAAAAAAATCCTAGAGTGAACACTACGTCAAGTATACTATCGATCCATACCTGTGGTGCATTTCAGTTTTGCATAGTTTGCTGACCACCAGTATATAATAAATAGCAGTACGGTACAGTAGGCCACTGCTCTACCTACCTCTGTGTCGTCAAGTATACTATCCATCCATACCTGTGGTGCATTTCAGTTTTGCACAGTTTGCTGACCACCAGTATATAATATATAGTAGTACGGTACAGTAGGCCACTGCACTACCTACCTCTGTGTCGTCAAGTATACTATCCATCCATACCTGTGGTGCATTTCAGTTTTGCACAGTTTGCTGACCTCCAGTATATAATATATAGCAGTACGGTACAGTAGGCCACTGCTCTACCTACCTCTGTGTCGACAAGTATACTATCCATCCATGCCTGAGGTGCATTTCAGTTTTGCACAGTTTGCTGACCACCAGTATATAATATATAGCAGTACGGTACAGTAGGCCACTGCTCTACCTACCTCTGTGTCGACAAGTATACTATCCATCCATACCTGTGGTGCAATTCAGTTTTGCACAGTTTGCTGACCACCAGTATATAATATATAGCAGTACAGTACAGAAGGCCACTCGGCTTAGTCACACAGCTACCTCATTGCGCCTCTTTTTTTCTTTGCATCATGTGCTGTTTGGGGACTATTTTTTTTGAAGTGCCATCCTGTCTGACACTGCAGTGCCACTCCTAGATGGGCCAGGTGTTTGTGTCGGCCACTTGGGTCGCTTAGCTTAGTCACACAGCTACCTCATTGCGCCTCTTTTTTTCTTTGCATCATGTGCTGTTTGGGGACTATTTTTTTGAAGTGCCATCCTGTCTGACACTGCAGTGCCACTCCTAGATGGGCCAGGTGTTTGTGTCGGCCACTTGGGTCGCTTAGCTTAGTCACACAGCTACCTCATTGCGCCTCTTTTTTTCTTGGCATCATGTGCTGTTTGGGGACTATTTTTTTGAAGTGCCGTCCTGTCTGACACTGCAGTGCCACTCCTAGATGGGCCAGGTGTTTGTGTCGGCCACTTGGGTCGCTTAGCTTAGTCACACAGCTACCTCATTGCGCCTCTTTTTTTCTTTGCATCATGTGCTGTTTGGGGACTATTTTTTTGAAGTGCCATCCTGTCTGACACTGCAGTGCCACTCCTAGATGGGCCAGGTGTTTGTCGGCTACTTGGGTCACTTAGCTTAGTCATCCAACGACCTCGGTGCAAATTTTAGGACTAAAAATAATATTGTGAGGTGTTCAGAATAGACTGGAAATGAGTGTAAATTATGGTTATTGAGGTTAATAATACTACGGGATCAAAATGATCCCCAAATTCTATGATTTAAGCTGTTTTTGAGGGTTTTTTGTAAAAAAACACCCGAATCCAAAACACACCCGAATCCGCCAAAAAATTTTCACGGAGGTTTTGCCAAAACGCATCCGAATCCAAAACACGGCCGCGGAACCGAATCCAAAACCAAAACCTAATTAATTTCCGGTGCACATCACTAGCCTGTTGGCGTGTGTTATGTTGTATGCCATGTTGTGCGGCATGGTTGAGGTGTGAGCTGGTATGAATCTCACCGTTAATTTAAAAAGTAAATCCTTTTCTCGAAATGTCCGTCTCCCTGGGCACAGTTCCTATACTGAGGTCTGAAGAAGGGGCATAGAGGGAGGAGCCAGTTCACACACTTTGAAAAGTCTTAAAGTGCCCATGGCTCCTGTGGAACTGTCTATACCCCATGGTACTGAAGTGGACCCCAGCATCCTCTACGGACTAGGAGAAAAGGATCTACCGGTAGGTATTAAAATCCTGTTTTTGTGGGTGGAGGGGTAAATGAGGAAAGCACACAACTAGATTTTACCAAATATGGACCTGATTCTGAGTCAGATGGATCTCTTGGCATGGATGTAAATGGTGCGTTTTTGCATACAGATGTACTAAGCCTTGGAGAAAGATAAAGTGGAGAGAGATAAAATACCAACCAATGAGCTCCTAACTACACTTTTACAAACACAGACTGTAACATGGCAGTTAGGCTGATCGGCTGGTACTTACAGTTATCTCTCTCCACTTTATCACTCTCCAAGGTTTAGTACATCTGCCCTTATACAGTAAGTAAAATAAGTGAAATATGGTGAATTCAGGGCAGGAATTGGACAGTCAAAATGCAACTACAGATACTTTTGTGGTGGCCACATACTGTAAATTCAATGGGCATTACATTAGCACAAAGTAGTAAATCAGGATTCTGCAGCTACAGTCACCTAGTGTGGGACTGAGAATCCGCTCCTATTACCTCAAATTTCCCAAATTCTATATTAAACATTAGGGGAAGGGGATAGTACCCCCTTTACAACGCCACCCTCTCCTTCCCTATGCTACACCTCGGCTGGTGAAGAAGCCTTGGTGGGGCCCCCATTCTATTAAGAAAAAAATAATTGTGATCTTAGATCCTTCTGTTTACAGCCAATAAACATGGTGCATAGTACATATAAATAAAAACCCTGTATAAATGAAACACGATTCCCGTAAACACTTCCTTGTATATAACCCAGTCTACAGAACGCTGACTTTGCAAAATTGAAATAAAATGATATTCCATCAAACTGCAATAGGGCCTTGTTCAATTAGATGGGGTGAGCATGTTAGCCCAACTAATTACACATATGTTCTTTATACCTACATACTTGGATGATTATTTCGTTAGGAATATTCATGTTTAGTTAAAAGGCCGGTGGCAAAAAAAATGCTTAACCAGCATTAATTTGTGAATTACTAAACAAACTACCAATTAAAAGGCAATTATCTCCAATAAAACGTAGGGTGTTAAACTTTGCATATCTGCTAAGATCAGAGGGGACAAAAAAAACACCCATTTCAAATTATTGGTGAAACTAATTTATTTAAGATAGGCTGTTCCTGCGACGACCAAACATAGTTTCGCTTCCATAATAGCTGTTCATAAAGAGTTCTAGACCTTGGGGCAAGAATTAGAATTAAAAGCTATTATGACTGTAAGAGCATTTAGCTTGAATCCCTTTTGACTCGGTAGTTTGTGTCAATAAATCTCCCTAGTGCAATCTCCTGCATAGACGCATGCCCTAAGGAGATCTTGTAACCTATGATAAAGTACGAACAGAGCGTTTTACATCCCTGGCATCCTCCGTGGTTACATGTTTATCCTTGGGCAAAGTCAACTTTGCAGATTTATTTTTTTTTGCATCTCAGTGTCCTTTTAACATATCCTGTTTTCCATGTGCTTTGAATTTCACGGCAAATAATGTTTCTTATTGTGAAATATCAAACTCATTTTTATAGTTCAACAGAGTACGGCAGACAGGTGTTGTCAATTTAAAATATACTGTTCACGGACAATCGGTTACTTCCATTGTATCAGGTGCTTATATTTTAATAATATCTTTTTTGTTGTTGTTTTGTGTAGTTTCAGGAATCGGTGGTGCTGTCAGGAAAACCTCTTGGTAATAGAATATGTCGGCAATAAAACTGAATTATAGTTCTCTTCTGTAACAATTGATTCTTCCAGAACACAAATATGAAGCTGTAAATAGAGAAGGAAATAATTGTCTGGCTTATGAGAAAATATACTTTTATAATGTTTGGTAAAATAATTATATCTCAAGAAATGATGCACAATTGATGTACTAGAGAATATTTATATGCTGGGAGAATATTGTAATCATTGTAAGGACAGACACTCATGAACCGTAGAGAGTCTCTGATGCGAGGCCATAAATAGACAGACAAACCTGTTTCCACATAAAATGATTCCTTGATGGTATGAGATGATAAATCTTGGCACAAACAATGCCTGGGTACGATAGTTATGTTCTTGTGTGGGATTACTGAGCTTCAGATCATGGTACAACACATAAAAACATGTTTTATATATGGTACTACGGAACATTTGTGGTGCCTTATAGATGAAATAATACTAAGAATAACATATATTAAAACTAAGTTTTACATTTTTATACTTCAAAAACAACATAAAATGGGTAGTTATTCCAAAAGCATAACAAACAGTAAACACACTGCAGTTTTACAGGAAAGGAAAAAATAAAAGTACAGTATTTTCCAATACAGGGGTTCTTAAACGCAGTCCTCAGGACCCCAAACAGGCCTTGTTTTCCTGGTTAATGAGCAGGTATACAGGTGTAGTCATTACTCACTGACATGTTTTAAAAGATCCATAGGTTGAGCTAATTATTTCACTCGTGATTCTGTGAGGAAACTTCGAAAACATGAACTGTTTGGGGTCCTGAGGACCGAGTTTAAGAACCTATGTTCTAATACTGTACAAGAGTAATCCTATTACTTATTATTTTAATTAGGCTTACCATACTATCCCTTTAAAGTTTAAACCAGGACACTCATGAATTACACAGGTTCTGTGGCTGATTAAGGGGGTAATTCAGATCTGATCGTAGATGTGCTAAATTTACGCTGGCAGGCCACTACTCGCCGGGTTGCAGCGGCTGCGTGTGACGTCAAGCAGCCACCGCAGCCCGCTGACCCACAACGGTCCGGATACGCTTGCATTGTCCGGACCGCGCCCCGCCAATGGCGCTAGAACGCTGTTGGCACGCCCCCTCCCGCCCCTCGACCTCCTCTGCCTGTCAATCAGGCAGAGGCGATCACAGCCCAGAGATGCTGTTAGCATCTCACTGGGCTCCCGGGGTGCACGTGCGCACTCCTCAGAGGGCTTCAGACTGTGATCGCTGCCGCTGCAGCGATCCAGTCTAAATTAGGCCCTAAAACCAGGGGAAATGCAGGCTCTAAGTCAGCCAGCCATAGAACATGTGTATTTCATGAGTGCCCAGGTTTAAAGGTATAGTATGGTACGCCTAATTTTAATACTATTATAAATAATGTTGATTTAGAATTTAGACCAACTAGAAACATGCAGAGGTGGGGGACCATTTTTCAGAGTTAAGCTAATGGACATACTGTAGTTGTATTTGATAGAGGAATAATTGTAGGATGCCAAAATACAAACATAATGGGGGGAATTCAAATGTTTGAAAAGTCAGTTGGGTGTCTGTTTTTTCCTATCTAATAGACAGGAAAAAACAGACTCCCAACTGACTTTTCAAACATTTGAATCTCCCCCAATGAGTATTCAGTCAACAACTGCAAATATGTCCTTGTTCATACTATACCTAATATTGGACATGATTCAGAGATGGGTGCAATGTAAATTTTCATGTGCAGTTGATCGATTGTTTGCAACTGTGCAGGAGTATCAGCCGCACTGCACATGTGTTGCAATCAGTGGTGATTGCTGCTATGGGCTGCAGCACGGACTACACACTGCATGGGGGGTTTAACACATATAAACATACATGTAATGTATGTAATATATGTCCTTGCTGCCTTACGTCAGGGATCGGATGCGCTGTGAGTTTCACTGAGCCGCCCCTGCACCCAGGACACAGCATCTGACTTTACTTCTCCTTTCTAGGCCAATCCCCAGACTCCCATTGGCTAATTTCACAGTAGTCTGGAGCTGGCTTATAAAGGATAGACAAGCGGAGTGCTGTGTCCCGGGTGCAGCGGTGGCTCAGTGAAACGCAATGCTGCTGATCCTGGGGGTAAGGCAGCCAGCACATATATTACATACAACAGTACATGTATGTTTATATATGTTAACCGCCCCTTTACACCCCCCCCCCCCTCATGCAATGTGTGGTCTGCGCTGCCGCCCGCGGGCAGCAGCTGCCATTGGGGGTGATTTAGACCTGACCGCTCGCTAGCATTTTTAGCAGCGCTGCGATCAGGTCAGAACTGCGCATGCGTATGCACCGCAATGCGCAGGCGAGTCGCACGGGTACAAAGCGGATCGTTTCTGTGCGATGGGTTTTACGAAGAATCTATGTGCACAGCCGATCGCAAGGAAATTGACAGGAAGTAGGCATTTGTAGGTGGCAACTGACCGTTTTCAGGGAGGGGTTGGAAAAACCACTGGCGTAGCTACCATAGGTGCAGGGGATGCAGCTGCAGCTCGGGGCCCGAGAAGCCTGCAGGGCCCGTAGCTCCCCTGCACCCTGTCATGCTACAGCACAAAGCAGCCAGGTCGTGGAAGAGACACTGGTCACTGCTTGATGCGGTGCTGCTGTTCTGTTGAGAGACATCTGAGGGAGGAGGCAAAGACGTGACGTCCCAGCAGGGCAGGCAGCAGCTGACCGTTCCACGAGTCCCAATCTCCCCTCGCATCGCGGGGCCCCCAAGCGTGCATTTGGCACTTTTCTGGGTGTGTAGTGTTGCTGGCGGGCAAGTGCTGGCCGCGGGCGCCGATTCTGCTGTTCAGTGCGGGGGGGGGGGAGAGGTGCGCTGGGATCCCCGTGGAAATTGTGCTATTGGGCCCCCAAAGGTGTAGCTACACCCCTGGGAAAAACGCAGGCGTGTCCAAGCGTTTGCAGGGCGGGTGTCTGACGTCAATTCCGGCCCTGGACAGACTGAAGTAATCGTAGCGGCTGAGTAGGTCCTGGGCAACTCAAAATTGTACAAAGTTTTTTTGTACCGCTCGGCTGCACATGCGATCGCACACTTGCACAGCTAAAATACACTCCCCGGTTGGCGGCGACTATGCGAATGCAGGACTGCAAAAAACAGCTAGCAAGCGATCAGGTCTGAATTAGCCCCATTAGACGTAATGGTTTTGCAATATTGGTCGCATTGAAAATTTATTTGCATAGTGATTGACAATAAGGGACCGTTTGTGTGAGCTAATGAAGGAGTGGTGTCTCAAATCCAGGCGTGTTGTGTGTGTGATCACTTATGCAGTTTTAACGGCTCTGGCGTATTACTACTAGTAGCCATGCTGAGCAATTATAGGCTTAAGGCCAGTACTCACTGGCAGATACGGGGAGAGATGTGTGCTGAGCGTGCGGGGGGAGTGAGCGACCCGCTAGATTGGCCTGCATGCAGGCCAATCTAGCACCAGCGATAGCGATGCTCGGGGCTGCGCATCGCTATCGCTGTGAAGGGTACACACGGAGAGATCACTGCTTAAAATCTAAACAATCTAGTCAGATTGCTTAGATTTTAAGCAGCGATCGCTCCGTGAGTACCCCCTTTACTGAGATGGTCGATGTTGGTATAATGGTTGCATCTTTGTATTAGAGATGAGCGGGTTCGGATCCTCGAGATCCGAACCCCCCCGAACTTCACCTATTTTACACGGTTCCGAGGCAGCCTCGGATCTTCCCGCCTTGCTCGGTTAACACGAACACGCCCGAACGTCATCATCCCACTGTCATATTCTCGCGAGATTCGTATTGCATATAAAGAGCCGCACGTCGCCGCCATTTTCACTCGTGCATTGGAGATGATAGCGAGAGGACGTGGCTGCGTTCTCTCAGTTTCTGTGTTCAGTGTGCTGCAAATATCTGTGCTCAGTGTGCTGCAAATATCTGTGCTCAGTGTGCTGCAAATATCTGTGCTCAGTGTGCTGCAAATATCTACGTTATCTGCCTGAAAACGCTCCATATCTGTGCTGCATTGTAGTTGTGCGCAGTATATAGTAGGAGGACAGTGCAGAATTTTGCTGACCACCAGTATATATATAGTAGTACGGTACATTAGTCCATTGCTCTACCTCTGTGTCTTCAAGTATACTATCCATATCCGTGCTGCATTGTAGTTGTGCGCAGTATATAGTAGGAGGACAGTGCAGAATTTTGCTGACCACCAGTATATATATAGCAGTACGGTACAGTAGTCCATTGCTCTACCTGTGTGTCGTCAAGTATACTATCCATATCTGTGCTGCATTGTAGTTGTGCGAAGTATATAGTAGGAGGACAGTGCAGAATTTTTCTGACCACCATTATATATATAGCAGTACGATACAGTAGTCCATTGCTCTACCTCTGTGTCTTCAAGTATACTATCCATATCTGTGCTGCATTGTAGTTGTGCGCAGTATATAGTAGGAGGACAGTGCAGAATTTTGCTGACCACCAGTATATATATAGCAGTACGGTACAGTAGTCCATTGCTCTACCTGTGTATCGTCAAGTATACTATCCATATCTGTGCTGCATTGTAGTTGTGCGCAGTATATAGTAGGAGGACAGTGCAGAATTTTGCTGACCACCAGTATATATATATATATATATATATATATATATATATATATAGCAGTATGGTACAGTAGTCCATTGCTCTACCTCTGTGTCGTCAAGTATACTATCCATATCTGTGCTGCTTTGCAGTTGTGTGCAGTATATAGTAGGAGGACAGTGCAGAATTTTGCTGACCACCAGTATATATATATATATATATATATATATATATATAGAGCAGTACGGTACAGTAGTCCATTGCTCTACCTCTGTGTCGTCAAGTATACTATCCATATCTGTGCTGCATTGTAGTTGTGCGCAGTATATAGTAGGAGGACAGTGCAGAATTTTGCTGACCACCAGTATATATATAGCAGTACGGTACAGTAGTCCATTGCTCTACCTCTGTGTCGTAAAGTATACTATCCATATCTGTACTGCATTGTAGTTGTGCGCAGTATACAGTAGGAGGTCAGTGCAGAATTTTGCTGACCACCAGTATATATATATATAGCAGTACGGTACAGTGGTCAATTGCTATTGATATATTACTGGCATATAATTCCACACATTAAAAGATGGAGAACAAAAATGTGGAGGGTTAAATAGGGAAAGATCAAGATCCACTTCCACCTCGTGCTGAAGCTGCTGCCACTAGTCATGGCCGAGACGGTGAAATGCCATCAACGTCGTCTGCCAAGGCCGATGTCCAATGTCATAGTAGAGAGCATGTAAAATCCAAAAAACAAAAGTTCAGTAAAATTACCCAAAAATCAAAATTAAAAGCGTCTGATGAGAAGCGTAAACTTGCCAATATGCCATTTACGACACGGAGTGGCAAAGAACGGCTGAGGCCCTGTCCTATGTTCATGGCTAGTGGTTCAGCTTCACATGAGGATAGAAGCACTCATCCTCCCGCTAGAAAAATGAAAAGACTTAAGCTGGCAAAAGCACAGCAAAGCACTGTACATTCTTCTAAATCACAAATCCCCAAGGAGAGTCCAATTGTGTCGGTTGCGATGCCTGACCTTCCCAACACTGGACGGGAAGAGGTGGCGCCTTCCACCATTTGCACGCCCCCTGCAAATGCTGGAAGGAGCACCCGCAGTCCAGTTCCTGATAGTCAAATTAAAGATGTCACTGTTGAAGTACACCAGGATGAGGATATGGGTGTTGCTGGCGCTGAGGAGGAAATTGACAAGGAGGATTCTGATGGTGAGGTGGTTTGTTTAAGTCAGGCACCCGGGGAGACACCTGTTGTCCGTGGGACGAATATGGCCATTGACATGCCTGGTCAAATTACAAAAAAAATCACCTTTTCGGTGTGGAATTATTTTAACAGAAATGCGGACAACAGGTGTCAAGCCGTGTGTTGCCTTTGTCAAGCTGTAATAAGTAGGGGTAAGGACGTTAACCACCTAGGAACATCCTCCCTTATACGTCACCTGGAGCGCATTTATCAGAAGTCATTGACAAGTTCAAAAACTTTGGGTGACAGCGGAAGCAGTCCACTTACAACTAAATCTCTTCCTCTTGTACCCAAGCTCCTGCAAATCACACCACCAACTCCCTCAGTGTCAATTTCCTCCATTGACAGGAACGCCAATAGTCCTGCAGGCCATGTCACTGAAATGATGGGTTTGTTAAAGTGTGCATGTCCTGTTTATACAACATAAGGGTGGGTGGGAGGGCCCAAGGACAATTCCATCTTGCACCTCTTTTTCTCTGACGTCCTAAGTGGATGCTGGGACTCCGTAAGGACCATGGGGAATAGCGGCTCCGCAGGAGACTGGGCACAACTAAACAAAGCTTTAGGACTACCTTGTGTGCACTGGCTCCTCCCACTATGACCCTCCTCCAGACCTCAGTTAGAATCTTGTGCCCGGCTGAGCTGGATGCACACTAGGGGCTCTCCTGAGCTCCTAGAAAAGAAAGTATATTTTAGGTTTTTTATTTTCAGTGAGATCTGCTTGCAACAGACTCACTGCTACGAGGGACTAAGGGGAGAAGAAGTGAACCTACCTGCTTGCAGCTAGTTTGGGCTTCTTAGGCTACTGGACACCATTAGCTCCAGAGGGATCGAACACAGGACCCGACCTCGATCGTCCGGTCCCGGAGCCGCGCCGCCGCCCCCCTTACAGAGCCAGAAGCATGAAGATGGTCCTGAAAATCGGCGGCAGAAGACTTCGGTCTTCAAAAAGGTAGCGCACAGCACTGCAGCTGTGCGCCATTGCTCCTCATGCACACCTCACACTCCGGTCACTGATGGGTGCAGGGCGCTGGGGGGGGGGGGGGGGGCGCCCTGAGCAGCAATATTAACACCTTGGATGGCAAAATAATCACAATATATAGTCCTAGAGGCTATATATGTGAAAAATACCCCTGCCAGGATCCATAAAAAAGCGGGAGAAAGACCGCCGAAAAAGGGGCGGGGCTATCTCCCTCAGCACACTGGCGCCATTTTCTCTTCACAATGCAGCTGGAAGACAGCTCCCCAGGCTCTCCCCTGTAGTTTTCAGGCTCAAAGGGTTAAAAAGAGAGGGGGGGCACTAAATTTAGGCGCAAAATTGTGTATTATAGCAACTATAAGGGAAAAATCACTGTGGGTAGTGTGAATCCCTGTATTATATAGTGCTTTGGTGTGTGCTGGCATACTCTCTCTCTGTCTCCCCAAAGGACTTTGTGGGGTCCTGTCCTCAGTCAGAGCATTCCCTGTGTGTGTGCGGTGTGTCGGTACGGCTGTGTCGACATGTTGATGAGGAAGGTTACGTGGAAGGCGAAGCAGATGCCGATAAATGTGATGTCGCCCCCTGTGGGGCTGACACCAGAGTGGATGGATAGGTGGAAGGTATTAACCGACAGTGTCAACTCCTTACATAAAAGGCTGGATGACGTAACAGCTGTGGGACAGCCGGCTTCTCAGCCCGCGCCTGCCCAGGCGTCTCAAAGGCCATCAGGGGCTCAAAAAAACGCCCGCTACCTCAGATGGCAGACACAGATGTCGACACGGAGTCTGACTCCAGTGTCGACGAGGTTGAGACATATACACAATCCACTAGGAACATCCGTTGCATGATCTCGGCAATGAAAAATGTGTTACACATTTCTGACATTAACCCAAGTACCACAAAAAATGGGTTTTATGTTTGGGGAGAAAAAGCAGCCAGTGTTTTGTTCCCCCATCAGATGAGTGAATGAAGTGTGTGAAGAAGCGTGGGTTCCCCCGATAAGAAACTGGTAATTTCTAAAAACGTTACTGATGGCGTACCCTTTCCCGCCAGAGGATAGGCACGTTGGGAGATATCCCCTAGGGTGGATAAGGCGCTCACACGTTTGTCAAAAAAGGTGGCACTGCCATCTTAGGATACGGCCACTTGAAGGAGCCTGCTGATAAAAAGCAGGAGGCTATCCTGAAGTCTGTATATACACACTCAGGTACTATACTGAGACCTGCAATTGCCTCAGCATGGATAGTGCTGCTGCACTGTTACCCTGTCAGGACAGGGATACTATTTGGCTAACCATAGAGCATATTAAAGACGTAGTCTTATATATGAGGGATGCACAGAGGGATATTTGCCGGCTGGCATCCAGAATTAATGCAATGTCCATTCTGCCAGGAGGGTATTAGGGACCCAGCAGTGGACAGGTGATGCTGACTTTAAAAGGCACATCTGCCTTATAAGGGTGAGGAATTGTTGGGGATGGTCTCTGGGACCTCGTATCCACATCAACAGCTGGGAAGAAAATTTTTTACCTCAGGTTTCCTCACAGCCTAAGAAAGCACGGTATTATCAGGTACAGTCCTTTCGGCTTCAGAAAAGCAAGCGGGTCAAAGGCGCTTCCTTTCTGCACAGAGACAAGGGAAGAGGGAAAAAGCTGCACCAGACAGCCAGTTCCCAGGATCAAAAATCTTCCCCCGCTTCCTCTGAGTCCACCGCATGACGCTGGGGCTCCACAGGTGGAGCCAGGTGCGGTGGGGACGCGTCTCGGGAACTTCAATGACCAGTGGGCTCGCTCACAGGTGGATCCCTGGGTTCTGCAAGTAGTATCACAGGGATACAAGCTGGAGTTCGAGGCGACTCCCCCTCGCCGTTACCTCAAATTAGCCTTGCCTGCTGCCCTCGGAGAAAAGGGAGGTAGTACTGGCGGCAATTCACAAGCTGTACTTCCAGCAGGTGATAATCAGGGTACCCCTCCTTCAACAAGGCCGGGGTTACTATTCCACAATGTTTGTGGTACCGAAACCAGACGGTTCGGTGAGACCCATTCTAAAGTGAAATCCTTGAACACTTATATACGAAGGTTCAAGTTCAAAATGGAATCGCTCAGGGCGGTTATTGCAAGCCTGGACGAAGGGGATTACATGGTATCACTTGACATCAAGTCCCCATTTACCCTCCTCACCAGGAGTACCTCAAAATTGTGGTACAGGACTGTCATTACCAATTCCAGACATTGCCGTTGGTCTGTCCCCGGCACCGAGGGTATTTACCAAGGTAATGGCCGAAATTATGATACTCCTTCAAAAAAAAAAGGGAGTTATAATAATCCCTACTTGGACGATCTCCTTATAAAGGCGAGGTCCAGGGAGCAGTTGTTGGTCGGAGTAGCACTATCTCGGGAAGTGCTACAACAGCACGGCTGGATTATGAATATTCCAAAGTCGCAGCTGGTTCCTACGACGCGTCTACTGTTCCTGGGTATGGTTCTGGACACAGAACAGGAAAAAGTGTTTCTCCCGAAGGAGAAGGCCAAGGAGTTGTCATCTCTAGTCAGAGACCTCCTAAAACAAATACAGGTGTCGGTGCATCAATGCACGCGAGTCCTGGGAAAGATGGTAGCTTCTTACGAAGAAATTCCATTCGGCAGGTTCCATGCAAGGATCTTCCAGGGGGATCTGTTGGACAAGTGGTCCGGGTCGCATCTTCAGATGCATCAGCTGATAACCCTGTCTCCAAGGGCCAGGGTGTCGCTGTTGTGGTGGCTGCAGAGTGCTAATCTTTTAGAGGGCCGCAGATTCGGCATACAAGACTGGGTCCTGGTGACCACGGATGCCAGCCTTCGAGGCTGGGGGGCAGTCACACAGGGAAGAAACTTCCAAGGACTATGGTCGAGTCAGGAGACTTCCCTACACATAAATATTCTGGAACTAAGGGCCATTTACAATGCCCTAAGTTAGGCTAGACCCCTGCTTCAACACCAGCCGGTGCTGATCCAGTCAGACAACATCACGGCGGCCGCCCATGTATACCAACAGGGCGGCACAAGAAGCAGGATGGCGATGGCAGAAGCCACAAGGATTTTCCGATGGGCAGAAAATCATGTGTTAGCACTGTCAGCAGTGTTCATTTCTGGAGTGGACAACTGGGAAGCAGACTTTCTCAGCTGGCACGACTTCCACCCGGGAGAGTGGGGATTTCATCCAGAAGTCTTCCAAATGATTGTACACCATTGGGAGAGGCCACAGGTGGACATGATGGCGTCCCGCCTCAACAAAAAGCTAAAAAGATATTGCGCCAGGTCAAGAGACCCTCAGGCGATAGCTGTGGACGCTCTGGTGACACCGTGGGTGTACCAGTCGGTTTATGTGTTCCCTCCTCTTCCTCTCATAACCAAGGTACTGAGGATAATAAGAAAAAGAGGAGTAAAAACTATACTCATTGTTCCGGATTGGCCAAGAAGAGCTTGGTACCCGAATCTTCAAGAACTGATCTCAGAGGACCCATGGCCTCTGCCGCTCAGACAGCACCTGCTGCAGCAGGGGCCCTGTCTGTTCCAAGACTTACCACGGCTGCGTTTGACGGCATGGCGGTTGAACGCCGGATCTTGAAGGAAAAGGGCATTCCGGAGGAAGTCATCCCTACGCTGATTAAAGCTAGGAAAGAAGTGACCGCAAACCATTATCACCGCATATGGCGAAAATATGTTGCGTGGTGTGAGGCCAGGAAGGCCCAACGGAGGAATTTCAGCTGGGCCGTTTTCTGCACTTCCTACAGTCAGGGGTGACTATGGGCCTAAAATTGGGTTCCATTAAGGTCCAGATTTCGGCTCTATCGATTTTCTTCCAGAGAGAACTGGCTTCGCTACCTGAAGTTCAGACTTTTGTTAAGGGAGTGCTGCATATTCAGCCCCCTTTTGTGCCTCCAGTGGCACCTTGGGATCTCAACGTGGTGTTGGATTTCTTAAAGTCACATTGGTTTGAGCCACTTAAAACCGTGGAATTAAAATATCTCACGTGGAAAGTGGTCATGCTGTTGGCCTTGGCTTCGGCCAGGCGTGTGTCAGAATTGGCGGCTTTGTCATGTAAAAGCCCTTATCTAATTTTCCATATGGATAGGGCAGAATTGAGGACTCGTCCCCAGTTTCTCCCTAAGGTGGTATCAGCCTTTCATTTGAACCAACCTATCGTGGTGCCTGCGGCTACTAAAGACTTGGAGGCTTCCAAGTTGTTGGACGTAGTCAGGGCCCTGAAAATTTATGTTTCCGGAACGGCTAGTGTCAGGAAAACTGACTCGCTATTTATCCTGTATGCACCCAACAAACTGGGTGCTCCTGCTTCATAGCAGACTATTGCTCGCTGGATCTGTAGTACGATTCAGCCTGCACATTCTGCGGCTGGACTGCCGCATCCTAAATCAGTGAAAGCCCATTCCACAAGGAAGGTGGGCTCTTCTTGGGCGGCTGCCCGAGGGGTCTCGGCTTTCCAACTTTGCCGAGCAGCTTCTTGGTCGGGGTCAAACACATTTGCTAAATTCTACAAGTTTGACACCCTGGCTGAGGAGGACCTAGAGTTTGCCCATTCGGTGCTGCAGAGTCATCCGCACTCTCCCGCCCGTTTGGGAGCTTTGGTATAATCCCCATGGTCCTTACGGAGTCCCAGCATCCACTTAGGACGTCAGAGAAAATAAGATTTTACTCACCGGTAAATCTATTTCTCGTAGTCCGTAGTGGATGCTGGGCGCCCATCCCAAGTGCGGATTGTCTGCAATACTTGTATATAGTTATTGTTTAACTAAAGGGTTATTGTTGAGCCATCTGTTGAGAGGCTCAGTTATATTTCATACTGTTAACTGGGTATAGTATCACGTGTTATACGGTGTGATTGGTGTGGCTGGTATGAGTCTTACCCGGGATTCAAAATCCTTCCTTATTGTGTCAGCTCTTCCGGGCACAGTATCCTAACTGAGGTCTGGAGGAGGGTCATAGTGGGAGGAGCCAGTGCACACCAGGTAGTCCTAAAGCTTTCTTTAGTTGTGCCCAGTCTCCTGCGGAGCCGCTATTCCCCATGGTCCTTACGGAGTACCAGCATCCACTACGGACTACGAGAAATAGATTTACCGGTGAGTAAAATCTTATTTATTTATTTTTATCTCTGCATCATGTTATGTTTGGGGACTATTTTCTTAAGTGCCATCCTGTCTGACACTGCAGTGCCACTCCTAGATAGGCCAGGTGTTTGTGCCGGCCACTTGGGTCGCTTAGCTTAGCCATCCAGCGACCTTGGTGCACCTCTTTTTTTCTTTGCATCATGTGCTGTTTGGGGAGTATTTTTTTAAGTGCCATCCTGTCTGACACTGCAGTGCCACTCCTAGATGGGCCAGGTGTTTGTGCCGGCCACTTGGGTCGCTTAGCTTAGTCATCCAGCGACCTCGGTGCAAATTTTAGGACTAAAAATAATATTGTGAGGTGTGAGGTGTTCAGAATAGACTGGAAATGAGTGGAAATTATGGTTATTGAGGTTAATAATACTATGGGATAAAAATGACCCCCAAATTCTATGATTTAAGCTGTTTTTGAGGTTGTTTTTTTTTAAAAACACCCGAATCCAAAACACACCCGAATCCGACAAAAAATTTTCAGGGAGGTTTTGCCAAAACGCGTCCTAATCAAAAACATGGCCACGGTACCGCATCCAAAACCAAAACGCAAAACCCGAGAAATGTCCGGTGCACATCTCTACTTTGTATGCAAGCGGCAGGTCAGAGACTCCAATTATGGCCGTCTCTATACAAGTCCTGGTGGCATTTGCATATTTCCGTACAGCCAGTGCCGTTTTTTGCGGCGGGCGAGCTGTGCAACCGCACGGGGCGCCCGCTGTAGCACTTCTTGAACACTTTAAAATCCCCCCTACTCCCAAGTACCTAGCTCGGGGGGCGGAGTTTCGCGGAATGACGCGGTGCGTCGTGACGTCACGATGCAAAACGCTTCATTCCACGAAACTCCGTCCCCCGAGCTGGGTACTCGGGAGGAGGGAGGAGGGGGAGCCAAGCCGGCACCGCGAAGAGGAGGGAGAGGCAGCGAAGAGCAGGAAGAACCACTTCAACCGTAAGTCAGCCTCTCCCTCTCTCTCTCTCACCCCCCCCCCTGCCACCTGCCATCATGTGTAAAATGGGGACACCTGCCTGCCATCATGTGTAAAATGGGGACACCTGCCTGCCATAATGTGTAAAATGGGGACACTCGCCTGCCGTATTATGTAAAATGCGGACACTAGCCTGCCGTATTGTGTAAAATGGGGACACTCGCCTGCCGTACTGTGTAAAATGGGTACACTCGCCTGCCGTACTGTGTAAAATGGGGACTCTTGCCTGCCGTACTGTGTAAAATGGGGACACGTGCCTGCCGTACTGTGTAAAATGGCGACTCTTGCCTGCTGTACTGTGTAAAATGGGGACACTTGCGTGCCGTACTGTGTAAAATGGGGACACGTGCCTGCCATACTGTGTAAAATGGGGACACGTGCCTGCCGTATTGTGTAAAGTGGGGACTCCTGTCTGCCGTACTGTGTAAAATGGGGACGCTTGCCTGCCGTATTGTGTAAAATGGGGACTCTTGCCTGCCGTATTGTGTAAAATGGGGACTCCTGCCTGCCGTATTGTGTAAAATGGGGACACCTGCCTGCCGTATTGTGTAAAATGGGGACACCTGCCTGCCGTATTGTGTAAAATGGGGACTCTTGCCTGCCGTATTGTGTAAAATGGGGACACCTGCCTGCCGTATTGTGTAAAATGGGGACACCTGCCTGCCGTATTGTGGAAAATGGGGACTCTTGCCTGCCGTATTGTGGAAAATGGCGACACTTGCCTGCCGTAATGTGGAAAATGGGGACACTTGCCTGCCGTAATGTGGAAAATGGGGACTCTTGCCTGCTGTAATGTGGAAAATGGGGACTCTTGCCTGCAGTAACGTGTAAAATGGGGATTTAATGTATCAAAGGGATTGCGGTGTATGGCATAATATATATATTTCTCTGACGTCCTAGTGGATGCTGGGGACTCCGTAAGGACCATGGGGATATAGCGGCTCCGCAGGAGACAGGGCACAATAATAAAAGCTTTAGGATCAGGTGGTGTGCACTGGCTCCTCCCCCTATGACCCTCCTCCAAGCCTCAGTTAGATTTTTGTGCCCGGCCGAGAAGGGTGCAATCTAGGTGGCTCTCCTGAGCTGCTTAGAATAAAAGTTTAAGTTAGGTTTTTTTCTTTCAGTGAGACCTGCTGGCAACAGGCTCACTGCTACGAGGGACTTAGGGGAGAGAAGTAAACTCACCTGCGTGCAGGATGGATTTGCTTCTTAGGCTACTGGACACCATTAGCTCCAGAGGGAGTCGGAACACAGGTCTCACCCTGGGGTTCGTCCCGGAGCCGTGCCGCCGACCCCCCTTGCAGATGCCGAAGTTGAAGAGGTCCAGAGATCCAGAAACAGGCGGCAGAAGACATTCAGTCTTCATAAGGTAGCGCACAGCACTGCAGCTGTGCGCCATTGTTGTCAGCACACTTCACCAACAGTCACCAACTGTCACTGAGGGTGCAGGGCGCTGGGGGGGGCGCCCTGGGCAGCAATGTATAATACCTTTTTATGGCTAAAATACATCACATATAGCCCTTGAGGCTATATGGATGTATTTAACCCCTGCCAGATCTCACAAACTCCGGGAGAAGAGCCCGCCGAAAAGGGGGCGGGGCCTATTCTCCTCAGCACACGGCGCCATTTTCCTGCTCAGCTCTGCTGTGAGGAAGGCTCCCAGGCTCTAACCTGCACTGCACTACAGAAACAGGGTTAAAACAGAGAGGGGGGGCACTTATTTGGCGATATGATTACATATATAAAAATGCTATAAGGGAAAACACTTGTATAAGGGGTTGTCCCTGTATAATTATAGCGTTTTTGGTGTGTGCTGGCAAACTCTCCCTCTGTCTCCCCAAAGGGCTAGTGGGGTCCTGTCCTCTATCAGAGCATTCCCTGTGTGTGTGCTGTGTGTCGGTACGTGTGTGTCGACATGTAGGAGGACGATGTTGGTGAGGAGGCGGAGCAAATTGCCTGTATTGGTGATGTCACTCTCTAGGGAGTCGACACTGGAATGGATGGCTTATTTAGGAATTACGTGATAATGTCAACACGCTGCAAGGTCGGTTGACGACATGAGACGGCCGGCAAACAAATTAGTACCTGTCCAGGCGTCTCAGACACCGTCAGGGGCTTGTAAAAACGCCCATTTACCTCAGTCGGTTGACACAGACACAGACACGGACACTGACTCCAGTGTCGACGGTGAATAAACAAACGTATTTTCCTTTAGGGCCACACGTTTCATGTTAAGGGCAATGAAGGAGGTGTTACATATTTCTGATACTACAAGTACCACAAATAAGGGTATTATGTAGGGTGTGAATAAACTACTTGTAGTTTTTCCTGAATCAGATAAATTAAATGAAGTGTGTGATGATACGTGGGTTTCCTCCGATAGAAAATTATTGGCGGTATACCTTTTCCCGCCAGAAGTTAGGGCGAGTTGGGAAACGCACCTTAGGGTGGATAAGGCGCTCACACGCTTATAAAAACAAGGGGCGTTACCGTCTCCAGATACGGCAGCCCTCAAGGAGCCAGCTGATAGGAAGCTGAAAAATATCCTAAAAGTATATACACACATACTGGTGTTATACTACGACCAGCAATCGCCTCAGCCTGGATGTGCAGCGCTGAGGGGGCTTGGTCGGATTTCCTGACTGAAAATATTGATACCCTTGACAGGGACAAGATTTTATTGACTATAGATGCATTTCTATATATGCGAGATGCGCAGAGGGATATTTGCATTTTGGCATCAAGAGTAAATGTGATGTCCATATCTGCCAGACGAAGACACGACAGTGGTCAGGTGATGCAGATTCCAGATGGCACATGGAAGTATTGCCGTATAAAGGGGCGGTCCATCGGACCTGGTGGCCATGGCAACAGCTGAAAAATCCACCTTTTGTTACCCCAAGTCACATCTCAGCAGAAAAGGACACAGTCTTTTCAGTCTCAGTCCTTTCGTCCCCATAAGGGCAGGCGGGCAAAAGGGCCAGTCATATCTGCCCAGGGGTAGAGGAAAGGGAAGAAGACTGCAGCAGGCAGCCCATTCCCAGGAACAGAAGCCCTCCACAGCTTCTGCCAAGTCCGCAGCATGACGCTGGGGCAGTACAAGCGGACTCAGGTGCGGTAGGGGGTCATCTCAAGAGTTTCAGCACGCAGGGGGCTCACTCACAAGTGGACTCCTGGATCCTACACGTAGTATCCCAGGTGTACATTGGAAATTCGAGACGTCTCCCCCTCACAAGTTCCTGAAGTCTGCTTTACCAACGTCTCCCTCCGACAGGGAGGCAGTATTGGGAACAATTCACAGGCTGTATTCCCAGCAGGTGATAATCAAAGTACCCCTTCTACAACAAGGGAAGGGGTATTATTCCACACTATATTGTGGTACTGAAGCCAGACGGCTCGGTGAGATCTGAAATATTTGAACACTTACATACAAGCGTTCAAATCAAGATGGAGTCACTCAGAGTAGTGATAGCGAACCAGGAAGAAGGGGACGATATGGTGTCACTGGATATCAGGGACGCTTACCTACATGTCCAAATTTGCCTTCTCACCAAGGGTACCTCAGGTTCGTGGTACAGAACTGTCACTATCAGTTCAGACGCTGCCGTTTGGATTGTCCACGGCACCCCGGGTCTTTACCAAGGTAATGGCCGAAATGATGATTCTTCTTAAAAGAAATATGGACGCTTTCCTGATAAAGGCAAGGTCCAGAGAACAGTTGGAGGTCGGAGTAGCACTATCTTAAGTAGTTCTACGACAGCACGAGTGGATTCTAAATATTCCAAAATCGCAGTTTTTTCCGACGACACGTCTACTGTTCCTAGGGATGATTCTGGACACAGTCCAGAAAAGGATGTTTTCTCCCGGAGAAGAAAGCCAGGGAGTTATCCGAGCTAGTCAGGAACCTCCTAAAACCAGGAAAAGTATCAGTGCATCATTGCACAAGGATCCTGTGAAAAATGGTGGTTTCTTACAAAGCGATCCCATTCGGTAGATTTCACGCAAGAACCTTTCCGTGGGATCTGCTGGAAAAATGGTCCGGATCGCATCTTCAGATGCATCAGCGGATAACCCTGTCTCCAAGGACAAGGGTGTTTCTTCTGCGGTGGCTGCAGAGTGCTCATCTATGAAAGGGCCGCAGATTCGGCATTCAGGACTGGGTCCTGGTGACCACGGATGCCAGCCTGAGTGGCTGGGGAGCAGTCACACAAGGAAAAAATTTCCAGAGAGTGTGATCAAGTCTGGAGACTTCTCTCCACATAAATATACTGGAGCTAAGGGCAATTTACAATGCTCTAAGCTTAGCAAGACCTCTGCTTCAAGGTCAGCCGGTATTGATCCAGTGGGACAACATCACGGCAGTCGCCCACGTAAACAGGGCGGCACAAGAAGCAAGAGGGAAATGGCAGAAACTACAAGGATTCTTCGCTGGGCGAAAAATCATGTGATAACACTCTCAGCAGTGTTCATTCCGGGAGTGGAAAACTGGGAAGCAGACTTCCTCAGCAGGCATGACCTCTACCAGGGAGAGTGGGGACTTCATCGGGAAGTCTTCCACATGATTGTAAACCGTTGGGAAAAACCAAAGGTGGACATGATGGCGTCCCGCCTGAACAAAAAACTAGACAGATATTGCGCCAGGTCAAGGGACCCTCAGGCAATAGCGGTGGACGCTCTGGTAACACTGTGGGTGTACCAGTCAGAGTATGTGTTCCCTCCTATGCCTCTCATACCAAAAGTACTGAGAATCATAAGAGGGAGATGAGTAAGAACGATACTCGTGGTTCCGGATTGGCCAAGAAGGACTTGGTACCCGAAACTTCAAGAGATGTTCACGGAAGACCCGTGGCCTCTACCTTTAAGAAAGGACCTGCTCCAGCAGGGGCCTTGTCTGTTCCAAGACTTACCGCGGCCGCGTTTGACGGCATGGCGGTTGAACGCCGGATCCTGAAAGGGCATTCCAGATGAAGTCATCCCTACCCTGGTCAAAGACAGGAAGGATGTAACCGCAAATTTGGTGAAGATATGTTGCGTGGTGTGAGGCCAAGAAGGCCCCTACAGAGGAATTCCAACTGGGTCCTACATTTCCTGAAAACAGGACTGTCTATGGGCCTAAAATTAGGGTCCATTAAGGTTCAAATTTCGGCCCTGTCGAATTTCTTCCAGAAAGAACTGGCTTTAGTGCCTGACGTTCAGATGTTTGTAAAAGGGGTACTGCATATACAGCCTCATTTTGTGCCCCAGTGGCACCTTGGGATCTCAATGTTGTTTTGAGTTTCCTAAAGTCACATTGGTTTGAACCACTCACCACTGTGGACTTAAAATATCTCACATGGAAGGTGACGATGCTATTAGCCCTGGCTTCAGCCAGGCGTGTGTCAGAATTGGCGGCTTTATCATATATAAAGCCCTTACTTAATTTTTCATTCTGACAGGGCAGAATTGAGGACTCGTCCTCAATTTCTCCTTAAGGTGTTTTCTGTTTTTCACATAAACCAACCTATTGTGGTACCTGCGGGTACTAGGGACTTGGAGGACTCCAAGTTTCTTGACGTTGTCAGGGCCCTGAAAAATATGTTTCCAGGACGGCTGGAGTCAGAAAATCTGACTCGCTGTTTAGCCTGTATGCACCCAACAAGATGGGTGCTCCTGCTTCTAAGCAGACGATTGCTCGCTGGATTTGTAATACAATTCAGTTTACACATTCTGTGGCAGGCCTGCCACAGCCAAAATCTGTAAAAGCCCATTCCAAAAGGAAGGGGGCTCATCTTGGGCGACTGCCCGAGGGGTCTCGGCTTTACAACTTTGCCGAGCAGTTACTTGGTCAGGGGCAAACACGTTTGCTAAATTCTACAAATTTGATACCCTGGCTGAGGAGGACATGGAGTCTCTCATTCGGTGCTGCAGGGTCATCCGCACTCTCCCGCCCGTTTGGGAGTTTTGGTATAATCCCCATGGTCCTTACGGAGTCCCCAGCATCCACTAGGACGTCAGAGAAAATAAGATTTTACTTACCGATAAATCTATTTCTCGTAGTCCGTAGTGGATGCTGGGCGCCCATCCCAAGTGCGGATTGTCTGCAATACTTGTACATAGTTATTGTTACAAAAATCGGGTTATTCTTGTTGTGAGCCATCTTGTCAGAGGCTCCTTCGTTGTTATCATACTGTTAACTGGGTTCAGATCACAGGTTGTACGGTGTAATTGGTGTGGCTGGTATGAGTCTTACCCGGGATTCAATATCTTTCCTTATTATGCACGCTCGTCCGGGCACAGTATCCTAACTGAGGCTTGGAGGAGGGTCATAGGGGGAGGAGCCAGTGCACACCACCTGATCCTAAAGCTTTTATTATTGTGCCCTGTCTCCTGCGGAGCCGCTATATCCCCATGGTCCTTACGGAGTCCCCAGCATCCACTACGGACTACGAGAAATAGATTTATCGGTAAGTAAAATCTTATTTTTTTTTTTTCCTGTGCTCGCCGTGATCTGTCGGTGCAAGGTCAAAAACTGGGGTGTAAGTTAGTCGTTTCAGACGAGGCCATGCCCATTATACAGAGACCACACCCATTTTTATCAAGGCCACGCCCCTTTGCCGGGAGCGCGCGCATACCTTTTACTTTATATATCTATGGGGGGGGGGGGGGGGGGGATTTTTAAATCTTGCACTGGGAGCCAACCAAATTGGCTAGAAACAGCCCTGCGTACAGCTACTGCGTATAAATTCGCAGCAGCGAATACATTTGCCTACATCTCTGAAGCAGGCCCATTATGTTACAATCGGTGCCCTTCTCACTTAAAGGGGCAGATGTATTAACTTGGAAAAGGGATAAAGAAGGGATAAAGCAGTGATAAGGACAAGGTGATAACGCACCAGCCAGTCATTACGGATTTGAAAAATGACAGTTAGGAGCTGACTGGCTGGTGCATTATCATCTTGCACTTATCACTGCTTTATCACTTCTTTATCCTTTCTCCAGGTTAATACATCTGCCCCAGTATGAGTAAAATCCAGGTGCTCAAAGTAAGGATTTCTTATTTGGGTGATGACTTGTTGCTATCGACCTCTACAGCATAATTAGTAGTATAAGTTAAAACCAAACATAAAAAGTGCCACTGAAGGGTGACACTACTGTATAAGACTGAGGGACATTTAACTACGAAGGGTTTGAGTGCTGCCCCTTTAATGTGCTGGTAGATTCCCCTTTAAGGCAGTCAGCTTAATTTTAACAGCCAATAGTAGTGAAGTGGGGAGGAGCTGTGCTAGGTAAAAGTGGTGTGCCTCTTTCTTCCTATAACCACCTATTTAGATGAGAAATGAGGTCCGGGTGCAGCCTCCTCCGTTCGGGCACCCTCCTCTCTGCCGGCAGCGCTGAGAGTCTGAGCACTAGAGTGCTCAGACTCTACTGCGCTTGTGCAGATCTCCGGGAAAAATGTTGCGGCGGCCATTTTCCCTGAGATTTCTCTACTGCGCATGCGCCGTGGACGTCGCCGCGGGACTCCGGAGGGGTGAGTATTCAGAAAATGGTGCAGCGTGTGCGGTGGGGTCCCCCTCTGAACTCAGAGGCCCGTGTGCACCGCACACACTGCACCCATTATAGAAACGCCAGTGAGTCCAGTGGTACTGCCATATAAATCCAGTCCAGTGGTACTGCCGTATAAGTCCAGTGATACTGCCGTATATGCCCAGTGGTACTGCCATATAAGTTCAGTGGTGCTGTCCTGTGCTGTATATTATTTACTCCTAATAAAGGGGTTATTAATATTTAATCCAAATAATTTTTACAGGGTTTTCCCTGTGTGGTGTAGAGGTATGCTCTCCTGTGCTGCATTTTGTTATATAACTCCAGAAAAATAATGGAGAACAAAAATTTGGAGGATAAAATAGGGAAAGATCAAGAACCATTTCCTCCTACAGCTGCTGCTGGCGCTGCTGTTGTTGCTGCTGGGAGTCGATCGTCATCCCAGAGGGGAAGTCGGAAGACCACTTGTACTACTTCAACTAAGCAAATGACTGTCCAACAGTCCTTTGCGAGGAAGATGATCCTGTTTCAAAGCAGATAACTGAGGCCTTGACAGCTACGTTGGTGTTAGACGTGCGTCCGGTATTCGCCATTAGTGCAGTGGGACTGCAGTGCCATTCCTAGATGGGCCAGGTGTTTGTGCTGCACACTTGTGTCGCTTAGCTTAGTCATACAGCTACCTCATTGCACCTCTTTTACTTCTTTGCATGATATGCTGTTTGGGGACTAGTTTTTTTTAAGTGCCATCCTGTCTGCCACTGGAGTGCCACTCTTATATGGGCCAGGTGTTTGTGCTGCACACTTGTGTCGCTCAGTTTAGCCATACAGCTACCTCGGTGCAACTTTTAGGCCTAAAAACAATATTGTGAGGTGTGAGGTGTTCAGAATAGACTGGAAATGAGTGGAAATGAATGTTATTGAGATTAATAATACCGTAGGATCAAAATTACCCCCAAATTCTGTGATTCTAGCTATTTTTTTAATGTTTTTTTAAAAATCATCCAGATCCAAAACCAAAACCCGAAAGGGTGGTTTTGGCAAAACCTATCCTGATCCAAAACACGAGCGGGGATCCAGTTCCAAAACCAAAACACAAAACACGAAAAGTGCCCGCCGCACATCTCTAGTAACTGAGTCGCATTTTCTCAATGAGAAGTCCTCCTATCCAAGGCAGGTTCGGGTGGTGACACGGGTAGGTGGCAGGCAATTGCGGAACTCCCTTCAAACTAAAGACAGCCTCAAGGGCCAAAAAGTACACCACTGCTTAAACAACTGCAAGAAGAGTGGAATAATTTTTGCATTATACAGCCTGATTACACATTGCATAATACATAAGAAACATTGTAATGTGTATTGATATAACAGCAGAAGCCTGAACCCTGATACTGCCAATCTGTCTCTGGTTATTGATAATTAATAGGAGGTGTCTGTGCTCATCACATGTAACACAACTACAATACTGTATCTGCCCTGTTTATAACCTAAATAATTGTCATACACATCATTAGTGAGCAAATTGAATTTTGATTACTTTGATTCTTGTATAAAGATTAAAAATATATATATTTTTTTTAAACGGATCGATCCAATTAAGTGTAAATTTAAAATTCATCAAGTTTGTCTGAAATAAATAAATAGTAGAACACAACAAAAAAAATACTATTGTTAATAATTCTATTTATAGATAACAAGGCCAATGGCTTGCTTTCCTAATCTCTTTGGGATTCTGTAGGTCTCTCTGACAATTAATTCATTTTTCTAATGAAATTCTTTTTTTCTTTATTCCGTAGGGAACATGTAAGCCTGAGGCTTGAAACTAACAGCGGGGTCATGAAACCCAGTGTCATGCTCGATTGGATGCATTCTCACAAATGTTTAATTCCCACTTGTCAAGGAAACATCCCATGTACCAACCAGCAGAAGCACAAAATGATACTTGGAAGTAAAAACACAAAACCCTCAAAAGGCAATCAGATCTAATATGATCATTCAGCATGAGGTAATGAATTTCTGATGGCAGTAACATTTACTGTGACTCTGGACATGAATAATGTGTCAAAATGACAGAATGTTCCCGCGTATTTAGCAGAATATCTGTCTCAACCTTCACAAGTCTTTCACATTCAGTTTTGAAGTTGTGTTCTTGCTGCCAATAAATTGGCTAAAAAGGTATTTACCTCCCTCCTTTTTTTTTTGCATTTTATATTCTTTCGGCAAGTGAATTGTAGCCACTGATTAGCAAAACACACTTTATAATGTCAAATAATAACAACACTCTAAAGTTTAATTAATTAAATGTATATAATAATTGTAGAAGGTATGTATTCCCACCTCCCCAATGCACAGTTGCCTACCCTCCATCATTCTGCAGGAGACTCCCTGAAATAGTAGCAATCTCCCTCACTCCCTGAATGGTCCCTCAATCTCCCTGAAAAAAAAGAAATCATAGATACATACATTTAAATGGTATCATCAGCATACCTCCCAACTTTGTGTTTCCCCAAAGAGGGACACACGCGCGGCGAAGCCGTGCACGCTCCCGAAAAGGGGTGTGGCCTAAGAAAAGGGGGACGTGGCTTTGCGGGAGGACCGCAATCGCGAGCCACGCCCCGTTTTCGTCACTGAGGGGGCATGCCCAGCGCTCTGTGAGCCGCTGGCATGCCCCTCTCCCTCTGACTCCCCTGAATAGACGCTGTGCGCATGCGCACAGCGTCTATTCAACGCTGCTCTGTTAAGCAGGGCAGCGACAAACAGAGCCTCCCAACTGCCCACCCACCGTGGGACACTGTGGCCCGCGGGTGGGACAGCGGGACAGTCCCCAAAAAATGGGACTGTCCCGCGAAAATCGGGACAGTTGGGAGGTATGTCATCAGTGCCATTTCACTGTATTGGTTATAAGGCTACATGCATTTTAAAGGTTTCTTGTGACCACTTACAGTATATGGAACCTCTTGTAAAACACAGTACACAAACAAATCCTGCAAAATATCAGTGTCTTTTCTTCAACAAGTAGATCTTACTAACTTTGGGGCTCATTTACATTTGGATGTCAGTCATTTTCATGACACGCCTCTCATATGTAGCAGTCCATGTCCGCGCTGATAGGTGTTACTTTCACAATCTCCCTGAAATGCTTTTTTAAAAGTAGGCAAGTATGCCCCAATGGCTCCACTGCTGTTCTATATTTACTAATGTACTGTACGTGCCACTGTATTACTGTATTATACATACTGTACTTTCTGCTGCAGGGTACACTGGGCTCCACAGGGATAACATCGGGGTGTAGAGTAGGATCTTGATCTGAGGCACCAACAGGCTCAAAGCTTTGACCTTCTTCCCAGAATGCCTAGCGCCGCCTCCTCTATAACCCTGCCTCCGTGCACAGGAACTCAGTTTTATAGTTGGTGCCATGCAGTAAGCAGGCATACAACAGGTGGGCTGCTACAACAGTCCTGAAAAGAACTTTTTAAGTGAAGACTTCAAGGGCTACAGCAGTGATAGATATCAGTCTGAAATCTCCTGCTGCAGCTCCGTCACCTCCCCCAGCGGCGCTGTATACTCCCGCGCCCTGGTTGCCGGGTACTTACAGCGGAGGTTCTGGTTTGCTCCCCGTTAGTCACACACTCGCCGAAGTTCTCCTGGATCGCGTGGCCGCACTCAGGGAGGAGGTAAGTGGGTCCCCTAGGTCCCGCTGAAATCGCGGCCGGTGGAAGGCGGGCCGTGCGCTGGCATGGACACTGTGGTCGAGCAGGGACTCCACTAAACCACCAGGGCAAGGGCACAGGTCAGTTTTTACCTCATAAAAAAAGTTTTTATTACAGCCCATAGTATCAGTGGTGAGGTCCAGCAGGGGTATAAGGCTTGGACCAGTAGCCCTTCCCCCAGCCCCAGGGCGCCATTTACAGTAATGTTCCCTCCCTGGAGCTGCATATCTCTCTCTCCCTCACTCCCAGTCAGTGTTTGGGCGCCATTACACAGAGCAGCACTGTTCCTGGGACTGTTTGGGCAAATCCTCCTTTGTAAAGCCGCCTGCACGTCAGCGCTGTGCTTTTACAAGACACTTAAGTATTCTACATGTCTATTGACAGTGTTAGTTAAGAAACAGTGCATTTGGTCAGGGTAATGTAGTACAAGTACCCTGTGATATACATCCAGTCTTTACTGTGCATTGATATATCTACTAATTATATAGCTATACTGAGTATTACTTTGTATTGCTAGTCCAGTGCAGTTTTATTGCATGTCATAATTTTTGCATTGTACATTGTGACTATATGTGTGTGCATGTAGCTGCTGTGTGACCTCCATTTCGTGTCTCTCACTCAGATTGCTATCCCTATATTCTATGACCTGAGGGGGCTCAGTGCGTCAGGTTTATTAGCTGATATAGGTGTTTCACAAGATATACTCGTGTATTTTTCTTTGTGATATTTAGTCACCATATACCTCTTGAATCCCCTGTTTGCAGAGTATATAAACTGCACAGGGGGTGCTTGTCAGGTATATTGCTGCTGATATTGTACTGTGTTGCCTGAGACTGTGCTTTTAGCTATGTCAGCTACAGGGGGCAATAGAGCTGGAGCTGATCCCACAGTGTGTGGAGGTGACGCTGCCAGAGGCAGAACTCTGGGAGGCAACGGAGTCAGCTGCCGCCGGGCTCCTGCTTTGAAGGGGGGCACCTCTCCTCCTGTTCTGTGTGTTCAGCAACATTAATCAATTAAGTTAATTGACAACAGCCGGTAACTGTTCTGTAGCAGACTTCCCCACTAGTCACTACACCTTACACATCACACCCTCTTTATTATAGATACACTGGAAGCAGACAGCTTACTGATGAAGCTATTTGCTCCTATAAAGGAAGCATGAGAATTCTAACTATACGAAGTTATTTCTCTGACAATTACAAGTAACTTCATATAGTTAGAATTCTCATACTTCCTATGCATGAGCAGATATCGCCATCAGTAAGGTGCATGCTTCCAGTGTAATAGGTTGTGGGTTCTAAGCCTGGATATGACACTTGCAAATTAATTGTCAGAGAAATAATCAGCATTGGGAGTGACTGAGCAGATCTATGTAGGGTGTGGCTGGACCCCTACATAGATATGCCTAGTTGCAATGGTTTTGTAGTAGCTTCATATAGTTAGAATCTGCAGGCTTACTATGCAGGAGCAAATTATATACATGGGGGGGCACCAATATTTATCTTGCCTCCGGGCAACTGAGACAAACGTACGCCACTGGACGCTGCAGGCATGTTTGAGGAAAACTTGGCAGCAGAGAGTTCAGG
The DNA here is from genome assembly GCF_028390025.1 of Pseudophryne corroboree. Taxonomy (NCBI): domain Eukaryota; kingdom Metazoa; phylum Chordata; class Amphibia; order Anura; family Myobatrachidae; genus Pseudophryne; species Pseudophryne corroboree. The sequence goes on along the minus strand of NC_086445.1, from coordinate 947,212,249 downwards.
TACTACCCCCCAGTGAAATAGTGGCAACGGGGGTTCAAAATGAACCACCTTGGGCTACATTTTCCTCTATATTGACTACGCTTGTAACTAAACTTACGCCCCCTATGGGACCTCCTGTGCCGATACAACAGATTATGGTCCCTGCAGTTAATCCGCCCTGGGCAGATCAAATCTCAAATCAGTTACAGCAATTAAACCAGTCAGTGACTAAAAAGAAATCTGACTCTCGCCCGCCTAAGACCAAGGGGTCTTCTAAATGGGCCATTACTTCCTCAGTCTACCACTGTCCCAGACACCTCATCTGATGAGGATGGTGTTTATACTGACCCCTCAGATACTGATCCTGATAGTTCTGATGGGGAGGCAGGTTCACAGGTAGATGTTCCTGACTTGTTGGAGGCGATCAGGATGATTCTTAAGATCACTGATGACGCAGAGCCTGATGCCATTCCTAAGAAACCGGACAGGTTCAAACGTAAGAAAGTGGTTAAGTAAGTTTTACCTCACTCTGACCACTTAGTAGACATACGTCAGGAATTCTGGGAAACTCCAGGTAAGAATTTCACACCTCACAAGAAGATGCTGGCTCGCTATCCTCTAGCTGCGGAGATAAGTAAAAATTGGAAGACTTCCCCGCCAGTGGATTCGCAGGTAGCGCGGCTGGTAGTATCCTTAGCTCTGCCTATGACTACCATCACTTCTCTGAAGGAAACGATGGATAAGTGTGTGGAGGGTTGTTTAAAGGAGATTTACACCCTCACTATGCTGCTATGCCGCGCATAGGCCCACTATTGCAGCAACTTGGGCTGCAGAGTCCTTTGAGGCGTGGGCCCAGGAGTTGGAAGCTGAGTTGACTTCCAATGCTTCTGTTCACGCTAGACATTGCCTGTCGTATATTGTCACAGCTTCTCATTATGTGAAGGAGGCGGCTTCTGATGCCGGTATTCTGGCGGCCAAGGCTTTTACTACATCTATCCTGGCTCGCCGGATTCTTTGGTTGCGGTCCTGGTCCGTAGATCTGGACTCCAAGAAAACCCTGGAGGTGCTCCCTTTTAAGGGAAACATTCTTTTTGGAGAAGACCTCAGCAAGATGTGTGGCTGACTTATCTTTTGCTAAAACGGCATGTCTGCCTAGTAATGCTCCTTTGGCGCCGAAGGCTAAGAGTACTTCCTCTCATTCCTTTCGTCCTCCAGGAATAGCAAAAGGTCAGGCGTACCCGAAACATGGTCGCACTTCCAAACCTGCTAAGCCCAAACCCAAACAGTCCTGGGCTGCCCGCCAGCCTGCTTCCAAAACTGACAAGCCTGCCGCATGACGAGGCGGGCCTACCCCTGGGGGATCCCAGGGTGGGAGGCCGACTTCTAGGATTTACCCAGGTATGGCTGAAGACCACTTCCGATGCCTGGGTACGGGAAATCGTCACTCGAGGTTACGCCGTATCCTTCAAGAAACGTCCCCCTCATCGATTTTGCCTGACAAATGTCCCTTCGGATCAGGTGAAGGCAAAAACTCTTCATTCGGTGGTACAGTCCCTACTGGACACAGGACTGGTAGTACAAGTGCCTCTAGCTCAGAGAGGACAGGGGTACTATTCACCGCTGTTCCTAGTCCCGAAACCGAATGGGTCCTCCCGGCCCATTCTCAACCTCAAGTCCTTGAACAAATTTGTCAAGGTTTCCAAGTTTCGTATGGAAACCCTTCGCTTTATTGTTCTGGCCTTGGAACCTGGGGATTATATGGTCTCCCTGGACATACAGGATGCTTACCTGCATATTCCCATTGCAATGTCGCATCAGCAGTACCTGAGGTTTGCAGTGGGCAGCCTCCATTACCAATTTTGGGCGTTACCTTTTGGCTTGACCACGGCTCCGTGTGTTTTCACCAAGGTCATGACGGTTATGACGGCTGTACTCCACCGTCAAGGGGTCAGGATCCTACCGTATCTGGACGACTTATTGATCCTGGCAAATTCCCCAGAGGTTCTCCTACGCCATCTGGATCTGACCATCTTGTTTCTGCAAGCCCACGGGTGGCTCATCAACTGGAAGAAATCTTCCCTGGTCCCTGCACAGAGCATGGTGCACCTGGGAGCGTTGTTGGACACCCGCAACCAGCGGTTGTTCTTGTCTCAGGAGAAGGTCCTGAAACTTCAGGACAAAATTCAATACTTCCTATCTCGTTCGCAAGTGTCGATACATTCGGCGATGCAAGTGCTAGGTCTCATGGTTTCGGCTTTCGAAATGGTAGAGTACGCTCAATTCCATTACCGCCCTCTACAGAAACTGATTCTTGCCAAATGGGATGGCCTGCCTCACCGGATCAGGTCTCAAATGATCTCCTTGTCTCCGGAGGTCCGTCTGTCACGGACTGGTGGCTGCAGGACTGATGTTTGAGCGGGTGTTGTCCCAACTGGATCCTTCTGATGCTGGATGCCAGTCTGAGAGGCTGGGGCGCGATGTTGGAGCAACCTTCAGGGTCGGTGGACCAAGGAGGAATCTCGCCTCCCAATAAACATTTTGGAACTGCGGGCGGTGTTCAACGCGCTGAACTTGGCCCAGCATTTAATACAGAACAGACCTGCTCAGGTACAGTCGGACAACGGCACCACAGTGGTGTACATATATCATCAAAGCGGCACTCGAAGCCGCATTGCAATGAGGGAAGTATCACGGATTCTTCAGGGCGGAATGCCATCTGACAGCCATTTCGGCAGTGTTCATTCCAGGGATTCAAAACTGGGAAGCGGACTTCCTCAGTCGTCAGGACGTAAACGCCGGATAGTGGAGCCTCAATCCAGAATTGTTTCAACTCCTCGTGGACAAGTGAGGCCTTCTAGCTGTGGACCTGATGGCATCTCGACACAATCACAAGGTACCGGTCTTCGGAGCAAGGACAAGGGATCCTCAAGCAGTGTTCGTGGACGCACTGGCTATTCCATGGAACTTTCGGCTGCCATACGTGTTCCCTCTGGTGTCACTCCTACCCAGAGTAATAAGGAAGTTCAAGCAAGGAGGAGGAATCCTACTTCTGATCGCTCCAGCGTGGCCCAGACGGCATTGGTACTCAGACCTTCAGGGTCACTTGATAGAGCGTCCCCTTCTACTTCCGTAGTGCCCAGATCTCCTCGTTCAGGGCCCCTGTGTATATCAGGATTTAACCCGATTGGTAATGACGGCGTGGCTCTTGAAGCTTCCGTCTTAAGGGCCAAAGGATTTTCTGTGGCGGTCATTCAAACTATGTTGAAGGCCCGGAAACTGACTTCTGCTCGGATTTTTCATAGGGTCTGAAATTCTTACTTTGCTTGGTGCACATCTAACAATCATGATGCTTACAAGTTTAGTACGACCAAACTTTTGGTCTTTCTACAACAGGGCCTGGACTTGGGCCTTCGTCTGGCCTCCATCAAGGTTCATATTTCTGCCTTGTCGGTTTCGTTCCAGAGAAAAATTGCAACTTTACCTAATGTTCATACATTCACTCAGGGTGTGTTGCGGATTCAACCTCCTTACGTCCCGCCTGTGGCTCCTTGGGACTAGTCGGTGGTTCTGGAGGCGCTGCAAAGGGTCTCCGTTTGAGCCTCTTGAATTGGCAGACATTAAGTGGCTTTCTCTTAAGGTGTTGTTTCTGCTGGCTATTGCCTCTGACAGACAGGTGTCGGATTTGGGTGCCTTGTCCTGTAAGTCACCATATCTGATTTTTCACCGTGACCGGGCGGTTCTTAGAACACGTCCCAGGTACTTACCTAAGGTGGGGTCTTCTTTCCACCTTAATCTGGATATTGTGGTTCTGGCCTTTGTCTCTCCTGAATTGTCTTCCAAAGAGCGGTCTTTTGGGCTCTCCGTATCTATGTGAAGAGGACAGCTCCTATCAGGAAGTCTGATTCTCTCTTTGTACTGTTTGGTTTTCACAACAAACGTGGCTGGCCTGCTAATAAGCAGACCTTGGCCAGATGGATTAGAATGGTGATTGCACATGCTTATGTACAGGCTGGTCTTCCAGCTCCTGCTACCATTAAGGCCCATTCTACTCGGTCGGTTGGACCTTATTGCGTGGTCCGCCGTGGTGCGACCCTTGTACAATTGTGCAAGGCGGCTACGTGGTCCTCAGTGAACACGTTCATAAGGTTCTATGCCTTCAATACTTCTGCCTCCCAGAATGCTTCCTTTGGACGCCGGGTTCTTGTGCCTGCTACAGTGCGTCCCCTCCCATAAGGAACTGCTTTAGTACATCCCCGATGTTATTCCCTGTGGAGCCCAGTCTACCCCGCAACAGAAAACGAGATTTATGGTAAGAACTTACCGTTGTTAAATTTCTTTCTGCGAGGTACACTGGGCTCCACAGGGCGCCCACCCTGACGCACTTAGCTTCTTTGGGTTGGTATGGCATTAGCCGCTGACACCCTCTCCTGTCATGAGTGTGTGGTGTATGTGGCTACTAACAATTGTCATCTCTTTTGCCTGCTACTGCTTTGAACTGATTAACAAAAACTGAGTTCCTGTGCACGGAGGGGGGTTATAGAGGAGGCGGCGCTAGGCATTCTGGGAAGAAGGTCAAAGCTTTGAGCCTGTTGGTGCCTCGGATCAAGATCCTACTCTACACCCCAATGTTATTCCCTGTGGAGCCCAGTGTACCTCGCAGAAATAGATTTAACAACGGTAAGTTATTACCATAAATTTTCGTTATACGTACTAATGTACTTGTTACTTACTGTACTATACTTACTAATGTACTTGCTACTGTAAGTACAGTACATTAGTAAGTATAGTACAGTAGCAAGTACAGCACATTAGTACATATGGTGTCTATTCATGAAGCAGTGAAAAGAGTGGAAAAGTGAGCCTGTTGAGAAGTTGCCCACAGCAACCAATCAGCTGCTCCGTACAATTGTATAGTATGCAAATTATAAATGTTACTTCAATGCTGATTAGACCCCATAGTATGGTAAGTAGCAAGTACCGTACATTAGTATAGTACAGTAAGTATAATACAATGGAAAGTAAACTGCATTAGTAAGTATAATACAGTAGCAAGTACAGTACATTAGTAAGTATAGTACAGTAAGTATAATACAATGGAATGTAAACTACATTAGTAAGTATAATACAGTAGCAAGTACAGTACATTAGTAAGTATAGTACAGTAAGTATAATATAATGGAAAGTAAACTGCATAAGTATAGTACAGTATGTATAATACAGTAGCAAGTACAGTACATTATTAAGTATAATACAGTAAGTATAATACAATGGAATGTAAACTACATTAGTAAGTATAGTACAGTAAGTATAATACAGTAGCAAGTACAGAACATTAGTAAGTATGGTACAGTAAGTATAATACAATGTAAAGTAAACTACATTAGTATGCATAGTACAGTAAGTATAATACAGTAGCAGGTACAGAACATTAGTAAGTATAGTACAGTAAGTATAAAATTGTATCAAGTACCAGACATTAGCATGCATAGTACAGTAAGTATAGTACAGTAGCTAGTACAGTACACTAGAAAGTATAATACAGTAGAAATTGAAGTAAAAGTAAAAGAGAAAAAGGAGAACATTTCTGGAGACATAGGAAGATTTCCTTTTTCAGTGCAGTTTAGAAAATGAAAGGTAACATCTGATTGCTATGGGTTATAGTACTTTCTCTGACGTCCTAGTGGATGCTGGGAACTCCGTAAGGACCATGGGGAATAGACGGGCTCCGCAGGAGACTGGGCACTCTAAGAAAGAATTAGGACTACTGGTGTGCACTGGCTCCTCCCTCTATGCCCCTCCTCCAGACCTCAGTTAGAATCTGTGCCCGGCTCGAGCTGGTTGCACACTAGGGGCTCTCCTGAGCTCTTAGTAAAGAAAGTATTTATTAGGATTTTTATTTTCAGTGAGATCTGCTGGCAACAGACTCACTGCTACGAGGGACTTAGGGGAGAGAAGCGAACCTACCTGCTTGCAGCTAGCTTGGGCTTCTAGGCTACTGGACACCATTAGCTCCAGAGGGATCGAACACAGGCCCAGCCTCGGTCGTCCGGTCCCGGAGCCACGCCGCCGTCCCCCTTGCAGAGCCAGAAGACGGAAGATTCCGGGAGAAAATCGGCGGCTGAAGACTCCGGTCTTCATTAAGGTAGCGCACAGCCCTGCAGCTGTGCGCCATTGCTCCCCATGCACACCACATACTCCGGTCACTGATAGGTGCAGGGCGCTGGGAGGGGGGGGCGCCCTGGGCTGCAATTAGATTACCTTAAAATGGCAAAAAAACACATAATATAGTCTAATAAACTATATATGTGTAAAAATCCCCTGCCATAATATTAATATAAAGAGCGGGAGAAGCCCGCCGAAAAAGGGGCGGGGCTATCTCCCTCAGCACACTGGCGCCATTTCCTCTTCACAGCTCCGCTGGAAGGACGCTCCCCAGGCTCTCCCCTGCAGTTTCCAGGCTCAATAGGGTAAAAAAGAGAGGGGGGGGCACTAAATTTAGGCGCAATACTGTGTATTATAGCTGCTATAGGGAAAATCACTTTGTGTAGTGTAAATCCCTGTTTATATAGCGCTGTGGTGTGTGCTGGCATACTCTCTCTCTGTCTCCCCAAAGGACTTTGTGGGGTCCTGTCCTCAGTCAGAGCATTCCCTGTGTGTGTGTGTGCGGTGTGTCGGTACGGCTGTGTCGACATGTTTGATGAGGAGGCTTATGTGGAGGTGGAGCAGGTGCCGATAAATGTGATGTCACCCCCTGCGGGGTCGACACCAGAGTGGATGGATATGTGGAAGGTATTAACCGACAGTATCAACTCCTTACATAAAAGGCTGGATGACGTAACAGCCGTGGGACAGCCGGCTTCTCAGCCCGTGCCTGCCCAGGCGTCTCAAAGACCATCAGGGGCTCAAAAACGCCCGCTACCTCAGATGGCAGACACAGATGTCGACACAGAGTCTGACTCCAGTGTCGACGACGAGACTAATGTACATTCCACTAGGGCTATCCGTTGCATGATTACGGCAATGAAAAATGTGTTGCACATTTCTGACATTAACCCAAGTACCACTAAAAAGTAGAGATGTGCACTTGAAATTTTTCGGGTTTTGTGTTTTGGTTTTGGGTTCGGTTCCGCGGCCGTGTTTTGGGTTCGACCGCGTTTTGGCAAAACCTCACCGAATTATTTTTGTCGGATTCGGGTGTGTTTTGGATTCGGGTGTTTTTTTCAAAAAACACTAAAAAACAGCTTAAATCATAGAATTTGGGGGTCATTTTGATCCCAAAGTATTATTAACCTCAAAAACCATAATTTCCACTCATTTTCAGTCTATTCTGAACACCTCACAATATTATTTTTAGTCCTAAAATTTGCACCGAGGTCGCTGGATGACTAAGCTAAGCGACCCTAGTGGCCGACGCAAACACCTGGCCCATCTAGGAGTGGCACTGCAGTGTCACGCAGGATGGCCCTTCCAAAAAACACTCCCCAAACAGCACATGACGCAAAGAAAAAAAGAGGCGCAATGAGGTAGCTGTGTGAGTAAGATAAGCGACCCTAGTGGCCGACACAAACACCTGGCCCATCTAGGAGTGGCACTGCAGTGTCACGCAGGATGGCACTTCAAAAAAATACTCCCCAAACAGCACATGACGCAAAGAAAAATGAAAGAAAAAAGAGGTGCAAGATGGAATTGTCCTTGGGCCCTCCCACCCACCCTTATGTTGTATAAACAGGACATGCACACTTTAACCAACCCATCATTTCAGTGACAGGGTCTGCCACACGACTGTGACTGAAATGACGGGTTGGTTTGGACCCCCACCAAAAAAGAAGCAATTAATCTCTCCTTGCACAAACTGGCTCTACAGAGGCAAGATGTCCACCTCATCATCATCCTCCGATATATCACCGTGTACATCCCCCTCCTCACAGATTATCAATTCGTCCCCACTGGAATCCACCATCTCAGCTCCCTGTGTACTTTGTGGAGGCAATTGCTGCTGGTCAATGTCTCCACGGAGGAATTGATTATAATTCATTTTAATGAACATCATCTTCTCCACATTTTCTGGAAGTAACCTCGTACGCCGATTGCCGACAAGGTGAGCGGCGGCACTAAACACTCTTTCGGAGTACACACTTGTGGGAGGGCAACTTAGGTAGAATAAAGCCAGTTTGTGCAAGGGCCTCCAAATTGCCTCTTTTTCCTGCCAGTATAAGTACGGACTGTCTGACGTGCCTACTTGGATGCGGTCACTCATATAATCCTCCACCATTCTTTCAATGGGGAGAGAATCATATGCAGTGCCAGTAGACGACATGTCCGTATCCGTAATCGTTGGCAGGTCCTTCAGTCCGGACCAGATGTCAGCATCAGCAGTCGCTCCAGACTGCCCTGCATCACCGCCAGCGGGTGGGCTCGGAATTCTGAGCCTTTTCCTCGCACCCCCAGTTGCGGGAGAATGTGAAGGAGGAGATGTTGACAGGTCGCGTTCCGCTTGACTTGACAATTTTCTCACCAGCAGGTCTTTGAACCCCAGCAGACTTGTATGTGCCGGAAAGAGAGATCCAAGGTAGGTTTTAAATCTAGGATCGAGCACGGTGGCCAAAATGTAGTGCTCTGATTTCAACAGATTGACCACCCGTGAATCCTTGTTAAGCGAATTAAGGGCTCCATCCACAAGTCCCACATGCCTAGCGGAATCGCTCTGTGTTAGCTCCTCCTTCAATGTCTCCAGCTTCTTCTGCAAAAGCCTGATGAGGGGAATGACCTGACTCAGGCTGGCAGTGTCTGAACTGACTTCACATGTGGCAAGTTCAAAGGGCAGCAGAACCTTGCACAACGTTGAAATCATTCTCCACTGCGCTTGAGACAGGTGCATTCCACCTCCTATATCGTGCTCAATTGTATAGGCTTGAATGGCCTTTTGCTGCTCCTCCAACCTCTGAAGCATATAGAGGGTTGAATTCCACCTCGTTACCACTTCTTGCTTCAGATGATGGCAGGGCAGGTTCAGGCGTTTTTGGTGTTGCTCCAGTCTTCTGTACGTGGTGCCTGTACGCCGAAAGTGTCCCGCAATTCTTCTGGCCACCGACAGCATCTCTTGCTTGCCCCTCTCGTTTTTTAAATAATTCTGCACCACCAAATTCAAGGTATGTGCAAAACATGGGACGTGCTGGAATTTGCCCATATTTAATGCACACACAATATTGCTGGCGTTGTCCGATGCCACAAATCCACAGGAGAGTCCAATTGGGGTAAGCCATTCCGCGATGATCTTCCTCAGTTGCCGTAAGAGGTTTTCAGCTGTGTGCGTATTTTGGAAACCGGTGATACAAAGCGTAGCCTGCCTAGGAAAGAGTTGGCGTTTGCGAGATGCTGCTACTGGTGCCGCCGCTGCTGTTCTTGCGGCGGGAGTCCATACATCTACCCAGTGGGCTGTCACAGTCATATAGTCCTGACCCTGCCCTGCTCCACTTGTCCACATGTCCGTGGTTAAGTGGACATTGGGTACAACTGCATTTTTTAGGACACTGGTGAGTCTTTTTCTGACGTCCGTGTACATTCTCGGTATCGCCTGCCTAGAGAAGTGGAACCTAGATGGTATTTGGTAACGGGGGCACACTACCTCAAGAAATTGTCTAGTTCCCTGTGAACTAACGGCGGATACCGGACGCACGTCTAACACCAACATAGTTGTCAAGGCCTCAGTTATCCGCTTTGCAACAGGATGACTGCTGTGATATTTCATCTTCCTCGCAAAGGACTGTTGGACAGTCAATTGCTTGGTGGAAGTAGTAAAAGTGGGCTTACGACTTCCCCTCTGGGATGACCATCGACTCCCAGCAGCAACAACAGCAGCGCCAGCAGCAGTAGGCGTTACACGCAAGGATGCATCGGAGGAATCCCAGGCAGGAGAGGACTCGTCAGAATTGCCAGTGACATGGCCTGCAGGACTATTGGCATTCCTGGGGAAGGAGGAAATTGACACTGAGGGAGTTGGTGGGGTGGTTTGCGTGAGCTTGGTTACAAGAGGAAGGGATTTACTGGTCAGTGGACTGCTTCCGCTGTCGCCCAAAGTTTTTGAACTTGTCACTGACTTATTATGAATGCGCTGCAGGTGACGTATAAGGGAGGATGTTCCGAGGTGGTTAACGTCCTTACCCCTACTTATTACAGCTTGACAAAGGCAACACACGGCTTGACAAATGTTGTCCGCATTTCTGTTGAAATACTTCCACACCGAAGAGCTGATTTTTTTGGTATTTTCACCAGGCATGTCAATGGCCATATTCCTCCCACGGACAACAGGTGTCTCCCCGGGTGCCTGACTTAAACAAACCACCTCACCATCAGAATCCTCCTTGTCAATTTCCTCCCCAGCGCCAGCAACACCCATATCCTCCTCATCCTGGTGTACTTCAACACTGACATCTTCAATCTGACTATCAGGAACTGGACTGCGGGTGCTCCTTCCAGCACTTGCAGGGGGCGTGCAAATGGTGGAAGGCGCATGCTCTTCACGTCCAGTGTTGGGAAGGTCAGGCATCGCAACCGACACAATTGGACTCTCCTTGTGGATTTGGGATTTCGAAGAACGCACAGTTCTTTGCTGTGCTTTTGCCAGCTTGAGTCTTTTCATTTTTCTAGCGAGAGGCTGAGTGCTTCCATCCTCATGTGAAGCTGAACCACTAGCCATGAACATAGGCCAGGGCCTCAGCCGTTCCTTGCCACTCCGTGTGGTAAATGGCATATTGGCAAGTTTACGCTTCTCCTCCGACAATTTTATTTTAGATTTTTGAGTCCTTTTTTTACTGATATTTGGTGTTTTGGATTTTACATGCTCTGTACTATGACATTGGGCATCGGCCTTGGCAGACGACGTTGCTGGCATTTCATCGTCTCGGCCATGACTAGTGGCAGCAGCTTCAGCACGAGGTGGAAGTCTATCTTGATCTTTCCCTATTTTTGGAACCTCAACATTTTTGTTCTCCATATTTTAATAGGCACAACTAAAAGGCACCTCAGGTAAACAATGGAGATGGATGGATACTAGTATACTTATGGATGACGAGCGACTGCCGACACAGAGGTAGCTACAGCCGTGGACTACCGTACTGTGTCTGCTGCTAATATAGACTGGATGATAATGAGATAAAATTAAAATATATATATATATCACACTAGTACTGCAGCCGGACAGGTATATATTATGTAATGACGGACCTGCTGGACACTGTCTGTCAGACTCAGCACTGCAGACTCCTAAAGTAAGCTACTAGTATCAAGAAGATAGAAAAAAAAAACCACGGGTAGGTGGTATACAATTATGGATGGACGAGCGACTGTCGACACAGAGGTAGCTACAGCCGTGGACTACCGTACTGTGTCTGCTGCTAATATAGACTGGATGATAATGAGATAAAATTAAAATATATATATATATATCACACTAGTACTGCAGCCGGACAGGTATATACAGGTTGAGTATCCCTTATCCAAAATGCTTGGGACCAGAGGTATTTTGGATATGGGATTTTTCCGTATTTTGGAATAATTGCATACCATAATGAGATATAATGGCGATGGGACAGAAGTTTAAGCACAGAATGCATTTATGTTACATATACACCTTATATACACCGCCTGAAGGTCATTTTAGTCAATATTTTTTATAACTTTGTGCATTAAACAAAGTGTGTATACATTCACACAATTCATTTAAGTTTCATATACAGCTTATACACATAGCCTGAAGGTAATTTAATACAATATTTTTAATAACTTTGTGTATTAAACAAAGTTTGAGTACATTGAGCCATCAAAAGACAAAGGTTTCACTATCCCACTCTCGCTCAAAAAAGTCCGTATTTCGGAATATTCCGTATTTCGGAATATTTGGATATGGGATACTCAACCTGTATTATGTAATGACGGACCTGCTGGACACTGTCTGTCAGCACTGCAGACTCCTAAAGTAAGCTACTAGTATCAAGAAGATAGAAAAAAAAAAAACCACGGGTAGGTGGTATACAATTATGGGTGGACGAGCGACTGCCGACACAGAGGTAGCTACAGCCATGGACTACCGTACTGTGTCTGCTGCTAATATAGACTGGATGATAATGAGATAAAATTAAAATATATATATATATATCACACTAGTACTGCAGCCGGACAGGTATATATTATGTAATGACGGACCTGCTGGACACTGTCTGTCAGACTCAGCACTGCAGACTCCTAAAGTAAGCTACTAGTATCAAGAAGATAGAAAAAAAAAAAAAAAACACGGGTAGGTGGTATACAATTATGGATGGACGAGCGACTGCCGACACAGAGGTAGCTACAGCCATGGACTACCGTACTGTGTCTGCTGCTAATATAGACTGGATGATAATGAGATAAAATTAAAATATATATATATATCACACTAGTACTGCAGCCGGACAGGTATATATTATGTAATGACGGACCTGCTGGACACTGTCTGTCAGACTCAGCACTGCAGACTCCTAAAGTAAGCTACTAGTATCAAGAAGATAGAGAAAAAAAAAAACCACGGGTAGGTGGTATACAATTATGGATGGACGAGCGACTGCCGACACAGAGGTAGCTACAGCCGTGGACTACCGTACTGTGTCTGCTGCTAATATAGACTGGATGATAATGAGATAAAATTAAAATATATATATATCACACTAGTACTGCAGCCGGACAGGTATATATTATGTAATGACGGACCTGCTGGACACGGTCTGCAGAATGCGTTTATAAAAACACCACACGACGAGTGTTTAACTTTTTCAGGCAGACAATCACAATATACTGGTGGTCAGCAGACAATCACAATACTGGTGGTCAGTGGTCACTGGTCAGTCACACTGGCAGTGGCACTCTGGCAGCAAAAGTGTGCACTGTACTTAAAATATGTACTCCTGCTATAACTGCTCCCCAGTCTCCCCCACAATTAAGCTGTGTGAGCAGTGAGCACTCAGCACAGTCAGATAATGATATACAGTATTACATATGATGCAGCACACTGGGCTGAGCACAGATATGGTATGTGACTGTGTTAAACTGTGTATCGTTTTTTTTCAGGCAGAGAACGGATTAATTAAACTGGTGGTCACTGGTCACACTATCAGCAGCAAGTAGTACTCCTCCTAATAATATGCTCCCCAAAATTTGTGTCTCTCTCTAGTACTCTAGTCTAAACGGAGAGGACGCCAGCCACGTCCTCTCCCTATCAATCTCAATGCACGTGTGAAAATGGCAGCGACGCGCGGCTCCTTATATAGAATCCAAGTCTCGCGATAGAATACGAGCCTCGCGAGAATCCGACAGCGGGATGATGACGTTCGGGCGCGCTCGGGTTAACCGAGCAAGGCGGGAAGATCCGAGTCGCTCGGCCCCGTGTAAAAAAACCTGAAGTTCGGGCGGGTTCGGATTCCGAGGAACCGAACCCGCTCATCTCTACTAAAAAGGGTATTATGTTTGGGGAGAAAAAGCAACCAGTGGTTTTTCCCCCTTCAGATGAGTTAAATGAAGTGTGTGAAGAAGCGTGGGCTTCCCCTGAAAAAAAACTAGTGATTTCAAAAAAGTTACTAATGGCGTACCCTTTCCCGCCAGAGGACAGGGTACGTTGGGAGACATCCCCGAGGGTGGATAAAGCGCTCACACGCTTGTCAAAAAAGGTGGCACTACCGTCTCAGGATATGGCCGCCTTAAAGGAGCCTGCGGATAGAAAGCAGGAGGCTATCCTGAAGTCTGTATATACACACTCAGGTACTATACTGAGACCTGCTATTGCTTCAGCATGGATGTGCAGTGCTGCAGCAGCATGGTCTGATTCCCTATCTGATAATATTGATTCCCTTGACAGGGACACTATATTGCTAACCATAGAGCATATTAAAGACGTAGTCTTATACATGAGAGATGCACAGAGGGATATTTGCCGGCTGGCATCTAGAATTAATGCAATGTCCATTTCTGCCAGGAGAGTATTATGGACTCGGCAGTGGACAGGTGATGCGGATTCTAAAAGGCACATGGAGGTTTTGCCTTACAAGGGTGAGGAATTGTTTGGGGATGGTCTCTCGGACCTCGTTTCCACAGCGACAGCTGGGAAGTCGACATTTTTACCCCAGGTTCCCTCACAGCCAAAGAAAGCACCGTATTATCAGGTACAGTCCATTCGGCCCCAGAAAGGCAAGCGGGTTAAAGGCGCGTCCTTTCTGCCCAGAGGCAGGGGTAGAGGGAAAAAGCTGCACCATACAGCCAGTTCCCAAGAACATAAATCCTCCCCTGCTTCCACTAAATCCACCGCATGACGCTGGGGCTCCACTGGTGGAGCCAGGTGCGGTGGGGGCCCGTCTCCGGAACTTCAGCGACCGGTGGGTTCGCTCACAGGTGGATCCCTGGGTTCTACAAGTGGTATCTCAGGGATACAAGCTGGAATTCGAGATGTCTCCCCCTCGCCGTTACCTCAAATCAGCCTTGCCAGCTACTCCCACGGACAGGGAGGTAGTGCTGGCGGCAATTCACAAGCTGTTCCTCCAGCAGGTGATAATAAAAGTTCCCCTCCTTCAACAGGGACGGGGTTACTATTCCACAATGTTTGTGGTACCGAAACCAGACGGTTCGGTGAGACCCATTCTAAATTTAAAATCCTCAGGGCGGTTATTGCAAGCCTGGAAGAAGGGGATTACATGGTATCACTGGACATCAAGGATGCGTACCTGCATGTCCCCATTTACCCACCTCACCAGGTGTACCTCCGTTTTGTGGTACAAGACTGCCATTACCAATTCCAGACGTTGCCGTTTGGTCTGTCCACGGCACCGAGGGTATTTACCAAGGTAATGGCCGAAATGATGATACTCCTTCGAAAGAAGGGAGGTATAATTATCCCATACTTGGACGATCTCCTTATAAAGGCGAGGTCCAGGGAGCAGTTCTTGGTCGGAGTAGCACTATCTCAGGAAGTGCTACAACAGCACGGCTGGATTCTGAATATTCCAAAGTCGCAGCTGGTTCCTACGACGCGTCTGCTGTTCCTGGGTATGATTCTGGACACAGAACAGAAGAAGGTGTTTCTCCCGGAGGAGAAGGCCAAGGAGTTGTCATCTCTGGTCAGAGACCTCCTAAAACCAAAACAGGTGTCGGTGCATCACTGCACGCGAGTCCTGGGAAAGATGGTAGCTTCTTACGAAGCAATTCCATTCGGCAGGTTCCATGCAAGGATCTTTCAGTGGGATCTGTTAGACAAGTGGTCCGGATCGCATCTTCAGACGCATCGGCTGATCACCCTGTCCCCGAGGGCCAGGGTGTCTCTGCTGTGGTGGCTGCAGAGTGCTCATCTTCTAGAGGGCCGCAGATTCGGCATACAGGACTGGGTCCTGGTTACCACGGATGCAAGCCTCCTAGGTTGGGGGGCAGTTACGCAGGGAAGAAACTTCCAAGGACAATGGTCGAGTCAGGAGGCTTCCCTACACATAAATATTCTGGAACTAAGGGCCATTTACAATGCCCTTAGTCAGGCAAGACCACTACTTCAAAACCAGCCGGTGCTGATTCAGTCAGACAACATCACGGCGGTCGCCCATGTAAACCGACAGGGCGGCACAAGAAGCAGGATGGCGATGGCAGAAGCCACAAGGATTCTCTGATGGGCGGAAAATCACGTGATAGCACTGTCAGCAGTGTTCATTCCGGGAGTGGACAACTGGGAAGCAGACTTCCTCAGCAGGCACGACCTCCACCCGGGAGAGTGGGGACTTCATCCAGAAGTCTTCCAACTGATTGTAAACCGTTGGGAAAGGCCACAGGTGGACATGATGGCGTCCCGCCTAAACAAAAAGCTAAAAAGATATTGCGCCAGGTCAAGGGACCCTCAGGCAATAGCTGTGGACGCTATAGTGACACCGTGGGTGTACCAGTCGGTTTATGTGTTCCCTCCTCTTCTTCTCATACCAAAGGTGCTGAGGATAATAAAAAAGAGAAGAGTAAGAGGAGTAAGAACTATACTCGTCTTTCCGGATTGGCCAAGAAGGACTTGGTACCCGGAACTGCAAGAAATGATCTCAGAGGACCCTTGGCCTCTGCCTCTCAGACAGGACCTGCTACAGCAGGGGCCCTGTCTGTTCCAAGACTTACCGCGGCTGCGTTTGACGGCATGGCGGTTGAACGCCGGATCCTGATGGAAAAGGGCATTCCGGTTGAAGTCATTCCTACGCTGATAAAAGCTAGGAAAGATGTGACAGCAAAGCATTATCACCGCATATGGCGAAAATATGTTGCTTGGTGTGAGGCTATGAAGGCCCCCACAGAAGAATTTCAGCTGGGTCGATTTCTGCACTTCCTAAAGTCAGGAGTAACTATGGGCCTAAAATTGGGTTCCATTAAAGTCCAGATTTCGGCCCTGTCTATTTTCTTTCAAAAAGAACTGGCTTCACTGCCTTAAGTTCAGACGTTTGTTAAGGGAGTGCTGCATATTCAGCCCCCTTTTGTGCCCTCAGTGGCACCTTGGGATCTCAACGTTGTGTTGGATTTCCTAAAATCACATTGGTTTGAGCCACTTCAGACCGTGGAATTAAAATATCTCACGTGGAAAGTGGTCATGCTTTTGGCCTTGGCTTCGGCTAGGCGGGTGTCAGAATTGGCGGCTTTGTCCTGTAAAAGCCCCTATCTGATCTTCCATATGGACAGAGCAGAATTGAGGACGCGTCCCCAATTCCTCCCTAAGGTGGTATCAGCGTTTCATTTGAACCAACCTATTGTGGTGCCTGCGGCTACTCGGGACTTGGAGGCCTCCAAGTTGCTGGACGTAGTACGGGCCCTGAAAATCTATGTTTCCAGGACGGCTAGAGTCAGAAAGACTGACTCGCTGTTTATCCTGCATGCACCCAACAAGCTGGGTGCTCCTGCTTCTAAGCAGACTATTGCTCGCTGGATCTGCTCCACGATTCAACTTGCACATTCTGCGGCTGGACTGCCGCATCCTAAATCAAAAGGCCCATTCCACAAGGAAGGTGGGCTCTTCTTGGGCGGCTGCCCGAGGGGTCTCGGCTTTACAACTTTGCAGAGCTGCTACCTGGTCGGGATCAAACACGTTTGCAAAATTCTACAAGTTTGATACCCTGGCTGAGGAGGACCTTGAGTTTGCTCATTCGGTGCTGCAGAGTCATCCGCACTCTCCCGCCCGTTTGGGAGCTTTGGTATAATCCCCATGGTCCTTACGGGGTTCCCAGCATCCACTTAGGACGTCAGAGAAAATAAGAA
The DNA here is from genome assembly GCF_028390025.1 of Pseudophryne corroboree. Taxonomy (NCBI): domain Eukaryota; kingdom Metazoa; phylum Chordata; class Amphibia; order Anura; family Myobatrachidae; genus Pseudophryne; species Pseudophryne corroboree. The sequence continues at coordinate 947,194,987 of NC_086445.1, read as the reverse complement.
TTTACTCACCGGTAATTCTATTTCTCGTAGTCCGTAGTGGATGCTGGGCGCCCATCCCAAGTGCGGATTGTCTGCAATACTTGTATATAGTTATTGCCTAACTAAAGGGTTATTGTTATGAGCCATCTGTTCGTGAGGCTCAGTTATTATTCATACTGTTAACTGAGTATAGTATCACGAGTTGTACGGTGTGATTGGTGTGGCTGGTATGAGTCTTACCCGGGATTCCAAATCCTTTCCTTATTGTGTCAGCTCTTCCGGGCACAGTTTCCCTAACTGAGGTCTGGAGGAGGGGCATAGAGGGAGGAGCCAGTGCACACCAGTAGTCCTAATTCTTTCTTAGAGTGCCCAGTCTCCTGCGGAGCCCGTCTATTCCCCATGGTCCTTACGGAGTTCCCAGCATCCACTACGGACTACGAGAAATAGAATTACCGGTGAGTAAATTCTTATTTTTTCTGTGGGGCGATTTTTCCGAAATCTGCAGCCAGGTCCCAGGACAGTCTACCAAGTGTCCAGACGTTTTGCACGTGATACCTATGCTGTAAATTGCAGGGACAGCGGATCTCACAACCACTGATCTCACAAGTTGCTTTTAATGCATGACTGGTATACTTTAGTTTAAAATGAAGAGTCCATCACAATGTAAACTGTAAAAATAGGATTTTAATTACCTATCGGTAAATGCTTTTCTCGTAGTCCATAGGGGATACTGGGAATCCATTTAGTACCATGGGGTATAGATGGGTCCACTAGGAGCCTTGGGCACTTTAATAATTTGATAGTGTGCACTGGCTCCTCCTTCTATGCCCCAACTACCAGACTCAGTCTAGGAAACTGTGCCCGAGGAGATGGACATACATTGAGAGAAGGATAGATAAGGAAAGTGGTGAGATTACGAACCAGCACACACAAAACAAGAGGAAAGCCATGCTAACCAACCTTGAAACCAGGAACAGCAACAGCTGAACCAACCAGAATACTTAACTAAGTAACAGTGCAGAAACTGGACGCCCAGTATCCCCTACGGACTACGAGAAAAAGATTTACCGGTAAGTAATTAAAATCCTATTTTCTCTTACGTCCTAGGGGATACTGGGAAACCATTTAGTACCATGGGGAAGTACCAAAGATCCCAAACTGGGTGGGAGAGTGTTGAGGTTCCTGCAGAACTGACTGATCAAACTGAAGGTCCTCAAAGGCCAAAGTATAAAACTTGTAAAACTTTGCAAACGTGTTCAAAACTGACCAAGTAGCTGCTCGACAGAGCTGTAAAGCCGAAACACCCCAGGCAGCCGCCCAAGAAGAACCCACCGACCTAGTAGAGTGGACCTGTACAGATTTTGGAACCGGCAATCCTGCCGTGGAATAAGCATGCTGGATAGTGAGCCTGATCCAGCGTGCAATTGACTGCTTTGAAGCAGGACACCCAATTTTATTGGGATCATAAAGAACGACCAGCGAGTCCGATTTCCTGTGGCAAGCTGTCCTCTTTACATACACCTTCAAAGCCCTCACAACATCCAAAGACTTTGAAGTAGCAGAGGTGTCCGTAACAACCGGAACCACAATAGGTTAGTTGATGTGAAATACAGACACCACCACCTGAGTTCAGCTCTGTCCTCATGGAAAATTAAGTAGGGGCTCTTGTAAGACAATGCTCCCAGCTCCGACACAAGTCTTGCTGAAGCCAAGGCCAGCAGTGTGACGTTCTTCCACGTAAGGTACTTTACATCCACCTCCTGTAACAGTTCAAACCAGTCCAATTGTAGGAAGTTCAGAACCAAATTGAGATCCCAAGGTGCCGTGGGAGGCACAAAGGGAGGTTGAAAGTGCAAAACACCCTTCAAGAACGTCTGGACCTCAGGGAGAGAAGTCAATTGTTTCTGAAAGTAAATAGACATGGACGAAATCTGGACTTTAATGGAGCCTAGACATAGGCCCACATCCACTCCCGACTGCAGAAAAAGCAGGAGACGTCCCAGATGAAACTCCACCACAGAATATTGTCTGCTGTCACACCAAGAAACATACTTCTTCCATAAACGGTGGTAATGTTTAGACGTTACCCCCTTCCTGGCTTGAATCATAGTCAGGATGACCTTGTCAGGAATCCCTCTCCTGGCTAGAAACAGTCGTTCAACTTCTATGCCATTAAACGTAGCCGCGGTAAGTCCTGATAGACGAACGGGCCCTGTTGCAGAAGATCCTCGCGAATAGGTAGGGGCCATGGATCTTCGATCAGCATCTCGAGAAGATCCGCTTACTAGGCCCTTTGCGGCCAATGAGTATTGCTTGAACCTTTTTCCTTTTCATTCTCTTTAGAATTCTTGGGATCAGAGAAAGTGGAGGAAACACGTACACCAGCTGGTAGACCCACGGAGCTGTCGGAGCGTCTACCACCACTGCTTGTGGGTCTCTTGATCTGGAACAATACAGCTTGTTGAGTCGAGAGGCCATCGTGTCGATCTGTGATTATCCCCACCGACGTGTCAACCATCGGAACACCTCCAGGTGGAGGCCCCACTACCCCGGGTGCAGGTCGTGTCTGCTGAGGAAGTCGGCTTCCCAGTTGTCTACTCCTGAAATGAAGACCGCCAATAATGCGACGGCGTGTTTTTCCACCCAGAGGAGAATTCTTGACACCTCTGACATTGCTGCTCTGCTTTTCGTTCCGCCATGTTGGTTTATGTACGTTACCGCCATTACATTGTCTGACTGGACTTGAATGGTCTGATTCTGAAGTAGAGATGAGGCCTGCAGAAGGGCGTTGTAGATTGCCCTGAGTTCTAGGATGTTTATTGGAAGGACAACTTCCTGACTTAACCATCTTCCTTGAAACTGCACCCCCTGGGTGACTGTTCCCCAACCTCTGAGGCTTGCGTCTGTGGTTAGCAGAAACCAATTCTGAATCCAGAACCTCCAACCCTCCACGAGGTGAGAAGACTTTAGCCACCACAGAAGGGAGATCCTGGCTCTTGGTGACAGACGGATCCTCTGGTGCATGTGAAGATGCAATCCGGACCATTTGTCCAACAGATCCAGCTGGAAGGGACTCGCATGAAACCTTCCGTACTGCAGCGTCTCGTAAGAGGCCACCATTTTCCCTAGAAGGCGAATGCACAGATGCACCGAGATCCAGGTTGGCTTCAGGACAGCCCAAACCATCGACTGGATTACCATAGCCTTCTCCAAGGGATGGAACACTCTCTGAGACTCTGTGTTGAGTATCATGCCCAGGAAAGGAAGCCTCTGCGTCAGTTCCAGGTGAGATTTTGGTAGGCTCAGAATCCACCTGTGATCCAGGAGTAGTCTGGTTGAGAGGCCAATGCTGTCCAACAACCGCTCCCTGGACGGTGCCTTTATCAGAAGATCGTCCAGGTACGGAATTATATTCACTCCCTGTTTGCGGACTAGAAACATCATCTTTGCCATCACTTTGTTGAACACTCTCGGTGCCATGGAGAGACCAAATGGCAGGGCCTGGAACTGGTAGTGACAGTCCTGCAAAGCAAACCGTAGATAAGCCTGATGAGGCGGCCAGATCGGAATGTGAAGGTACGCATCCTTGATATCCAGAGACACTAGGAATTCCACCTCCTCCAGACCTGAGATCACCGCTCTCAGAGACTTCATCCTGAATTCGAACACTCGTAAGTACGGGTTCATCGACTTGTGGTTCAAAATCGGTCTTACCGAACCGTCCGGTTTCGTTACTACAAACAAGTTGGAAAAATACCCCTTGTTTTGCAGATGAGGTGGAACTGGAACAATGACCTAAGTCTGCACCAGTTTTTGAATGGCATCCTGTAAAGTTATACTTGCCTCTTGCGAAACTGGTAAGCCCGATTTGAAGAATCTGTGAGGTGGGAGCCCCTGGAACTCCAGTCTGTAGCCCTGGTAAATAAGATCTATGACCCAGGAATCCTGGCACGAACTTGTCTAGAAGTGACTGAAGAATTTTAGTCGGACTCCCACCCGCCAGTCTTCCAGGCATCGCGGTTCACTGTCATGCTGAAGGCTTTGAGGAAGCAGAACTAAACTCTGTTCCTGAGAACCGGCAGTTGCTGGTTTGCGTGGTTTACCTCTAGCACCTCTGGTGGCTGTAGAAGAAACTCTGGTTTTGCCCCTAAACCTGGCAGTCCGAAAGGACTGTAAATTGGAACCTGAATAAGCCTTCCTGGCTGGGAAAGCTGCAGAAGGAAGATATGTAGACTTACCAGCAGTAGCTTTGGAAATCCATTTGTTCATCTCCAAATAAGGCCTCTCCTGTGAAGGGTAGGCCTTCCACGCCTTTCCTGGAGTCCGTGTCCACAGTCCACTGGCTTAGCCATAAGCCCCTGCGCAGGGGTGTATCTAGGGGTCTGAGCTCCCCTGGCAAAGTAAGGGACTGGCGCCCTCCTCCCCATCCCCACCACTACTTTTTCGGAATAATTACACTATGTATTTAGAACTTTCACTTAAACCTCCCTCAACTCCACTCACACCTCCCCCTCACACATGGTTGGTCTAGTCTCACTTTGGGGGGAATGTATGATACGTATAAGTCTACCCGCTTCGCCTATTTACCAAGGCAAAGCAGGAAGCAATAGCGACAAGATGTAAGAACATCTTGTTTACCAGAGTGTGGGTGTGAAAATTCCCTCCAGCGGTCCCTGATGCTCAGTGTCTCACCCCCTGGCCGTCTCCAGTGCGCATGCGCAAGATCTCGCTACTATTGCGAGACCTCCCGTGTGCATCCTGGAGCAGGCAGCTGCTACAATGGTTGTCAATGGGGCAATGACACCTGCAGCTGCCAAAATTGATAGCTGCAGGTGTTGGAATGGTCAGTGCCACTGGCAAACTGCGCTGCGAGCCGCTGTTGCGGCCAGGTCTGAATGACACCCATAATGCCCCACATGTCACCCAGTACACATAGCACCCCTATGTAACCCCTAGGACACATAGTACCCAATATGACCCCCAGTACATACAGTACCCCATATTAACCCCAGTACAGTGTCTCCATATTACCCCCCAGTGCACACAGAACCCCCATATTACCCCCCAAAACACAGTGCCCCAATGGTACCTGGCCTTTTTTTTCCGTCCTATAAAAAAGTGCAGGGAACCAGGAGAGTGTGGTGAAGGAAGGCGGTCCCTAGGGAGAGCTGTGAAGCAATGTCGCACAGCCCCCATATGTGTAGTTCCTGAATCCCTGGGGGTGGCTGAGTTTGCGGGCAGCACATGCTCACAGCCACATGGCCACCATGGAGGAGCATCAGCGGGTCCAGCAGCACTCACTGCCCTGAGTGTGAGCACATCCCAATCTAGCCTGTGAGAAGCTGCCATTGAGGAAGGGTAGGAGACGGGACCGTGTGCTGTGGACATAAAGGCTGCGCTGGTGCCGCTGCTTGACCCTGCCAGCAGGCTAGGCATCTCCAGACCCTGCCCCCACTGCTGCGCACACATGCGACCTCAGATGCTGTCACTGTGTGACAGCGGCTACTGATGAGAGAAGGTGTCGGGCCAGGGTGGCACCGCCGGGTGGCGCCCCCCTCCTCAGCAAGCGCCCCTGGCGAGTGCCATCCTGGCCAATGCATAGATACGCCCCTGCGTGCTGACACTGCCATAGCAGTGGTGCCTGCATTAAGCAAGCCTATTTCTTTTATGACTTCCACCATAAGTTTGCAGAGTCCTGTATATGTTGCAGGAGTAAAATAATCTACCCTTGACGCAAGGTATCTAACCCCTTAATTAGGTTACCTGACCATTTGGCAATGGCTTTAGTAATCCACCCACATGCTATAGTGGGTCTCTGGGCCACCCCAACAGCTGTATACAAGGATTTGAGTTTTGTCTCAATTCTACGATCAGCCGTGTCTTTCAGCGAGGCTGCACCCGGGACATGCAATACAATTTTTCGTGACAGCCTGGATACTGATGCATTCACTATCGGTGGATTTTCCCATTTTTTCCTATACTCAGGAGGAAAAGGAAAAGATGATAGGAAATTTAAAATCCCTAAAAGGTTGCTATCAGGATAAACCCACGGTTCTTCAAACAGGAAAAGTTGCTGACGATTTCTTTTTTATATTAAAATAAGATTCCTCACTCTCCTCTGTCACCTTATCAGGGATATGCAGAATTTCTCTGATAGCCTCTATGAGAGCCTCTATTACCTGTGACAGCGTAGCCTCCCCCACCTCTGAGTCCACCTCCCCCTCCTCCATCTCTGACCCTTCATCATCAGAGTCAGAGTGCAGGATATGGGCCAAAGTACGTTATTGCAGACAAATGGCAGGGGACTGAGACGCTGGTTTGGGTACTGAGTCCCTTTTCATAAACTCAGTCATCAATTGTTCTAAGTATTGTGTCTCTCATTGCGGGACAATTTAGTAGAAATATTGGAAATCATTCCCTTAATGGAGTCCATCCATGCTGGTTCTGCCCCGCTTGCCTGGGACACTACACTGAGTACACAGTAGTGCATGAAACACACTCTTCGCCTGACATACTGTAACAGTGACAGCACACACACACACACACACACACACACACAGGAAATGGTTAAATGCACAATTAACCCACAAAGAGCCCTTCCATGGAGACACAGAGATAGTATGGAGCCAGCACACGGCGCCCTTACCGCTAATGCCAAGTTTAGCCGGGTCGCAGACTAAGAACCTAGATTAGGGACTCAGTACACTAACAATCGCTCCCCTCCCCCCCCTGCTATGACCCCCTGGTACCGCTGAGGTAATCTGGAGCCTCTCCGGAGGAGCTGCGCATCCCTGTCAGTCAGCATCTGTGTCCGCAGCAGAGGGAAAATGGCGCTGGTGAGCTGCTGGATCAGCTCATAGTGAACAAATTATATATATATATAAATTTATTTTTTTAAATATTTGGCTGATTGGAATGAAAATCTGGTAATGGATGAGAGCAGATGACAATCGACCATTTGCTTCCAAACACTGTAATATGACAAATAGCCTAATTCAGCATGAGTTGTAGTTTTGCGAGAAATTGCAAAACTACAACTCACTTCTTTAGCATGCGGGGGGTCCCCGAGCACAGGGCAAGGCCGCCACACTTGCCAGTCTTTCTCCCCCCTGCTGAAATGCAAGCGCATCGCTAAACAGTGATGCGCTTGTATCTTAAGGGTTGCCCCCTGCCACCGCAGCCTAGGCAAAGGCAGATGATGGGTCACTATGTTTCGGGTCGCAGCGGCTGCATGTGACACCACCACCGCGGCTTCCCCGGCAAACTCCCCATCACTGCCACGATGTCCCTATAACGCCACAGGACGCCCCATCCCCGCACCCTGCCGGGACTTAGTCTATGAGCAAATGCGATCACAATCTAATTCCTGGCGCATGTGCACAGCAGTGTGCGTGCATGCACAAAAGTACAGAAATTGCCAAATAGCAATATCGGCACTTCAGCATTTCATGCTGAATCGGACCCATAAACTGTTGTTCATACAAATTGGTTAAATCTGTGCTTTAACCAATTTGTCTGAATGACAGGTTTTGCTCATTTGATTAGCAATTGTGAAGACTAATGGTGTACACACACGGTGAGATGTTTTCTTTCGATTTTGACTATATAGTCAAAATCCCATGAAAAGTTAGTGCAGATCGCAAGGTGAAAGTCACCTTGCGATCCCGATGCGTGGTCCCGCCAGGTCGGCATCGCAAGAAAAGATACATACCCTCCAACATGACCCGCCCCACTAGGTACAAAATGCTCTGTTTCTGGACTTCCCTCTTAATTTATTATTGCCATCACCTGTGAAGAAACAGCTTTCTTATCATTTAACTAGTTCAACACAGGTGATGGAAATCATAAATTAAGAGGGAAGTCCAGGAGCAGAGCATTTTGTACCTAGTGGGGCGGGTCACGTTGGAGGGTCTGAAGATAGACTGTGCAGGCAAGCCAATCCTTGCTAGATCGGTGTACTATCTGGTTCATCTCACATGTCAATGACATCTCACATAAGCCAAAATCTCACATAAGCCAAAATCGTAAGCACAAATAGTCCATATCTCAAGAAAAGTTAGTCAAAATCGGTGGTGATGGGCTCCGGGGAGTTCAGGGAAAATCGCAAGTGAAAATCGGCCATAGCAAGGATCTCACCGTGTGTATACACCCTAAATATTTGTAACTGTGAAGGAATTTCCATACACACATAAATCAGGTCCATAGTACACTACACTTCACAGAAGCTTTGAAACAGGATGAGCAAAGCATTGTTAAAATTAAAATGAGGACAAAGTAGCAGATTTTGCCTATGCTTTAACCAATGATGTCCATTCAGCAACACTGTATTGTCTCAATTCCTCACTCTGCCGACTACGGGGTCAGGGAATAAGGGAAATCCAGCTTTTTGGATTTCCAAGACTCGCAGATTCTGACCAAAAAATAATCGGAATTGACGAGTCTGTGTTTTTTTAATATTATAATAATTTCCCCAATTCCCTGATGCGACTCTGAACATCGATATCCGCCTGAACAGTTCTGTGTGTCCACTTAGTTGCCACTCAGTTACCACCCAGAAACACCCATTTCACCGAAAGAGTGGTTCAATCCATTTGTCTACACTTGCGATCTTTGTGTGTGCATGTATGCTGATTTGACACTTGCGCAGCTGCAGATTTCTTTCTACAGTAAATGCCGTCAACTTGAAATTAGGTCCCAGGAATACACTAAATTATTTCATATTTATTCCCTCCTCTCTCAAAATGTTTTTATTTTTTTTTGCTCTCTGTACAATATATAAACTGCAGAAAACTGCGATAGTCATTACTTTTGTGAGAATTGCAATGTAAATCCAAAACTGGTTGTCTGAGAAGTATATTTAGGGGTATATTCAATTAAGGTCGAAACTGCCGTCTTGCCGAAAAGACGACAGTTTTCAACTTTTTCAGGTCGGAAGGGGTTCCGACCTATTCCGTCCCGATCATTTTTATTAGACAAGTCAGGGAATTCGACTTGTCGAATAGTACGTGAATCGGCGGTATAGCTGCCGATTCGCGTACTTCCGACAGGTTTTGGCCCCATTTCCGACCATCTCAGTTCGACTTAAAAAAAAGCCGAACTGAGATGAGGGACCTGAGAGGAGGAGAGGGGGGAGAGCCGCGGGCAGAAGGGGGAGAGCCGCGGACAGAAGGGGGAGAGCAGCAGGGAGACTGGGGACAGCAGCGCTACAGCACAGCGCTGCAGCAGGATGTGTAATAGCTGCCGCTCACGGCAGCGTCCACCCGGCTCCAGCAAGTGAGGTCCGGTCGGCTGTGCCACATCCTCCTGCAGCGCTGCTGTCTCCCGTCTGCCCGCGGCTCTCCCCCATCTGACCGCGGCTCCCCCCCCCCCCCCCCCACCCCATCTCAATTCGACTTCTTTAAAGTTGAATTGAGATGGGCTTTGAATAGCCCTTGTCGGATCCATTCCGACAAATGCATGTCGGAATGGATCCAACCCTAATTGAATATACCCCTTAGTCATGATACATTAAAAAAAAAAAAAGAATCTTCCCTGTTTGTCACCATGACTGAACTGCCTACTGTGAAGGGAAAAGTCCTCATTGTTGAGATGCAGTGCAACAGAAGTCACTTCTGTGCATTTGAAATTTGCAGTCCCCTTGGATAGTTCAATACTGTTAAGATTTGTGGTCAAATTACAAGTCCAGTGTCCGGGGAAATATTTCCTTGTCCGGCCAACAAAGAATTTGTTTTAAACCGCTGACACATATGTCATTTTGCACTTCAAAAAACAACAAACTTTATTTCTCATTCCTCTACAGTACTCCACTGTGGAATTTTCAGTCACATAGGGACTAATTCAAGGTTGAACGCAAATGTATTATCAAAAGCAAACTTGCAAACATTTGCAAAGTAAACGCAAATCTGCACACAAAAAAAACCACGCCCACAGTGGAAACTTACAACAACAAAACATAATCCAAATACACAAAAGTGGAGTCACCCTGAATGATGCACTTACCAAACAACATAAGCTAAACAAAGGAATAAACCTAAAATTCAGAATGAATGTAACTGGGTACTTGAGCCAAAAGAGGGCACTCACCAGTATAAAAAAAAAATGGAGACTTTATTAATTCAGCAGGGTAGGTATCACAAGTCGACGTTTTGACCCCAGAGAGCCATTGTCAAGGCATCAGAACAGCATGCAGGCAACAGGTATAATAAAACTGTTCCAGTGACTTATGAACTATGGAGACAGACTAAAAAAAAAAAATTCTGAATCTTTGTCTATTGTCTGACTGTTCATTCTGGTATCACGCAAAAACTACTGGATGAATTCGGATGGTGTTTTCACTATTGTATAGTTTAGTAACCTAGAAAGAAACTGAGGTATGTATGATCTTGAGGTGACATTAGGGAGAGCAGCAATAAAGGAAAAATAAGACGCGTGCAGAGCGCAGGCTTCTCAAGTCAAAAATGACTACACAGATGTAGCCAATCTCAGCTTTGCACGATACGTACACATCGAGACATAGCTGGCACGACTAGTGTACCTGTGACTAGGATATGCACCCATAGCAATTAATGGAGCAATCGCCGGCTGCGAATAGTCGCAGACTGGAGCACCATGCAGCAAGCCACAATGCAGCATGCCGCATCACGGAAAAGCTGAACATGGTTACATCTATTTGTACAGTATATATATATATATATATATATATATATATATATATATAATATTCAAAGAAATGGTGTACAGGTGCGCCGGTCAATGATCAGTTTCCACTTAAAAAATGGAAAACAATCCTCAAGGTCGTCAAAACTCTGGGATATAGCATTGGTTTTCTAGCCTCCTGACGAAGCTACATGCGAGACTAGTAGAGGCATGGCCTGCTAGACGTAACCATCTCCAAGCTGCCACCGGTCTGTGTCTTCTGCTTGTGTTGGTGTCCCGACGAGCTGCGGCGTTCTCCCGTAAGCCGCTGGCGCGGTGTGAGGTCCCGGTTACCAGTGCAGCACAGCTCTTACCGGCAGGTAGAGATTGTAGCATTTACATTGTATACATCATGTGGTAACCAGTCCACACGGGTGAGAACCTCGGTACGAGTTTCATTCATTTAATGTGGATTCTATGTCACAGTGATCCTATGTGTTAATGTGGATCCTCTGTTAAAGGGATTTTACCTGTTTTAAATAAAAGTGATTTGCACTATGGCCCTCATTCAGAGTTGATCGCAGCGCGGCGATTAGTTCAAAAAGCGGCATTTCTGCGCATGCGTATGGTGCGCAGTGCGCATCGTACTTTCACGCAAAATTATGCAGTTTTACACAAGGTCTAGCGACGCTTTTCAGTCGCAAAGCTGATCGTGAGTGATTGACAGGAAGGGTATCCGTTCACATGGTCGACCATGTTATGGTCGACAGTCATTAGGTCGACCACTATTGGTCAACACTGACATGGTCGACATGGACACATGGTCGACACATGAAAAGGTCGACATGAGTTTTTTAACTTTTTTTTCTTTTGGGGAACATTTCCATACCTTACGATCCACGTGGACAACGATTGGAACGGTAATCTGTGCCGAGCGAAGCGGTAGCGGAGCGAAGGCACCATGCCCGAAGCATGGCGAGCGAAGCGAGCCATGCAAGGGGACGCGGTGCACTAATTGGGGTTCCCAGTCACTTTACGCAAAAAACTACACCCAAAAAAAGTAAAAAAAAAACCCACACGTCGACCTTTCACGTGTCGACCATTTTCATGTGTCGACCATGTGTCCATGTCGACCAATAGTGGTCGACCTAATGACTGTCGACCATAACATGGTCGACCATTCATACCGACAGGAAGTGGGTGTTTCTGGGCGGAAACTGACCGTTGTCAGGGAGTGTGCTGAAAAACGCAGGCGTGCCAGATAAAAACGCAGGAGTGGCTGGAGAAACGGGGGAGTGGCTGGCCGAACGCAGGGCGTGTTTGTGACGTTAAAGCAGGAACTAAACTGACTGAGGTGATCGCAAGGTAGGAGTAGGTTTGGAGCTGCTCAGAAACTGCATGAAAAGATTTTCGAGCAGTTCTGCTAACCTTTCGTTCGCACTTCTGCTAAGCTAAGATACACTCCCAGAGGGCGACGGCTTAGCGTTTGCACTGCTGCTAAAAGCAGCTAGCGAGCGATCAACTCGGAATGAGGGCCAATGTGTGCCCCCTCCTTTTGTTTCTGTATCTAGATAAAAAAAATAATTATATATATATATATATATATATATATATATACACACACACACACACACACACACACACAGTGTCGGACTGGGACATGTAGGGCCCACCGGGGTATGCAGTGTTAGGGGTGTGGCCAGTCTCTAGAAGGAGTGTGCCCAGCTGCCACATTGGTTTGCCTAACAATTTTGCATGAGTTGGGGCCCTTGAAAAATATATACAGTAAATACTGTAGTGCATGCGCGATATAGTACTAGATTAATAGCAGCACAGTCTGGAACCTGATCCCTAGGGGAGAGAGTGGGTCACCAGCAGACCTTAGGTCTCACCAGTGGTTTTCCCTGTACCCCTGTGGGCCAGTCCAACCGTGTGTGTGTGTGTGTATATATATATATATATATATATATATATATATATATACATATACACACACACACATATATATTGCATACTCTGAAAAATGGTCGATCTCAGATCAGCTGTTTCTCCCATGGGCAGCTTTTTGTGGCTTGCTCACAAGTTAGTAGCCCCATGCATCTTTTTTGTTAATCCCTGAAGAAGAAACAAAATATTGTTCACAAAGAAATTTTGTGATCAATGTGTACAATATAAAATATACATCACAATATTAGATGGCACTACTGTTTTGGGCCTTATTCAGCTTCTGTTGCAGTTTTGCTAATAAAGCAAAACTGCAACTGCTTCAAGGCCGCCCAGCATGCTAATGGCGGCTAGCGATGTGATCGAATTGTGATCACATCGCTGATTTAGAGTAGCCCCCCTGCCTCCACAGCCTAACTGCGAAGGCAGTCGGCCCGCCACCATGTTTCCAGTCACAGTGGCCGCCTCGATCCTGCTCCCGTATCTCATGGCATGCCCCTGCAATGCTGAGTCGACGCCCCCGCAAAGCCGCATTGCTGCCTCGGACCGCCCCGCAAACATTTCTGCCTGTCAATCAGGCAGAGGCATTCGCACAACTGAGATGCAAGAGCATCTCCCTGCCCGTGCATGCGCAGAGCGGGTCCTGCCCATGTGCTCTGTGGGGACAAGAGGGGAGATGCGACCGCATCTCAGTAGAGTCTGCTACTGAATAATCCCCTTTGTAAAACTAGTTCCACTGAGCAATAACAGATATCCACGAAAGGGAAGCCATGAGCAAACGCTAATATATATATTATATATAATGTCACAGAACCACATAGATGGAATACAGTGCACCTCAGACAGGTTACACAATTTTCATGTAGGTTTTGTAGGTCAGGTTTTATACGCAGCTTTAAAAACAGCGCAACATTCCAAGTTCTAACAATCACAAATAGTACAGCTTCCAAATGGCTCCTAACATAATCCCAAACCCCCAACCTGTCGCCTGGCCACTTGCTAGCATCAGGAGCCATGACCTACTGAACAAAGACATTTTTTAAAGGTTGCAGACAAGTTGCAGTAATCAGCACAGCTGTGGCATACATACATACACATATATATATATATATATATATATATTAGAGATGGGCGGGTTCGGTTTCTCGGAAACCGAACCCCCCCGAACTTCACTCCTTTTACACGGGTCCGAGGCAGGTTCGAACCGTCCCGCCTTGCTCGGCTAACCCGAGCGCGCCCGAACGTCATCATCCCGCTGTCTGATTCTCGCGAGATTCGGATTCTATATAAGCAGCCGCGCGTCGCCGCCATTTTCACTCGTGCATTGGAGATGATAGGGAGAGGAAGTGGCTGGCGTCCTCTCCGTTTATTGTTGAAGTTGATTGGTTTATTGCTTAATTGTGGGGAGGACTGGGGAGCAGCTGTTAGGAGGAGTACAGTGCAGAGTTTTGCTGATAAGTGACCACCAGTTTTTATCCATTCTCTGCCTGAAAAAAACGCTCCATACCTACCATATCTGTGCTCAGTGTGCTGCATAATATATCTGTGCTGAGTGCTCACACTGCTTAATTGTGGGGACTGGGGAGCAGCTGTAGCAGGATACAGTGCAGAGTTTTGCTGACAGTGACCCCCAGTATACGTTGTCTGCCTGAAAAACACTCCATATCTGTGCTCAGTGTGCTGCTTTATTGTGGGGACTGGGGACCACCAGTATAATTAATATTATATAGGAGGAGTACAGTGCAGAGTGCACTGCTGTACCTACCTCTGTGTCGTCATCCATTAAGTATACTATCCATCTACATTCTATACCTGTGGTGCATTTTAGTTTTGCAGTTTGCTGACAGTGTCCACCAGTATACTATATATAGCAGTACGGTAGGCCACTGCTGTACCTACCTCTGTGTCGTCATCCATTAAGTATACTATCCATCTACATTCTATACCTGTGGTGCATTTTAGTTTTGCAGTTTGCTGACAGTGTCCACCAGTATACTATATATAGCAGTACGGTAGGCCACTGCTGTACCTACCTCTGTGTCATCATCCATTAAGTATACTATCCATCTACATTCTATACCTGTGGTGCATTTTAGTTTTGCAGTTTGCTGACAGTGTCCACCAGTATACTATATATAGCAGTACGGTAGGCCACTGCTGTACCTACCTCTGTGTCGTCATCCATTAAGTATACTATCCATCTACATTCTATACCTGTGGTGCATTTTAGTTTTGCAGTTTGCTGACACAGTGTCCACCAGTATACTATATATAGCAGTACGGTAGGCCACTGCTGTACCTACCTCTGTGTCGTCATCCATTAAGTATACTATCCATCTACATTCTATACCTGTGGTGCATTTTAGTTTTGCAGTTTGCTGACAGTGTCCACCAGTATACTATATATAGCAGTACGGTAGGCCACTGCTGTACCTACCTCTGTGTCGTCAAGTATACTATCCATCCATACCTGTGGTGCATTTCAGTTGTGCGCTGTAAATATAGTAGTAGGCCATTGCTATTGATACTGGCATATAATTCCACACATTAATAAATGGAGAACAAAAATGTGGAGGTTAAAATAGGGAAAGATCAAGATCCACTTCCACCTCGTGCTGAAGCTGCTGCCACTAGTCATGGCCGAGACGATGAAATGCCATCAACATCGTCTGCCAAGGCCGATGCCCAATGTCATAGTAGAGAGCATGTAAAATCCAAAACACAAAAGTTCAGTAAAATGACCCAAAAATCAAAATTAAAAGCATCTGAGGAGAAGCGTAAACTTGCCAATATGCCATTTACCACACGGAGTGGCAAGGAACAGCAGAGGCCCTGGCCTATGTTCATGGCTAGTGGTTCAGCTTCACATGAGGATGGAAGCACTCATCCTCTCGTTAGAAAAAAGAAAAGACTTAAGCTGGCAAAAGCACAGCAAAGAACTGTGCGTTCTTCTAAATCACAAATCCCCAAGGAGAGTCCAATTGTGTCGGTTGCGATGCCTGACCTTCCCAACACTGGACGGGAAGAGCTTGCGCCTTCCACCATTTGCACGCCCCCTGCAAGTGCTGGAAGGAGCACCCGCAGTCCAGTTCCTGATAGTCAAATTGAAGATGTCACTGTTGAAGTACACCAGGATGAGGATATGGGTGTTGTTGGCGCTGGGGAGGAAATTGACAAGGAGGATTCTGATGGTGAGGTGGTTTGTTTAAGTCAGGCACCCGGGGAGACACCTGTTGTCCGTGGGAGGAATATGGCCATTGACATGCCTGGTCAAAATACAAAAAATATCAGCTCTTCGGTGTGGAATTATTTCAACACAAATGCGGACAACAGGTGCCAAGCCGTGTGTTGCCTTTGTCAAGCTGTAATAAGTAGGGGTAAGGACGTTAACCACCTCGGAACATCCTCCCTTATACGTCACCTGGAGCGCATTCATCATAAGTCAGTGACAAGTTCAAAAACTTTGGGTGACAGCGGAAGCAGTCCACTGACCACTAAATCCCTTCCTCTTGTAACCAAGCTCCTGCAAACCACACCACCAACTCCCTCAGTGTCAATTTCCTCCTTACCCAGGAAAGCCAATAGTCCTGCAGGCAATGTCACTGTCAAGTCTGACGAGTCCTCTCCTGCCTGGGATTCCTCCGATGCATCCTTGAGTGTAATGCCTACTGCTGCTGGCGCTGCGGTTGTTGCTGCTGGGAGTCGATCGTCATCCAAGAGGGGAAGTCGGAAGACCACTTGTACTACTTCCAGTAAGCAATTGACTGTCCAACAGTCCTTTGCGAGGAAGATGAAATATAACAGCAGTCATCCTGCTGCAAAGCAGATAACTCAGGCCTTGGCAGCCTGGGCGGTGAGAAACGTGGTTCTGGTATCCATCGTTAATTCAGAGGCAACTATAGACTTGATTGAGGTACTGTGTCCCCGGTACCAAATACCATCTAGGTTCCATTTCTCTAGGCAGGCGATACCGAAAATGTACACAGACCTCAGAAAAAGACTCACCAGTGTCCTAAAAAATGCAGTTGTACCCAATGTCCACTTAACCACGGACATGTGGACAAGTGGAGCAGGGCAGACTCAGGACTATATGACTGTGACAGCCCACTGGGTAGATGTATTGCCTCCCGCAGCAAGAACAGCAGCGGCAGCACCAGTAGCAGCATCTCGCAAACGCCAAGTCGTTCCTAGGCAGGCTACGCTTTGTATCACCGCTTTCCATAAGAGGCACACAGCTGACAACCTCTTACGGGAACTGAGGAAGATCATCGCAGAATGGCTTACCCCAATTGGACTCTCCTGGGGATTTGTGACATCGGACAACGCCAGCAATATTGTGCGTGCATTACATCTGGGCAAATTCCAGCACGTCCCATGTTTTGCACATACATTCAATTTGGTGGTGCAGAATTATTTAAAAAACGACAGGGGCGTGCAAGAGATGCTGTCGGTGGCCCGAAGAATTGTGGGCCACTTTCGGCATTCAGGCACCGCGTACAGAAGACTGGAGCACCACCAAACATTCCTGAACCTGCCCTGCCATCATCTGAAGCAAGAGGTGGTAACGAGGTGGAATTCAACCCTCTATATGCTTCAGAGGATGGAGGAGCAGCAAAAGGCCATTCAAGCCTATACATCTGCTCACGATATAGGCAAAGGAGGGGGAATGCACCTGACTCAAGCGCAGTGGAGAATGATTTCAACGTTGTGCAAGGTTCTGCAACCCTTTGAACTTGCCACACGTGAAGTCAGTTCAGACACTGCCAGCCTGAGTCAGGTCATTCCCCTCATCAGGCTTTTGCAGAAGAAGCTGGAGACATTGAAGGAGGAGCTAAAACAGAGCGATTCCGCTAGGCATGTGGGACTTGTGGATGGAGCCCTTAATTCGCTTAACCAGGATTCACGGGTGGTCAATCTGTTGAAATCAGAGCACTACATTTTGGCCACCGTGCTCGATCCTAGATTTAAAACCTACGTTGTATCTCTCTTTCCGGCAGACACAAGTCTGCAGAGGTTCAAAGACCTGCTGGTGAGAAAATTGTCAAGTCAAGCGGAACGTGACCCGTCAACATCTCCTCCTTCACATTCTCCCGCAACTGGGGTTGCGAGGAAAAGGCTAAGAATTCCTAGCCCACCCGCTGGCGGTGATGCAGGGCAGTCTGGAGCGAGTGCTGACATCTGGTCTGGACTGAAGGACCTGCCAATGATTACTGACATGTCGTCTACTGACACTGCATATGATTCTCTCACCATGGAAAGAATGGTGGAGGATTACATGAGTGACCGCATCCAAGTAGGCACGTCAGACAGTCCGTACGTATACTGGCAGGAAAAAGAGGCAATTTGGAGGCCCTTGCACAAACTGGCTTTATTCTACCTTAGTTGCCCTCCCTCCAGTGTGTACTTCGAAAGAGTGTTTAGTGCAGCCGCTCACCTTGTCAGCAATCGGCGTACGAGGTTACTTCCAGAAAATGTGGAGAAGATGATGTTCATCAAAATGAATTATAATCAATTCCTCCATTAATAATCTGTGAGGAGGGGGATGTACACAGTGAAAGGGGTGAGGAATTGGAGGATGATGAGGAGGTGGACATCTTGCCTCTGTAGAGCCAGTTTGTGCAAGGAGAGATTGATTGCTTCTTTTTTGGTGGGGGCACAAACCAACCAGTCATTTCCGCCACAGTCGTGTGGCAGACACTGTCGCTGAAATGATGGGTTCGTTAAAGTGTGCATGTCCTGTTTATACAACATAAGGGTGGGTGGGAGGGCCCAAGGACAATTCCATCTTGCACCGCTTTTTTCTTTCATTTTTCTTTGCATCATGTGCTGTTTGGGGACAATTTTTTGGAAGTGCCATCCTGTCTTGATTGACACTGCAGTGCCACTCCTAGATGGGCCAGGTGTTTGTGTCGGCCACTTGTGTCGCTTAGCTTAGTCACACAGCGACCTTGGTGCGCCTCTTTTTTTCTTTGCATCATGTGCTGTTTGGGGACTATTTTTTTGAAGTGCCATCCTGTCTGACACTGCAATGCCACTCCTAGATGGGCCAGGTGTTTGTGTCGGCCACTTGTGTCGCTTAGCTTAGTCACACAGCCACCTTGGTGCGCCTCTTTTTTTCTTTGCATCATGTGCTGTTTGGGGACAATTTTTTGGAAGTGCCATCCTGTCTTGATTGACACTGCAGTGCCACTCCTAGATGGGCCAGATGTTTGTGTCGGCCACTTGTGTCGCTTAGCTTAGTCAAACAGCCACCTTGGTGCGCCTCTTTTTTTCTTTGCATCATGTGCTGTTTGGGGACAATTTTTTGGAAGTGCCATCCTGTCTTGATTGACACTGCAGTGCCACTCCTAGATGGGCCAGGTGTTTGTGTCGGCCACTAGTGTCGCTTAGCTTAGCCATCCAGCGACCTCGGTGCAAATTGTAGGACTAAAAATAATATTGTGAGGTGTGAGGTGTTCAGAATAGACTGGAAATGAGTGGAAATTATGGTAATTGAGGTTAATAATACTATGGGATCAAAATGACCCCCAAATTCTATGATTTAAGCTGTTTTTTAGGGTTTTTTAAAAAAAAAAAACCCCGAATCCAAAACACACCCGAATCCGACAAAAAAATTTCGGTGAGGTTTTGCCAAAACGCGTCCGAATCCAAAACACGGCCGCGGAACCGAATCCAAAACCAAAACACAAAACCCGAAAAATGTCCGGTGCACATATATATATATTTCTCATACGTCCTAGAGGATGCTGGGGACGACATCAAGACCATGGCATATAGATGGGATCCGCAGGAGACATGGGCACTCTAAAGACTTTTCATTGGGTGTGAACTTGCTCCTCCCTCTATGCCCCTCCTCCAGACCACAGTTTTAGAAATGTGCCCAGGTCGACTGGATGCACTCTGAGGAGCTCTACTGAGTTTCTCTGAAAAGACTTATGTTAGGTTTTTATATTTTCAGGGAGATCTGCTGGCATCAGACTCCCTGCTTCGTGGGACTGAGGGGGCAGAAGCAGAACCAACTTCCTCAGAGTTTCATGGCTCTGTTTCTGGCTGACAGGACACCATTAGCTCCTGAAGGGAACTGAACACTAGCCGTGTCTAGATGCTCACTCCCACAGCACGCCGTCACCCCCCTCACAGAGCCAGAAGTCAGAAGACAGGTGAGTATGAGAAGAATGATCTTCATTCAAGTAAGTGACGCAGAGGTGCGGCGCGGCTGGCGGGAGCGCAGCGCGCCATTGCTGCCCACACACAGGCACTGCAGGGTGCAGGGCGTGGGGGGGGGGGGGGGCGGGGCGCCCTGGGCAGCAAGAAAAATACCTCAAACTGGCTAAAAGGGGGCATAAGATGCCGCTGGCACAGCCCTACCCCCGCCAGTATAAATATTGTCATGGATACTGAGGGGCGGAGCTTCTTCCTCAGGCAGCCAGCACACTACTCAGCACCATTTTCTCTCTCTACTCAGGCTGCAGAGAACACGCTGGTCCTATCCACCACTTCTGACAAGTACAGGGTGCTATAAAGTAGAGATGAGCGCCGGAAATTTTTTGGGTTTTGTGTTTTGGTTTTGGGTTCGGTTCCGCGGCCGTGTTTTGGGTTCGACCGCGTTTTGGCAAAACCTAACCGAATTTTTTTTGTCGGATTCGGGTGTGTTTTGGATTCGGGTGTTTTTTTCCAAAAAACCTAAAAAACAGCTTAAATCATAGAATTTGGGGGTCATTTTGATCCCAAAGTATTATTAACCTAAAAAACCATCATTTCCACTCATTTTCAGTCTATTCTGAATACCTCACACCTCACAATATTATTTTTAGTCCTAAAATTTGCACCGAGGTCGCTGGATGACTAAGCTAAGCGACCCTAGTGGCCGACACAAACACCTGGCCCATCTAGGAGTGGCACTGCAGTGTCACGCAGGATGTCCCTTCCAAAAAACCCTCCCCAAACAGCACATGACACAAAGAAAAAAAGAGGCGCAATGAGGTAGCTGTGTGAGTAAGATAAGCGACCCTAGTGGCCGACACAAACACCGGGCCCATCTAGGAGTGGCACTGCAGTGTCACGCAGGATGTCCCTTCCAAAAAACCCTCCCCAAACAGCACATGACGCAAAGAAAAAAAGAGGCGCAATGAGGTAGCTGTGTGAGTAAGATAAGCGACCCTAGTGGCCGACACAAACACCGGGCCCATCTAGGAGTGGCACTGCAGTGTCACGCAGGATGTCCCTTCCAAAAAACCCTCCCCAAACAGCACATGACGCAAAGAAAAATAGAGGCGCAATGAGGTAGCTGTGTGAGTAAGATAAGCGACCCTAGTGGCCGACACAAACACCGGGCCCATCTAGGAGTGGCACTGCAGTGTCACGCAGGATGTCCCTTCCAAAAAACCCTCCCCAAACAGCACATGACGCAAAGAAAAAAAGAGGCGCAATGAGGTAGCTGTGTGAGTAAGATAAGCGACCCTAGTGGCCGACACAAACACCGGGCCCATCTAGGAGTGTCACTGCAGTGTCACGCAGGATGGCCCTTCCAAAAAACCCTCCCCAAACAGCACATGACGCAAAGAAAAATTAAAGAAAAAAGAGGTGCAAGATGGAATTGTCCTTGGGCCCTCCCACCCACCCTTATGTTGTATAAACAGGACATGCACACTTTAACCAACCCATCATTTCAGTGACAGGGTCTGCCACACGACTGTGACTGATATGACGGGTTGGTTTGGACCCCCACCAAAAAAGAAGCAATTAATCTCTCCTTGCACAAACTGGCTCTACAGAGGCAAGATGTCCACCTCATCATCATCCTCCGATATATCACCGTGTACATCCCCCTCCTCACAGATTATCAATTCGTCCCCACTGGAATCCACCATCTCAGCTCCCTGTGTACTTTGTGGAGGCAATTGCTGCTGGTCAATGTCTCCGCGGAGGAATTGATTATAATTCATTTTAATGAACATCATCTTCTCCACATTTTCTGGATGTAACCTCGTACGCCGATTGCTGACAAGGTGAGCGGCGGCACTAAACACTCTTTCGGAGTACACTCTTGTGGGAGGGCAACTTAGGTAGAATAAAGCCAGTTTGTGCAAGGGCCTCCAAATTGCCTCTTTTTCCTGCCAGTATAAGTACGGACTGTGTGACGTGCCTACTTGGATGCGGTCACTCATATAATCCTCCACCATTCTTTCAATGTTGAGAGAATCATATGCAGTGACAGTAGACGACATGTCCGTAATCGTTGTCAGGTCCTTCAGTCCGGACCAGATGTCAGCATCAGCAGTCGCTCCAGACTGCCCTGCATCACCACCAGCGGGTGGGCTCGGAATTCTGAGCCTTTTCCTCGCACCCCCAGTTGCGGGAGAATGTGAAGGAGGAGATGTTGACAGGTCGCGTTCCGCTTGACTTGACAATTTTCTCACCAGCAGGTCTTTCAACCCCAGCAGACTTGTGTCTGCCGGAAAGAGAGATCCAAGGTAGGCTTTAAATCTAGGATCGAGCACGGTGGCCAAAATGTAGTGCTCTGATTTCAACAGATTGACCACCCGTGAATCCTTGTTAAGCGAATTAAGGGCTCCATCCACAAGTCCCACATGCCTAGCGGAATCGCTCCGTGTTAGCTCCTCCTTCAATGTCTCCAGCTTCTTCTGCAAAAGCCTGATGAGGGGAATGACCTGACTCAGGCTGGCAGTGTCTGAACTGACTTCACGTGTGGCAAGTTCAAAGGGCATCAGAACCTTGCACAACGTTGAAATCATTCTCCACTGCGCTTGAGACAGGTGCATTCCACCTCCTATATCGTGCTCAATTGTAAAGGCTTGAATGGCCTTTTGCTGCTCCTCCAACCTCTGAAGCATATAGAGGGTTGAATTCCACCTCGTTACCACTTCTTGCTTCAGATGATGGCAGGGCAGGTTCAGTAGTTTTTGGTGGTGCTCCAGTCTTCTGTACGTGGTGCCTGTACGCCGAAAGTGTCCCGCAATTCTTCTGGCCACCGACAGCATCTCTTGCACGCCCCTGTCGTTTTTTAAAAAATTCTGCACCACCAAATTCAAGGTATGTGCAAAACATGGGACGTGCTGGAATTTGCCCATATTTAATGCACACACAATATTGCTGGCGTTGTCCGATGCCACAAATCCACAGGAGAGTCCAATTGGGGTAAGCCATTCCGCGATGATCTTCCTCAGTTGCCGTAAGAGGTTTTCAGCTGTGTGCGTATTCTGGAAACCGGTGATACAAAGCGTAGCCTGCCTAGGAAAGAGTTGGCGTTTGCGAGATGCTGCTACTGGTGCCGCCGCTGCTGTTCTTGCGGCGGGAGTCCATACATCTACCCAGTGGGCTGTCACAGTCATATAGTCCTGACCCTGCCCTGCTCCACTTGTCCACATGTCCGTGGTTAAGTGGACATTGGGTACAACTGCATTTTTTAGGACACTGGTGAGTCTTTTTCTGACGTCCGTGTACATTCTCGGTATCGCCTGCCTAGAGAAGTGGAACCTAGATGGTATTTGGTAACGGGGGCACACTGCCTCAATAAATTGTCTAGTTCCCTGTGAACTAACGGCGGATACCGGACGCACGTCTAACACCAACATAGTTGTCAAGGCCTCAGTTATCCGCTTTGCAGCAGGATGACTGCTGTGATATTTCATCTTCCTCGCAAAGGACTGTTGAACAGTCAATTGCTTACTGGAAGTAGTACAAGTGGGCTTACGACTTCCCCTCTGGGATGACCATCGACTCCCAGCAGCAACAACAGCAGCGCCAGCAGCAGTAGGCGTTACACGCAAGGATGCATCGGAGGAATCCCAGGCAGGAGAGGACTCGTCAGAATTGCCAGTGACATGGCCTGCAGGACTATTGGCATTCCTGGGGAAGGAGGAAATTGACACTGAGGGAGTTGGTGGGGTGGTTTGCGTGAGCTTGGTTACAAGAGGAAGGGATTTACTGGTCAGTGGACTGCTTCCGCTGTCGCCCAAAGTTTTTGAACTTGTCACTGACTTATTATGAATGCGCTGCAGGTGACGTATAAGGGAGGATGTTCCGAGGTGGTTAACGTCCTTACCCCTACTTATTACAGCTTGACAAAGGCAACACACGGCTTGACACCTGTTGTCCGCATTTCTGTTGAAATACTTCCACACCGAAGAGCTGATTTTTTTGGTATTTTCACCAGGCATGTCAGTGGCCATATTCCTCCCACGGACAACTGGTGTCTCCCCGGGTGCCTGACTTAAACAAACCACCTCACCATCAGAATCCTCCTGGTCAATTTCCTCCCCAGCGCCAGCAACACCCATATCCTCCTCATCCTGGTGTACTTCAACACTGACATCTTCAATCTGACTATCAGGAACTGGACTGCGGGTGCTCCTTCCAGCACTTGCAGGGGGCGTGCAAATGGTGGAAGGCGCATGCTCTTCACGTCCAGTGTTGGGAAGGTCAGGCATCGCATTCGACACAATTGGACTCTCCTTGTGGATTTGGGATTTCGAAGAACGCACAGTTCTTTGCGGTGCTTTTGCCAGCTTGAGTCTTTTCAGTTTTCTAGCGAGAGGCTGAGTGCTTCCATCCTCATGTGAAGCTGAACCACTAGCCATGAACATAGGCCAGGGCCTCAGCCGTTCCTTGCCACTCCGTGTGGTAAATGGCATATTGGCAAGTTTACGCTTCTCCTCCGACAATTTTATTTTAGGTTTTGGAGTCCTTTTTTTACTGATATTTGGTGTTTTGGATTTGACATGCTCTGTACTATGACATTGGGCATCGGCCTTGGCAGACGACGTTGCTGGCATTTCATCGTCTCGGCCATGACTAGTGGCAGCAGCTTCAGCACGAGGTGGAAGTGGATCTTGATCTTTCCCTAATTTTGGAACCTCAACATTTTTGTTCTCCATATTTTAATAGGCACAACTAAAAGGCACCTCAGGTAAACAATGGAGATGGATGGATACTAGTATACAATTATGGATGGACTGCCGAGTGCCGACACAGAGGTAGCTACAGCCGTGGACTACCGTACTGTACTGTGTCTGCTGCTAATATAGACTGGTTGATAATGAGATGTAGTATGTATAAAGAAGAAAGAAAAAAAAAACCACGGGTAGGTGGTATACAATTATGGATGGACTGCCGAGTGCCGACACAGAGGTAGCTACAGCCGTGGACTACCGTACTGTACTGTGTCTGCTGCTAATATAGACTGGTTGATAATGAGATGTAGTATGTATAAAGAAGAAAGAAAAAAAAAACCACGGGTAGGTGGTATACAATTATGGATGGACTGCCGAGTGCCGACACAGAGGTAGCTACAGCCGTGAACTACCGTACTGTGTCTGCTGCTAATACAGACTGGATGATAATGAGATGTAGTATGTATAAAGAAGAAAGAAAAATAAAAACCACGGGTAGGTGGTATACAATTATGGATGGACTGCCGAGTGCCGACACAGAGGTAGCTACAGCCGTGAACTACCGTACTGTGTCTGCTGCTAATATAGACTGGTTGATAATGAGATGTAGTATGTATAAAGAAGAAAGAAAAAAAAAAACCACGGGTAGGTGTTATACAATTATGGATGGACTGCCGAGTGCCGACACAGAGGTAGCTACAGCCGTGGACTACCGTACTGTACTGTGTCTGCTGCTAATATAGACTGGATGATAATGAGATGTAGTATGTATAAAGAAGAAAGAAAAAAAAACCACGGGTAGGTGGTATACAATTATGGATGGACTGCCGAGTGCCGACACAGAGGTAGCTACAGCCGTGGACTACCGTACTGTACTGTGTCTGCTGCTAATATAGACTGGATGATAATGAGATGTAGTATGTATAAAGAAGAAAGAAAAAAAAAACACGGGTAGGTGGTATACAATTATGGATGGACTGCCGAGTGCCGACACAGAGGTAGCTACAGCCGTGAACTACCGTACTGTGTCTGCTGCTAATATAGACTGGTTGATAATGAGATGTAGTATGTATAAAGAAGAAAGAAAAAAAAACCACGGGTAGGTGGTATACAATTATGGATGGACTGCCGAGTGCCGACACAGAGGTAGCTACAGCCGTGGACTACCGTACTGTACTGTGTCTGCTGCTAATATAGACTGGTTGATAATGAGATGTAGTATGTATAAAGAAGAAAGAAAAAAAAAACCACGGGTAGGTGGTATACAATTATGGATGGACTGCCGAGTGCCGACACAGAGGTAGCTACAGCCGTGGACTACCGTACTGTACTGTGTCTGCTGCTAATATAGACTGGATGATAATGAGATGTAGTATGTATAAAGAAGAAAGAAAAAAAAAAACACGGGTAGGTGGTATACAATTATGGATGGACTGCCGAGTGCCGACACAGAGGTAGCTACAGCCGTGGACTACCGTACTGTACTGTGTCTGCTGCTAATATAGACTGGATGATAATGAGATGTAGTATGTATAAAGAAGAAAGAAAAAAAAAACCACGGGTAGGTGGTATACAATTATGGATGGACTGCCGAGTGCAGACACAGAGGTAACTACAGCCGTGAACTACCGTACTGTGTCTGCTGCTAGTATAGACTGGATGATAAATAATGATATAAAAAATATATATACCGTATTTTTCGGACCATAAGACGCACTTTTTCTCCCCAAAAATGTGGGGGAAAAAGTATGTGCGTCTTATGGAGCGAATAAGAGCAGATGCAGATGGAGTTCGCATGTAGCGGCGGGTCCTGGATGCTGCTGCTGCTGCTGAGCCGTCATCAGCAGAGCGCGGCGCATCTCAGAGCCCAGCAGCAGAGCCCGGCATCATGTGACTCCCCCCCCCCCGCTCCCCCACACCTCCTCCCTCCTCAGGAGTTTCCCTGCAGGCAGCGTTAGCTGAGTGCCTGGACATGGGGGAACCGGCGGGTCCTGGATGCTGCTGCTGCGCCGTCATCAGCAGAGCGCGGCGCATCTCAGAGCCCAGCAGCAGAGCCCGGCATCTACCCCACACCTCCTTGGTCCTCAGGAGTGCACCCGGGGCAAGCGTTAGCTGAGAGCCTGGACGCGGGGAACCACTGGTACTGTCTACAATATATGTGTGTGTGTGTGTGTCTGTGTATGCTGGCTCTGATGTGTGTGTCTGTGTGTCTGTGTATGTGTATGCTGGCTCTGATGTGTGTGTGTGTGTGTGTGTGTATGTGTGTGTGTCTCTGTCTGTCTGTGTATGCTGGCTCTTTTTTTTCCAGTTTACTTACTCTAAAAACTAGGTGCGTCTTATGGTCCGGCGCGTCTTATGGTCCGAAAAATACGGTATATCACTACTGCAGCCGGACAGGTATATATTATATAATGACGGACCTGCTGGACACTGTCTGTCAGCAGAATGAGTTTTTAAATTTTTATAGACTAAAAAAACACCACACAAGTCACACGACGAGTGTACTTTTTCAGGCAGACATTCAATCACAATATACTATACTGGTGGTCAGTGTGGTCAGGTCACTGGTCACAGTGGTCAGTGGTCAGTCACACTGGCAGTGGCACTCTGGCAGCAAAAGTGTGCACTGTTTAATATGTACTCCTGGCTCCTGCTATAACCTATAACTGCTCCCCAGTCTCCCCCACAATTAAGCTGTGTGAGCACAGTCAGATATTATACATAGATGATGCAGCACACTGGGCTGAGCACAGATATGGTATGTGAGTGTGACTGAGTCACTGTGTATCGTTTTTTTCAGGCAGAGCACAAGAACAGAACGGATTATTAAATAATAATAAATTATAAAACTGCACTGGTGGTCAGGTCACTGGTCATCAGTCACTAGTATAACTCCTCCTAAGCTCCAGTAAGTAAATGAAGTGTCTCACTCTCACTCTCCTATCTATTTTAATTTCTAAACGGAGAGGACGCCAGCCACGTCCTCTCCCTATCAATCTCAATGCACGTGTGAAAATGGCCGCGACGCGCGGCTCCTTATATAGAATCCGAGTCTCGCGATAGAATCCGAGCCTCGCGAGAATCCGACAGCGTGATGATGACGTTCGGGCGCGCTCGGGTTAACCGAGCAAGGCGGGAAGATCCGAGTCGCTCGGACCCGTGTAAAAAAACATGAAGTTCGGGCGGGTTCGGATTCAGAGAAACCGAACCCGCTCATCTCTACTATAAAGGGGGGGCACAAAGCAATTGTGGTGCATTTGATAGTGTATATTACTATTTCTCTAACGTCCTAAGTGGATTCTGGGGACTCCGTAAGGACCATGGGGATTAGCGGCTCCGCAGGAGACTGGGCACAATTAAAGAAAGCTTTAGGACTACCTGGTGTGCACTGGCTCCTCCCACTAAGACCCTCCTCCAGACCTCAGTTAGATTCTTGTGCCCGGCTGAGCTGGATGCACACTAGGGGCTCTCCTGAGCTCCTAGAAAGAAAGTATATTTAGGTTTTTTATTTTACAGTGAGATCTGCTGGCAACAGACTCACTGCAGCGAGGGACTAAGGGGAGAAGAAGCGAACCTACCTAACAGGTGGTAGTTTGGGCTTCTTAGGCTACTGGACACCATTAGCTCCAGAGGGATCGACCGCAGGACCCGACCTTGGTGTTCGTTCTCGGAGCCGCGCCGCCGTCCCCCTTACAGAGCCAGAAGCAAGAAGAGGTCCGGAAAATCGGCGGCAGAAGACTTCGGTCTTCACCAAGGTAGCGCACAGCACTGCAGCTGTGCGCCATTGCTCCTCATGTACACCTCACACTCCGGTCACTGATGGGTGCAGGGCGCTGGGGGGGGGGCGCCCTGAGGGCAATATATGACACCTTGGCTGGCAAATCTACATCATATATAGTCCTAGAGGCTATATAGATGTAAAATTACCCCTGCCAGTATTCCAGAAAAAGCGGGAGAAAGTCCGCCGAAAAAGGGGCGGGGCCATCTCCCTCAGCACACTGGCGCCATTTTTTCTTCACAGTGCAGCTGGAAGACAGCTCCCCAGGCTCTCCCCTGTAGTTTTCAGGCTCAAAGGGTTAAAAAGAGAGGGGGGCACTAAATTTAGGCGCAATATATGTATACAAGCAGCTATTGGGGGAAAAATCACTCAGTTATAGTGTTAATCCCTGCATTATATAGCGCTCTGGTGTGTGCTGGCATACTCTCTCTCTGTCCCCCCAAAGGACTTTGTGGGGTCCTGTCCTCAGTCAGAGCATTCCCTGTGTGTGTGCGGTGTGTCGGTACGGCTGTGTCGACATGTTGGATGAGGAAGGTTACGTGGAGGCGGAGCAGAGGCCGATAAATGGGATGTCGCACCCTGTGGGGCCGACACCAGAGTGGATGGATAGGTGGAAGGTATTAACCGACAATGTCAACTCCTTACATAAAAGGCTGGATGACGTAGCAGCTGTGGGACAGCTGGCTTCTCAGCCCGCGCCTGCCCAGGCGTCTCAAAGGCCATCAGGGGCTCAAAAAACGCCCGTTACCTCAGATGGCAGACACAGATGTCGACACGGAGTCTGACTCCAGTGTCGACGAGGTTGAGACATATACACAATCCACTAGGAACATCCGTTACATGATCTCGGCAATGAAAAATGTGTTACGCATTTCTGACATGAACCCAAGTACCACATAAAAGGGGTTTTATTTTTGGGGAGAAAAAGCAGCCAGTGTTTTGTTCCCCCATCAGATGAATGAATGAAGTGTGTAAAGAAGCGTGGGTTCCCCCGATAAGAAACTGGTAATTTCTAAACAGTTACTGATGACGTACCCTTTCCCGCCAGAGGATAGGTCACGCTGGGAGATATCCCCTAGGGTGGATAAGGCGCTCACACGTTTGTCAAAAAAGGTGGCACTGCCGTCTTAGGATACGGCCACCTTGAAGGAGCCTGCTGATAAAAAGCAGGAGGCTATCCTGAAGTCTGTATATACACACACTCAGGTTTTATACTGAGACCTGCAATTGCCTCAGCAAAATAGTGCTGCTGCAGCGTGGTCTGATACCCTGTCAGATGATATTAATACCCTAGACAGGGATAATATTTTGCTAACATAGAGCATTTTAAAGACATCGTCTTATATAGGAAGGATGCACAGAGGGATATTTACCGGCTGGCATCCAGAATTAATGCAATGTCCATTCTGCCAGGAGGGTATTAGAAACCCGGCAGTGGACAGGTGATGCTGCCTTTAAAAGGCACATGGAGATTCTGCCTTATAAGGGTGAGGAATTGTTTGGGGATGGTCTCTGGGACCTCATATCCACAGCAACAGCTGGGAAGAAAAAAATTTTACCTCAGGTTTCCTCACAAAAGCCTAAGAAAGCACCGTATTTTCAGGTACAGTCCTTTCGGCTTCAGAAAAGCAAGCGGGTAAAAGGCGCTTCCTTTCTGCACAGAGACAAGGGAAAAAGGAAAAAGCTGCTCCAGGCAGCCAGTTCCCAGGATCAAAAATCTTCCCTCGCTTCCTCTGAGTCCACCGCATGACGCTGGGGCTCCACAGGTGGAGACAGGTGCGGTGGGGGCGCGTCTCGGGAACTTCAGGGACCAGTGGGCTTGCCCACAGGTGGATCCCTAGGTTCTGCAATTAGTATCACAGGGATACAGGCTGGAGTTCGAGGCGACTCCCCCTCGCCGTTACCTCACATCAGTCTTGCCTGCTGCCCTCGGAGAAAGGTAGTACTGGCGGCAATTCACAAGCTGTACTTCCAGCAGGTGAAATCAAGGTACCCCTCATTCAACAAGGCCGGGGTTACTATTCCAAAAATGTTGTGGTACCGAAACCAGACGGTTCGGTGAGACCCATTCTAAAATTGAAATCCTTGAACACTTATATACGAAGGTTCAAGTTCAAAATGGAATCGCTAAGGGCGATTATTGCAAGCCTGGAGAATTTCAGGGTATCACTGGACATCAAGGATGCTTACCTGCATGTCCCTATTTACCCTCTTCACCAGGTGTACCTCAAAATTGTGGTACAGGATTGTCATTACCAATTCCAGACGTTGCCGTTGGTCTGTCCCCGGCACCGAGGGTATTTACCAAGGTAATGGCCGAAGTACTTATCCTGTACTTGGACATTCTCCTTATAAAGGCGAGGTCCAGGGAGCAGTTGTTCGTCGGAGTAGCACTATCTCGGGAAGTGCTACAGCAGCACGGCTGGATTCTGAATATTCCAAAGTCGCAGCTGGTTCCTACGACGCGTCTACTGTTCCTGGGTATGGTTCTGGACACAGAACAGGATAAAAAGGGTTTCTCCCGGAGGAGAAATCCAAGGAGTTGGCGTCTCTAGACGGAGACCTCCTAATACAAATACAGGTGTCGGTGCATCAATGCACGCGAGCCTTGGGTAAGATGGTAGCTTCTTACGAAGAAATTCCATTCGCCAGGTCCCATGCAAGGATCTTCCAGTGGGATCTGTTGGACAAGTGGTCCGGGTCGCATCTTCAGATGCATCGGCGGATAACCCTGTCTCCAAGGGCCAGGGTGTCGCTGTGGTGGTGACTGCAGAGTGCTCATCTTCTAGGAGGCCGCAGATTCGGCATACAGGACTGGGTCCTGGTGACCACGGATGCCAGCCTTCAAGGCTGGGGGGCAGTCACACAGGGAAGAAACTTCCAAGGCCTATGGAAAAGTCAGGAAACTTCCCTACACATAAATGTTCTGGAACTATGGGCCATTTACAATGCCCTAAGTCAGGCTAGGCCCCTGCTTCAACACCGGCCGGTGCTGATCCAGTCAGACAACATCACGGCGGTCGCTCAGGGAAACCGACAGGGCGGCACAAGAAGCAGGATGGCGATGGCAGAAGCCACAAGGATTCTCCGATGGGCGGAAAATCATGTGTTAGCACTGTCAGCAGTGTTCATTCCCGGAGTGGACAACTGAGAAGCAGACTTTCTCAGCAGACACGACCTCCACCCGGGAGAGTGGGGACTTCATCCAGAAGTCTTCCAAATGATTGTACACCGTTGGGAAAGGCCACAGGTGGACATGATGGCGTCCCGCCTCAACAAAAAGCTACAAAGATATTGCGCCAGGTCAAGGGACCCTCAGGCGATAGCTGTGAACGCTCTGGTAACACCGTGGGTGTACCAGTCGGTGTATGTGTTCCCTTCTCTGCCTCTCATACCCAGGGTAATGAGAATAATAAGAAGGAGAGGAGTAAGAACTATACTCATTGTTCCAGGTTGGCCAAGAAGAGCTTGGTACCCAGAACTCCAAGAAATGATCTCAGAGGACCCATGGCCTCTGCCGCTCAGACAGGACCTGCTGCAGCAGGGGGCCTGTCTGTTCCAAGACGTACCGCGGCTGCGTTTGACGGCATGGCGGTTGAACGCCGGATCCTGAAGGAAAAGGGCATTCCGGAGGAAGTTATCCCTACGCTATTTAAAGCTAGGAAAGAAGTGAACGCAAACCATTATCACCGCATATGGCGAAAATATGTTGCGTGGTGTGAGGCCAGGAAGGCCCCAACGGAGGAATTTCAGCTGGGCCGTTTCCTGCACTTCCTACAGTCAGAGGTGACTATGGGCCTAAAATTGGGTTCCATTAAGGTCCAGATTTCGGCTCTATCGATTTTCTTCCAAAATAGAACTGGCTTCACTGCCTGAAGTTCAGACTTTTGTTAAGGGAGTGCTGCATAGTCAGCCCCCGTTTGTGCCTCCAGTGGCACCGTGGGATCTCAACGTAGTGTTGGATTTCCTGAAGTCGCATTGAGTTGAGCCACTTAAATCCGTGGAGCTACAATACCTCACGTGGGAAGTGGTCATGCTGTGGGCCTTGGCGACGGCCAGGCGTGTATCAGAATTGGCGGCTTTGTCATGCAAAAGCCCTTATCTGTATTTTATATGGATAAGGCGGAATTGAGGACTCGTTCCCAATTCCTTCCTAAGGTGGTATCAGTTTTTCATGTGAACCAACCTATTGTGGTGCCTGCGGCTACTTGGGACTTGGAGGATTCCAAGTTTCTGGACGTAGTCAGGGCCCTGAAAAAGATATGTTTCCAGGACGGCTGGAGTCAGAAAGACTGACTCGCTATTTATCCTGTATGCACCCAACAAGCTGGGTGCTCCTGCTTCTAAGCAGACTATTGCTCGCTGGATCTGTAGCACGATTCAACTTGCACATTCTGCGGCTGGACTGCCGCACCCTAAATCTGTAAAAGCCCATTCCACGAGGAAAGTGGGCTCTTCTTGGGCGGCTGCCCGAGGGGTCTCGGCTTTACAAATTTGCCGAGCTGTTACTTGGTCGGGGTCAAACACTCTTGCAAGAGTCTACAAGTTTGATACCCTGGCTGAGGAGGACCTAGAGTTTGCTCATTCGGTGCTGCAGAGTTATCCGCACTCTCCCGCCCGTTTGGGAGCTTTGGTATAATCCCCATGGTCCTTACGGAGTCCCCAGCATCCACTTAGGACGTTAGAGAAAATAAGATTTTACTCACCGGTAAATCTATTTCTCGTAGTCCGTAGTGGATGCTGGGCACCCATCCCAAGTGCGGATTGTCTGCAATACTTGTATATAGTTATTGCCTAACTAAAGGGTTATTGTTGAGCCATCTGTTGAGAGGCTCAGTTGTTATCATACTGTTAACTGGGTATAGTATCACGAGTTATACGGTGTGATTGGTGTGGCTGGTATGAGTCTTACCCGGGATTCAAAATCCTTCCTTATTGTGTCAGCTCTTCCGGGCACAGTATCCTAACTGAGGTCTGGAGGAGGGTCTTAGTGGGAGGAGCCAGTGCACACCAGGTAGTCCTAAAGCTTTCTTTAATTGTGCCCAGTCTCCTGCGGAGCCGCTAATCCCCATGGTCCTTACGGAGTCCCCAGCATCCACTACGGACTACGAGAAATAGATTTACCGGTGAGTAAAATCTTATTTTAAAAGCGCTTTTGGGTTGTGGACATACTGTGTTGGCAATACTGGCGCTGGGTTTGTGAACTGGCTGCTCCTATCCTGTGTACCTCTGATAGATTTTACTGTGGGTCTGTGCCCAAAATAAGTCCCAGTGTGTCTGTGAGTGTGCTGTACACGTGTGAGGCATGTCTGAGGCAGGGAGTTCCTCCCCGGAGGAAGCCATTTTAGGGACACAGAGTTGTAATGTGGTGGCGCTACCGGCACACCAAGAGCCTGCATGGGTGAAAGAGCTACGTGACAGTATGCATCTGATTAACCGTAGATTAGATAAGTCTGAATCTAAGGCTGCATGCTGGAGAAGATCTGTGGAAGATGTGATTTTTCAGGATGCTGTTATTCCTTATGCAGGCGACCCCTCTGGGTCACATAAGAGACCATTTGCAAATGTTGAAAACACTGATATCGACACGGATTCTTATTCTTGTGTCAACAATAGTGAATCCAGAGAAATAGATCATAAATTGGCAAAAAGTATACAATATATGATTGCGGCTATAAGGGACGTGTTGGAGGTTACAGAAAGCACTCCTGTACCTCAGGAGAAAGCTTATTTATGTAAGGAAAATAAATCCAAAGTCACGTTCCCTCCTTCACACAAACTAAATGCTCTGTTTGAAGGGATGTGGGTGAATCCTGATAAAAAAAATTTGTATTCCCAAAAGGATTCACATAGCTTATCCTTTCCCGGTTGAAGACAGAAAAAAATGGGAGTCACCCCCTGTGTTAGACAGTGCACTTTCCAGGTTGACAAAGAAGGTAATTCTCCCTGCTCCTGGCACGGCTTCTCTTAAAGAGCCGGCAGACTGCAAAATGGAAACAACATTGAAATCCATTTATGTTACCAATGGTACACTGCTCAGGCCCACTATTACCTGTGCATGGGTGAGTCGCGCTATTGAAAAATGGTCAGAAAGCGTGTCATCAGAAATTGACACGATTGATAAAGATGAGATACTCCTTAAGTTAGGGAATATCAAGGACGCTGCCGCCTACATGCTGGAAGCAATGAAGGATATTGGACTCTTGAGTTCACAAGCCGATACAGCCGCTACCATGGCAGTATCGGCTAGGCGGGCGTTATGGATTCGCCAGTGGAATGCGGATGCAGATTCCAAAAGAAACATGGAGGCTCTCCCATATAAAGGTGAGGCCTTGTTTGGTGATGGCCTGGATGCATTAGTCTCAGTGGCTACCGCAGGTAAGTCAACCTTTTTGCCCTCTGCGCCTGCACCGGCAAAAAAGACCTATCACCCGCAAATGCAGTCCTTTCGGCCCAATAAATACAAAAAGGCAAGAGGTTCCCCCTTCTTTGCAGGTAGGGGAAGGAGAAAGAAGCCCACACCGGCTCCAGGATCCCAAGAGCAGAAATCTACCCCTAATTCTGCCAAATCCCCAGCATGACGCTGGAATTCCCTTGTGGGAGGCCGCTCGGGTGGGGGCACGTCTCAAGCTCTTCAGCCAGGATTGGATTCTGTCTGGCCTGGATCCCTGGGTGTTGCATATAGTATCCCAGGGATACAAACTAGAGTTTCAAGACATTCCCCCATGCCGATTTTTCAAATCGACCTTGCCAGCTTCTCCGCCAGAGAGAGAAGCAGTAACAGCGGCAATCCAAAAATTATGTCAAGACCAGGTTATAGTCCTGGTACCGTTGTCACAACAAGGGCGGGGTTTTTATTCAAGCCTCTTTGTTGTTCCAAAGCCGAATGGCTCGGTCAGACCGATCCGAAATCTAAAAGATCTGAATTTCTTCCTGAAAAGGTTCAAGTTCAAGATGGAATCACTTTGGGCGGTGATTGCCAGTCTGGAGGAGGAGGACTACTTAGTGTCGGTGGACATAAAGGATGCTTACCTGCATGTTCCCATTTATCCTCCTCACCAGGCTTATCTGAGATTCGCGATTCAGGATTGCCATTACCAATTCCAGACGTTACCTTTCGGTCTCTCCACGGCACCGAGGGTATTCGCCAAGGTGATGGTGGAGATGATGGTCCTTCTTTGTCAGAAAGGAGTCAATATAATCCCTTATCTGGACGACCTCCTGATAAAGGCGAGATCCAGGGAGCAGTTATTACAAAACATATCCCTCTCCCTGTCAACACAGGTGTATCATAAATTACCTAAAGTCACAGTTGCAACCGACGACAAGGTTGTCTTTCCTCGGGATGATTCTGGACACAGAAGTTCAGAGAGTATTTCTTCCGCTGGAAAAGGCTCTGGAAATCCAGAAAATGGTAAAACAGATATTGAAACCATCAAGTGTGTCGATCCATCAATGCATTCGGTTGTTGGGGAAGATGGTGGCGGCCTACGAGGCCATACAGTTTGGCAGGTTCCATGCCAGAGTATTCCAGTGGGACCTGTTGGACAAGTGGTCGGGGTCACACCTACACATGCACAGAAAGATAATCCTGTCGTCAAAAAACAGGATTCGCTCCTGTGGTGGTTGCACAGCTCTCTCCTGCTAGGGGGAGGCAGGTTCGGGATTCAGGACTGGGTCCTAGTAACCACGGATGCAAGTCTCCGAGGCTGGGGAGCAGTCTCTTAGGGAGAAAACTTCCAGGGACGTTGGTCACATCAGGAAGCCTGCCTTCACATAAACGTTCTGGAGCTAAGAGCCATTTACAACGGCCTTCAACAAGCGGTACATCTTCTTCAAGACCGTCCCGTGCAGATCCAGGCGGACAATGTAACAGCAGTCGCATACATAAACAGGCAGGGTGGAACGAAAAGCAGAACGGCAATGGCAGATGCGACAAAAATCCTCCGCTGGGCAGAAAAACATCTACAAGCTCTGTCGGCAATATTCATTCTGGGAGTAGACAACTGGGAAGCAGAATTCCTCAGCAGACACGATCTCCATCCAGGAGAGTGGGGCCTCCACCAAGAAGTCTTCGCAGAGGTGACAAGTCTTTGGGGAGTTCCTCAAATAGACATGATGGCGTCTCGTCTCAATAAGAAGCTTCAGAGATACTGTTCCAGGTCAAGAGACCCTCAAGCAGTAGCAGTCGATGCACTGGTGATCCAGTGGGTGTTTCCATCAGTGTATGTTTTCCCTCCACTTCCGCTGATCCCAAAAGTACTCAGGATCATAAGAAAGACAAGGGTTCGAGCAATCTTCATTGCCCCAGACTGGCCAAGAAGGGCTTGGTACCCAGATCTTCAGCAGTTACTCATAGGAGATCCTCGGCCTCTTCCTCCTCGGGAGAACCTGCTGCAGCAGGGGCCCTGTGTGTACCAAGACTTACCGCGGCGTGACGGCATGGCTGTTGAGCTCCGTATCCTAGCCAGGAAGGGTATTCCTAAGGAGGTCATCCCCACCCTTATTCAGGCCAGAAAGGGAGTAACGTCAAAACATTACCACCATATTTGGAGAATATGTGTCTTGGTGTGAATCCAAGAAAACTCCTACGGAAGAGTTTCACTTAGGACGTTTTCTCCATTTTTTGCAGGATGGTGTGGAGACTGGCCTACGATTGGGATCAATCAAGGTCCAGATTTCGGCCTTGTCAGTGTTCTTCCAAAAACAATTGGCCTCTCTTCCAGAGGTTCAGACCTTCGTGAAAGGGGTTCTACACATCCAGCCTCCATTCGTGCCTCCAGTGGCACCATGGGACCTTAACGTGGTATTGCAGTTCCTTCAATCGGATTGGTTTGAGCCTCTACAAAAGATAGAGTTGAAGTTTCTCACTTGGAAAGTGGTGATGCTTTTGGCATTGGCATCCGCAAAGCGGGTGTCGGAATTGGTGGCCTTGTCTCACAAGAGCCCTTACCTGATTTTCCATGAAGATAGGGCAGAGTTGCGAACTTGCCAACATTTTCTTCCAAAGGTTGTTTCTGCTTTTCACATAAACCAACCTATTGTGGTGCCAGTAGTTACTAACACATTCACTGATTCAAAGTCTCTAGATGTGGTTAGAGCTTTGAAAATCTATGTTGCTAGAACAGCTCGTATACGGAAAACAGAGGCTCTGTTTGTCCTGTATGATCACAACAAGATTTGCTGTCCTGCTTCCAAGCAGACTATTGCACGTTGGATTAGAAATACGATTCAGCAAGCTCATACTATGGCTGGATTGTCATTACCGACGTCAGTAAAGGCCCACTCCACTAGGAAGGTGGGCTCATCCTGGGCGGCTGCCCAGGGGGTCTCGGCATTACAACTTTGCCGAGCAGCTACTTGGTCAGGGTTAAACACATTTGCTAAGTTCTACAAGTTTTACACCTTGGCCGATGAGGACCTAAAGTTTGGTCAATCGGTGCTGCAGCGTCATCCGCACTCTCCCGCCCGTACTGGAGCTTTGGTATAGACCCCATGGTCTTGATGTCGTCCCCAGCATCCTCTAGGACGTATGAGAAAATAGGATTTTGATAACCTACCGGTAAATCCTTTTCTCCTAGTCCGTAGAGGATGCTGGGTGCCCGTCCCAGTGCGTACTTTACCTGCAGTTTAGTTATTACAGTTACACAAGTTGTGTTATCTTGGTTTCAGCATGTTGCTGCAATTAGTTCATGCCTGTTGGCGTGTGTTATGTTGAATGCCATGTGTGCGGCATGGTTGAGGGTGTGAGTTGGTAGATATCTCACCACTAGTTAAGTAATTCCTTTCCTCGGAATGTCAGTCTCCCTGGGCACAGTTCCTACAA
The DNA here is from genome assembly GCF_028390025.1 of Pseudophryne corroboree. Taxonomy (NCBI): domain Eukaryota; kingdom Metazoa; phylum Chordata; class Amphibia; order Anura; family Myobatrachidae; genus Pseudophryne; species Pseudophryne corroboree. The sequence continues at coordinate 947,156,913 of NC_086445.1, read as the reverse complement.
CTGGGGTCTGGAGGAGGGGCATAGAGGGAGGAGCCAGTTCACACCCAATGAAAAGTCTTTAGAGTGCCCATGTCTCCTGCGGATCCCGTCTATACCCCATGGTCTTGATGTCGTCCCCAGCATCCTCTACGGACTAGGAGAAAAGGATTTACCGGTAGGTTATCAAAATCCTAATATATATATATATTTTTCTCCCTCATTGAGAGGGTCAGATCTAAGGATATGGATGTGCTATAAATACTACACGGAAATTACGTTTGGCCACACGCCCCCTGACGAAGTCTATTGTGACGAAACCGGTCGGGACGCTTACACCAAGTGCTGAACGAGCAGCCGCATGCACTGTGATTGAGTGCTTGGATGGAAGCACAGCTGAATGTGAACCGCTAAAGTTCCCCTGTCTGAAGCATTGCTGGGTGCGATCCGGAGACGTTTCTTGTGGGGTTTTGGAGACGGGAGCTGGTATTATTTTACTTCGATGTACGTGAGCTTGTACTCTTTTACTAGTAAAGATTTCATACTCTGCTCATATTTGCGCCTTCCTTTTTTCTGTTTCTTTATATATATATATATATATACTGTATATATATATCCACAGAATATCCTGCACTCTCATCAATTCATAAATGTATACATGCGGGTGCTCCCAATGACCATCTCTGGCCACAAAAAAACCACCAAGGTGGAAGGTGCACTCTCGCCAAAATCAGTCTCTGGAGTCACTTGTTGAGTCAACTTAGTTTAATCGGGTTCAGGGATGATGCCACTAACCATCGACGTTTCGGTCCATGTGTGGACCTTTATCAAGACAGGCACTTCACAACAACTACATAATAAAAATTAAACATTACAAATAATTAATATCAGTATAAAATACCGAAATCACCTGCACCATCACCACCAGTGCCTCCCAGGCCCTTGTGACAGACGGGGGTGGAAGAACAATACACAAAATATAAAGTCTAGGGATACTTATCAAACATGGGGTGCGCATATTCATGTAAAAGGAAAACACCTCCACCTCACTCCTAACCCCATAGAGGGTATTAATATCAGCAATATGTTATGTTACCTGGACTCAATATTGGAAAAGACAAGGTAGTCAAGATAGGAACTCCTTAGAAAGGGACCACTAAAGTAAAGACAAGGCATAAAGCCTATTAAACAACCACAGAGTTGTGTAATATCAACTAACAATGCTACTAATGATGTATCGTACCTGGTGATCATACAGGTAACAAGTGGCAGCTATGGCTTAGTCAGCAGGTTCAATATAACATCTGTAACTGCAGAACAAAGAGTGTACTTACTAACTGAGCAAAGAAAGGCACCACAAGTAGCAGCAAAGGAGGAATACTCACAGAGGTCACGGGCCAAATGATAGCTGCATGCTGAGCTGTTTGAGCCTAAGGCTATTTAAGGCATCTAGACAGGAAGTGCCAATTGGAGATACTTACATGCTGCAAACAAACTAAATAATCAACCGATAGGGAAGGTATATTGACCTGTGTATTCCACAAGATAATACATCAACACAATATCACCACAAATATATTTAGAACATAATCCCAAAAGAAGGAGCTGAATACAGGCAAATACGCTAAACGCTGGGTACGCGGCTTCCGTGTTTCACAGACAGGAAGTCCGTGCGTTTCACGGACCGGAAGTGACACGGCCCCGGCTCCGCCGAGCGGCTCCACCGCTAACAGACAACAGACGCGGTCAGGGAGCATATTGTAATAAAAGATACCATGCCTGTGGGCAGTCAGAAAGGAGGGGGAATGAAAAAAAAAATGACAAAAAATGAAAATTAGACCATCAGCATACTTAATGGGTGGATAAATGAGATACACAAGGCAAAGAATCAATAAACTCTTATATCAAACATTGGGGCAGATTTATTAATCCTGGTGAAGTGATAAATTGCATGGTAATCATGTAAAAGCCAATCAGCTCCTAACTGTCATGCCACAGACTGGATTTGAAAAATGACAGTTAGGAACTGATTGGCTGGTACTTTATCACCTTCCACTTTATCACTTCACCAGGCTTAATAAATCTGCCCCATTATCACATATTGCTAAGAGTGTACCAATTCTTGAATGCCATCACTCAAGATTGGAGGAGAGTGATCGCCATTCTAAACACAGATCGGTGCCCTTGAGCTTATGTATCCAAAAACTTTCCCTATGTTTAAGGAGTAATGTGCGGTCTCCACCAGATTGCGGCGGGGGGACCCAATCAATCAACTGACATTTCAGGGCAGCTACTTGATGTCTTGCGGACACAAAATGTCGTGCCACCGGTTTATCCGAGAGGCCAGACAGAAGGGCGGTGTGGTTGAACGACCGGTGATTGGCCATCCGATCACGAAATGGACGTGTCGTCAATCCGACGTAACAGAGTCCACAAGGACATTTCAGGAGATAAACAACATAGTCCAATCGACAGTGAAGATGGTACTTGATAGGAATCCTTTTTCCTGTATGTGTATGGTATAGAAAAGGGCCAGTAATCATAGCTCTACATGTGGTGCATCTCCCACACGAAAAACTGCCAGGTTTGGCCTGCATGAGCTGAATATTAGACTTGTTTTGTTCTGGGAATGTAGTGGGCCTCATTTGAAGCTGTTTTAAGTTAGCACCTCGTCGATAGGCCACCATTGGTGCTGGTACCTTAGTAAAGGGCAAGTTATCAGATGCTACTATAGGCCAATGCCTACGAAGAGCTTTTCTGGTAACCCCCGAGGTGCCATCGAATTGAGTGGAAAAAATCATGCGCTGATCATGTACTGTACTTTTGGCCTGCTGTCCATTAAAGATACTATGTGCTTTACTCAAACACCGTGTCAGTACCGCTTTGGAGTACCCTCGTTCCAAAAATCGGGAAGTTATTTCAGCACATTGTTGATTTTTGAGTGTTGGAATGGAATTGATCCTCATCGCTCTGAGATATTGCGATATTGGTAAACCCTCTTTGAGTGCAGGCGGGGTGATGACTGGTCACGTGTAAGGTCAAATTGCGGTCCGTCTGAACATAGTGGTTTCCAAGCGGTTCTCGGTTTTGATGATACTCACGTCCAAAAAATTGATGGTCGTGGCCGATACAGAATACGTAAATCTGATAGGACTGTCCTGTAAGTTAAGATGATTCACCATGTCGATAAATTCGGGTTCAGTACCCTCCCACAACAGGAAAATGTCATCTATAACTCTTTTGAAAATGAGATATTGTGCCCGTAATTCAGCAACAAATATGTATTTTCATAATGCGTCATAAAGAGGTTAGCATATGAGGGGGCCAAATTTGACCCCATCCCCGTTCCGGCTAACTGTAAAAAGTAATCGTTTTTGTACATAAAATGATTACACGTCAGGACTAATGAGGTCAATTCCAACACGAACTCAGGAGGATAGTCTTTACAGGAAAAGTGAGACAAAAATTTCCGTATTACCTCTAAACCCTGCTGATGGGGTATAACCATTGTAACCAATAGAGTGTGATCACTGAGTTTGTCAAATTTCTGGAGCTGAGACAAAAAATCCCCAGTATCCCTGAGATAACTGTCAGTTTTTAAGACTAGAGGCTGAAGGATACTGTCTACAAATATTGCGATAGGTTGTAGAAGAGAACCTTCTGCAGCAATTATAGGTCTACCCGGAGGGCATACAAGGGTTTTGTGAATCTTGGGAAGTGTGTATAAAATGGGGCACCTAGGCGAATTGACGGTAAGAAATTGTAGAAGATCCTCACAGATAAATTCCTGCTCAAAACCAAACTTAAGACTCTGGTCAATCTTTGATTTTATCTTAGGTATTGGATTGACAGTCAACCTGCGATAAGTCATAGCATCGGATAATTGCCGATTGATCTCTGTGTCATAATCAACCCAGTTTTGAACAACAATAGCGCCGCCCTTATCAGCAGGGCGGATCACTATGTTGGTGTATTCTCCTAAAGTTTTTTTTTTAAGAAGAATTTTATTGGTCGATCCACAGTAATACACATAAACGGTGTGTTTCATAAGCATAGCAAACATTTTAGTACTAAGATGTACACAACTAGGAAATAACAGTAATCAAGTGAGTAAATCTTTTTTTTCTTTCTTTTTAAAGTGAGACAACAGACATAGTGCGAGAAAGGAGAGTCCTCCAGGTCCATGGTGTGGCCAACCAACCCAGGGGAGTGAGAGAACGGGAAGAATAGAGACAGGAAAAGGAAGAAACAAGATTGTGGGCAAAAAGGGAAGGTAGAAAGAAGAGGAGGGGAGGTCCGAGTGGCGGAGCCCGGGCAGCCAACATAAAGAATAAGGGTGGGTAGCTTAATCAGTTACTGAATGGGGAGGGGGCATTTTGGGAAGTGAGCCAGGGTGCCCAGATTTTATCGAATGCCCTGGCAGATTGTCTAATAAGACTAGTCATATATTCCATCTTATAAACGAACCAAATGTAAGTGACAACGGATTGTAGGGACGGTGGGGAGGGCAACCTCCAGGCCTTCGCTATTTGACATGTCGTGGCAGTAGCCACATGACGTAGTAACTTGTTTTGATGTGTAGTCACAGCCGGAAGGTCCAGAGGCAGTAGAAAGTATTTAGGGTCCAGGGGGAAAGGGGGGGAAATAGGGATGAAAGAAGTCGGACAACCTCCTTCCATAAGGGTATCAATTTCGGGCAGGTCCACCAGATATGCATATATGTCCCCTCAGAAGCACAGCCCCTCCAACAGCCGTCCGTAGCATCAGGGAACATCGCCTTCAATCGCGAAGGTACATAGTACCAACGGTATACCAGTTTATACAAATTTTCCTTTACCCTGACACAGATAGAGCTAGAGGACGCATTACTCCAAATTTCATCCCATTCCTCCTCGTCCAAAGTGACACCCAAGTCTCTCTCCCAGGCCAATTCTCTGTGATCTCTGGGGGTAGCAGAGCCCTGCAATAGCAAAGCATAGAGATCTGATATAAGACCTTTCGTAGAAGAGCGTCGCCAACATATATTTTCTAGAGTGGTGAGAGGCCTAGAAGAGAGAGTGGTATGAACCCCGGAGTGAAATTGTCTAAGTTGGAGGTAGCGGAAAAATTCACTATGAGGGAGAGAGTATTGCGTCTGAATCTCGGTAAACGCAGGAAAGGGTGTAGTAGAGGCAATGGGGGTAATTCCAAGTTGATCGCAGCAGGATTTTTTTTAGCAGTTAGGCAAAACCATGTGCATTGCAGGGGAGGCAGATATAACATGTGAAAAAATTTGATTTGGGTGGGTTATTTTGTTTCTGTGCAGGGTAAATACTGGCTGCTTTATTTTTACACTGCAAATTAGATTGCAGATTGAACATACCACACCCAAATCTAACTCTTTCTGCACATGTTAAATCTGCCTCCCCTGCAGTGCACATGGTTTTGCCCAACTGCTAAAAAAAATCCTGCTGCGATCAACTTGGAATTACCCCCAATGTCATTAAGAAAGGCAACGTTTCCCTGTTTCCAGAGTGAGAAAGCAGATTTAACCATTCCAGGAGGGAAGGCAGGGTTGTGGAACAGAGGTATGAGGGGGGATGGGCTAGGGGCCAATTGATGTTTCCTCACAACAAAATCCCAAATATATAAAGAACGGGCCACCACTGGGTGAGATGAAGTGGCACGAGGGTGGGCGGTTCTTGGAAGCCACAAGAGGGAAGAGAGCGTGGAGAGTCCCAGCTCGCCGGCTTCAATAGCTATCCACACCTTGTCCGCCCCCGGGCCACACCACTGAACACAGGATGCCATCTGGGCTGCGTGATAATAGTATTTTAAGTTGGGTATGCCTAAACCTCCGCCCCGGGAAGGCCGTTGCAGCAGCGGAAGTTTAATTCTAGGATGTTTATTGGCCCAGATAAAATGGGAAGTTTGATATTGCAAGAATTTAAAAACGTAGGGGGGGATATAGATCGGGAGCGTTTGAAAAAGATAAGTGAGTCTGGGAAGAACGTTCATCTTTACAGAGTTGGCACGTCCAATCCATGAAATGAAATAGGAGGACCAAGTTTGAAGGTCAGAGCGAATTTGGTCCAAAAGATGTGGGAAATTCACCTGAAAGAGTTGATGATGTCTGTGGGTTAGATAAATACCTAGATATTTGAGTTTTCGGTTATGCCAGGAGAATGGAAATGTTGATTCAAGATGCGCCCTAGACGCAGGGGTGATGTAAAAATCAAGAACTTCTGTTTTAGTAGCGTTAATCTTATAACCCGAGTATTGTGAATATAGGTCAATCTCAGAGAGGAGAGGAGAGAGTGACGATGTCGGGTTTGAAAGAGAAACCAGTACATCGTCAGCATAAAGTGCAATTTTGTGTTCCATGCGGCCAATTCGAATCCCTGTAATATTTGGATTGAGACGAACCCTGGCCGCTAAAGGCTCCATGACAAGGGCAAAAATCAAGGGCGAGAGCGGGCATCCCTGTCTGGTACCATTAGATATCTGAAAGCATGATGAAGTAACCCCGTTGACAGAGACCCGCGCTGAGGAGTTGCGATACAGTGCTGAGACACCATCATAAAACTTACCAGAAAAGCCCATGCGTTGGAGAACCGAGAAGGCGAAGGGCCACGAAATGCGATCAAACGCCTTCTCCGCATCCAGGGCTAGCAACAGGGAAGAGGACTTTTGTTTGTGGATAGAATGTATAGTATCAATGGCCCTTCTGGTGTTATCAGATGCCTGTCGACCTGGAATAAATCCAACCTGATCGGGATGTACCAGTGCAGGGAGATGGGGGGCCGATCTCAGAGCTGGGATTTTTGTATAAATTTTCAGATCGACATTGAGCAATGAGATGGGCATATAATTACAGCACTGAGTGGGGTCTCTGTCAGGCTTGGGGATCACGACTATATCAGCTTGAGTAGTCGCCGGAGCAAAAGATGCCCCCCCCCCAATATCCGATTAAAGAGGGCGGTAAGGTGAGGGGCTAGTATTTTAGCAAAGTGTTTATAGTAGTGTGCCGTGAAACCGTCAGGGCCAGGAGCGGCTGAGGACCGCATGGATTTCACAGCTGTTAATGTCTCCTCTACTGAGATATCTTGGTTTAGTGTGTCTAATTGAGCCGTGGATATGACCGGCAGAGGGGTTGAGGACAGATAGGAATGTAACCTCTCCGGGTCGAGAGAAGGGGAATGCGTCGGAGTCGTCAAGTTATAAAGAGAGCTATAGTAATCCCTAAACTCATCAACCATTTGTTTAGGATCGTAAGTAGGCCCACCCAGAGTTCGGGAATACAGTTTGTCGATTGCGCCAGTCGCCTGTTTGTGTCGCAATTTATTCGCTAGCAGGGAATCTAACTTGTCCGCCTTGTCATAGAATTTCTGATTTAATTTCCGCAGAATGAGAGCTGCACGACGGGACAAAAGTGCGTTCAGTTGGCCTTGTAAGTTAGTGATTTGTGTAAGTAAGGCAGGACAGGAAGTTAGTGTATGTTGGGCGGTAAAGGTGGCTATTTGGGATTCTAGCGAGTGTATCTCCTGCGTCGCTTTCTTGCGCAGCGAGGAGGTCCGTGCCATAAGGAGACCTCTCAAGGTGGCCTTATGAGCCTCCCAAATTATACCCGAAGAGACATCAGGCGTGGTATTCTCAGTAAAATATTGTTCTATCGCCAGTCGTATTTCTGAGGAGATTGACGAATTAAGCAACAGGGATTCATCGAATCGCCATTTGCGAACAGTGTGTGCGGAATGATACAGATCCAGGAGAACATAAACACCGGAGTGGTCAGTCTAAGTGAAAGGGGTTATTCCTGCGTCAGTGATTCTAGAGGCAATGGATGACAAAATATGTAACATATCAATCCGGGTGTAGTGTTGGTGCGGGGCCGAATAGTGGGTATAGTCTCTGGCTCCAGAGTGACAGAGACGCCACGAGTCCCGCAGGTCATGAAATTTAAGGGAGGCTGCAAGCGTGCGTGAAGCTCTAGAAGCAAGGGGGGACCAGTCCTATCTAAACTAGGGTCAAGAATGGTGTTAAAATCTCCACCCAACACAATATGGCCCTGTGCAACCTTGCTAATGTGACGGAAAAGAGAGTGGAAAAACTGAGGCTGATCCTGGTTAGGAGCGTATACAGAAATAAGTGTCAAGACTTCAGAACGGAGGGCACCAATAACCATCAAGTACCGACCGTTTGGATCCGCCACAGTTTTGCTGTGTGTAAAGGGAACGTGGCGATTAATTAAAATTGCAACCCCACGTGTCTTACAATCTGCTGAAGCAAAAAAAAGTCTGAGTAAATTGCCTACAGCGGAGTTGCGTATGGGAGCCCGCAAGGTGAGTCTCCTGAAGAAAGACTACATCAGCCTTCTCACGTCTACAGGCACCCAGGAGCACCGCCCGCTTTTTGGGGGAATTGACGCCATTTACATTAACGGATAGTATCTTTAGGGGCATAGCGGCTTGAGTAACAACATCTCATTGAGAGCCATCAAAAAGGGGGCACGAAAGCAAAGACTTCCCAGGATCCAACAACCCATAAAGGAATAAGAGCAAGTAGAATGGGTACCCAGACTCCACCACAAGGACAATAGGAGAAAAGGGAGATGAGAGAAAAGAAGGCCACAGAAGAAAAGTAAAGAAGAGCCAGAAGAAAGGAGAAAAAGCCCGTCCGGTCAAAAACCCTGTAACAATGGGTCCCGTAACAGGACCGCCACACTAAAGAAAAACATAGTCAAAAAAGCAATCAAGGCAGGGAGCATGGGGGTAGTGGCACGAACCACCATATCAGGCTGAGCGGCCTGACCGAGAACAGAATGGCCGAGGCCAAAAAACTATAACATACGAAGACAAAACCTGTGTCAGGAGAGGAAGGAAGGGGAGGGAGGGAGAAGAGGGGAAGAAGGAAAAAGGGAGAGGAGGGGGGGGAAAGAACCGGGGAGGAAGGAGCGGGAAGGAGGGTATCAAGGAGAATAGTATGGCAACTACATGTGGTCCACATGGTAGGGTAGGCATCATAGGACCAAACCATCAAAACAACCGGTCATCCTGTGAACATAAACCAGAAATCAAAATGTACAATAGCAGACATGACAGGTTAAACGTTTAAAGAACCTTCATATATAGTGCCTGCAATAAACTAGGAGGGTCCATGAGGAAGGGACCAGGTCAACCGGCTCCGTGGAGGGCCCCCAGGAAAAAACAAAAACAAAACACCATGCAAACAGCAAATGTCAAATGTCATTGGATATAGAACATTAAGGGCAAGACATCCAGCAACGTAAAGAGAAAAAAAAAGGGGGAGGTCCAAAGAACCGGGGATGGTCAGTCCAGTCCAGGGGGAACCTCTAGCAAACTGGAACAATGGCATAATGAAACCAGTAGTAGAAAAGAAGGCAGACAATCAAGGGGGAGCATCATCTTCACCTCTATGACGAGATACTCTCGTCCAGTCTGGCTGAGGCGGACGGAGTCGTTGTGATTTCGGTGAGGCAGATGGGTCGAAAGACGAGGACAACGAATCTGGGAGAAGATCAAGCTTACGAAGCAGTTCCTGCCCTTGAGCCAGGGTCTTAAATGTATAATTGATGCCATTAAAAGAAAAATGCAACTGAAAGGGGAATCCCCATCGATATTGGATTTGGTGGTGGCGTAGTAGCTTAGTAATCGGTTGGAGGTCCCGTCTTTTCTGGATGGTCGAGGGCGCCAAGTCCTGATAAATCTGCAGTTGCATTCCCCGGAAGGCTATATCAGAGGCATCCCGGACTGAAGCAATTATTTTCTCCTTTGAGCGGTAATAATGGAGACGGGCTATAATGTCCCGCGGGGGTTGTGACGTCGAAGGTTTGGCCTGCAGGGCCCTGTGTGCCCTATCAAAGAGGCAATCCTCGTCAGATAAGTCCGGGACTAAATGCTGAAAGAGGTCTTTCAAGAAGGAGGGCAACGTAGAGCTCTGAACCGATTCCGCCATATTACGTATGCGCAAGTTATTGCGACAAGATCGATTCTCTTGGTCCTCTTGGCGCTCCTTCAGGGTCTCAACCTCAGCATGGAGCCTCGAGAGTTCGTGGTCTAGACGCTGTTGCGAGCGACATAAGTCGTCAGTCTTCGTCTCCAAGGCATCCGTACGATTTCCAAGCGAGGCAATCTCCGTTTTGAAGTCCAAGACAGCCTTGGATAGTTCCTGCTTAAAGGCTGTTTGCACGCCCTCCAGGAGGCCAGACATCACAGCTTGTATCTGAGGATCGATACCCGATTCTGATGAGCGTGGTGACGAAGGGGACTCTGGGGAGGGCGCCAAGTCTGGGGACCCTTAGCCTTGTTCCCGAAGAAGTTTGCGGAGGCCTGGGGGGCCTTCTTGTTCCTTTGTGACATAATGGATGCCAGCCGAGGGGAGAAATATCTTGTCCAGTAAAGTTGCAATAGAGAGGGGGGAGAATAGGAATTGACACAGGTGGGTTATGAGGCGGTCAGCCCGACCATGGGGTGTTATTCATCCAGAGACCATCGCAGCCGCGAGGAATACCAGGGCCAGGCTGTTTAGGCAAGAGCAGGAATCTTGTAGCCGTGAGTAACAGCGACCACTGGGGGGGGTCAGTGTATCAAAAATCGGTCTGTAGAATCCAAGCAGGGGCAGTATATCAGGGTACGCTGTGGCGAGACAGAGATATAACTGTTGTGCCCCCTAATAAAGGGTAGGGGACGGTCGCGGACCTTCAGCAGGTGAGAGCGTAACAGCTCGTGGGTAGCGGAGGACCTTTTGTGGATGGCAAATAGGAGGTGCGGGGGAGAGAGAATGAGATGTCCCATGCAGCAGATCCCCGAGCTTGGTCAGATCCCAGAACACTCTGGTTACAGCATCCAGTGGGTACTTGCAGGGGGGTACAGCAGGTCCGTGAGTGCTGCAGGGTAGCTGCAGCGGGAGAAGCCCAGAGTCAGGAGTGGGAAGGGGGGACTATACTAGCAAGGGGGTAGCAATATGACTATTGGTGCAAGAACAGCACCACCCAAACATACCAGCCTGCTTTGAATTAAAAATATAGTTGAGGTGAAAATGTACAGCAGCCTTATGTACATATATATATATGGGGGCCACGGAGCTTCAGCCCCTCCACAATAATATGCACTAGGTGAGAGAGGCAGATGGGTGGGATCCCTTACACCCCGCAATCTCCACAGGGGGCTCCAGCACTCCCACACCCCACAGAGACCTGTAGATGCAGGGATCAGTGGAGGCTCGTGTCTCCCCCACAGCGCGCTACGAGCCACCTGCAGCCGCGGGCTGGCTTCTGCCTCTACACGCCGAAAGGCTAGCGGGGGGGTGTGACTCACCAGCTGCACGGGGCCGCCGCTTCCCCCACCACGTGATCCGGACCTCGGCCGCCGGGACGCAGAGGGAGCAGTCTCTGGTCCTCGTCCACTCACAGGGGTAGCCGCGTCTCTCCTCGGCTCATCCGCCAAGCGGCCTGCACCGCCACACTTCCGATCGGGAGGAGAGTACACTGCAGTCCCCGGCTTCAGGTGGACCCGGCATTTAGCATATTTGCCTGCATTCAGCTCCTTCTTCTGGGATTATGTTCTAAATATATTTGTTATGATATTGTGTTGATGTATTATCTTGTGGAATACACAGGTCAATATACCTTCCCTATCGGTTGATTATTTAGTTTGTTTGCAGCATGTAAGTATCTCCAAGTGGCACTTCCTGTCTAGATGCCTTAAATAGCCTTAGGCTCAAACAGCTCAGCATGCAGCTATCATTTGGCCCGTGACCTCTGAGCTGTGAGTATTCCTCCTTTGCTGCTACTTGTGGTGCCTTTCTTTGCTCAGTTAGTAAGTACACTCTTTGTTCTGCAGTTACAGATGTTATATTGAACCTGCTGACCAAGCCATAGCTGCCACTTGTTACCTGTATGATCACCAGGTACGATACATCATTAGTAGCATTGTTACTTGATATTACACTACTCTGTGGTTGTTTAATAGGCTTTATGCCTTGTCTTTAATTTAGTGGTCCCTTTCTAAGGAGTTCCTATCTTGACTACCTTGTCTTTTCCAATATTGAGTCCAGGTAACATAACATATTGCTGATATTAATACCCTCTATGGGGTTAGGAGTGAGGTGGAGGTGTTTTCCTATTACATGAATATGCGCACCCCATGTTTGATAAGTATCCCTAGACTTTATATTTTGTGTATTGTTCTTCCACCTCCGTCTGTCACAAGGGCCTGGGAGGCACTGGTGGTGATGGTGCAGGTGATTTCGGTATTTTCTCTATCGTCCTAGTGGATGCTGGGGTTCCTGAAAGGACCATGGGGAATAGCGGCTCCGCAGGAGACAGGGCACAAAAAGTAAAGCTTTTCCAGATCAGGTGGTGTGCACTGGCTCCTCCCCCTATGACCCTCCTCCAGACTCCAGTTAGATTTTTGTGCCCGGCCGAGAAGGGTGCAATCTAGGTGGCTCTCCTAAAGAGCTGCTTAGAAAAAGTTTAGCTTAGGTTTTTTATTTTACAGTGAGTCCTGCTGGCAACAGGATCACTGCAACGAGGGACTGAGGGGAGAAGAAGTGAACTCACCTGCGTGCAGGATGGATTGGCTTCTTGGCTACTGGACATCAGCTCCAGAGGGACGATCACAGGTACAGCCTGGATGGTCACCGGAGCCGCGCCGCCGGCCCCCTTGCAGATGCTGAAGTCAGAAGAGGTCCAGAATCGGCGGCTGAAGACTCCTGCAGTCTTCTAAAGGTAGCGCACAGCACTGCAGCTGTGCGCCATTTTCCTCTCAGCACACTTCACACGCAGTCACTGAGGGTGCAGGGCGCTGGGGGGGGGCGCCCTGGGAGGCAAATGTAACCTATATAAAGGCTAAAAATACCTCACATATAGCCCCCAGAGGCTATATGGAGATATTTAACCCCTGCCTGGATTCACTAAATAGCGGGAGACGAGCCCGCCGGAAAAGGGGCGGGGCCTATCTCCTCAGCACACGGCGCCATTTCCTCTCACAGCTCCGCTGGTCAGGACGGCTCCCAGGTCTCTCCCCTGCACTGCACTACAGAAACAGGGTAAAACAGAGAGGGGGGGCAAAATTATGGCGATATTTTGATATATATAAAGCAGCTATAAGGGAGCACTTATTATAAGGCTATCCCTGTTATATATAGCGCTTTTGGTGTGTGCTGGCAAACTCTCCCTCTGTCTCCCCAAAGGGCTAGTGGGTCCTGTCTTCGTTAGGAGCATTCCCTGTGTGTCGGTACGTGTGTGTCGACATGTATGAGGACGATATTGGTGTGGAGGCGGAGCAATTGCCAAATATGAGGATGTCACCCCCTAGGGAGTCGACACCAGAATGGATGCCTTTATTTATGGAACTACGGGATAGTGTCAACACGCTAAAGCAGTCGTTTGACGACATGAGACGGCCGGACAATCAATTAGTGCCTGTCCAGGCGACTCAAACACCGTCAGGGGCTGTGAAACGCCCTTTGCCTCAGTCGGTCGACACAGACCCAGACACAGGCACTGACTCCAGTGGTGACGGTGACGAATCAACCGTATTTTCCAGTAGGGCCACACGTTATATGATTTTGGCAATGAAGGAGGCGTTACATTTAGCTGATACTACAGGTACCACTAAACAGGGTATTATGTGGGGTGTGAAAAAACTACCTATAGTTTTTCCTGAATCAGAAGAATTAAATGACGTGTGTAATGAAGCGTGGGTTGCCCCTGATAAAAAGCTGATAATTTCAAAGAAATTATTGGCATTATACCCTTTCCCGCCAGAGGTTAGGGAGCGCTGGGAAACACCTCCTAGGGTGGACAAGGCGCTAACACGCTTATCTAAACAAGTGGCGTTACCCTCTCCTGAGACGGCCGCACTTAAAGATCCATCAGATAGGAGGATGGAAAATATCCAAAAAAGTATATACACACATGCAGGTGTTATACTACGACCAGCTATAGCGACTGCCTGGATGTGCAGTGCTGGGGTAGTTTGGTCAGAGTCCCTGATTGAAAATATTGATACCCTGGACAGGGACAATATTTTACTGTCGTTAGAACAAATAAAGGATGCATTTCTTTATATGCGTGATGCACAGAGGGATATCTGCACACTGGCATCACGGGTAAGTGCTATGTCCATTTCGGCCAGAAGAGCTTTATGGACGTGACAGTGGACAGGCGATGCGGATTCAAAACGACATATGGAAGTTTTGCCGTATAAAGGGGAGGAGTTATTTGGAGTCGGTCTATCAGATTTGGTGGCCACGGCTACAGCCGGGAAATCCACCTTTCTACCTCAAGTCACTCCCCAACAGAAAAAGGCACCGACTTTTCAACCGCAGCCCTTTCGTTCCTTTAAAAATAAGAGAGCAAAGGGCTATTCATATCTGCCACGAGGCAGAGGTCGAGGGAAGAGACAGCAACAGGCAGCTCCTTCCCAGGATCAGAAGCCTTCCCCGGCTTCTACAAAAGCCTCAGCATGACGCTGGGGCTTCTCAAGCGGACTCGGGGACGGTGGGTGGTCGTCTCAAAAATTACAGCGCGCAGTGGGCTCACTCGCAGGTAGATCCCTGGATCCTGCAGATAATATCTCAGGGGTACAGGTTGGAATTAGAGACAGATCCACCTCGCCGTTTCCTGAAGTCTGCTTTACCAACGTCCCCCTCCGAAAGGGAGACGGTTTTGGAAGCCATTCACAAGCTGTACTCTCAGCAGGTGATAGTCAAGGTACCTCTTCTACAACAAGGGAAGGGGTATTATTCCACTCTTTTTGTGGTACCGAAGCCGGATGGCTCGGTAAGGCCTATTCTAAATCTGAAGTCCTTGAACCTGTACATAAAGAAGTTCAAGATGGAGTCACTCAGAGCAGAGATAGCGAACCTGGAAGAGGGGGACTTTATGGTATCCTTGGACATCAAGGATGCGTATCTCCACGTTCCAATTTACCCCTCACACCAGGGGTACCTCAGGTTCGTTGTACAAAACTGTCACTATCAGTTTCAGACGCTGCCGTTCGGATTGTCCACGGCACCTCGGGTCTTTACAAAGGTAATGGCCGAGATGATGATTCTTCTTCGAAGAAAAGGCGTATTAATTATCCCATACTTGGACGATCTCCTAATAAGGGCAAGGTCCAGAGAACAGCTAGAGATGGGATTAGCACTGTCGCAAGAAGTGCTAAAACAGCACGGGTGGATTCTGAATATTCCAAAATCCCAGTTAATGCCGACAACTCGTCTGCTGTTCCTAGGGATGATTCTGGACACGGTTCAGAAAAAGGTTTTTCTCCCGGAGGAAAAAGCCAAGGAGTTATCCGAGCTTGTCAGGAACCTCCTAAAACCAGGAAAGGTGTCTGTACATCAATGCACAAGAGTCCTGGGAAAAATGGTGGCTTCTTACGAAGCAATTCCATTCGGCAGATTCCACGCAAGAATTTTCCAAAGGGATCTGTTGGACAAATGGTCAGGGTCGCATCTTCAGATGCACCTGCGGATAACCCTGTCTCCAAGGACAAGGGTGTCTCTTCTGTGGTGGTTGCAGAGTGCTCATCTATTGGAGGGCCGCAGATTCGGCATACAGGATTGGATCCTGGTGACCACGGACGCCAGCCTGAGAGGCTGGGGAGCAGTCACACAAGGAAGAAACTTCCAGGGAGTATGGACGAGCCTGGAAACGTCTCTTCACATAAACATTCTGGAACTAAGAGCAATATACAATGCTCTAAGCCAGGCAGAACCTCTGCTTCAGGGAAAACCGGTGTTGATCCAGTCGGACAACATCACGGCAGTCGCCCATGTGAACAGACAGGGCGGCACAAGAAGCAGGAGTGCAATGGCAGAAGCTGCAAGGATTCTTCGCTGGGCAGAGAATCATGTGATAGCACTGTCAGCAGTGTTCATCCCGGGAGTGGACAACTGGGAAGCAGACTTCCTCAGCAGACACGATCTTCACCCGGGAGAGTGGGGACTTCATCCAGAAGTCTTCCACTTGCTGGTAACCCGTTGGGAAAGACCAATGGTGGACATGATGGCGTCTCGCCTCAACACCTCTGCCTCTCATACCAAAAGTATTGAGAATTATACAGCAAAGAGGCGTAAGGACGATACTAGTGGTTCCGGATTGGCCAAGAAGGACTTGGTACCCGGAACTTCAAGAGATGATCACGGAAGATCCGTGGCCTCTACCTCTAAGGAGGGACTTGCTTCAGCAGGGTCCCTGTCTGTTTCAAGACTTACCGCGGCTGCGTTTGACGGCATGGCGGTTGAACGCCGGATCCTAAAGGAAAAAGGCATGCCGGAAGAAGTCATTCCTACTTTGATTAAAGCAAGGAAGGAAGTAACCGTGCAACATTATCACCGAATTTGGCGAAAATATGTTGCGTGGTGCGAAGATCGGAGTGCTCCGACGGAGGAATTTCAACTGGGTCGATTCCTACATTTCCTGCAATCAGGATTGTCAATGGGTCTCAAATTGGGATCTATTAAGGTTCAAATTTCGGCCCTGTCGATTTTCTTTCAAAAAGAATTGGCTTCAGTCCCTGAAGTCCAGACCTTTGTTAAGGGAGTGCTACATATACAGCCTCCTGTGGTGCCTCCAGTGGCACCGTGGGATCTCAATGTGGTTTTGGACTTTCTAAAATCTCATTGGTTTGAACCACTAAAGAAGGTGGATTTGAAATATCTCACATGGAAAGTGACCATGCTTCTAGCCCTGGCTTCGGCCAGGAGAGTGTCAGAATTGGCAGCTTTATCTTACAAAAGCCCATATCTGATTTTCCATTCGGACAGGGCAGAACTGCGGACTCGTCCGCATTTTCTCCCTAAGGTGGTGTCAGCATTTCATCTGAACCAGCCTATTGTAGTGCCTGCGGCTACAAGTGACTTGGAGGACTCCAAGTTACTGGACGTTGTCAGAGCATTAAAAATATATATTGCAAGGACAGCTGGAGTCAGAAAATCTGACTCGTTGTTTATATTGTATGCACCCAACAAGATGGGTGCTCCTGCGTCTAAGCAGACGATTGCTCGTTGGATCTGTAGCACAATCCAACTTGCACATTCTGTGGCAGGCCTGCCACAGCCTAAATCTGTAAAGGCCCACTCCACAAGGAAGGTGGGCTCATCTTGGGCGGCTGCCCGAGGGGTCTCGGCATTACAACTTTGCCGAGCAGCTACGTGGTCAGGGGAGAACACGTTTGTAAAATTTTACAAATTTGATACTCTGGCTAAGGAGGACCTGGAGTTCTCTCATTCGGTGCTGCAGAGTCATCCGCACTCTCCCGCCCGTTTGGGAGCTT
This sequence comes from Pseudophryne corroboree, assembly GCF_028390025.1. Lineage (NCBI taxonomy): Eukaryota > Metazoa > Chordata > Amphibia > Anura > Myobatrachidae > Pseudophryne > Pseudophryne corroboree. The sequence goes on along the minus strand of NC_086445.1, from coordinate 947,139,652 downwards.
TGGTATAATCCCCATGGTCCTTTCAGGAACCCCAGCATCCACTAGGACGATAGAGAAAATAAGATTTTACTTACCGATAAATCTATTTCTCGGAGTCCGTAGTGGATGCTGGGCGCCCATCCCAAGTGCGGATTATCTGCAATAATTGTACATAGTTATTGTTAACTAATTCGGGTTATTGTTGAAGGAAGCCATCTTTCAGAGGCTCCGCTGTTATCATACTGTTAACTGGGTTTAGATCACAAGTTGTACGGTGTGATTGGTGTGGCTGGTATGAGTCTTACCCGGGATTCAAAATCCTCCCTTATTGTGTACGCTCGTCCGGGCACAGTACCTAACTGGAGTCTGGAGGAGGGTCATAGGGGGAGGAGCCAGTGCACACCACCTGATCTGGAAAAGCTTTACTTTTTGTGCCCTGTCTCCTGCGGAGCCGCTATTCCCCATGGTCCTTTCAGGAACCCCAGCATCCACTACGGACTCCGAGAAATAGATTTATCGGTAAGTAAAATCTTATTTTATACTGATTTTAATTTTTTGGAATGTTTAATGTTTATTATTTAGATGTTGTGAAGTGCCTGTCTTGATAAGGTCCACACATGGACCGAAACGTCGATGGTTAGTGGCATCATCCCTGAACCCGATTAAACTAAGTTGACGCAACAAGTAACTCCAGAGACTGATTTTGGCGAGAGTGTACCTTCCTCCTTGGTGGTTTTTTTGTGGTATATGTATATATAGATTTGACCAACAGGTTGAACTAAAAATAAAACAATGAAAAACTGCTGCGTTGATTGAGGCTTTGCCATGAGCTTAGCATAGTTTTTAACTGTAATAATTTTGATTCTACCATATGTGCAATAACTGTTGTATTCACTCTTGAGATGATGCTTTGGTACGGTACAAAATGTCAATATCAGAATATTGACATGATCTGAATATCGACATTCACAATGTCAACAATGAGATAATGTTGCTAGAATGTCGACATTGTGAATGTCAACAGTTGGCATGTCGACACACTATATTTCGTTAACTTAAGCCCTAACCCTGGCTGCAACCTAACCCTAAGACTAACATTAGCTGTCGTCATTGTGCCTATCGACATTCAGAATGGCGATATTATGAGAGTGTCTACATTATGTCAATGAATGTCAACATTTAGACTGTCAACATAATGTCTGTGGGGGGTATCCAATTAGCTGCGCTAATGCATTCCACGATCACGGCTAAAGTTATCACCTGAAAAAAAACAGCTTATTGCTGTCTGTATGCTCCTTTTTTTTTTTTGCACTTATTCTATTCCAAAATGGTGAAAACGGAATTACATGTTAATTGTACTCAGCAAAACCAGAGATACATATAGGAGAAAATGGGAAAATCTGCCTGTACCCCCCAAAAAAGGCAAACTAATTGAGGAAAACATTATAGAAGTCTATTATACGGGTGGTTTTCAGTATGCCGGCTGTCGGGATCCCGGCGCACAGTATACCGGCGCCGGAATCCCGACAGCTGGCATACCGACACTTATTCTCCCTCGTGGGGGTCCACGACCCTCCAGGAGGGAGAATAAAATAGCGTGGCGAGCGCAGAGAGCCCGCAAGGGGCTCATTTGCGCTCGCCACACTGTCTGTATGCCGGCGGTCGGGCTCCCGGCGCCGGTATGCTGGTCGCCGGGAGCCCGACCGCTGGCATACCATACTACACCCCTATTATATCCCCTTCACACTGCATTTAGAGGGTCGCACCCAGGACTTATGCACAGGTGCTTCCCAGGTGCGATCTGCTTGAGAGCCCATTCAGACTGGCGTCCCCAGCCATGCATATTGCCGTGTTGGTGGCGTCAGCGGTGATGCGTGCGGTGGCGGCACTTGGAGATCAGATGATTTCCAAGTGCCGCTTGTTCCTTTATAGTGAATGGGTAGTGGGTCTCATCGGCCCAGCAAACCCATTCACACCGCATAGCGACCTGGGTTGAAATACCGGATGGCTTGATCCAGGTTATTTCCCTTTGGCCCCTTTTACACTGCACAAAATACTGGGATCAGTGGCGGTTCTTGCCACGGGCAAGCGGTACTTTTGCCCGGGGCGCCGCCTTCCGGAGGGCGCCGGCGCCATCCGGAGGGCGCCGCACCAGGGCAAGATCCGTCACTGTGCCCCCCGCAGTGCCCTGCTGTGCCCCCCCGCTTTGAAGGGAACCAGACGCGTAGCGTCTAGTTTCCCTTCATTGAGAGGACCTTAGTTGTGCGGTGCGCGATGACGTCATCGCGCACCGCACAGCAAAGGTCCTCTCCATGAAGGGAAACTAGACGCTACGGTCTAGTTTCCCTTCGTGTAGAGGACCTTTGCTGTGCGATGCGCGATGACGTCATCGCGCACCGCACAGCATAGTGGCACAGACACTAGGGGTCATAATTGACCTCTAGTGTCTATGCTGTTCTATGGGAGAGACGTAATAACGTCTCTCCCATAGATCGAAGAGAAGAGAGAGGGGAGAAGAGCGGTGCCGCCGGCGGAGGGGGTCTGGATCAGGAACGGGGATGGTAAGTATTCTTTTTATTTATTTATTTTTCTCTATCGTCCTAGTGGATGCTGGGGTTCCTGAAAGGACCATGGGGAATAGCGGCTCCGCAGGAGACAGGGCACAAAAAGTAAAGCTTTTTCCGATCAGGTGGTGTGCACTGGCTCCTCCCCCTATGACCCTCCTCCAGACTCCAGTTAGATTTTTGTGCCCGGCCGAGAAGGGTGCAATCTAGGTGGCTCTCCTAAAGAGCTGCTTAGAGAAAGTTTAGCTAGGTTTTTTATTTTACAGTGATTCCTGCTGGCAACAGGATCACTGCAGCGAGGGACTGAGGGGAGAAGGAGTCAACTCACCTGCGTGCAGGATGGATTGGTTTCTTGGCTACTGGACATCAAGCTCCAGAGGGACGATCACAGGTACAGCCTGGATGGTCACCGGAGCCACGCCGCCGGCCCCCTTGCAGATGCTGAAATCAGAAGAGGTCCAGAATCGGCGGCTGAAGACTCCTGCAGTCTTCTAAAGGTAGCGCACAGCACTGCAGCTGTGCGCCATTTTCCTCTCAGCACACTTCACACGGCAGTCACTGAGGGTGCAGGGCGCTGGGAGGGGGGCGCCCTGGGAGGCAAAATGAGTACCTATAAAGGCTAAAAATACCTCACATATAGCCCTAGAGGCTATATGGAGATATTTAACCCCTGCCTAATTTTTCTAAATAGCGGGAGACGAGCCCGCCGGAAAAGGGGCGGGGCCTATCTCCTCAGCACACGGCGCCATTTCCTCTCACAGCTCCGCTGGTCAGGACGGCTCCCAAGTCTCTCCCCTGCACTGCACTACAGAAACAGGGTAAAACAGAGAGGGGGGGGCACATTTATGGCGATATTTTGATATAACAAAGCAGCTATAAGGGAGCACTTATTATAAGGCTATCCCTGATATATATATAGCGCTTTTGGTGTGTGCTGGCAAACTCTCCCTCTGTCTCCCCAAAGGGCTAGTGGGTCCTGTCTTCGTTAGGAGCATTCCCTGTGTGTCTGCTGTGTGTCGGTACGTGTGTGTCGACATGTATGAGGACGATATTGGTGTGGAGGCGGAGCAATTGCCAAATATGAGGATGTCACCCCCTAGGGAGTCGACACCAGAATGGATGCCTTTATTTATGGAACTACGGGATAGTGTCAACACGCTAAAGCAGTCGTTTGACGACATGAGACGGCCGGACAATCAATTAGTGCCTGTCCAGGCGACTCAAACACCGTCAGGGGCTGTGAAACGCCCTTTGCCTCAGTCGGTCGACACAGACCCAGACACAGGCGATGACTCCAGTGGTGACGGTGACGAATCAACCGTATTTTCCAGTAGGGCCACACGTTATATGATTTTGGCAATGAAGGAGGCGTTACATTTAGCTGATACTACAGGTACCACTAAACAGGGTATTATGTGGGGTATGAAAAAACTACCTATAGTTTTTCCTGAATCAGAAGAACTAAATGACGTGTGTAATGAAGCGTGGGTTGCCCCTGATAAAAAGCTGATAATTTCAAAGAAATTATTGGCATTATACCCTTTCCCGCCAGAGGTTAGGGAGCGCTGGGAAACACCTCCTAGGGTGGACAAGGCGCTAACACGCTTATCTAAACAAGTGGCGTTACCCTCTCCTGAGACGGCCGCACTTAAAGATCCATCAGATAGGAGGATGGAAAATATCCAAAAAAGTATATACACACATGCAGGTGTTATACTACGACCAGCTGTAGCGACTGCCTGGATGGGCAGTGCGGGGGTAGTTTGGTCAGAATCCCTGATTGAAAATATTGATACCCTGGACAGGGACAATATTTTACTGTCGTTAGAACAAATAAAGGATGCATTTCTTTATATGCGTGATGCACAGAGGGATATATGCACACTGGCATCACGGGTAAGTGCTATGTCCATTTCGGCCAGAAGAGCTTTATGGACGCGACAGTGGACAGGCGATGCGGATTCAAAACGGCATATGGAAGTTTTGCCGTATAAAGGGGAGGAGTTATTTGGAGTCGGTCTATCAGATTTGGTGGCCACGGCTACAGCCGGGAAATCCACCTTTCTACCTCAAGTCACTCCCCAACAGAAAAAGGCACCGACTTTTCAACCGCAGCCCTTTCGTTCCTTTAAAAATAAGAGAGCAAAGGGCTATTCATATCTGCCACGAGGCAAAGGTCGAGGGAAGAGACAGCAACACGCAGCTCCTTCCCAGGATCAGAAGCCCTCCCCGGCTTCTACAAAAGCCTCAGCATGACGCTGGGGCTTCTCAAGCGGACTCGGGGACGGTGGGGGGTCGTCTCAAAAATTACAGCGCGCAGTGGGCTCACTCGCAAGTAGATCCCTGGATCCTGCAGATAATATCTCAGGGATACATGTTGGAATTAGAGACAGATCCACCTCGCCGTTTCCTGAAGTCTGCTTTACCAACGTCCCCCTCCGAAAGGGAGACGGTTTTGGAAGCCATTCACAAGCTGTACTCTCAGCAGGTGATAGTCAAGGTACCTCTTCTGCAACAACGGAAGGGGTATTATTCCACTCTTTTTGTGGTACCGAAGCCGGATGGCTCGGTAAGGCCTATTCTAAATCTGAAGTCCTTGAACCTGTACATAAAGAAGTTCAAGTTCAAAATGGAGTCACTCAGAGCAGTGATAGCGAACCTGGAAGAGGGGGACTTTATGGTATCCTTGGACATCAAGGATGCGTATCTCCACGTTCCAATTTACCCCTCACACCAGGGGTACCTCAGGTTCGTTGTACAAAACTGTCACTATCAGTTTCAGACGCTGCCGTTCGGATTGTCCACGGCACCTCGGATCTTTACAAAGGTAATGGCCGAGATGATGATTCTTCTTCGAAGAAAAGGCGTATTAATTATCCCATACTTGGACGATCTCCTAATAAGGGCGAGGTCCAGAGAACAGCTAGAGATGGGATTAGCACTGTCTCAAGAAGTGCTAAAACAGCACGGGTGGATTCTGAATATTCCAAAATCCCAGTTAATGCCGACAACTCGTCTGCTGTTCCTAGGGATGATTCTGGACACGGTTCAGAAAAAGGTTTTTCTCCCGGAGGAAAAAGCCAAGGAGTTATCCGAGCTTGTCAGGAACCTCCTAAAACCAGGAAAGGTGTCTGTACATCAATGCACAAGAGTCCTGGGAAAAATGGTGGCTTCTTACGAAGCAATTCCATTCGGCAGATTCCACGCGAGAATTTTCCAAAGGGATCTGTTGAACAAATGGTCAGGGTCGCATCTTCAGATGCACCTGCGGATAACCCTGTCTCCAAGGACAAGGGTGTCTCTTCTGTGGTGGTTGCAGAGTGCTCATCTATTGGAGGGCCGCAGATTCGGCATACAGGATTGGATCCTGGTGACCACGGACGCCAGCCTGAGAGGCTGGGGAGCAGTCACACAAGGAAGAAACTTCCAGGGAGTATGGACGAGCCTGGAAACGTCTCTTCACATAAACATTCTGGAACTAAGAGCAATATACGATGCTCTAAGCCAGGCAGAACCTCTGCTTCAGGGAAAACCGGTGTTGATCCAGTCGGACAACATCACGGCAGTCGCCCATGTGAACAGACAGGGCGGCACAAGAAGCAGGAGTGCAATGGCAGAAGCTGCAAGGATTCTTCGCTGGGCAGAGAATCATGTGATAGCACTGTCAGCAGTGTTCATCCCGGGAGTGGACAACTGGGAAGCAGACTTCCTCAGCAGACACGATCTTCACCCGGGAGAGTGGGGACTTCATCCAGAAGTCTTCCACATGCTGGTAACCCGTTGGGAAAGACCAATGGTGGACATGATGGCGTCTCGCCTCAACAAAAAACTGGACAGGTATTGCGCCAGGTCAAGAGATCCGCAGGCAATAGCTGTGGACGCGCTGGTAACGCCTTGGGTGTACCAGTCGGTGTATGTGTTTCCTCCTCTGCCTCTCATACCAAAAGTATTGAGAATTATACGGCAAAGAGGCGTAAGAACGATACTAGTGGTTCCGGATTGGCCAAGAAGGACTTGGTACCCGGAACTTCAAGAGATGATCACGGAAGATCCGTGGCCTCTACCTCTAAGGAGGGACTTGCTTCAGCAGGGTCCCTGTCTGTTTCAAGACTTACCGCGGCTGCGTTTGACGGCATGGCGGTTGAACGCCGGATCCTAAAGGAAAAAGGCATGCCGGAAGAAGTCATTCCTACTTTGATTAAAGCAAGGAAGGAAGTAACCGTGCAACATTATCACCGAATTTGGCGAAAATATGTTGCGTGGTGCGAAGATCGGAGTGCTCCGACGGAGGAATTTCAACTGGGTCGATTCCTACATTTCCTGCAATCAGGATTGTCAATGGGTCTCAAATTGGGATCTATTAAGGTTCAAATTTCGGCCCTGTCGATTTTCTTTCAAAAAGAATTGGCTTCAGTCCCTGAAGTCCAGACCTTTGTTAAGGGAGTGCTGCATATACAGCCTCCTGTGGTGCCTCCAGTGGCACCGTGGGATCTCAATGTGGTTTTGGATTTCCTAAAATCTCATTGGTTTGAACCACTAAAAAAGGTGGATTTGAAATATCTCACATGGAAAGTGACCATGCTTCTAGCCCTGGCTTCTGCCAGGAGAGTGTCAGAATTGGCAGCTTTATCTTACAAAAGCCCATATCTGATTTTCCATTCGGACAGGGCAGAACTGCGGACTCGTCCGCATTTTCTCCCTAAGGTGGTGTCAGCATTTCATCTGAACCAGCCTATTGTAGTGCCTGCGGCTACAAGTGACTTGGAGGACTCCAAGTTACTGGACGTTGTCAGAGCATTAAAAATATATATTGCAAGGACAGCTGGAGTCAGAAAATCTGACTCGTTGTTTATATTGTATGCACCCAACAAGATGGGTGCTCCGGCGTCTAAGCAGACGATTGCTCGTTGGATCTGTAGCACAATCCAACTTGCACATTCTGTGGCAGGCCTGCCACAGCCTAAATCTGTAAAGGCCCACTCCACAAGAAAGGTGGGCTCATCTTGGGCGGCTGCCCGAGGGGTCTCGGCATTACAACTTTGCCGAGCAGCTACGTGGTCAGGGGAGAACACGTTTGTAAAATTTTACAAATTTGATACTCTGGCTAAGGAGGACCTGGAGTTCTCTCATTCGGTGCTGCAGAGTCATCCGCACTCTCCCGCCCGTTTGGGAGCTTTGGTATAATCCCCATGGTCCTTTCAGGAACCCCAGCATCCACTAGGACGATAGAGAAAATAAGATTTTACTTACCGATAAATCTATTTCTCGGAGTCCGTAGTGGATGCTGGGCGCCCATCCCAAGTGCGGATTATCTGCATAAATTGTACATAGTTATTGTTAACTAATTCGGGTTATTGTTGAAGGAAGCCATCTTTCAGAGGCTCCGCTGTTATCATACTGTTAACTGGGTTTAGATCACAAGTTGTACGGTGTGATTGGTGTGGCTGGTATGAGTCTTACCCGGGATTCAAAATCCTCCCTTATTGTGTACGCTCGTCCGGGCACAGTACCTAACTGGAGTCTGGAGGAGGGTCATAGGGGGAGGAGCCAGTGCACACCACCTGATCGGAAAAAGCTTTACTTTTTGTGCCCTGTCTCCTGCGGAGCCGCTATTCCCCATGGTCCTTTCAGGAACCCCAGCATCCACTACGGACTCCGAGAAATAGATTTATCGGTAAGTAAAATCTTATTATTTTCTTGCAGCGTCGTGACCACGCCCCCAATTGAAGCCACGCCCCCATATTTTGCCCGGGGCGCCACAAGTCTTAGAACCGGCCCTGACTGGGATCAGTACTAAATGCCGCCGGCCGGAATCCCAGCGGTCGAAATACCGACGCCGGAATCCCGACCACGCAATCCCGACAGGGGTGGCGATCGGAATGCAGCCCCTTGCGGGCTCGCTTCGCTCGCCACACTGCGGGCGCGGTGCTTCGCTACGCTCGGCACACTATTATATTCTCCCTCTATGGGTGTCGTGGACACCCACGGAGGGAGAATATGTCGGGATTGTGGTGGTCGGGATTACGGCGTCGGTATTTCGACCGCCGGGATTCCGGCCGGCGGCATCTTGACTGCATCCCAAAACACGGGTTGACGCATGTTCACATGTAATAACTCAGATTATTTTTGGCAGTGCGAAAGGGGCATGAGTGGCCATAATAAAACTATTTGGTGTAATTAAATTGGGTCAAATTCTGTTATATGCATTTTTTAAATAAAAAAATGAAAAAATTATAGAATGCATTTTGGGGGATATCCAATTATTCCCGGTAAAACAATGGGTCACTTTTTTCCGATGTTTCACCGATTTTATTTATTATTTACAGTAGAGATGAGCGGGTTCGGTTCCTCGGAATCCGAACCCGCCCGAACTTCAGTTTTTTTTACACGGGGCCGAGCGACTCGGATCTTCCCGCCTTGCTCGGTTAACCCGAGCGCGCCCGAACGTCATCATCCCGCTGTCGGATTCTCGCGAGGCTCGGATTCTATCGCGAGACTCGGATTCTATATAAGGAGCCGCGCGTCGCCGCCATTTTCACACGTGCATTGAGATTGATAGGGAGAGGACGTGGCTGGCGTCCTCTCCGTTTAGAGTGACTAGTACTAGAGAGAGACACAAATTTTGGGGAGCATATAGGAGGAGCACTACTTGCTGCTGATAGTGTGACCAGTGACCAGTGCCACCAGTTTAATTAATCCGTTCTCTGCCTGAAAAAAAACGATACACAGTGTGACACAGTCACACATACCATATCTGTGCTCAGCCCAGTGTGCTGCATCATATACTGTATATCATTATCTGACTGTGCTGAGTGCTCACTGCTCACACAGCTTAATTGTGGGGGAGACTGGGGAGCAGTTATAGCAGGAGTACATATTTTAAGTACAGTGCACACTTTTGCTGCCAGAGTGCCACTGCCAGTGTGACTGACCAGTGACCACTGACCACCAGTATTGTGATTGTCTGCTGACCACCAGTATATTGTGATTGTCTGCCTGAAAAAGTTAAACACTCGTCGTGTGGTGTTTTTATAAACGCATTCTGCAGACAGTGTCCAGCAGGTCCGTCATTACATAATATATACCTGTCCGGCTGCAGTACTAGTGTGATATATATATATATATATATATATATATATATATATATATTTTAATTTTATCTCATTATCATCCAGTCTATATTAGCAGCAGACACAGTACGGTAGTCCACGGCTGTAGCTACCTCTGTGTCGGCAGTCGCTCGTCCATCCATAATTGTATACCACCTACCCGTGGTTTTTTTTTTTTTTCTATCTTCTTGATACTAGTAGCTTACTTTAGGAGTCTGCAGTGCTGAGTCTGACAGACAGTGTCCAGCAGGTCCGTCATTACATAATATATACCTGTCCGGCTGCAGTACTAGTGTGATATATATATATTTCTCTATCGTCCTAAGTGGATGCTGGGGTTCCTGAAAGGACCATGGGGAATAGCGGCTCCGCAGGAGACAGGGCACAAAAGTAAAGCTTTTACAGGTCAGGTGGTGTGTACTGGCTCCTCCCCCTATGACCCTCCTCCAGACTCCAGTTAGATTTTTGTGCCCGGCCGAGAAGGGTGCAATTCTAGGTGGCTCTCATAAAGAGCTGCTTAGAGAGTTTAGCTTAGGTTTTTTATTTTACAGTGATTCCTGCTGGCAACAGGATCACTGCAACGAGGGACAGAGGGGAGAAGAAGTGAACTCACCTGCGTGCAGGATGGATTGGCTTCTTGGCTACTGGACATGAAGCTCCAGAGGGACGATCACAGGTACAGCCTGGATGGTCACCGGAGCCACGCCGCCGGCCCCCTCACAGATGCTGAAGCAAGAAGAGGTCCAGAATCGGCGGCTGAAGACTCCTGCAGTCTTCTTAAGGTAGCGCACAGCACTGCAGCTGTGCGCCATTTTCCTCTCAGCACACTTCACACGGCAGTCACTGAGGGTGCAGGGCGCTGGGGGGGGGCGCCCTGGGAGGCAAATGAAAACCTTTAAAAAGGCTAAAAATACCTCACATATAGCCCCAGAGGCTATATGGAGATATTTACCCCTGCCTAAATGTACTAAATAGCGGGAGACGAGCCCGCCGAAAAAGGGGCGGGGCCTATCTCCTCAGCACACGGCGCCATTTTCTGTCACAGCTCCGCTGGTCAGGAAGGCTCCCAGGTCTCTCCCCTGCACTGCACTACAGAAACAGGGTATAACAGAGAGGGGGGGCAGAATAAATGGCAATATATTAATATAAAAGCAGCTATAAGGGAGCACTTAATCATAAGGCTATCCCTGTCATATATAGCGTTTTTTGGTGTGTGCTGGCAGACTCTCCCTCTGTCTCCCCAAAGGGCTAGTGGGTCCTGTCTTCGTATAGAGCATTCCCTGTGTGTCTGCTGTGTGTCGGTACGTGTGTGTCGACATGTATGAGGACGTTATTGGTGTGGAGGCGGAGCAATTGCCAAATATGAGGATGTCACCTCCTAGGGGGTCGACACCAGAATGGATGCCTTTATTTGTGGAATTACGGGATAGCGTCAACTCGCTTAAGCAGTCGTTTGCCGACATGAGGCGGCCGGACACTCAATTAGTGTCTGTCCAGGCGCCTCAAACACCGTCAGGGGCTGTAAAACGTCCCTTGCCTCAGTCGGTCGACACAGACCCAGACACAGGCACTGATTCCGGTGGTGAAGGTGACGAATCAACCGTATTTTCCAGTAGGGCCACACGTTATATGATTTTGGCAATAAAGGAGATGTTACATTTAGCTGATACTACAGGTACCACTAAACAGGGTATTATGTGGGGTGTGAAAAAACTACCAGTAGTTTTTACCGAATCAGAAGAATTAAATGACGTGTGTGATGAAGCGTGGGGTGCCCCGATAAAAAACTGCTAATTTCAAAGAAGTTATTGGCTTTATACCCTTTCCCGCCAGAGGTTAGGGAGCGCTGGGAAACACCTCCTAGGGTGGACAAAGCGCTAACACGCTTATCAAAACAAGTGGCGTTACCCTCTCCTGAGACGGACGCACTTAAAGATCCATCAGATAGGAGGATGGAAAATATCCAAAAAGGTATATACACACATGCAGGTGTTATACTACGACCAGCTATTGCGACTGCCTGGATGTGCAGTGCTGGGGTAGTTTGGTCAGAGTCCCTGATCGAAAATATTGATACCCTGGACAGGGACAATATTTTACTGTCGTTAGAACAAATAAAGGATGCATTTCTTTATATGCGTGATGCACAGAGAGATATCTGCACACTGGCATCACGGGTAAGTGCTATGTCCATTTCGGCCAGAAGAGCTTTATGGACACGACAGTGGACAGGCGATGCGTAGAGGAGTTATTTGAGGTCGGTCTATCGGATTTGGTGGCCACGGCTACGGCCGGGAAATCCACCTTTCTACCTCAAGTCACTCCCCAACAGAAAAAGGCACCGACCTTTCAACCGCAGCCCTTTCGTTCCTTTAAAAATAAGAGAGCAAAGGGCTATTCATATCTGCCACGAGGCAGAGGACGAGGGAAGAGACAGCAACAGGCAGCTCCTTCCCAGGAACAGAAGCCCTCCCCGGCTTCTACAAAAGCCTCAGCATGACGCTGGGGCTTCGCAAGCGGACTCGGGGGCGGTAGGCGGTCGTCTCAAAAATTACAGCGCGCAGTGGGCTCACTCGCAGGTAAATCCCTGGATCCTGCAGATAATATCTCAGGGGTACAGGTTGAAATTAGAGACAGAGCCACCTCGCCGTTTCCTGAAGTCTGCTTTACCAACGTCCCCCTCAGAAAGGGAGACGGTTTTGGAAGCCATTCACAAGCTGTATTCTCAGCAGGTGATAGTCAAGGTACCTCTTCTACAACAAGGGAAGGGGTATTATTCCACTCTATTTGTGGTACCGAAGCCGGATGGCTCGGTAAGGCCTATTCTAAATCTGAAGTCCTTGAACCTATACATAAAGAAGTTCAAGTTCAAGATGGAGTCACTCAGAGCAGTGATAGCGAACCTGGAAGAAGGGGACTTTATGGTATCCTTGGACATCAAGGATGCGTATCTCCACGTTCCAATTACCCCTCACACCAGGGGTACCTCAGGTTCGTTGTACAAAACTGTCACTATCAGTTTCAGACGCTGCCGTTTGGTTTGTCCACGGCACCTCGGGTCTTTACAAAGGTAATGGCCGAGATAATATTTCTTCTTCGAAGAAAAGGCGTATTAATTATCCCATACTTGGACGATCTCCTAATAAGGGCAAGGTCCAGAGAACAGCTAGAGATGGGTTTAGCACTATCTCAAGAGGTGCTAAAGCAGCACGGATGGATTCTGAATATTCCAAAATCCCAATTAATGCCGACAACTCGTCTGCTGTTCCTGGGGATGATTCTGGACACAGTTCAGAAAAAGGTTTTTCTTCCCGAAGAAAAAGCCAAGGAGTTATCTGACCTGGTCAGGAACCTCCTAAAACCAGGAAAGGTGTCTGTACATCAATGCACAAGAGTCCTGGGAAAAAATGGTAGCTTCTTACGAAGCAATCCCTTTCGGCAGATTCCATGCAAAGGGATCTGTTGGACAAATGGTCAGGGTCGCATCTTCAGATGCACCTGCGGATAACCCTGTCGCCGAGGACAAGGGTATCCCTTCTGTGGTGGTTGCAGGAGGCTCATCTATTGGAGGGCCGCAGATTCGGCAGGCAGGATTGGATCCTGGTGACCACGGATGCCAGCCTGAGAGGCTGGGGAGCAGTCACACAGGGAAGAAATTTCCAGGGAGTGTGGTCGAGCCTGAAAAAGTCTCTTCACATAAGCATTCTGGAACTAAGAGCAATCTACAATGCTCTAAGCCAGGCGGAACCTCTGCTTCAAGGAAGACCGGTGTTGATCCAGTCGGACAACATCACGGCAGTCGCCCATGTAAACAGACAGGGCGGCACAAGAAGCAGGAGGGCAATGGCAGAAGCTGCCAGGATCCTTCGCTGGGCGGAGAATCACGTGATAGCACTGTCAGCAGTATTCATCCCGGGCGTGGACAACTGGGAAGCAGACTTCCTCAGCAGACACGACCTTCACCCGGGAGAGTGGGGACTTCATCCAGAAGTTTTCCACATGCTATTAAACCGTTGGGTAAAACCAATGGTGGACATGATGGCATCTCGCCTCAACAAAACACTGGACAGGTATTGCGCCAGGTCAAGAGATCCGCAGGCAATAGCTGTGGACGCGCTGGTAACACCTTGGGTGTACCAGTCGGTATATGTGTTTCCTCCTCTGCCTCTCATACCAAAGGTATTGAGGATTATACGGCAAAGAGGAGTAAGACTAGTGGCTCCGGATTGGCCAAGAAGGACTTGGTACCCGGAACTTCAAGAGATGGTCACGGACGATCCGTGGCCTCTACTTCTGAGAAGGGACCTGTTTCAGCAGGGTCCTTGTCTTTTTCAAGACTTCCCGCTGCTGCGTTTGACGGCATGGCGTTGAATGCCAGATCCTAAAAGGAAAAGGCATTCCAGAAGAAGTCATTCCTACCTTGATAAAGGCAAGGAAGGAAGTCACCGCGAAGCATTATCGCCGTATTTGGCGACAATATGTTGCGTGGTGCGAGCAGCGGAGTGCTCCGATGGAGGAATTTCAACTGGGTCGTTTTCCTACATTTCCTGCAATCAGGATTGTCTATGGGTCTCAAATTGGGATCTATTAAGGTTCAAATTTCGGCCCTATCAATATTCTTCCACAAAGAATTGGCCTCAGTCCCTGAGGTCCAGATTTTTATCAAAGGAGTACTGCATATACAGCCTCCTGTGGTGCCTAAGGTGGCACCGTGGGATCTAAATGTAGTTTTAGATTTCCTCAAATCCAATTGGTTTGAACCACTAAAGAATGTGGATTTGAAATATCTCACATGGAAAGTGACTATGTTACTGGCCCTGGCTTCGGCCGGGAGAGTATCTGAACTGGCGGCTTTGTCTTATAAAAGCCCTTATTTAATTTTCCATTCGACATAGGGCAGAGCTGCGGACGCGTCCGCATTTTCTCCCTAAGGTGGTATCAGCGTTTCACCTGAACCAGCCTATTGTAGTGCCTGCGGCTACAGACGACTTGAAGGACTCCAAGTTGTTGGACGTTGTCAGAGCCTTAAAAATATACATTTAAAGGACGGCTGGAGTCAGAAAATCTGACTCGCTGTTTATACTGTATGCACCCAACAAGTTGGGTGCACCTGCTTCTAAGCAGTCGATTGCTCGTTGGTTTTGTAACAAAATTCAACTTGTACATTCTGTGGCAGGCCTGCCACAGCCTAAATCTGTTAAGGCCCATTCCGCAAGGAAGGTGGGCTCATCTTGGGCGGCTGCCCGAGGGGTCTCGGCATTACAACTCTGCCGAGCAGCTACGTGGTCAGGGGAGAACACGTTTGTAAATTTTTACAAATTTGATACCCTGGCAAAGGAGGACCTGGAGTTCTCTCATTCGGTGCTGCAGAGTCATCCGCACTCTCCCGCCCGTTTGGGAGCTTTGGTATAATCCCCATGGTCCTTTCAGGAACCCCAGCATCCACTTAGGACGATAGAGAAAATAAGAATTTACTTACCGATAATTCTATTTCTCGGAGTCCGTAGTGGATGCTGGGCGCCCATCCCAAGTGCGGATTATCTGCAATACTTGTACATAGTTATTGTTAACTAATTCGGGTTATTGTTTAGGAAGCCATCTTTCAGAGGCTCCTCTGTTATCATACTGTTAACTGGGTTTAGATCACAAGTTGTACGGTGTGATTGGTGTGGCTGGTATGAGTCTTACCCGGGATTCAAAATCCTCCCTTATTGTGTACGCTCGTCCGGGCACAGTACCTAACTGGAGTCTGGAGGAGGGTCATAGGGGGAGGAGCCAGTACACACCACCTGACCTGTAAAAGCTTTACTTTTGTGCCCTGTCTCCTGCGGAGCCGCTATTCCCCATGGTCCTTTCAGGAACCCCAGCATCCACTACGGACTCCGAGAAATAGAATTATCGGTAAGTAAATTCTTATTATTTTAATTTTATCTCATTATCATCCAGTCTATATTAGCAGCAGACACAGTACGGTAGTCCACGGCTGTAGCTACCTCTGTGTCGACAGTCGCTCGTCCATCCATAAGTATACTAGTATCCATCCATCTCCATTGTTTACCTGAGGTGCCTTTTAGTTGTGCCTATTAAAATATGGAGAACAAAAATGTTGAGGTTCCAAAATTAGGGAAAGATCAAGATCGACTTCCACCTCGTGCTGAAGCTGCTGCCACTAGTCATGGCCGAGACGATGAAATGCCAGCAACGTCGTCTGCCAAGGCCGATGCCCAATGTCATAGTACAAAGCATGTAAAATCCAAAACACCAAATATCAGTAAAAAAAGGACTCAAAAATCTAAAATAAAATTGTCGGAGGAGAAGCGTAAACTTGCCAATATGCCATTTACCACACGGAGTGGCAAGGAACGGCTGAGGCCCTGGCCTATGTTCATGGCTAGTGGTTCAGCTTCACATGAGGATGGAAGCACTCAGCCTCTCGCTAGAAAAATGAAAAGACTCAAGCTGGCAAAAGCACCGCAAAGAAGTGTGCGTTCTTCGAAATCCCAAATCCACAAGGAGAGTCCAATTGTGTCGGTTGCGATGCCTGACCTTCCCAACACTGGACGTGAAGAGCATGCGCCTTCCACCATTTGCACGCCCCCTGCAAGTGCTGGAAGAAGCACCCGCAGTCCAGTTCCTGATAGTCAGATTGAAGATGTCAGTGTTGAAGTACACCAGGATGAGGAGGATATGGGTGTTGCTGGCGCTGGGGAGGAAATTGACCAGGAGGATTCTGATGGTGAGGTGGTTTGTTTAAGTCAGGCACCCGGGGAGACACCTGTTGTCCGTGGGAGGAATATGGCCGTTGACATGCCTGGTGAAAATACCAAAAAAATCAGCTCTTCGGTGTGGAAGTATTTCAACAGAAATGCGGACAACATTTGTCAAGCCGTGTGTTGCCTTTGTCAAGCTGTAATAAGTAGGGGTAAGGACGTTAACCACCTCGGAACATCCTCCCTTATACGTCGCCTGCAGCGCATTCATAATAAGTCAGTGACAAGTTCAAAAACTTTGGGCGACAGCGGAAGCAGTCCACTGACCAATAAATCCCTTCCTCTTGTAACCAAGCTCACGCAAACCACCCCACCAACTCCCTCAGTGTCAATTTCCTCCTTCCCCAGGAATGCCAATAGTCCTGCAGGCCATGTCACTGGCAATTCTGACGAGTCCTCTCCTGCCTGGGATTCCTCCGATGCATCCTTGCGTGTAACGCCTACTGCTGCTGGCGCTGCTGCTGTTGCTGCTGGGAGTCGATGGTCATCCCAGAGGGGAAGTCGTAAGCCCACTTTTACTACTTCCACCAAGCAATTGACTGTCCAACAGTCCTTTGCGAGGAAGATGAAATATCACAGCAGTCATCCTGTTGCAAAGCGGATAACTGAGGCCTTGACAACTATGTTGGTGTTAGACGTGCGTCCGGTATCCGCCGTTAGTTCACAGGGAACTAGACAATTTCTTAAGGTAGTGTGCCCCCGTTACCAAATACCATCTAGGTTCCACTTCTCTAGGCAGGCGATACCGAGAATGTACACGGACGTCAGAAAAAGACTCACCAGTGTCCTAAAAAATGCAGCTGTACCTAATGTCCACTTAACCACGGACATGTGGACAAGTGGAGCAGGGCAGGGTCAGGACTATATGACTGTGACAGCCCACTGGGTAGATGTATGGACTCCCGCCGCAAGAACAGCAGCGGCGGCACCAGTAGAAGCATCTCGCAAACGCCAACTCTTTCCTAGGCAGGCTACGCTTTGTATCACCGGTTTCCAGAATACGCACACAGCTGAAAACCTCTTACGGCAACTGAGGAAGATCATCGCGGAATGGCTTACCCCAATTGGACTCTCCTGTGGATTTGTGGCATCGGACAACGCCAGCAATATTGTGTGTGCATTAAATATGGGCAAATTCCAGCACGTCCCATGTTTTGCACATACCTTGAATTTGGTGGTGCAGAATTTTTAAAAAAACGACAGGGACGTGCAAGAGATGGTGTCGGTGGCCAAAAGAATTGCGGGACACTTTCGGCGTACAGGCACCACGTACAGAAGACTGGAGCACCACCAAAAACGCCTGAACCTGCCCTGCCATCATCTGAAGCAAGAAGTAACGAGGTGGAATTCAACCCTATATATGCTTCAGAGGTTGGAGGAGCAGCAAAAGGCCATTCAAGCCTATACAATTGAGCACGATATAGGAGGTGGAATGTACCTGTCTCAAGCGCAGTGGAGAATGATTTCAACGTTGTGCAAGGTTCTGCAACCTTTTGAACTTGCCACACGTGAAGTCAGTTCAGACTCTGCCAGCCTGAGTCAGGTCATTCCCCTCATCAGGCTTTTGCAGAAGAAGCTGGAGGCATTGAAGGAGGAGCTAAAAGGGAGCGATTCCGCTAGGCATGTGGGACTTGTGGATGGAGCCCTTAATTCGCTTAACAAGGATTCACGGGTGGTCAATCTGTTGAAATCAGAGCACTACATTTTGGCCACCGTGCTCGATCCTAGATTTAAAACCTACCTTGGATCTCTCTTTCCGGCACACACAAGTCTGCTGGGGTTCAAAGACCTGCTGGTGACAAAATTGTCAAGTCAAGCGGAACGCGACTTGTCAACATCTCCTCCTTCACATTCTCCCGCAACTGGGGGTGCGAGGAAAAGGCTCAGAATTCCGAGCCCACCCGCTGGCGGTGATGCAGGGCAGTCTGGAGCGACTGCTGATGCTGACATCTGGTCCGGACTGAAGGACCTGACAACGATTACGGACATGTCGTCTACTGTCACTGCATATGATTCTCTCCCCATTGAAAGAATGGTGGAGGATTATATGAGTGACCGCATCCAAGTAGGCACGTCAGACAGTCCGTACTTATACTGGCAGGAAAAAGAGGCAATTTGGAGGCCCTTGCACAAACTGGCTTTATTCTACCTAAGTTGCCCTCCCACAAGTGTGTACTCCGAAAGAGTGTTTAGTGCCGCCGCTCACCTTGTCAGCAATCGGCGTACGAGGTTACTTCCAGAAAATGTGGAGAAGATGATGTTCATTAAAATGAATTATAATCAATTCCTCCGTGGAGACATTGACCAGCAGCAATTGCCTCCACAAAGTACACAGGGAGCTGAGATGGTGGATTCCAGTGGGGACGAATTGATAATCTGTGAGGAGCGGGATGTACACGGTGATATATCGGAGGATGATGATGAGGTGGACATCTTGCCTCTGTAGAGCCAGTTTGTGCAAGGAGAGATTAATTGCTTCTTTTTCGGTGGGGGTCCAAACCAACCCGTCATTTCAGTCAGTCGTGTGGCAGACCCTGTCACTGAAATGATGGGTTGGTTAAAGTGTGCATGTCCTGTTTATACAACATAAGGGTGAGTGGGAGGGCCCAAGGACAATTCCATCTTGCACCTCTTTTTTTCTTTCATTTTTCTTTGCGTCATGTGCTGTTTGGGGAGTGTTTTTTGGAAGGGCCATCCTGCGTGACACTGCAGTGCCACTCCTAGATGGGCCAGGTGTTTGTGTCGGCCACTAGGGTCGCTTAGCTTACTCACACAGCTACCTCATTGCGCCTCTTTTTTTCTTCTTTGCGTCATGTGCTGTTTGGGGAGTGTTTTTTGGAAGGGCCATCCTGCGTGACACTGCAGTGCCACTCCTAGATGGGCCAGGTGTTTGTGTCGGCCACTAGGGTCGCTTAGCTTACTCACACAGCTACCTCATTGCGCCTCTTTTTTTCTTCTTTGCGTCATGTGCTGTTTGGGGAGTGTTTTTTGGAAGGGCCATCCTGCGTGACACTGCAGTGCCGCTCCTAGATGGGCCAGGTGTTTGTGTCGGCCACTAGGGTCGCTTAGCTTAGTCATCCAGCGACCTCGGTGCAAATTTTAGGACTAAAAATAATATTGTGAGGTGTGAGGTGTTCAGAATAGACTGAAAATGAGTGGAAATTATGGTTTTTGAGGTTAATAATACTTTGGGATCAAAACGACCCCCAAATTCTATGATTTAAGCTGTTTTTTAGGGTTTTTTGAAAAAAACACCCGAATCCAAAACACACCCGAATCCGACAAAAAAAATTTGGTGAGGTTTTGCCAAAACGCGGTCGAACCCAAAACACGGCCGCGGAACCGAACCCAAAACCAAAACACAAAACCCGAAAAATTTCAAGTGCACATCTCTAATTTACAGGCGAGAAACCCTCCTCCTGACAACACACAGGTTCAGTGAAACCTGTGTGTCTTCGTGTGAAACAGCCCTGTTTTCGTCCAAAAACGGGGCTGTTTCCGGGGATTCTGCTTCACCTGAGGCAGGTGAAACAAAATCCCCAATAAGCCATCTTATCAGGGCTAATCAGGGCTAATTAGCTGGCCCCCGGCGGGACAATTACTGGGGCAAATTGGAAATAAGTGTTCTCATTAAATTTGGGGTAAAAATGGGTATTAGTATATATTTGGGTCATTTTAGGGGACTATTAAAAATAAGTGGAAACAGACCGATTACTCTCACCTGCAAGTCTAAAAACACTTGTGCCACTCATAAAGCACCCCAATATACCAGTCCCATACCTTGTACCCCAATTTCCATCACTTTGCATTTTTTTTACCCCAAAAATGACATGTCATTATTGGCCAATTAAAAATAATCAAAAACATCCAAGTGCTTAATTAGTAATTCACGGGGGTGTACCAGGGGTCCTAAACCAAATCCCCATATTTTTACCTTTTGCGCTACTTATCAACTGCTCAGAGATGGTGAAGAGAAATTTGTGATAAACCCTATTGAGACTTCTCGTCAATAACTTTTCGCAGCTAATTGGATACAGAGTTATCCCAAGTGCAATAAAATGTCCTGTTATTATTGTGAAACCGCCTTAACGTGGCTAATTGGATACCCCCTGTGTTGGTATTCTAAATGTCGAAATTCAGACCATGTTGACATTCTAAATATCGACGTTTGACTACATACCCTTTGGCACTTGGTGAATCATTCATATAGCAGTGCACTTTCATTTTTGTTCTCTGTGTAATTAACGGAGTATGGGGAAAAGCCAGAAGAACTTATTTATAACATACTGTATGCTTATCTGTCCAGCCCCTGTTTAGAGAGGTCATTTTCTCCCGGCCCCTAGGAAAAATAGGCTAGGTTATTATTCACACACACACACACACACACACACACACACACACACACACACACACACACACACACACACACACACACGTTATATTAGTCAGAAGCCAATTGACCTTCCAGCAGTGCTTACAGTGGTCCTAGAGAGGTGGTGGTACTCACCTCCCCCCTCCACCACGGCCGTGAAATAAAGGGATTGCGCGCGCCACAATAAAAGGGGCGTGGTCACCCAATAGTATCTCCAATTCAAATTATGCCGCACGGTAGCACTATCTTATTAACATTACACCACACATTAGTGCCTCTTATACACAAAGCCCGCAGTAGTAGCACCCCAAATACACATAATGCTCACAGCAATAGTGCCCCTTATACAATGCCCTCAGTAGTAGTGCCCCTTATGTCCCCAGGAGTGATGCCCCTTATAAAGTGCCCCCTATGCAATGCCCTCTCAGTAGTGCCCCCAGTGGTAATGCCCCATGTAGTGTTGCTCCCAGTAGTAATGCTCCCTGTAGTTATGCCCCCAGTCAGTAGATATGCCCCCAGTAGATATGCCCCCTGTAGTTATGCCCCAGTAGATTTGCCCCCAGTAGTTATGCCCCCAGTCAGTAGATATGCCCCCAGTCAGTAGATATACCCCCTGTAGTTATGCAACCAGTAGATATGCCCACAGTAGATGTGACCCCAGTAGATGTGACCCCAGTAGATGTGCCCCCAGCAGATATGCCCCCTGTAGTTATGCACCCAGTCAGAAGTTATGCACCCAGTAGATGTGCCCCCCAGTAGATGTGCCCCCCAGTAGATGTGCCCCCCAGTAGTTGTGACCCCAGCAATTGTGACCCCAGCAGATGTGCCCCCTAGTAGCGCTGCTTACACACATACAAAACCCCCCCAAAAAAACACTATACTCACCAGCCCCGCTCCTGCTTCCAGTCCGCTGCTGCCCTCCACCTGGCCATCCGCTCTTCGGATCTATGGGAGAGACGTCATGACTTCTAATTCTATTGAGCCGGAAGCTGGAGCTCAGGAGTGAGCTACCTATTCTATTAGAAGTCTCAGGAGTGAGCTCCGGCGTCCGGCGGCAACTGAGAGGAAGAAGCCGGGCGCCCGCTGGTAACAAAATCTCAGTGGGCGCCCGACTTCTCCCTGGGTTAGGTGAGCCGAAGGAGGCGGGACTGCGTTCCGGCGCCAAATGGACTGACGGAACGCAGTTCCGCCCCGTTTTGGCTTTAACCTCTACCTTCCAGTATGTTTTTAGACAGTTGAAGGAAACTAAAGGACCCAGCCTAACCCCATGGAAACACAGGCAGAAAAGAACTGCCCACAAAGAAACACGGACAGAAATGGACTATCCACACAAACATGGGCAGAAATGGACTGTCCACACAGAAACACGGGCAGAAATGGACTGTCCACACAGAAACACGGGCAGAAAAGGACTGTCCACACAGAAATACGGGCAGAAATAAACTGTACACACAGAAACACTGGCAGAAATAGACTGGGGTTTTTTTAATGACACTTTTTATGGGGATGGGGGTATATACATGATCGAAAAGTTTGCGAATATAAAAATAATCATATTATTTCTATGGTGTGTGTATGTGTGTGTGTGTATATATATATATATATATATGTAGTACAGTGTACATATACAGTATACAAGATGTACTGTATATCTATAACTGCACAGAATGATTAAGGTACGACCTCAAGCTGCATTGCCGTTATTTCACATACAGTATCCGCAGCTGAATAAACAGACTCACTGGGACTTCTTTCCTGATTTATCTCTCACATAGAAATCACAAAGATATATACAGCACATTCTGGCTGCCTAAGATTTACATTAATTGGTTTTCTTGTTTTTGTTCCGCAGTTTATAAAGCTCACAGGAACGAAAAACGTGCACGTAAAAACCATTGCTCATCTATGACTAGCAACATACTGTTTTTATGGCATTGCTCTGATATCATGACACGATGGTAGAACATGTATCAGCAATGTTTCACACAGACTAGCAACGCATCAATTCCTGCATAAATCCAATAAATTAGAAGAAAAGAAAAAAACACAGCATCACGAGCTCCATCAGTACTCACTGAAGATTGATAGTGTGACAGTCAGTCTGGAAAGTTGATAGCTCTGCTCAAGAGACTTATACACTGTTCATAAAGCATCAACCAGTATAGACTGTATTTCTGCTAGATTGTGTTCTCACAAGCTGGGCTCTCTCTCCTCTCTGTTCCCTATGTACTTATGTCAAATATGCACTTCAATTAACCACTGTATATAGGTAGATAATCTAATTGTGCTTTAAAAAAAATAACAATAAAATAATAATAATAATAGTTAAAAAAAAAAAAAAAATATGTTACATTTTTAAAAGGGTGTCTAGCTTTCCATCCACTCACTGAGGAGCTGGGTTTGATGTACTGTATCAAGCAGTAAAAACAGTGGAAAAGTGGACCAATGAAGAAGTTGCCCACGTCGGTTACAAATCTGAAAAAAGTGTGACCCTTTAAAATGTTTTACTATAAAGTATAATTTTCTATCATGTATATAACAGGGATAAAAAAAAATAGGATTTTAATTACCTACCGGTAAATCCTTTTCTCGTGGTCCGTAGAGGATACTGTGGTCCACATTAGCACCATGGGGTATAGACGGGTCCACTAGGAGCCATGGGTACTTTAAGAAATTGATAGTGTGGGCTGGCTCCTCCCTCTATGCCCCTCTTACCAGACTCGGTCTAGGAAACCGTGCGCGAGGAGATGGACATACTTTGAGAGAAGGATATAAAAGGATAGTGGTGAGATTCCGAACCAGCACACACAAACTAGAGGAAAGCCAAGCTAACCAAACTTTAAACCAGGAACAGCAACAGCTGAACCAACAATACTTAACCAAGTAACAGTGCAGGAAGAAACGAAGCACTGGGCGGGCGCCCAGTATCCTTTACGGACTACGAGAAAAGGAATTACCGGTAGGTAATTAAAATCCTATTTTCTCTTACGTCCTAGAGGATACTGGGGTCCACATTAGTACCATGGGGATGTACCAAAGCTCCCAAAACGGGTGGGAGAGTGTTGACCAAACTGAAGGTCCTCAGAGGCCAAAGTATCGAACTAGTAGAACCTAGCAAACGTGTTGGAACCTGACCAAGTAGCTGCTCGGCAGAGCTGTAAAGCCGAGACACCCTGGGCAGCCACCCAGGAAGAACCCACCGATTCTGTACAGTGGGCCTGTACAGATTTTGGACACGGCAAACCTGCCCTGGAATAAACATGCTGGATAGTAATCCTGATCCAGCGTGCAATTGTCTGCTTTGGAGCAGGACACCCAATTTTTTTGGGATCATAGAGAACAAACAGCGAGTCAGATTTTCTGTGACAAGCTGTCCGCTTCACATACTGTAGATCAGGGCTGGCCAAACCAGTCCTCGAGATCTACCAACAGTTCACATTTTCCAGACCACCTAGCTGGTGCACAGGTGTAGTCATTACTAATTAAGATGTGCTGCATTCATTCCTAACTGACAATTCTACAGCTCTCCAGGAGGCCTGGAAAACATGAACTGTTGGTAGATCTCGAGGACCGGTTTGGCCAGCCCTGCTGTAGATATTCAAAGCCCTCACAACATCCAAGGACTTTGAAGTAGCAGAGGTGTCTGTAACCACCGGAACCACAATAGGTTGGTTGATATGAAACTCAGACACCACCTTTGGAATAAATTGCTGACGAGTTCTGAGTTCAGCCCTATCTTCGTGAAAAATAAAATAGGGGCTTTTGTGAGACAACACCCCCAGCTCCAACACACGCCTTGCAGAAGCCAAGGCCAACAGTGTGACGGCCTTCCACATAAGAAACTTGACGTCAACGTCCTGTAAAGGCTCAAACAATTCCGATTGCAGGAACTGCAACACCACTTTGAGATCCCAAAGGGTGGTTGGATGTGCAGAACCCCCTTCCAAAAATGTCTGAACCTCAGGGAGAGAAGCCAATTGTTTCAGGAAGAAAATGGAAAAGGCCGAAATCTGGATTTTTATGGAGCCCAAACGTAGGCTCACATCCACACCTGACTGCAGAAAAAGAAGAAGACGTCCCAGTTGATATTCCGCCGCAGGAATTTTCCTGTACTCCTACCAAGAGGCATATTTTTTTCGAAATACGGTGGTCATGTTTAGACGTTACCCCCTTTCTGGCTTGGATCAGGGTTGGAATAACCCTATCTGGGATTCCTTTCCGGTCTAGAATTTGATGCTCAACCTCCATACCGTCAAAAGTAGCCGAGGTAAGTCTTGATAGACGAACGGTCCCTGTTGGAGAAGGTCCTCGTGAAGAGGTAGAGGTCATGGGTCCTCTAGGAGCATCTCCAGTAGATCCACATACCAGGCCCTTCTCAACTTGGAGCAATGAGAATTGCTTGAACCTTTTCCCTTTTAATTCTTTTGAAACATTTTGGGATCAATGGGAGTGGTAAAAACACGTACACCATCTGGTAGACCCATGGAGTCCACTGCCACTGCTTGTGGGTCCCTCGACCTGGAACAATACCGTTGAGCTTCTTGTTGAGACGAGAGGCCATCATGTCGATTTGTGGTATTCCCCACCGACGTGTCAAGCACCCGAACACCTCCGGGTGAAGGCCCCACTCTCCTGGGTGGAGGTCGTGTCGGCTGAGGAAGTCTACTCCCGGATTGAAGATCGTGGAATACACCACAGCATGTCTTTCTGCCCAGAGGAGAATCCTTGTTACCACTGCTATTGCTGCCCTGCTCCTAGTTCCGCCTTGTCGGTTTATGTACGTTACTGCCGTCACCTTGTCCGACTGAACCTGAATGGCTTGATCTTGTAGAAGATGCGATGCCTGTAGAAGGGCGTTGTATATGGCCCTTAGTTCCAGAATGTTGATTGGAAGAATGGCTTCCTGACTTGACCATTTTCCTTGGAACTGTTCCCTCTGGGTGACTGCTTCCCAACCTCTGAGGCTTGCGTCTGTGGTTAGCAGAATTAAATTTTGAATCCCGAACCGTCATTCCTCAGTCAGGTGAGAAGTCTGAAGCCACCAAAGAAGAGAAATCCTGGCTTTGGCGACAGACGGATCCTCTGGTGCATGTGAAGATGCGATCCGGACCATTTGTCCAACAGATCCAGCAAGAAGGGCCTTGCGTGAAAGCTTCCATACTGTAGCGCCTACCATCTTTCCCCGAAGGCGAATGCATAGATGCACCGATGTCCGGGTTTGTCTTAGAACATCCCGCACCATCGACTGGATCACCAATGCCTTTTCCAACGGAAGGAATACCTTCTGCGCCTCCGTATCCAATTTCATCCCCTGGAACGGAAGCCTCCGTGCTGGTTCCAGATGAGATTTTGATAGGTTCAAAATCCACCCGTGATCCTGGAGTAGTCGGGTTGAGAGGGCAATGTTGACTAACAACCTCTCCCTGGATGGTGCCTTTATCAGCAGATCGTCCAGGTACGGTATTATGTTCACTCCATGTTTGCGGAGTTGAAACATCATCTCTGCCATTAGCTTGGTGAATACCCTCAGTGCCGTAGAGAGGCCAAATGGCAGGGCCTGGAACTGGTAGTGACAGTCCTGTAATGCAAACCTTAGATAAGCCTGATGAGGTGGCCAAATCGGAATATGAAGGTACGCATCCTTGATATCCAGAGACACCAAGAATCTTCCAGACCTGAGATCACCGTTCTCAGAGACTCCATCTTGAACTTGAACACCTGTAAGTACAGGTTCAACGACTTGATGTTTAAAATGGGCCTTACCGAACCGTCCGGTTTCGGAACTACAAACAGGTTGGAATAATAACCCTGGTTTTGCAGCTGAAGTGGAACTGTAACAATGACCTGAGTCTGTACCAGTTTTAGAATTGCTTCCTGTAAAGTCATACTTGCTTCTTGAGAAGCTGGTAAGCCTGATTTGATGAATCTGTGAGGTGGGAGTTTCTGAAACTCCAATCTGTAGCCCTGGGCTATAGGATCTTTGACCCAGGAATCCTGGCATGTCGTTGCCCATATGTGACTGAAGAATCTCAAACGGGCTCCCACCTGCCTGTGTTCCAGGCAGTGCGGTCCACCGTCATGCTGAAGGTTTAGAGGAAGCAGAACCGGGGTTCTGTTCCTTTGAACCTGCAGTTTCTGGTTTTCTGGGTTTACCTCTATTGCCTTTGAAGGCCGTAGAAGAAACTTTGGCTTTGTTTTTAAACTTCACTGTCCGAAAGGATTGCAGAGTTGGAGCAGTGTAGGATTTTCTAGTCGGGGAACTGCGGAAAGGAAGGTATGTAGACTTACTCGTCATAGTCTTGGATATCCACGTATCCAGTTCATCTCCAAAAAGGGCTTCACCTGTGAAAGGTAGGCTTTCCACGCCTTTCCTGGAATCCGCGTCCGCAGTCCACTGACATAGCCACAAGCCCCTGCGTGCTGACACTGCCATGGCAGTGGTGAGTGCATTGAGTAAACCAATTTCCTTTATGGCCTCCACCATAAAGTTAGCAGAATCCTGTATATGCTGTAGGAGTAAAATTATCTCCCCCCTGGATAAGGAATCTAACCCATCAATTAGATTACCTGACCATTTTGGAATGGCCCTAGGGATCCATGCACAAGCTATAGTGGGTCTCTGGGCCACCCCAGCCGCTGTGTACAGAGATTTGAGAGTGGTCTCAATCTTGCGGTCTGCAGCATCCTTCAAGGAAGGTGCCCCAGGAATAGGTGAAACTATCTTACGTGACAGCCTAGAAAACGATGCGTCAACTATCGGTGGGTTTTCCCATTTTTCCTATCATCCTGAGGAAAGGGGAAGGATGCGAGTAACCGTTTTGGGATCTGAAACGTCTTGTCAGGATTTACCCAAGCTGCTTCAAATAGGGAATTTAATTCCTTAGATGCAGGGAAAGTAGCTGAGGATTTGTTTTTCACATTAAAATAAGATTCCTCATCTTCCTCTGTCACTTTGTCAGGGATGTGCAGGACATCTCTAATAGCTTCTATCAAGGTCTGCATTCCCTGTGACAAAGCTGCATTCCCCCCCCCCCTCCTGAGTCCACCTCACCCTCCTGGGTCTGATACATCATCATCATCGATATCAGCCTGCATGATTTGGGCCAGAGTACGCTTCTGTGGACAAATGGCAGGGGTCTGAGACGCTGGAATAACCACTAAATCTCTATTCATCAAGTCATCAACAGATTGCCTTAAGTATTTCGTCTCTTTCTCATTTTGGGATAATTTATTTGAAATATTTGAAATCATCCCTTTAAATGAATCTAACCATACTGGTTCAGATCCACTAGCCTGAGAATGTGTACTATCCTGAGTACATGGCAGTGATCCCCCAGATTGAGAAAAAACACTCTGCTGTGCATGATACACACTCTTTTGACATTGTATATGTGAAAGAAACCACACACACACGAAAATAGAGTAAACACAGTTAACCCACACAGAGCCCTCTAGGGAGACACAGAGTATAATGGAGCCAGCCACAGAGCGCCCCTACAGCTAAAGTACAAGTTCAGCTGGGTCGCAAACTAAGTATCCTTAATAGGGTTTAGTACACCAAATTTTGCTCCCCCCTTTGCTATGACCCCATGGTACCGCTGAGGTGCTCTGGAGTCCTTGTGGAGGAGCTGCGCTTCCCTGCCAGTCTGCCTGTGTATAACTGCAGAGGGAAAATAGTGCTGGTGAGCTGCTGGATCCACTCATAGTGAAGCCCCGCCCCCTTAATGGTACGCGGTCTTCCCATTTTTTTATACTGGCTGAGGTCATTTCTGTTCTACAGTGGGTTAAAACCCCTGTAGAACTGCTGCCAGTGTGGGTATTTGTTTGTTGTGGCTTCAGCTTGCCCCTCACAGCGGAACACACAACTCCCTGTATGCCTCTGAAGCCTGGAGCCGCAGCCTGCTTGTCAGCGCTGCGCTCCTACCCCTTGTGCCGCCATTAGAGCCGGTGACCCACTAACCGGGACGCCGGCCACCTACTCACCACTCTTCTTACTTCTGTCTCTGTTAGGAGTGGCGGCGTGCTGCTGGTCTGTACGCTTGCCATGGTGGGGCTTGCAAATAGGACCCTCAGGAGCTCAGTGTCCTGTCAGCGGGGAACGGGACCATTAACCCTAGGGAGGTTGCCCCCCCCCCCAAGTCCCATGGAAACTCTTCAGGAGCTTCCCAAGCGTGACCGGCTCCTCCGGGCACATTTTCTAAACTGATTCTGGTAGGAGGGGCATAGAGGGAGGAGCCAGCCCACACTATCAATTTATTAAAGTGCCCATGGCTCCTATTGAACTAATGTGGACCCCAGTATCTTCTTAAGTGTCTCCTGAGGCTGGCTCAGCGCTCCAGGGCCAGATCCCAGCTGCGTTGCTGATGTCCTCACTTCACATCTCCTACCTGTGATCCCGCAGCGCTATCACTACAGCTTCATAAATTTAACTTGCTAAATCTTAAAATGGCGTCTCCAGCCCTCCGCTGCCTCCGCCGCCATCCCTGTGGTTCCAGTGTGCAAATAACCAAGTATGGCGTCTTCTGCCCTCCACGGCCATTACTATCATTTCTCCACATGGTTTCACAAACTGACTTTCCCTCCAAATGCTAACATGGGCGCAGCCATGTTTTTCACATGCTATCACTTCACCTATCCGCTGTGCTGCTGGACTCTGCATTATTGATCAGCCAATGCCTGCCTCCCAGCAGGTATAAATATCCTGTTCCAGGACCAGGAAGTTGTCAGTGCTTTGGTTGTCAAACCCAGTGTTTCCAGTCTCATCTACTTGTGGTTGTTTGCTAGTTCCAGGTATTTCCAGCTCCTGTCTTCAACTCCACTAGAGACCCGCACCAGTTACCACCTTGCGGTGCAGCCTGACCCTGCAGTGTCCCATCACCGCACCCTGCTACTGGCAGTTCTCTAACACCGGCTTCCAGCGTCTGGCTTCCAGTGGTGTCCAGTCTCCTGTTACTACCGGTGCTCCGCCATCGGTTTCCAGATACCATCGGTGCTCTGCCATCGGTTTCCAGATACCATCGGTGCTCCGCCATCAGTTTCCAGATACCATTGGTGCTCCATCATCGGTTTCCAGATACCATCGGTTTCCAGATATCATCGGTGTTCCACCATCGATCCCTAGCATCACCAGTGTCGCTCATCTGTTCACCAGCTACATTTGTTCACCAAACACTTCCACACAGTTCATCACCTAGTCCGGTTCTACCCGGCCTACTCGGCAGTTTATTTGTGATCATCCAGTGCCAGTGTTTCTTCAGTACTCCCAGCTTCCAGTGAAACATCAGCTGGCCAGTTCCTATTCTCAATTCCATTACTCAGCGGATGGGTGTTAGTCAAGGACTTTCCATCTCCTAGTCACTCAAGACTGTCTTGTGTTATCACCACACCCCAAAGACATCTTTACTACTGCTGCATTTCTAGGAACTGTATACTGTTTTATTTATTCATACCTGAATACTGTAACTGCCGATGTACCATCTGAACTGTGCTTAAATAAACATTTTAACTTTTTCCCTGTTGTCGTGGTCACGCCTTCAGGCTTTGGTACTGCAGGTCCATTTGCATGTCAAGGAATCATATATTGCCTCCCAGGTTCACATACACCTCAGCCCCTACAACTGAGGCCTCCACTGGTCAGCCCCAGCCCTCAGTTGTGACACAATCCCTGCTCCTGTCCCCACTTTCACTGTCTGACACTCCCAGCTCCTGTCCCCACTTTCACTGCCTGCTATTTCCAGCTCTTGTCCCCGCTTTCACTGCTCCTGTCCTCACTTTCACTGCCTGCAATCCCTGCTCCTGTCCTCGCTTTCACTGCCCGCCACTCCCAGCTCCTGTCCCCACTTTCACTGCCCGCCACTCCCAGCTCCTGTCCCCACTTTCACTGCTCGCCATTTTCAGCTCCTGTCCCCAATTTCACTGCCCGCCACTCCCAGATCCTGTCCCCACTTCCACTGCCCGCCATTCCCAGCTCCTGTCCCCACTTTACCTGCCAGTCATTCCTAGCTCTTGTCCAGACTTTCACCGCCCGAGGCTCCTAGCTCCTGTCCCCACTTTCACTGCCCGCCATTCCCAGCTCCTGTCCCCACTTTCACTGCCCGCCATTCCCAGGTCCTGTCCCCACTTTCACTACCTGCTGTTTCCAGCTCCTGTCCCCGCTTTCACTGTTCCTGTCCCCACTTTCACTGCCTGCAATACCAGCTCCTGTCCCCACTTTCACTGCCCGCCACTCCCAGCTCCTGTCCCCACTTTCACTGCCCGCCATTCCCAGCTCCTGTCCCCACTTTCATTACCTGCTGTTCCCAGCTCCTGTCCCCGCTTTCTCTGTTCCTGTCCCCACTTTCACTGCTTGCAATACCAGCTCCTGTCCCCACTTTCACTGCCCAACACTCCAAGCTCCTGTCCCGATTTTAACTGCCTGCCATTCCCAGCTCCTGTCCCCACTTTCACTGCTCCTGTCCTTACTTTCGCTGCTTGCAATCCCAGCTTCTGTCCCCGCTTTCACTGCCTGCCATTCGCAGCTCCTGTCCCCACTTTCACTGTCTGCCATTCCCAGCTCCTGTCCCCACTTTTACAGCCTGCTGTTTTCAGCTCTTGTCTCCACTTTCACTGCTCCTGTCCTCACTTTCACTGCCCGCCACTCCCAGCTCCTGTCCCCACTTTCACTGCCCGCCACTCCCAGCTCCTGTCCCCGCTTTGACTGCTCGCCATTTCCAGCTCCTGTCCCCACTTTCACTGTTTGCAATACCAGATCCTGTCCCACTTTTACTGCCTGACATTCCCAGATCCTGTCCCCACTTCCACTGCTCGCAATTCCCAGCTTCTGTCCCCACTTTCACTGCCCGAGACTCTCAGCTCTAGTCCCCGCTCCACTTTAACTGCCAGTCATTCCTAGCTCTTGTCCCGACTTTCAACGCCCTCGGCTCCTAGCTCCTGTCCCCACTTTCACTGCCTGCCATTCCTAGCTCCTGTCCCCACTTTCACTACCTGCTGTTCCCAGCTCATGTCCCCGCTTTTACTGTTCCTGTCCCCACTTTCACTGCCTGCAATACCAGATCCTGTCCCCACTTTCACTGCCTGACACTCCCAGCTCCTGTCCCAACTTTCACTGCCTGACATTCCCAGATCCTGTCCCCACTTTCACTGCCCGACACTCCAAGCTCCTGTCCCCACTTTCACTACCTGCTGTTCCCAGCTCCTGTCCCCACTTTCACTGCCTGCAATATCAGCACCTGTCCCCACTTTCACTGCCCGCCACTCCCAGCTCCTGTCCCAACTTTCACTGCCTGACATTCCCAGATTCTGTCCCCACTTTCACTGCCCAACACTTCATGCTCCTGATCCCACTTTCATTGCCCGCCATTCCCAGCTCCTGTCCCCACTTTCACTGCTCCTGTCCCCACTTTCACTGCTTGCAATCCCAGCTCCTCTCCCCTCTTTCACTGCCCACCATTCCCAGCTCCTGTCCCTGCTTTCACTGCCTGCCACTATCAGCTCCTGTTCCCGCTTTCACTACTCCTGTCCCCACTTTCACTGCCTGCTGTTTCCAGCTCTTATCCCCGCTTTCACTGCTCCTGTCCTCACTTTCACTGCCTGCAATCCCAGCTCCTGTCCAAACTTTCATTGCCCGCCACTCCCAGCTTCTGTCCCCACTTTCACTGCCCGCCACTCCCAGCTCCTGTCCCCACTTTCACTGCCCGCCACTCCCAGCTCCTGTCCCCACTTTCACTGCCCGCAACTTCTAGCTCCTGTCCCCACTTTCACTACCTGACATTCCCAGCTCCTGTCCTGAATTTCACTGCCTGATATTCCCAGCTCCTGACCTCACTTTCACTGCCCGACACTCCAAGCTCCTGTCCTGATTTTAACTGGCCGCCACTCCAGATCCTGTCCCCACTTTTACTGCCCTACACTTCATGCTCCTGTCCCCACTTTCATTGCCCGCCATTCCCAGCTCCTGTCCCCACTTTCACTGCTCCTGTCCCCACTTTCACTGCTTGCAATCCCAGCTCCTCTCCCCTCTTTCACTGCCCACCATTCCCAGCTCCTGTCCCTGCCTTCACTGCCTGCCACTATCCGGTCCTGTTCCCGCTTTCACTACTCCTGTCCCCACATTCACTGCCTGCTGTTTCCAGCTCTTGTCCCCGCTTTCACTGCTCCTGTCCTCACTTTCACTGCCTGCAATCCCAGCTCCTGTCCAAAATTTCACTGCCCGCCACTCCCAGCTCCTGTCCCCACTTTCACTGCCCGCCACTCCCAGCTCCTGACTGTCCCCACTTTCACTGCCCGCCACTCCCAGCTCCTGTCCCCACTTTCACTGCCTGACATTCCCAGCTCCTGTCCTGATTTTAATTGCCCAATACTCCAGATCCTGTCCCCACTTTCACTGCCTGACACTCCAAGCTCCTTTCCCGTATTTTACTGCCCGCCACTCCCAGCTCCTGTCCCCACTTTCACTGCCTAACATTCTCAGCTCCTGTCCCCGCTTTCACTGCCGGCCACTCCCAGCTCCTGTCTCCACTTTCACTGCCTGACATTCCCAGCTCCTGTCCTGATTTTAACTGCCCACCACTCCAGATCCTGTCCCCACTTTCACTGCCTGACATTCCCAGCTCCTGTCCTCACTTTCACTGCCCGACACTCCAAGCTCCTGTCCTGATTTTAACTGCCTGCCACTCCAGATCCTGTCCCCACTTTCACTACCCGACACTCCAAGCTCCTGTCCCGAATTTCACTGCCTGATATTCCCAGCTCCTGTCCCCACTTTCACTGCCCGACACTCCAAGCTCCTGTCCTGATTTTAACTGGCCGCCACTCCAGATCCTGTCCCCACTTTTACTGCCCTACACTCCAAGCTCCTCTCCCGAATTTCACTGCCCGCCGCTCCCAGTTCCTGTCCCCACGTTCACTACCCACTGATCCCAGCTCCTGTTCCCGCTGCCAGCTCTTGTCCCCACTTTCACTGTCCGCTGCTGCCAGCTACTGTCCCCACTTTCACTGTCTGCCATTCCCAGCACTGCCTGCATCCACCAATTTACCTGTTTTTAACAGCTTAAACTTCTATGCTCAGGGTCTGATAAAGTCCATTCAGTATGACTGCATACCCTCGGGGCTCTGACACAGTGGGCGGAGGTCCAAGACACAGATAGAAGCGAAGCATCTGTGCAGATGCCTCCTCTGCTCCGGCCTCCAGCACATCGACTGCAATGTGTCAAAGCAGTGGAGCCGGGTGCTATGGGAAAGTCACGCTGCCCAGTTTCAACTGATCATCGGTATATTTAACTAGGTGGCTCTTCGCGCCCTACGGGCGCTCTTCACACCATCGCAAGGGGCTACGCCCCCTTAACCCTTGCACGGGCTTGTTCCGTGCAATATTTAGATTATATGGAGTATTACCTCCAATCATAAATCTGTGAGTGGTTAAAGATTGCACGGACAAAGGGCGTGCAATGGTTAAGGGGCCGTAGCCCCTTGTGACGGCGTGAACAGAGCACGCAAAGGATGATGTATCACTTAGTAGGTGCTGTGGTTGGGGGAGTGGCGCGTGCGGGGGAGAGGTGTGTGTGTTAAAAAAAAGTGGTGGGTACTGATGTATGGTGCTTGCATAATTGCGTGGGGGTAGGTGGCTGACTGTATATGTATTGGTCTAGGGTTGAGGGATGGGGGTGGTAACAGGAGGTGCAGTGTGTGATGTGGTTGTGGGTGGCAGGGGGATGGGGTTGGAGGTGTGCATGGGTGGAGTAGGTCCACATGGGATGGGTGGGTGGATGGTGGTGGGTTTTGTGGTGGTTGTGTGTGCATGGAAGGGGGGGCAGATGGGTAAGTTTGTATTGTTTTGGGGTGGTGGGGTTGGTGGTATATTTGTGGTGGGTGGTTGGCAGGTATGGGGTTATTGTGGTTGTGGGATAGGCTTAGGGTGTGCGGAGGGTGTAGGAGAGGTGGGTGGGTGGGTGGATTTGAGTGTCTTTGTAAGATGTATTTCTGGGTGTGTGTGTGGTTTTTTGTGTGTGTTCTTGTGGTGTGAGGGTGATGGGGGCAGGATTGAACGTTGGTGGGTGGTGGTGTGGCAAAGTTGGGGAAGGTGTTTCATCTGTGGATGGGGGGGTGTAGGGTGCGTGGGTGTTGTTAGGAGTGTGTGTGTGTGTGTGTGTGTGTGTGTGTGTGTGTGTGTGTGTGTGTGTGTGTAAGGTAGTAGGCAATGGCATAGGTGGGTCCATGAGGCTGCAGGATAGTGGTGACTGGCCATGTATTATTGTGTGGGTGCGCTGTTGTTGCTTGGCTGGGGGTGTGGGTGTGTGGGGCTGGCAGGGGAGAGTCTTGCTGTATGGGGAGCTGGGGGCAGGAGCGGCAAAACACCTGTCGGCGTGAAAGAGACAGGTGCGGGTGATGCTGTGGCGCATGTGCACTATGTCTGCATCTGTTGTGCGGACGGCGTCTCCCGGTACAGTGTGTCCCTGCCACGGCTGGAATGCGAGAGGTAGTGCTGGGGATGTGCGGAGGGCGGGAGCGGTGGTGTGGGCTGCGGCTGCCTGGTCGTCCGTGGTGCGGACGGCGGGTCCCGGTATAGCATGTCCCTGCGGCGGCTGGATGTGGGAGGTGGTGCTGGGGTTGTGCGGAGGGCTGGAGCGTTGGGGTGGGCTGCCGCTCTCCACTGTGTGGTCGTCCGTGGTGCGGACGGCGGGTCCCGGCCAGCGTGTCCCTGCCGCGGCTGGATGTGGGCGGTGGTGCTGGGGTTGTGCGGAGGGTGGGTAGGGTGCTGTAGGGTCTGGGTGTCCAGTGTGTTATGCGGACGTGGGCTCTGGGGCTGCGTGGGCCGTCAGTGGCTGCATGTGGGAACTGGTGCAGGGGTTTTGTGGAGGGTGGGTTTGGGGTGTGGGGTACGGGTGTCAGTGGGTTGTAGATGTCTGTGTTTTTGCGGGTAAACCAAGGGAGGGGTCCATGGTTACTGGGCAGTGTGGTGCGTCCGTCCACTGGTGGCTTCTCTCAGGGGATGGTGGCCGGATTCTGTGGCTGCTGCTCCCGTTGCTGGTAGTGCTAAGTGGTGTGCTGGCACTGGGACAGGGCAGGAGCTGTTAACTCCGCCCAGGCATGTGACTCCACCCAGCGTTAGAGGGCCAGGCACAGAGTCTCATTTGGGCTAATATATAGGAGATAATGGGCAGCGTGATTTTCAGTAACCAGTGTGCTGGGAAAGGTGACTGGAGGAGCTCTGTATCACATGAGAACAGCCTCTTCCTGCGATTTCGGAAACAGAACTCCACCAGGCTGCGGACCGCTGACAGAATCTGGCTGGCTGCCTCTACCTGTCAGAAAGAATGTGAGTGATTCACTACTGGGGGCGGGGCCAGATGCATCAATCGGCCCCACATGACTGTCGGCCTCCCGGAAAGTTCCTGGTGACCTTGATGGCCAACCCGACCCTGGCCCCCAGTGAGTCAACTAGCCACAGTAAATTACTGCAGATTATTGGATACTACCCTATATTCCTACAGCAATTTGCACTATTGTACGGTTTTCCTGTTATGTCACTTTGATAATGTTCACAAATAATTCTGAATCACTTGTAAATTAATATTTGCCCCATAACTCTTGTTCCGTTTTTTTATTACATTTTAAATACAATGACACATTTATATGTTGCATGTCTTAATTCATCATAATGGCATCATAAATCCATAGTTAATTAAAATAAAATAGAGATTAATAAAAGCAACTTCCTTTGCTTAATTTATCTATCAAATTGATTTGTAACATAGCTACCAAATATCATAAAATGATAATGATAATATATAATATGCTGTGCCCGGCTTGTTCTGAGAGACTAGACTCTTTGTAAATTCTGTAACCTTTATTCTCTCCATAGTTCACTGCACTTGTGAAAAATGTGCAGCTACACCCTGAGGTCCCACAGCAGAATGGAGAGCGATGGCAGTTTATAAACCCAATTCTCATATCAACAACTTGCCAAATCATCTGTACAGACTGTCCTCTATGAGGTTTCTGATATCTGTATGCATGAACAATAACGCCAAAACGGACAATCGGATCAAAATTTGGATTGCAGCTCCAGTGTGTAAAATTTCATAAACTACAAAAATGGTCCTGTCACTTTTTACCGTATCTCTCACTCACTAACTGACTCATCACTAATTCTCTTACCTGATATGTTAGGAAGCTGAAATTAACATAGGTATTCTTCAGGTGGGAAATAGGAAAACTACATAATTAGAATTATGATAAATCTGCCTTGAGGGGATGAAAAGGAGGTTGACATTTTAACGTCATTACCGATGCGTAACAATAACGGGCAAACGGACAATTGGATCAAAATTTGGATTGCTCCTCTAGTGTGTAAAATGTAATAAACTACAAAAATGGTGACGTCACTTTTTACCGTATCTGCTTCATAACGCCAAGAACCATGGATTAATATTTACTTACATTAAGACGTCTCAAATTTACATCTCTATAAATTTACCAAATTTTTAACCCTCATTTATGTGTACAGCCGTGAAAATCAGAAACTCCTGTGCGAAGAACGGGTTGAACAGCTATTGTATAACTAAAAAGATGCACAAACACCTGTGTCCCCGACTTTTACACCCGGAGCGATTAAATTACAAGCCCTTTTCCTCCGTGGCTAACTGGTGTTAGCCATACTTGCTGCACCCTCCTCCGGTAGGGGGCAGCACGGATGGCGCATGGAGGGGTGGCGGACGCAAAAGGTGGGTTGTGCGGAGGAAGGGGGATGTGTGGCACAATCGCATCATTGTGGCTCCGCCCTCCAAATATACAGTGCCAAGAAAATAGGCATTGTATAACAATGCATACAGGCATTGTATACAATGACGCGATTCAGCATGAATCGCGTCATCTGGCCCCCTCGAACCACCTACTTGTGCTTTGTGAGTGTGTGGCCACTGTGGGTACAAGCATGCCCTTCCACAGTTTTACTGCTAGGGCATTATAAATGTGGCAGGCCATGCTGGTATGTGTAGTTCCAGAGCATCTGGATTACCACACATTGACTACCCCTGTTCTGGGAGCTGATTTATGAATAATGTCAGACAGGAAATGTTTATAGCAGTGCTGACAGTGATATCTCCCAGGCTCCCCACTGTCCCCCTGATGACAGCCCTGTAGGCTCTTTATGTTCTTGTCTTAAAATATTCAATAAATTAAAAACCATCTGCAATCCTGTAACTGAACAGTGTGACGTGTACCTATTTCCTGCACAAAAGTGTATATTAAACCAAACTTTTGTTCCTACTTTGAACTAAAGTCAGTTTGGAGGTATCACACCGATTCTTGGGTTCATTAATTCACAGAACCTTGGCATATAAACCTGAGATTTTGAACACACTTCAAGGTAAATGAATGGATGTTGCTGGGTGGTCTACTCTTCTCTACAGGAAACCGAGAGATTAATGGTTTCGTCATTAAGGACAATTCTTAGATAAGGTCATAACGAGAGGCACAAGGGATGTCTGACATGAACAACATAATACATTTAATTACTACATTTCACACTGTAATAGACTATTCTCCCTTTTAATTATGGATGTAATCATGTTTTCGGATTCTCCACTCAAAAGCATTTCTCTGGTTTTGAGTAATTTATAAGGTCCGATGAACATCCATCGGGATTGATTTGGGAATCATTAAGAATTGGGTGAGGCACATAATTTGTCTTACATGACACAGATCATTAATCTGTCACAGTACACCTGATCCATTGCGCACCGATCAGGGAAATTTACCCTAATAAACATTTGTTACTGGAATGCAGAGATGGCATGTCTTGTGCAAGCTACGCTACGTTTCCTCACAGTGGGTCAGGATTCTGTTCAACTCTCACCTGAACTTGTTACGATGGAAACAGACCTTCTGCTGCAGTATGTGCTCCTTTGTGAAGGGGTCATAAGACCTGCATTAGGAGCTGCGATGCTAAATATCTCGCTATGACTTCCGCAAACACTGGTTATCTTTAGTTCCTGTAAATAAAGGATAATAACAAGCTTTTCATATTGGATCCATCTGTAACATTTTTGCTTCATTTATTGTATTTACTAAGAATATTGCCATAACAATACATATGGTGGATGAATTGGAAATAGTAACAATTTCTTCTTGCTCTTATCAAATCATACCCAGAATATTAAATAAGAATACATGGAACGCTGTGTTAAAACAAAAGTAAAAATGCAGCTTAATTGCATTTTCAGTTAAGCTTATGGGGTCTATTCAATGCCTGTGGGATCCTCTCCGATGGAGAAGATCCGACAGATCAGTATTCAATTAGCAGGCATTTCCGACAGGTTTTTTTGAAGCCGGATCAGCATTGTCGAAAACGGACCAAAAATCTGTCGGAATTGGCCGCTAATTCGATAAAACATGTGGATCCACAGCTAATCCACTGATCCACGTGTTTTCCGACAAATCATAAAAATGGCAGACCATTTGTATAGGTCGAATCCTAAGTCGACCTAAAAAAGTCGGAAACTGCCGTCTTTCCGACTTGACGGCAATTATGACAGGCATTGAATAGACCTGTACTGTATATCTCTATTTTGTAAACAGGAATTCCAAATTCTCATTATACTCAAATCATTGTTTATAATGCATTACCATTGATATAAATAAACATTTTTAACCACATTAAGGCACATCAGACACGTTGAAACGGAACAAGTGTTAACAACAACAACAACAAAAAAAAGACCTGCAACGCAAGTTAAATACACATAAAACTTCAAATATGTACAGTCTAATTTGGTACAATGATTTATATTATAATATCCATTTACATGTACTTTAATATAATTAGAAATAGATTTCAACAGAATTGCAACATCATATTATTTGTTATCCTAAGTTAGGATAGCCTTCCTTCCGGTATTCTATAGGACATTCTTGAATGACCTGCTTTTTTGGGGGGGGGGCGGGGGGGGTTGAGGGTGCACCTTGTCATTGCTGCTCTGCATATGCACTGCAGCGCTGCAGGTGAATACATGCCATTGGCTTGCTCACAGCATCTAAACAGTGTGGGAGTAAGAACCGGAATTAGGGAGGTGCAGAGGAAAGGCACACCCAACTACCCACAGGCCACATCCCTTTTTCAGACACGCGTCTTCAGCGCACATGGGCATCTTCAACACACATGCCATCGCATTGCTGAACAAGGGAAGCCCCCCTGCCAGCGCTAAAATACTTTGCTGCATTTTTTGTAAGCATGAACAGTTGTCTGGAAAGAATGGGGTAGCCCACTCTCTGTGCCTCCTAATGAGTCAATAACACAACATGTATTTTTACTTAACTTGTGAAATAGATGGAACTCTTTCAATCTGCTTGTTTCTTCTTAATGTTTATGAAATATGTTTTCCGACTCTGGCAGACGATATAAGCCCCTGTCTGGTAGCTCTAGGGCCGGCACCCCCCTCAGCTGATTCACCCTTATATTCAACCACAGCACACTTTACCCTTTATGGGAAAAAGGGCACAGAGACTGAGCTCTCCCACAGCAGCCTGGCTTGTGCTATCTCACCACCATTCATTCACCTCACGCCCAGTGCTGCTGTAATACTTTAGCTGCATTCATCCTCAGCTGCTTCCTGGGGTGCCTGGTGTTTATATGCGTTTTCTGATTGATACCTGCAAATCTACCTCGCAACCTACTCGGACCTCCCCCCCCTGCAGCTCTAATGCCTTGAACTAAGCCTTTGCTCCACGCCATGACCCCCTGAATCACCCACATACAATGGGGTTTGGTGGCTGATGACATAGACCGGGACACTCGTACCGCAGCGGGGACTCTACAAGTCGGATATGGAGTTCTTCTGATCCACTTATGTGACTTTCCTCTGTTTCTCTGTACACTATTATGTATTACATCTGCTGATGGGGAAAACGAAGAGGGGCGGGAAATCATCTACAGCTAAGAAATCTGGTGACAAGTCCCTACAATCTAATTTACTCCGCTATCTTCAACCGGACATGGAGAGCGAGGACACTCGTTCATCATCCTCTGTTTCTGGCTCTCCTGCCGACACCGGAGGGATGGCGGGAGCCGACTCTTCACCGTTGGGCAAGGGGCCTGAAGCCTCTATGGCTGATGTTTTGAACTACTTGCGTTCACTTCCTACTAAAAAAATCTGCCTACTAAAAGAGACTTTTTGGATTTGGAACAAAAGATACGTGACACGGTTAAATCTGAGATCTCCGTACTTCAGGCAGATATCTCCCAAATATCCCATCGAGTTTCGTATATGGAAGACCACGTTGATGAAGTTTCCTCATTTCAACGGAAGCTCTGTGATACTGTCGCACTTCAGGCTCAGGAACTGAGGGCGCTTTGGCGTCGACAGGACGACCTTGAAAACAGAGGCCGGAGAAACAGCGTACGCGTCAGGGGGTTGCCGGAAGATGTCCACGGCCCGGGGATTGCGGACGCCCTCACTAAGATCTTCAATGAGATTATGGATGCAAAACCGGACAACACCATTCTGTTTGATAGGGCTCACAGAACGCTACGGCCGAAAGGTCTTTCTTCTGAGGCTCCCAGAGACGTTATATGTCGTCTTCACTATTATCACTTAAAGGAAGAGATTCTTACTAAATCCCGCAAATTGGATCGATTGGAATTCAATAATAATGTAATTCAGATCTTTCCGGACTTGTCATGGTCTACGCTCCAGCAACGTAGATCTCTCAAGCCCCTGACGGAGGCTCTTAAAGAGAAGGGTATCCGGTTCCGATGGGGCTTCCCCTTTAATACACAAGCCACCTTTTAGGGAAGACAGGTTTTCTTGCACACGCCAGACGACTTGGACAATTTTTGTTCTGCACTGTCTATACCTAAACCTGCCTTAACGGATTGGACTCAATCTTATCACCGTTTTGATCCTCCGACGCCTCCAGTCTCACGGCCATCATGGACCCCGGTCAGCAACAGGAAACGAGGTTCGACTCGGTCACCTCCGAACCATGGCGAGGCTGGGACCTGATTTATAACATTTTTCTTTGTACTTGGCATAAAATTGTTTTATAAAGTTTAGTTTTGAGCGGCTCTGCTCGGTCCTTCGGTGTCTGGTGGAGCCGGTCCTAGAGCTCAATGCTAGGCCATCGCTCCTCCTCCACACCAAAGATTCTGCCTTAAAGTTTAACCATTTAGTGATATTGCCTTCTCATGCCTCCGCCCCTTCCCTTTCCCTGACATTCCTGCTGTTTGGATTTGTTGCATTCTATGGTTTTCTATAAGATTTTTATTTTCAATTGTTTGTCAAGTTGCTTGTTCCCGCTGCATTTACTACAATTTGGGGGGGACCTTTTTATGTATAATACTGATGTCAGATGATCGTTTTTGGAGTCTCCTTAGTTACATACTGTTCTATTATTGTCCCGGGGTTGTGTTGTCACTACTGTGCCCCAGTTGGGTCAGGCCGCCTGCCTGTTTTGGCTCTTAGGTCGTGGGTATGACCTCCCTACGACTTAACGGCGGTGAAATCGCCATTCTACAAGACGTAATACTATTGTCATATAGTTCTATGTTCTATGTATTGGTTTTTCTTCTTGTGTTCTTTTTCTTGCTCCTTCTCCCTTCCTCTTTTTTCTTTGCTTCTCCGCCTGTCTCCATTGCAGCCCGATGTACCCAATGCGATTGGACCCTGTACCTTCCTCGCATTTTTGGTAAGTCAATGTTACCTTTATTGCTTATTGTAGGCAACAAATTCAGCCTCCTTAATGTCTTCTGATCTTAGGCTATGTTCCTTCAACGTGAAGGGACTTAATATCCCCGAAAAGTGGTCCACCTTGCAACGGGAGTTATGGGCGGAGCGTATAGACATTGCTTTTCTCCAGGAGACCCATTTTAAAAGTCTAGCCTCCCCTAAGTTAGGAAATTATTATTATCCACAGGTTTTTTGTAACAATAACTCCGTCAATAAATCTCTGGGAGTAGCGATCTTAGTGGCACGTCGGGTCCCGATCACAGATGTTTCTCACCTAATTCTGGAAGAAGGTCGGTGCCAGGTTGTTAAATGCACAATATATACGCTCCTAATCAACGCCAAAGACAGTTTTTTACCAAAATACTGCGACAAATAGAAGCCATTAAAGATGGGTGTCTGATTGTGGGGGGCGACTTTAACTGGTCCTTAGACCCGGGGATAGACTGTTCTCCTTCCCTGACTAGACGGTTGACACGTGACCACCGTCGTGTACTTCGACTTCTTCGTGAGTTTCAGTTGATGGACTTGTGGAGAACTCAACATTCGACAGAGAAGGATTACACTTTTTTTTCTTCTCACACTATGTATTCACGCCCAGATTACTTCTTAGTTGAGCATAGATCTTTACACTTATTTCCTTCAAGCACAATTGGGCACATCACATGGTCGGATCATGCCCCGGTGTACATCTCTGTTGCGCTTTCACCAGCCCCCTCCACACCATGGTCGTGGAGGTTTAACGATTCATTGACTCAGGATCCTTGTTTAAAGGCTAAGCTCATCTCCGCCATCTCGGATTATATTGCGACAAATGACACACCAGATGTTA
The DNA here is from genome assembly GCF_028390025.1 of Pseudophryne corroboree. Classification (NCBI taxonomy): domain Eukaryota; kingdom Metazoa; phylum Chordata; class Amphibia; order Anura; family Myobatrachidae; genus Pseudophryne; species Pseudophryne corroboree. Next base: position 947,096,307 of record NC_086445.1, on the reverse strand, counting down.
GTGCAGTCACAATTTGGGAAGCACACAAATGTGTAATTCGAGGTAGATGTATACAGCTTGGCTCCCAACTCAGGAAGGAGCGAATGGCACAGAGGCTGCAGCTCATTGAACGAATAGCGACTTTAGAGGCCTCGCACCAGTCCTCCCTTGATGCAGGGGTTTTTCTAGAACTAACTGAGGCCCGTCAAGCCCTTAATAAATTTTTATGGGACAAAACTAAATTAGGAATGACTAAATGTCGCCATAAATTTTATTTGTGGGGCAACAAACCGGGTGCTATGCTCGCTAGGGTGTTAAGGGCCCAGAGACTGCAGTCTTATGTTCGCTCTATCCATGAGCCGGGGGGACGTGCTGCATATACATTGCCTCAGATTGCTCATTCCTTCCAAAATTATTATGAGTCTCTCTATAATCTTACAAAGGACCAAAACCCTCAGGCTGCCTCTGATCTGAAGGTACTGATACTGAGATATCTAGCGGAAATTGAATTTCCAAAGCTTCCTGAATCGGACCTGGATGCTCTGGATCAACCCTTCACCATAGAAGAACTGGAAGCAGCCTTGGCGGCTACACCGACTGGGAAGTGCCCGGGCACGGATGGTTTCCCAGTCGGATACTATAAAGCCTTTAAACAATCCTTGTTGCCTCTCTTCTTGAAGGCGTGCAATTCCATCTCTGCCGAGAAAGGCTTTTCTCCGCAGACCCTGGAAGCACACATAACTGTAATCCCAAAAGAGGGTAAGGACCCCACCCAGTGCTCGAGCTACCGACCTATTTCCCTCCTCAATTGCGACATCAAACTCTTTGCTAAACTGCTTGCGGGCCGTTTGGGCCGCCTTCTACCGCCGGTGGTTCATGGGGACCAGGTGGGATTTATACTGGGACGCGAGGCTAAAGATAACACTTCCAAAGTTATAGATCTTATCCACCTTGCTCAGAGCGGGTCCTCCCATATGGTCCTCCTGTCCACTGACGCGGAGAAGGCTTTTGACAGGATAGATTGGCAGTTCATGGAGGGTCTTCTTGAGCACATGGGTCTGGGTCCGACCTGTCTTAGTCGTGTGTTAACTCTCTATAAGTTACCATCAGCTAGGGTCCGTGTGAATGGTGCCCTTTCCGCTCCCTTTATGATACGAAACGGAACAAGGCAAGACTGTCCCCTGTCCCCAGTCATATTTGTTCTCTGCATGGAGGCACTTGCGAGAGCAATTCGGGCCAATCCGAATATTCACGGTGTATGGGCGGGACAGCGGGAACACAAATTGGCATTGTACGCGGACGACCTTTTGGCTACTTTGACGGACCCGGTAACTTCCCTTCCAGCTCTTATGCAAGAATTCAATAGGTTCAACTTTCTTTCTAATTTCAAGGTAAATTTCACTAAGTCTGTTGCCTTGAATATTTCAACGCCCACACGAGTACTTGAAGGAATTCGAGATTCGTTCCCGTTTCAGTGGCATCCTACTCAGCTAAAGTACTTAGGAGTTCTCTTGACTAAAGACCTCACTGATTTATACCGGGTACATTTTCTTCCTTTACTACATAAGATTACCACGGATCTCAATAAATGGTCTGCACTTCAACTTACTTGGCTGGGTAGGATTAACACGGTAAAGATGACGATTCTTCCTAAAGTTTTATATCTGCTGCAAACGTTGCCTATAACAGTACCTACTCCCTTTTTCACTACTTTGCAGTCATCTGTGGGTCGTTTCATTTGGGGGCGGAGAGGGCACCGACTTTCCCAATTCACACTGACCCGTACTCGTAGGGAAGGTGGTTTACAACGACCTCATTTTATTAGCTATTATTATGCTGTGCATTTGTCCAGAGTCATTGATATGTCCAGATTTCCCTATACTAAGCAATGGCCACTAATAGCTGAAGCAACTGTGGGTACTCCTTTACTTATTCTCCCCTGGCTTAAAAAAATCCCACGCATAAAACAACCCACCCTAGACTCGACCCTTAAGATATGGAAGAAATTTAGGTACTTAGACTCTTTTAGCCTGAGCCCCTCTTTGCTGACACCTTTATTATTTAACCCAGACCTACCCACGAACACCCTCTCCTTGTCTCCGTCCTCAGTATGGGCTAAAGCTGGCATTTCTCGGTTGAGTCACTTGATTGGTTCGGCGGGATTCCATCCCTTTCCAGACTTGCAACGATCTTTTAGTCTACCGCCTAATTGTTTTTGGGCGTACCTACAAATTTGGCATTACGTTACTGCGATACCGGCTCATGCGGTGGGATGGAGACCGACGATTTTTGAATCCTTGTGTCTCTCTGAGAATTTGCCTCGACACCTAATATCTTTATTGTACAGACACTGCCTTGCGAGCACTCCCACTCGACCTCTGGCATTCGTTACTGCTTGGCATGAGGATCTGGGTAAGAAGTTGACCACGGACCAATGGTCGCGCATTTTACAGTTCACATTTGCTAGTTCTCCTTCACTCCAAGTTCTGGAGACACAATATAAAGTGGTCTCGAGATGGTATAGATGCCCAGACCGGGTCCACCACATGTTTCCGAGTGTTGCGGATGTCTGTTGGAGGTGTGGCCGGTCTCGTGGTACTCCTTGCCTTATATGGTGGCGGTGCCCAGGACTGGCTTCCTTCTGGCAACAGGTTCATTCTATTACCAGGCGTATCACGGGACTCCCAATACCAGAGACGCCTGAGTTTTGGTTACTTAATTTAATTGATCTTCCCCTATCCCAGTTTAAAAACTCTCTACTGCGACATTTAATGAATGCTGCTAGGGCGACAATTCCGTGCTTCTGGAGATCTCAGGTACAACCTCCCATTGCCAAGTGGTTCCAAAGAATCGATTACTATATGGCAATGGAAGACTTGACATCTTCTTCCGACCAGTCCGTGTCTCGATTCACGGCCGTCTGGCTTGACTGGCTGGAATTCAAAGGGACGCAGGAATATAAAACCTCTTTGCTACTCTCCTCCCCAACTACATCTTAGGGCTGTGATGGTGATGGCAATTCTTCCCTCTTTCTCCTTTTCTCTTTCTTTCCCTTTCTCTGTCTATCTCTTATGCTTTCTGTATGTTCTATTTTCCTTGTTATAAATATTTGAAGATATTACAGATTAATGTCTTTAGCTAAGTGGGCTGCTAATGTCATACATTGCTTTCATTTTTTTGTATTCTTAGTCTACGATTGGAACAACAGCTTCTGCTATAAGAATTTTTGTATTGCATGCTTTTCCATGGAGCTGTATACTGTTATCTCTTTATTAATAAAACACAATTTGCATAAAAAAAGAAATATGTTTTCCAGGCAGTAAAGACATGCAAAAAATATAAAAATTAGACAATCTAGTGCAGCATAATCACAAGAAGTATACCTCATATGTTTTACCAGTCTATCTTTCACTGATAACGGACAAAAACGTAATTTCTTATTAAAAAAATTTTTTTATTTAAAAAGTTTATAGTAAAATATCCATGCAAGGATATACTGAATGATCCACAGATGTTACATCCACATGGACACTTATGAGGGTGGCTTCCTACCATATTTACGGAGTGTAAGGTGCACATAAAAGGAACCGATAGATGTTCCACACAAATCCCCGGGGAAGGTTTCGGCTCCAAGAATGGGTCACCCGTCCTCTCGTCGTCTGGTCAGGTCGCCGTTCTGTCCCTCTCATCAGCCAACGCGTTTCAATCAGTGTTTCTGATCTTTATCAAGGCATATAACCCAGTGCCTCCTCTCCCAGGTAAATATACCCCTCAGTTAATCTCCCTTAATTACTGGGAGGTGCCACTCTCATTTACAAATTAATATACAACAATTTAAAAAATTTAAAAAACTATGTAATAATTAATTGATGAAGTCATCCTACATCATTCCCACAGTTCACATCACGTACAAACCACACACACATGCCCGCTGCGCGTGCACTTGTTCCGCCATGTGTGCACATATCCGCAAATTGCGTATGGTCGCACCCGCGGTCCGGCGCATTAGAGCGTGGTACGAGTAATTACAGTGGAATTTGTACTCTCATGGAAAAGCCACAAAGATATATCATAGATCTAATATATATATTGTAAAAATCCCACACCGTCTGATCTTTCTTCTAAATAGCATGAAGGTCAGTCACACATAAATTAAAACTCCCAGAGACTAAAATACAATGGCCTTGTTTACACTAAGCTTTGAAATTCTATGAAGAAGGCAAACACCTTTGTTTACTATGAGAGCCGAGTTTCTATTTTAAACAATGAGTACTGGATTGTCATTGTCTCACCAGAAGGCAAAAACAAACGAAGAGTCAATACCCAGGAACCGAAGCTGTTTAAGAAAATCAATTAACAATAGCTAACCAAAACACAAGACCAGACAGTTAGAAATCCTTGATATTAACATTCATAGTCTAAAACTCATGGAGATGTGGGTGTTTTTATATATATATATATATATATATATATATATATATATATATATATATATATAATATAGAATTCCTAACAAATTGTAATAGCAGGAGTATGTGTATATATATATATATATATATATTCCATAGACAAAAAACCTTACGGTTTCACATGTCCCATTAAGGCGTCTTAGACATGATCGTAATTTCAGAAACCTGTTGTAACTCTTCCACTCAAACTCCAAAAAGCAATGAAATTACGATCATTAAGGCTGACGCCTTAATGGACGTGTTCCTTGCACAATACAGATATGGTATGCCATCACAGCCTGTGGGTAAGTGCAGATTCAGCACTCGATTCAGCACTCTCACAGAGTGAGATTGCTGTCACTCACACAATGGTGGAGCTGCTAATTCACAGATTTGTGTGCTCATTGGAATACACACATGCAGTCTATGCAACTGAAGGTCTGAGCGGAAGACACAGCTGCTCGGATGAGGTAAGAGTGTTGTTGATTGGAGGGAGAAGACAGAGCATTGTGGATGGGGGTGTGTGGATAGACGTGTACGTACGCGCGCGACACCTGACACACACGTGTACGTACGAGCACGACACCTGACACACACGTGTACGTACCCGCGCGAGACCTGACACACACACTTGTGTGCGTGTGTCAGGTGTCGCGCGTGAACGTACACGTGTGTGTCAGGTGTCGCGCGTACACGTGTGTGTGTGTGTGTCTAGGGTCACACGTGTACGTACACGCGGGTGTGTGTTTGTCTAGTGTCACGCGTGTACGTACACATGTGTGTGTAAGGTGTTGCGCGTGTACGTACACAAGTGTGTGTCAGATGTCGCACGTGTACGTACGCGTGTCAGGTGTCGCACGTGTACGTACACAAGTGTGTGTGTGTCAGATGTCGCACGTGTACGTACGCGTGTTAGTTGTCACGCGTGTACGTACCTGACACACACGGTGTCGCGCATGTACCAACACGTGTGTCAGGTGTCGCGCGTGTACCAACACGTGTGTGTCAGGTGTCGCGCATGTACCAACACGTGTGTGTCAAGTGTCGAGTGTGTACCAACACGTGTGTGTCAGGTGTCGCGCACGTACCTACATGTGTGTCAGGTGTCGCACGCGCGTGTGTGTCAGGTGTCACGCGCGCGTGTGTGTCAGGTGTCACGCGCGCGTGTGTGTCAGGTGTCTCTCGCGCGCGCGTGTCAGGTGTCTCTCTCGCGCGCGCGCGTGTGTGTGTGTGTGTGTGTCAGGTGTCTCTCTCGCGCGTGTGTGTTCCAGGTGTCGTGCGTGTACGTACGCGTGTCTGTGCCAGGTGTCGCGCGTGTATGTACGCGTGTATGTGTGCGCCAGGTGTTGCGCACGGCACCTGACACACGTGTAGGTACGCGCGCGCCACCTGACACACATGTGTACAGACACACACGACACCTGGCACACACACGCGTGACACCTGACACACACACGCGCGCGCGACACCTGACACGCGTACTTACACGCGTGACACCTTACACGCGTACGTACACGTGCAACATCTGACACACGTGTACAGACACGCGCGACACCTGACACAGACGCACCTTCAGGTGTCGCGCGTGTACGTACGCGTGTGTGCCAGGTGTCGCGCGTGTACGTACGCGTGTGTGCCAGGTGTCGCGCGTGTACGTACGCGTGTGTGTGCCAGGTGTCGCGCGTGTACCAGGTGTCGCGCGTGTACGTACGCGTGTGTGCCAGGTGTCGTGCGTGTACGTACGAGGTGTCGCGCGTGTACGTATGCGTGTGTGCCAGGTGTCACGCGTGTACGTACGTGTGTGTGCGCCAGGTGTCGCGCGTGTACGTACGTGTGTGTGCCAGGTGTCGCGCGTGTACGTACGCGTGTGTGCCAGGTATGTGTGACTTGAAGGGCGCAGGGGACAGTACCGGGTAAAGCAACATGCAGGGGACCGTACTGAAGGGGGGGCGAAATGCAGGGTGCAGGGGACAGTACCGGGGAAAAGCGACACTCAGGGTGCACGGGACTGTACTGAAGGGGGGACTGTACGGGGGAGCGGCATGCAGGGCGCAGGGGACTGTGCGGGGGCTGACACGCAGGGCGCATGGGACTGTACATGGGGCAATACGGAGGACGCAGGGGATTTTACAGGGAGGGGGGAAATGCAAGGCACATCGGGACTATACGGGGGAGGTGACACGCAGAGCACAGGGGACTGTATGGGAGGTGACACGCATGGCTCAGAGTACTGTACAGGAGGAAAGGAACACGCAGTATGAAGGGGACTGTACTGAAGGGGGTGACACAGAGCGCAAGGGACTGTACTGAAGGGGTTGACACGCAGGGTGCTGACTGTACAGGGGTGGGCAACATGAAGGGCGCAGGGGACTGTACGGTGGAAGTGACACACAGGGCGCAAGGGACTGTACCAGGGAAAAGGGACACGCAGGGCACAGGACTGGGTGAAAGCGACATGCAGGGGACTGTACGGGGGCGACAGGCAGGGTACACACAGCGGGAGCAGTGGCCGGACAAACAGTGGGGAAGGCAAAGATGGCAGGCGGCGTCCACAGCAGGAGACATAGACGGTACTGCGGGAGCTCCCGCTCGGGCCGTGAGGAGAGGAACGGAGCCCGGCGGTCAGCGGCTGCCCGAGACGCCTCCTACTCCCAGCCGCACCCCGTCAGGAGCGAGATGAGGGAGGGGTGGCAGAACACACAGCAGCAGGAGTGTGTGGCCGGACACACAATGGTAGAGGAGAGGAGGGAGGCCGGACACACAGCAGGGAGGGGGGGGTGGGGTGGCCGGACACAGCGGAGGAGGGGGGGTGGCCGGACACAGCGGGAGGAGGCGGGGGTGGCCAGACACACAGTAGGGGAGGGGAGGGAGGCCGGACACACAGCAAGGAGGGGGGGTGGTGGCCGGACACACAGCAGGGAGGGGGGGTGGCCGGACACAGCGGGAGGAGTAGCGGGGGTGGCCGGACACAGCGGGAGGAGTGGCCGGACACACAGCAGGGGGGGGCCAAGATGGCAGGCGGCGTCCACAGCAGGAGACATAGACAGTACTGCGGGAGCTCCCAGTTGGGCCGTGAGGAGAGGAACGGCTGTCCGAGATGCCTCATACTGCCAACCGCACCCCGTCAGGAGCGAAAGCAGCGGGCAGCCCACGGCACCACAGACTCAAGGAGGAGACGCAGGCAGCCGCCAGGGGCGGTCCGGCGGGCGGCCGGGCACACAGCGGGAGGGGAGGGTGGGTAAAAGAAACTGGGCACACAGTGGAAGTGGAAGCTGGGTACACAGTGGGGGGCTGCCTGACAGACCTCACCCAGCGCTGCTCAGCTCCGGCTATCTCCTCCCACTTCATGGACCTCAGTGAACTTACAGCCTCACACCCCCGGAACCGCTGGCTGTCCTCCTGCAGCTCCACGTGACTCCTTCCCTCTCTGTCTCCTCGTGCCCAACTGCCAGTGTATAGGCTACTACAGCTGCTCTCTGTACACCCCCTGCTGGCGGCCACTGCGCAGGCGCAACAAATTGAAATGCCCTATCTATAATGGGGCATATTTCTCTTAATTAAAAAAAACCTATAACTTTCTGAAAAACCACAACCCCAAAAGGCACTACACTGGGACATACTCTCTCTAATAAAACAAACCCCAAGTCTTAATTCGTCCTCTATCCTGAGTTATGCCTTCCCAAAAATCTTTCCATTGACTATATGGGAAAACCATGCTCAAAAGCCACACAGGAAGTCGCAGCAAAAAACTGACAGTTGGAACTTTAGGTTACTCCCAATTCCTCATTTTTTTTATTATTTTGCCCTGAAATTTGGCATGCAGCAGCGGGTGACGATTCTACGCGTCCATGCCAAATTTCAGCTCAGTACGTCCAATCACTTTTGAGGTGTAGCCCCTCAAACACCATGCCCCCATCTCAAAAGTTCCCTATGGGAGAATTCCATTTGTTCGATGCAGCCTTAATATAAGGGCACGACCGTGCCCTTATAATAAATAAAAATAAAAGAGCTTGTGAATGGGGGGGGGGGGGGTCGGGCGGCAAAGAGCAGAGCAAGGGGAGGGGGGGAAAGAGGAGCAAAGCGAGGGGCAAGGGAAGATAAAGATGGCAGAGAATAGAGCTGAGGGAGGGGTTGGAGGTGTGGGTACTCACCTGGCTGCTCAGTGAGATGCTGAGCCCTCAAGCTGTTCTGTACCTTGTGGTGCTGTGCGCAATGTACTGCATCTCGCTGCTGGACATCTAGTGCATCAGGTGGCAACTGCTGCTGCTCGGAAGGAAGAGGATGACAGCCCGGCAAGCCGATGGGTTAAATGCTAATAATATAAATTATTATAAATAAATATAAATAAAAGAGTGAGTAAGAGAATATGGGGGGACAGAGAGTGGGAGGGGGGGCAAAGAGAGCATAGCGAGGGGAGCAGGGCAAAAGCAGAGCGGGAGGGGGCAAAGACAGCAAACAGCTAAATTCCAAGTAAAGCCTCTGTACACCCCCTGCTGGCGGCCACTACACTGTAACTGGTGCAACAAATTGAAATTCCCTATCTCTATAATGGGTCACACACACAGCGTGCAAACCACCATCACACACAGACAGCGTGCAAACCACCATCACACACATGCAGCGTGCATAACACCATTACACATAAACACAGCATGCATACCACCATTACACACAAACAGCGTGCATACCATCATCATACACACAGCGTGCATATCACCATTACACACAAACACAGCGTGCATACCACCATTACACACGCAGCATGCATACCACCATCACACACAGCGTACATATCACCATTACATACAAAGACAACATGCATAGCACCATCACACACGTAGCATGCAAACCACCATCACACACATGCAGCGTGCATAACACCATTACACATAAACACAGCATGCATACCACCATCACACACAGCGTACATATCACCATTACACACAAAGACAACATGCATAGCACCATCACACACGTAGCATGCATACCACCATCACACACACACAGCGTGCATACCACCATTACACACACACACAGCATCCATACCACCATTACACATGCAGCATGCATACCACCATCACACACACAGCGTGCATACCTCCATCTCACACACACAGCGTGCATACCACATCACACACACAGCGTGCATACCACCATCACACACACAGCGTGCATACCACAATCACACACACACATCACACACACAGCGTGCATACCACCATCACACACACACAGCGTGCATACCACCATCACACACACACAGCGTGCATACCACCATCACACACACACAGCGTGCATACCACTATCACACACACACAGCGTGCATACCACCATCACACACACAGTGTGAATACCACCATCACACACACACAGCGTGCATACCACCATCACACACACAGCGTGCATACCACCATCACACACACAGCGTGTAAACCACCATCACGCACACACAGCGTGCATACCACCATCACACACACAGACACACACACACATACACAGCATGCATACCACCATCACACACACAGCATGCATACCACCATCACACACACAGCGTGCATACCACCATCACACACACACAGCGTGCATACCACTATCACACACACAGCGTGCATACCACCATCACACACACAGCGTGAATACCACCATCACACACACACAGCGTGTATACCACCATCACACACACAGCGTGCATACCACCATCACACACACAGCGTGTAAACCACCATCACACTCACACAGCATGCATACCACCATTACACACAGCATGCATACCACCATCACACACACAGCGTGCATACCACCATCACACACACTGCGTGCATACCACCATCACACACACACAGCGTGCATACCACCATCACACTCACACAGCATGCATACCACCATTACACACAGCGTGCATACCACCATCACACACACTGCGTGCATACCACCATCACACACACACAGTGTGCATACCACCATCACACACACACTGCGTGCATACCACCATCACACACTGCGTGCATACCACCATCACACACACACAGCGTGCATACCACCATCACACATACACTACGTGCATACCACCATCACACACACACACAGCGTGCATACCACCATCACACACACACAGCGTGCATACCACCATCACACACACACAGCATCCATACCACCATTACAAATGCAGCATGCATACCACCATCACACACACAGCGTTCATATCACCATCACACAAAAAGCGTGTATACCACCATCACACACACAGCGTGCATACCACCATCACACACACAGCGTGCATACCACCATTACACACACAGCGTGCAAACCACCATCACGCACACACAGCGTGCAAACCACCATCACACACACACACAGCATGCATACCACCTTCACACACACAGCATGCATACCACCATCACACACACAGCGTGCATATCACCATTACACACACTGCGTGCATACCACCATCACACACACACAGCGTGCATACCACCATCACACACACACAGCGTGCATACCACCAACACACACACTGCGTGCATACCACCATCACACACACACTGCGTGCATACCACCATCACACACACACTGCGTGCATACCACCATCACACACACACTGCGTGCATACCACCATCACACACACACTGCGTGCATACCACCATCACACACACACAGCGTGCATACCACCAACACACACACTGCGTGCATACCACCATCACACACACACTGCGTGCATACCACCATCACACACACACTGCGTGCATACCACCATCACACACACACTGCGTGCATACCACCATCACACACACACTGCGTGCATACCACCATCACACACACACACAGCGTGCATACCACCATCACACACACTGCGTGCATACCACCATCACACACACACAGCGTGCATACCACCATCACACACACACTGCGTGCATACCACGATCACACACACACAGCGTGCATACCACCATCACACACACACTGCGTGCATACCACCATCACACACACACTGCGTGCATACCACCATCACACACACACTGCGTGCATACCACCATCACACACACACTGCGTGCATACCACCATCACACACACACTGCGTGCATACCACCATCACACACACACACAGCGTGCATACCACCATCACACACACTGCGTGCATACCACCATCACACACACACAGCGTGCATACCACCATCACACACACACTGCGTGCATACCACGATCACACACACACAGCGTGCATACCACCATCACACACAGCAGTAATATATATTTTGTGATTAATGATTTCTGACAGTGTAAGCGCTGAGATCCTGGTCTTTTTAACTACACTACAGCCCCCTACATGACGCACTACATCATAACCCCATTCATGCCGCAGAACATCACTACGCTGCCACCCCCCACATGCCACACTACATCACTACGCTATAGCCCCCCCCATATGCTGAACTTCATAACTACACTATACCCCTCATACTACATACTATATCACCACACTACACTATTGACAATAAAATTAAAATATCCCAGTTCCTCATTCTAAATGAGCTCACGTGAGTTCTCTCCCCAACGGAGCTCTAGACTAAGTAACAATGAAGACACCAGCAGCGTGTTGTCCGGATGCAGGCTTCATCCACTTGTCAGGAGAGAGCAGTCAGTGGAGGGTAAGAAGGGGGCGGGGCCTAGTCCTACAGACGGGAGAGAGCACAGACAAGAGAGAGTAAGGTACAGGGGTAGAGGGGGATGGGCTGATGTGAAGAAGGGGGCGGGGCCTATTCTCACAGGAGAGAGCAAGGTACAGGGGAAGAAGGGGATGGGCTGATGTAAAGAAGGGGGCGGGGCCTATTCTCACAGACAGGAGAGAGCAAGGTCCAGGGGTAGAAGGGGATGGTCTGATGTAAAGAAGGGGGCGGGGCCTATTCTCACAGACAGGAGAGAGCAAGGTCCAGGGGAAGAAGGGGATGGGCTGATGTGGAGAAAGAAGGGGGTGGGCTGATGTGAAGGAGGGGGAGGGGCCTAGTCTCACAGACAGGAGAGAGCAAGGTACAGGGGAAGAAGGGGGCGGGCTGATGTGAAGAAGGGGGCGGGGTCTATTCTCACAGACAGGAGAGAGCCAGGTACAGGGGAAGAAGGGGATGGGCTGATGTGAAGAAGGGGGCGGGGCCTATTCTCACAGACAGGAGAGAGCAAGGTCCAGGGGAAGAAGGGGATGGGCTGATGTGGAGAAAGAAGGGGGTGGGCTGATGTGAAGGAGGGGGAGGGGCCTAGTCTCAGACAGGAGAGAGCAAGGTACAGGGGAAGAAGGGGGCGGGCTGATGTGAAGAAGGGGGCGGGGTCTATTCTCACAGACAGGAGAGAGCAAGGTACAGGGGAAGAAGGGGGCGGGCTGATGTGAAGCAGGCGGCGGGGCTTATTCCTATAGAAGGGAGAGAGTAAACTCGGGAGAGGGCAAGGTACAGGGGAAGAAGGGGGCGGGCTGATGTGAAGAAGGGGCGGGGCTTATTCCTACAGAGGGGAGAGAGTACACTCGGGAGAGGTCAAGGTACAGGGGAAGAAGGGGCGGGCTGATGTGAAGGGGTGGGGCTTATTACTACAGAGGGGAGAGGTCAAGGTACAGGGGAAGAAGGGGGCGGGCTGATGTGATGAAGGGGAGGGGCCTATTCCTACTGAAGGGAGAGAGTACACTCGAGAGAGAGCAAGGTACGGGGGAAGAAAGGGGCGGGCTGGTGTGAAGAAGGGGCGGGGCCTATTCCTACTGAAGGGAGAGAGTACACTCGGGAGAGAGCAAGGTACGGGGGAAGAAGGGGGCGGGCTGGTGTGAAGGGGCGGGGCCTATTCCTACTGAAGGGAAAGAGTACACTCGGGAGAGAGCAAGGTACGGGGGAAGAAGGGGGCGGGCTGGTGTGAAGAAGGGGCGGGGCCTATTCATACTGAAGGGAAAGAGTACACTCGGGAGAGAGCAAGGTACGGGGGAAGAAGGGGGCGGGCTGGTGTGAAGAAGGGGCGGGGCCTATTCCTACTGAAGGGAGAGTACACTCGGGAGAGAGCAAGGTACGGGGGAAGAAGGGGGCGGGCTGGTGTGAAGAAGGGGCGGGGCCTATTCCTACTGAAGGGAAAGAGTACACTCGGGAGAGAGCAAGGTACGGGGGAAGAAAGGGGCGGGCTGGTGTGAAGAAGGGGCGGGCCTATTCCTACTGAAGGGAGAGAGTACACTCGGGAGAGAGCAAGGTACGGGGGAAGAAGGGGGCGGGCTGATGTGAAGAAGGGACGGGGCCTATTCCTACTGAAGGGAAAGAGTACACTCGGGAGAGAGCAAGGTACGGGGGAAGAAGGGGGCGGGCTGATGTGAAGAAGGGGCGGGGCCTATTCCTACTGAAGGGAAAGAGTACACTCGGGAGAGAGCATGGTACGGGGGAAGAAGGGGGCGGGCTGGTGTGAAGAAGGGGAGGGGCCTATTCCTACTGAAGGGAGAGAGTACACTAGGGAGAGAGCAAGGTACGGGGGAAGAAGGGGGCGGGCTGGTGTGAAGAAGGGGCGGGGCCTATTCCTACTGAAGGGAGAGAGTACACTCGGGAGAGAGCAAGGTACAGGGGAAGAAGGGGGCGGGCTGGTGTGAAGAAGGGGCGGGGCCTATTCCTACTGAAGGGAGAGATCACGAATGGCAGAAAGATACAGGGGATGAAGAGGGCTGGCTGAATGAAGAAGGGGGCGGGGCCTATTCCTGCAGACGGGAGAGACGGAGAGCACACTCGGGAGAGAGCAAGGTACAGGGGAAGGGGGCGGGCTGGTGTGAAGAAGGGGCGGGGCCTATTCCTACAGATGGGAGAGATCACGAATGGCAGAAAGAAAGATACAGGGGATGAAGGGGGCGGGCTGAATGAAGAAGGGGGCGGGCCTATTCCTGCAGACGGGAGAGACGGAGAGCACACTTGAGAGCAAGGTACAGGGGAAGAAGGGGGCGGGCTGGTGTGAAGAAGGGGCGGGGCCTATTCCTACTGAAGGGAGAGAGTACACTCGGGAGAGAGCAAGGTACAGTGGAAGAAGGGGGCGGGCTGGTGTGAAGAAGGGGCGGGGCCTATTCCTACTGAAGGGAGAGATCACGAATGGCAGAAAGAAAGATACAGGGGATGAAGGGGGCAGGCTGAATGAAGAAGGGGGCGGGGCCTATTCCTGCAGACGGGAGAGACGGAGAGCACACCCGGGAGAGAGCAAGGTACAGGGGAAGAAGGGGGCGGGCTGAGTAAAAAAAGGGGCGGGGCCTATTCCTACAGATGGGAGAGATCACGAATGGCAGAAAGAAAGATACAGGGGATGAAGGGGGCGGGCTGAATGAAGAAGGGGGCGGGGCCTATTTCTGCAGACGGGAGAGACGGAGAGCACACTTGAGAGAGAACAAGGTACAGGGGAAGGGGGGCATGTTTATTGGTACTGCAATGTGTGTCCCAGGTACCCCACCCTTCCCCCTACTCCAAGTGGACGGCCACCTCTGTGGTTACGGGACCGCATCGCGACTGCTCAGTGTACTATAATGAGTCACATAGACTCATTATTAGTACAGCCAATATCGCCAGCTGTGGGCCCTCTCACTGCCACGGGCCTTGGTGCAATGCACCGATGATTTTTCCGCAGTGGCTTGGAGCATAGAGAGGAGAGGCAGAGAATTGGGAGAGCAGAGAGGCGGGTTGGAG
This sequence comes from Pseudophryne corroboree, assembly GCF_028390025.1. Classification (NCBI taxonomy): domain Eukaryota; kingdom Metazoa; phylum Chordata; class Amphibia; order Anura; family Myobatrachidae; genus Pseudophryne; species Pseudophryne corroboree. The sequence continues at coordinate 947,081,210 of NC_086445.1, read as the reverse complement.
GGGGGATCGGAGAGCTCTTGCTGCTTGTGAACCTGTAGAGGAGGAGGAGGAGGATGGGGACCCAGAGTCTGGCTGCAGTGCGAGGCTGCGTCTATGATGACGGGGTAAATACTGCACAGTGCTAAGCACTTTTGAACTTTCCGCCCCTGGCTGACTGTGCTGTGATCACGTGGTGTAGGAGCCGGCCCTGCCACCGCTCAAACGGAACAATAAAACTAATGTGAGCCGTGCCAGGGCCTATTATTGTCACACTATGCCCCCAGTAACCCCAAAACACCCCCTTACCCCACTGTATCACCCAAGTGTAGGCCGTTCCCCTCCAGTTTACCAACAAAAACCGGAGGCGAGGAAAAAGTCGTCCATGTTAGTACACCCAAGTGAAGCTGCCACTGTACACCCCCTGCTGGCGGCCACTGCGCAGGCACAACAAATTGAAAAGCCCTATCTTTATAATGGGGCATATTTTACTTAATTAAAAAAAAACTATAACTTTCTGAAAAACCACAACCCCAAAAGGCACTACACTGGGGCACACTCTATCTAATAAAACAAACCCCACGTCTTTCTTTGTCCTCTATCCTGAGTTATGCCTTCCCAAAAAAATTCTCATTCACTATATGGGAAAACGTTGTCAAAAAGCCAACAAGGAAGTAGCAGAAAAAAAACTGACAGTTGGAACTTTAGGTTACTCCCAATTCCTCATTTTTTTATTATTTTGCCCTGAAATTTGGCATGCAGCACCGGATGACGATTCTACGCGTCCATGCCAAATTTCAGCTCAGTACGTCCAGTCACTTTTGAGGTGTAGCCCCTCAAATACCATGCCCCCATCTCAGAAGTTCCCTATGGGAGAATTCCATTTGTACGATTCAGCCTTAATATAAGGGCACGACCGTGCCCTTATAATATGAGTATGTGGATATATGTATATCTTGAGGATTGAAATAGATAATCATATCATGTGTGGGATCATATTGTTCAGAGTCACGTAAACATTAATCTGGTGGGAATAAGAACATTATTATATATTACCTCATTAAGTTATTAATAATACCAGATTTATGTATGATTAATGTGATGGGTTTAACTGGTCATGGGGCGGGAACTCAGATGTAAACAACAGAAACCACATCTCAAGTCCTAGCCATCGCCCACTTCTTGAACTGACCAATGGTCCCCGGTGCACAGGATATGTCCCACCCCCGAACCAATGGAAGAAGAGCACACAGTGTCTATTGTATTATGTTTTGATCTACTGAATAAAGAGCGAGCTGCAGGCCAGGTCACTATCACAGACTCTAAACGCTATCTACCTGATGAGCGGAGGACTGGTCCAGGTTGCGCAAGCGAATATTCTCACGTATGTACATTGACTGTAGCCATTATTCTGTTGTAGATTTATCTTGTTAGCCTTGTAGTGTATAATCTGTATTGTTATCCCCTTTCAAATAATCCACTGTGGCGTTAGAACCCAGCGGTTAACTACAAATCGGTGTTGTGTTCTCATTTCCCTGCTAAGGTTTAAAGCGTATTACATTACCTAACTGTATAAGGTTTAAAAGTGTATTGATAAGGTGTGTACGTGCTGCGGGTACTTTGTACCGTCAGCGCTACATAAGGTTTAAGGTGTAACATCATTGCAGTGCTTTGCTGCATAAGGTTTAAAGTGTAATCACAAAAATTGCATTGTATTACGAATAAGGTTTAAAGTATATCAACTGAGTGTGTACGTGCTGTGTGTACTTTGTACCTCCAGCGCGGCATTTGTACGCAAAGTACGTACACGGGGCGGGACTCTGCATGCAAATAGCGTACGAAGTACGTAGCATGAGTATTAAGTCTAGCGGCCGCAGTGGCTCCATGGTAAAGGTGTGATTTAAGGTATAGCTTTGTGTTTTAAGGTAATATCGACATTATCAGCGGCTGCCGGGTGCGCTGACAGCAGCGGCGGGGGGCGCTGGGCTGCTGTGGGCTGCGGGGGGAGCTGGGCGGCTGCGTGCTGTGGGGGGGGGGGTCTGCCACGGCGGCAGTCGGAGGTGATGTCTGCGGCAGCGGGGGAGGCACTGCAGGGAGAGAGGTGCCTGACCAGGGGCGGCCGTCAAGGTACTACTCATCCCCGATCCCCGAAGCCCGCCGCACCGCTCCCTGTCTCCTCACCTCAATCCGACTTGTTTTCAAGCCGGATTGAGTTTGTCGGAAACGGGGCTAAAACCTGTCGGGAAAAACGGGGCCATAATGAATAGGTCGGAACCCCTTCCGACCTAAAACTGTCAGAAGCTAACGTCTTTCCGACAAGACGGCAGCTTCCGACAGTTATTGAATATACCTGTAAGTTGTTAATAGGTACATTACATTAATACATTATTTTCTCTATAGTCTTTAATGTAAAGCTTTAATTTTTTAAGGTGATTAATTTTTTCTATCTTTTGGAAACAATTTAATAAAGCTTCATTATAATTTTCTTTCAAGATCAAATCAATAATATTTTGATCCGTTGTAGTGGGGCCTCTAAAAGATGCACGGCCCGTAGTCTGATGACTACTCTGCCTGTTTGGTAACCCGGCACTGAGGCACCACACATGGCCTGCTTTTCCACCCATCATGGAGGCTTGCATCTGCTTAGGTTTTGGGTGAGGTTCGGCCACTTCTCTAGGTAGAGGCTTCCTGGTTGCTGCCACTTAGAGACTGAGGGGTATCCAGAATCTCCTTTGTTGCCTGAAATGGAAAGTGATCTCCTGGCCACAGGTAAACTAGAAAATCATTGTGTATAGATAATCCTAAATAGTCCAAGTAAGCTCCTTGGTAGTAAAATTTTCTCTTTAATAAGAGAGTCTGCTCCCGTGTCAAATAATTTTTTGTTTGGCAGTACGGATGGTGTAATGGTTGGCATTACTGCCTCACAGCACTGAGTTCATGGGTTCAATTCCCATTATAGCTCCAACTGTGTGGAGTTTGTATATTCTACCTGTACTCTGGTTTCCTCCCACAATCCAAAAAATAGGATTTTAATACCTACCGGTAAATCCTTTTCTCTTAGTCTGTAGAGGATGCTGGGGACACTTCAAGAACCATGGGGTATAGACGGGATCCGCAGGAGACATGGGCACTTTAAGACTTTGAAGGGGTGTGAACTGGCTCCTCCCTCTATGCCCCTCCTCCAGACTCCAGTTATAGGAACTGTGCCCAGGGAGACGGACATTTCGAGGAAAAGGATATATTGTTAAACTAAGGTGAGATACGTACCAGCTCACACCACAAACACGCCGTACAACATGGCATTTAACAGAACTCCAGTCAACGGCATGAACCATGTCAGCAACAGGCTGACTATAACAGAAACACAACCTGTGTGTAAACATAACTAATAACTGCAGATAGAGTCCGCACTGGGACGGGCGCCCAGCATCCTCTACGGACTAAGAAAAAAGGATTTAGCAGTAGGTATTAAAATCGATTTTCTCATACGTCCTAGAGGATGCTGGGGACACTTCAAGAACCATGGGGTTTATACCAAATCTCTAGAATGGGAGGGAGAGTGCGGATGACTCTGCAGCACTGATTGACCAAACATGAGGTCCTCATCAGTCAGGGTATCAAACTTGTAAAATTTCGCAAAAGTGTTTGAACCCGACCAAGTAGCTGCTCGGCAGAGTTGTAATGCCGAGACCCCCCAGGCAGCCGCCCAAGATGCGCCCACCTTCCTGGTAGAGTGGGCCTTCACTGATTTCGGTAATGGCAATCCAGCCATAGAATGAGCATGCTGAATTGTATTACAGATCCAGCGCGCAATAGTCTGCTTGGAAGCAAGCATCCCAATCTTGTTGGCAGCGTACAGGACAAACAGAGTTTCCGCTTTCCTAAGTTGAGCCGTTCTGGTGACATAAATCTTTAAGGCCCCGACAACATCGAGAGATTTTGACACCGCGAAGGCGTCAGTAGCCACCGGTACCACAATAGGCTGGTTCATGTGGAACGATGAAACCACCTTCGGCAGAAATTGTTGACGAGTCCTCAACTCCGCTATATCTTCATGGAAGATTAAATAAGGACTCTTGTGAGACAAAGCCGCAAACTCAGACACCCGCCTTGCGGATGCTAAGGCCAATAGCATGACCACTTTCCAAGTGAGACATTTCAACTCTACCTTCTGTAAAGGTTCAAACCAATGTGACTGAAGGAAATGCAACACCACGTTAAGAACCCATGGTGCCACTGGGGGCACAAATGGAGGTTGGATGTGCAAAACTCCTTTCACGAAAGTCTGAACTTCTGGAAGGGAGGCCAATTGTTTTTGAAAGAAAACCGATAAGACCGAAATTTGTACTTTAATCGAGCCTAACTTTAGGCCCGCATCCACACCTGCTTGCAGGAAATGGAGAAAACGCCCTAGCTGAAATTCTTCCGTAGGAGCCTTCTGGGATTCACACCAAGACACATATTTTCTCCAAATATGGTGATAATGTTTAGACGTTACTCCTTTTCTAGCGTGAAGAAGTGTGCGAATGACTTCACTGGGAATACCCTTTCAGGCTAGGATCCGGCGTTCAACCGCCAAGCCGTCAAACATAGCCGCGGTAAGTCGTGATATACGCATGGCCCCTGCTGTTACAGATCCTCTCATAGAGGAAGAGGCCAGGGATCTCTTATGAGTAATTCCTGAAGATCTGGATACCAAGCCCTCCTTGGCCAGTCCGGAACAATGAGTATCACCTGAACCTGTTCTTCTTATGATCTTTAGCACCTTTGGAATGAGTGGAAGCGGAGGGAACACATACACCGACTGAAACACCCATGGTGTCACCAGTGCGTCCACTGCTATTGCTTGAGGGTCCCTCGACCTGGAACAATATCTCTGAAGCTTCTTGTTGAGGCGAGACGCCATCATGTCTATTTGAGGAATTCCCCAAAGACTTGTCACTTCTGTGAAGACCTCTTGATGAAGACCCCACTCTCCTGGATGGAGATCGTGTCTGCTGAGGAAGTCTGCTTCCCAGTTGTCCACTCCTGGAATGAAGATTGCTGACAGAGCGCTTGTATGTCTTTCCACCCAGCGGAGAACCTTTGTGGCCTCTGCCATTGCCGCCCTACTCTTTGTTCCGCCCTGGCGGTTTATGTGCGCTACTGCTGTTATGTTGTCCGACTGTATTAGGACGGGCCGATTGCGAAGAAGACGTTCCGCTTGAAGAAGTCCGTTGTAAATGGCCCTTAACTCTACAACGTTTATGTGTAAACAAACTTCCTGGCTTGACCATTTTCCCTGGAAGGTTTCCCCCTGTGTGTCTGCTCCCCAGCCTCAGAGACTCGCATCCGTGGTTACTAGGATCCAGTCCTGGATCCCGAACCTGCGTCCCTCTAGGAGGTGAGAGCTGTGCAGCCACCACAGGAGTGAGATTCTGGTCTTGGAGAACAAGATTATTTTCAGGTGCATGTGCAGATGGGATCCGGACCACTTGTCCAATAGGTCCCACTGATACACTCTGGCATGGAATCTGCCAAATTGAATGGCCTCGTAGGCCGCCACCATCTTCCCCAGCAATCGAATGCATTGATGGATTGATACTCCCGCTAGTTTAAAAATTTGTTTGACCAAACTCTGAATTTCCAGAGCCTTCTCTTCTGGAAGAAAAACTCTCTGTAAATCCGTGTCCAGAATCATTCCCAAAAACGACAGCCGTTTCGTCGGATTTAGCTGTGACTTCGGCAAGTTCAGGAGCCAACCATGTTGCTGCAGAACTGTCAGGGAGAGCTCAATGTCCTGTTCCAGCTTGTCTTTGGATCTCGCCTTTATCAGGGGATCGTCCAAGTAAGGGATAATTGTGACTCCTTGTTTGCGAAGGAGAACCATCATTTCCGCCATTACCTTGGTGAAAATCCTCGGAGCCATGGACAAATGGCAATGTCTGAAATTGGTAATGACAATCCTGAATAGCAAACCTCAGGTAAGCCTGATGCAGAGGATATATGGGGACGTGTAAGTAGGCATCCTTTATGTCGACCGACACCATGAAATCCCCTTCCTCCAGACTGGAGATCACTGCTCAGAGAGATTCCATCTTGAATTTGAATTTTCTTAGGTAAAGATTGAGGGAATTTAGGTTCAGAATTGGTCTGACCGAGCCGTCCGGTTTCGAGACCACAAACAGGCTTGAATAAAAGCCTTCTCCCTGTTGTGACGGGGGAACCCTGATAACGACTTGATTTAGACACAACTTTTGTATTGCATCACATACAACCTTCCTGTCCGGAAGAGAAGCTGGTAAGGCAGATTTGAAAAATTGGTGAGGGGGAACGTCTTGAAACTCCAGTTTGTACCCCTGGGACACTATCTCTAAAACCCATGGGTCCAGGGCCGAACGAGCCCAGAAATGACTGAAGAGCTTGAGACGTGCCCCCACCGGTGTGGACTCCCACAGAGGAGCCCCAGCGTCATGCGGTGGATTTGGCAGAAGCCTGGGAGGACTTCTGCTCCTGGGAACCTGCCACAGCCGGAGATCTTTTACCTTTTCACCTTCCCCTATTAGTAAGGAAGGAATAACCTCAGCCTTTTTAGTATTTATTTGGCCGAAAGGACTGCATCTGAAAGTGGTGAGCTTTCTTTTGTTGTGGAGGAACATAAGGCAAAAATGACGACTTACCCGCGGTAGCCATAGATACCAGATCAGTGAGACCCTCACCAAACAAGACACTACCTTTATATTGGAGAGACTCCATAGCTTTCTTAGAGTCAGCATCAGCATTCCATTGATGAATCCACAATGCCCTCCTAGCTGAAATCGCCATGGCATTGGCTTTTGATCCCAAAATGCCAATATCTCTTGCCGCCTCCTTTAGGTAGGCCGCAGCATCCCTGATATAACTCAGAGTTAACAGGATGCTATCCTTATCTAGGGTATCTATATCAGATGACAAGTTCTCTGCCGACTTTTCGATAGCACTACTCACCCACGCAGATGCGATGGTTGGTCTGAGCAGTGTACCTGTGGTGATGGAAATGGATTTTAATGTATTTTCCTGTCTACGATACGCAGGATCCTTAAGGGCTGCCGTGTCAGGAGACGGTAAAGCCACCTTTTTAGACAACCGTGATAGAGCTTTGTCCACAATGGAGGATGACTCCCACTTTTCTCTATCCCCAGAGGGGAACGGATACGCCACCTGAATCCTTTTGGCAATCAGAAACTTTTTGTCAGGATTTCCCCACATTTTTTCAAACAGAGTATTCAGTTCATGAGAGGGAGTAAACGTTACCTCAGGTTTCTTTCCCTTAAACATACAGACCCTAGTATCAGGAACCGCAGGGTCTTCAGTGATATGGAACACGTCTTTTATTGCCACAATCATGTACTGAATGTTCTTTGCCAATTTTGGGTCTAATCTGGCATCAATATAGTCGACACTGGAGTCAATGCCCGTGTCGGTATCTGTGTCTGCCAACTGAGCAAACGAACATTTATGTGACCCCGAGGGGGTCTGAACCTGTGATAACACATCCTCCACAGATTTCTTCCATGCCTGGTTCTGAGAATCAGATCTATCTAATCTCTTATTAATAAGAGCCACATTAGCATTCAAGGCATTCAACACGTTTACCCAATCAGGAGTCGGCGGTGCCGACAGGGTCACTCCCACAGCCGTTTTTGTCCCTAACACAGTCTCCTCCTGGGAAGAGCACTCCGCCTCAGACATGTCGACACACGCGTACCGACACCCACAGACACAATGGGCAAAAAGGGGACAGACCCACAGTAAAGCCTGTCAGAGAAACACAGAGGGAGTTTGCCAGCTCACAACCCAGCGCTCAATCCCGGTTCTGAAACGTTAATATATAAAGCATCAGACCTGTAGCACTCTTATAATATTTATATTTGCACCAAATCAACTGTGCCCCCCCCCCCCCGTTTTGCACCCTGTTACTTGTACAGCAGTGTTGAGGAAGGACCAGCGTCTCTGCAGCTCAGTGAAGAGAAAATAGCGCTGAGGAGAGCTGTGAGGGCTAAGCCCCGCCCCCTTAATGGCGCGCTTCAGCCCCGCTATTTTTTCAATATAATCACACTGGCGGGGGTTAGAATTTTGTGTCTAAGCACTTAATTTCCACTTTGCCAGCCTTAATGAGGAGTTTTATGCTGCCCAGGGCGCCCCCCGCGCCCTGCACCCTGTAGTGCCGCTGAGTGTGGGAGCATGGCGCGCAGCGCGATCGCTGTGCGGTACCTCAGAAGCCGTCACTGAAGTCTTCTTTTCTTCTTCAACTCACCTGACTTCTGGCTCTGCAAGGGGGGTGACGGCGAGCTCTGGGAGTGAACCCCTAGGCGTACCTAGTGTTCCAAACCCTCAGGAGCGAATGGTGTCCTGTAGCCAAGAAGCAGAGCCTTTAAACTCACTAGAAGTAGGTCTGACTTCTCTCCCCTAAGTCCCATGATGCAGGGAGACTGGTGCCAGCAGTCCTCCCTGAAAATAAAAAACCTAACATAAAGTCTTTTCAGAGAAACTCAGTAGAGCTCCTCCAAGTGCATCCAGTCTGCCTGGGCACAATTCTAAAACTGGAGTCTGGAGGAGGGGCATAGAGGGAGGAGCCAGTTCACACCCCTTCAAAGTCTTAAAGTGCCCATGTCTCCTGCGGATCCCGTCTATACCCCATGGTTCTTGAAGTGTCCCCAGCATCCTCTAGGACGTATGAGAAATATACTGGTAGGTTAATTGTCTCCCATGCTCCAACTGCCTGCTGGCCTGAGCAGATTCATATGTCTTTCAGCCACGTGCTTCTGAGATTTGAGTTCCACTGTGCAACGTACAGTGGAAGCTTTCATCTGATCTGGCTACTGAGCACTTCCAGGTGCCTTTAGTCGGGAGCAGCGGCATAACATTGGCACAGTGTATGAAGTTTGTGCTCCATACACTGCCCGCCCTATCACCACCCTCCCCGGCATCCAGGGACATACACTACCCACCTTATACCACCCCATCCCCTTGTCCTCATAGACCTAAACCGCCCCCTGGCTGCAGGGTCCATACACTTTCCACCCTAAGACCCCACCACCATTCCTGGGGACATACACTACCCAACCTATGCCCCTTCCCAGCCCAAGTGATGTAGATTCCCCACCCTACCCCCCACACTTGAAACATACAGTACACACCCTGGCCCAGGGATATACACTAACCACACTACCCCCTTGCCCCAGGGACAAATACTACCTGCCCCTTGCCCAAGGGACATATATCACCTGCCCTGCTCCCCAGCCCCTAAGACATACAGTACAGTAGCCCTCCAGCCACAGTGGGTGCTGCCCTTCCTGTACAAAATTCTGCATTTTACACCCAGTCTCCGGACACATTTCTGTACTGGAGGATGGGGCAACATGTTCCTGTTCAGAGTGCTGCAGGTGCTTGCTATGCCTCTGCCCGGCGATGGACTACCTGGGAGACCTGCAATTACCTCTATGACAGTGGCCTGCAACACAATTGGGTCCGGCCCGATTCAGCCTGCAGCACCTGTGTTTGTACTGTTGCCAGCCTGGGCACCACAGTGATCACAATAAACTCAGGCTCCTGATAGCTCCTGTGCCAGGAGCTAAACAGACGAATATACATTGCTCCTGGGGAAGTGAAGATAAGCATGTCAGTAAGTACTGCAGACAGGTCTATCTTCTGTGGGGTACTAGGGAAATTATGTACGTATGTTTTATTTTTTTCCTGTTGGAGCCAATGTGTTTTATTTTTTGCCTGTGGGTGCCAATGTGTTTTTTTCTTTTCTTATTGAGGGCCAGTGTGTTTTTATTTTCCCCATCAGGGACCAGTGTGGTTTATTTTTTCCTGTCAGGGGCCAATGTGGTTTATTTTTTCCTGTCAGGGGGCCAATGTGTGTTATTTGCTTCCTATTGAGGCCAATGTGCTTGTTTTATTCCTTGGGGACCAATGTGTTTTATTGTTTTCTTTAGAGGCCAATGCATTTGTTTGTTTTCTTTGGTAGCCAATGTGTGTTTTTCCTGTGCAATGTTATTTGTCTGCGCATGCGTCTGAATTGTAATGAATAGATGTCCCGATGGTGTTTGTACAGAGTTAACAGAACAAAATGTAAGTTGCTCAAATCAATTAGGAAATACAATTCAGGTGCAAGAAAGGGAGGGGGTAGTCTAAGCTACAAATACATTGGGGATAAACCCCTGGTGTCCCCCAGCACACCAAACTGTACCTGTACCAAGACATGAAAGACTATATATAATTATATATATATGCATATAATAGAAATCCAGAGGTCTTAGTTACATACAGTTTGCAAACGTATGATAAGCCACCAGGCCCTGACAAGGCTCCTCTGATGCTTGTGGTCCCTAACTCTAGGTCTGGGCCCGGGGTGCAGAACCCCACAAAGCAGCGAAGGCCAGCTACCCCAGGGCCGCACAATGGTGGTCATTCCGAGTTGTTCGCTCGTTATTTTTTTTTCGCAACGGAGCGATTAGTCGCTAATGCGCATGCGCAATGTCCGCAGTGCGACTGCGCCAAGTAAATTTGCTATGCAGTTAGGTTTTTTACTCACGGCATTACGAGGTTTTTTCTTCGTTCTGGTGATTGTAATGTGATTGACAGGAAGTGGGTGTTTCTGGGCGGAAACTGGCCGTTTTATGGGAGTGTGTGAAAAAACGCTACCGTTTCTGCATACCTCCCAACTGTCCCGCTTTCAGCGGGACAGTCCCGCTATTCGGACCCTGTCCCGCTGTCCCACCCGCGGGCAGCAGTGTCCCGCGGGCGGGGGAGGCAGTTGGGAGAGCCTTTGATCACCCGCTGCTCTGCTCTGCAGAGCAGCCGGTGATCACTGAATACATGCTGTGCGCACGCGCACGGCATGCATTCAGTGCTAGGAGGGGAGCGGGGGCTGCCCAGCTGCTCGGGGAGCGCTGGCCACGCCCCCAAAAGGCAGGAAAATGCCCCGTTTGTCAAGGCCACGCCCACTCGGTGAGGCCACGCCCCCTTTTCGGATCGAGTCCCGACTTACTCAAACCGAAAGTTGGGAGGTATGGTTTCTGGGAAAAACGCGGGAGTGGCCAGAGAAACGGAGGAGTGTCTGGGGGAACGCTGGGTGTGTTTGTGACGTCAAACCAGGAACGAAACTGACTGAACTGATCGCAGTTGCCGAGTAAGTGTGGAGCTACTCAGAAACTGCTAAGAAGTGTCTATTTGCAATTCTGCTAATCTTTCGTTCGCAATTTTGATAAGCTAAGATTCACTCCCAGTAGGCGGCGGCTTAGCGTGTGCAAAGCTGCTAAAAGCAGCTTGCGAGCGAACAACTCGGAATGAGGGCCAATGCGAGAAGGTAAAGTGTTAGTATGTGTTAATAAAAGGAAAACAAAATCTATATACAAAAATTAATATACTAGTGAGAGTGTAATTAAAAGACCAAAAGGATTAATAAATGTGTTAAGGGGGGTGCTAAATAAGATCTTGCAGTGTGCTGCCCCAAAGCAGCCCAGTCCCACCAATCCAGGGGGACCTGCACCCCAGACCCGCCCCAGGTACTAATAATAATAATAATAATTCGAATTGAGAGCTAACTTACCTGAAGATACCCTCGGGATCTCCAAATGGCACTACAGAGTGCCATTTGTAGATCCCGGGGGTATCTTCAGGTAAGTTAGCTCTCAATTCGAATACATTTACTCAGATGCCATTATCATGTGGCATTATGTTATATTACCCAGAAGGGTTGTTATTATTATTATTAGTAGTACCTGGGGCGGGTCTGGGGTGCGGTTCCCCCTGCATTGGTGGGACTGGACTGCTTTGGGGTAGCACACTGCGAGATCTTATTTAGCACCCCCTTAACACATTTATTAATCCTTTTGGTCTTTTAATTACACTTTCACTAGTATATTAATTTTTGTATATAGATTTTGTTTTCCTTTTATTAACACATACTAACACTTTACCTTCTCGCATTGTGCTGCCCTGGGGTAGCTGGCCTTTGGTGGTTTGTGGAGTTCTGCACCCTGGGCCCAGACCTAGAGTTAGGGACCACGAGCATCAGAGGAGCCTTATCGGGGCCTGGTGGCTTATCATACGTTTGCAAACTGTATGTAACTAAGACCTCTGGATTTCTATTATATGTATATGTATATATATATATATATATATATATATATAGTCTTTCATGTCTTGGTACAGGTACAGCTCGGTGTGCTCGGGGACACCAGGGGATTATCCCCAATGTATTTCTAGTTTGTACAGAGTTGCAATACAGATTGAGATGCACGAACCAAGAAATGTATTAGAAATGTGTTGGACGTACTGTACCTTGGCTAATCAGATGCAGATGTAATGTAATATGGGTGTGTTATTGGAGTGACATGGACATGTTGCTGATAGAGATTGCATATAGAGATGCTGAATTGCTCACATTGGAGGCCAAACTCCGACAGATAATCTGCACCTAGCATAAGGCTGGTGAATGTTTCAATGGTGTGACTGATGGTGGCATCTAAAGATGCACAAAGCATGTTTGCAGCATCTGTAGACACTGACAGTGGGAGTGTCTGTCCTTGCACATTCGGACTCACGGATGTACACCAGGGAAAGGCTTTGTAGTGGCATTAACATAAAAACGGAACTGCAGCAAAAGACGCAAGGAATGACGCAAATGCATCAAACTCAGAATCAGGCTCTATGAGGACAGATCCCGCCCCCCACAGACATTGCCTCTATTAGGGCTGCTTCCATAAATTTCCTGGTCTGGTTTTCCATCCCAATCCCCTCCTTAAAGGACTTCCATCATCTAGTGCAGGCATTCCCAACCACGGTCCTCAAGGCACACTAACAGTGCAGGTTTCAGTGATATCCAGGCTTCAGCACAGGTGACTTAATTAGTAGCTCAGTTATTTTGATTTAACCATCTGTTCTGTAGCCTGGATATCACTAAAACCTGCACTGTTGGTGTGCCTTGAGGACCGTGGTTGGGAATGCCTGATCTAGTGACTGCTACAATCCTTTCTTTAAGACATCTGACTGTCACTACAACTGCCCTTACCAGTTGTTACATGAACTCCATCCTGGGTGTCTGATTATCCCATAACCACCTACATGTGTTTTCCTCTGTTTCCAACCCTATCTAATGTTCCACTCAACCCACTTACTGGCTGAACACCAACCTGTATTCCACTTCTGCCCTTACTGTCTTATCCTATCTCCCATCACCACCTTTATTCTGCCAACTTCACCAAGCAGCCCATCTTCCCCTTTCCTACTCCATTGCTACTTACCTTCACTACTATTTTGTACCACTCTCCCCTGAAATTTTTCCTCACTACCCTATTTTCCCCCTCTCTAATATTTCAGTATGTGCACTAATCCCATTCCTGCATCTCTCATGTACTTTACTCTTTTGCCTTTCTCGCTCCGCTACTCATCCCTTCACTAACAGTAGGCCTCCTACCTTATAATCCTCTCTTTCATCATGTGAATAATTTCCTTATACCTGTCTACTTTCCCTGGTTGTTAGCTACTCATATTATCCTCTTCCTCTCTTACCTCCTAATCATGCCTTCTGGTGACTTTGGCCCCATTCCATTTCTACTATCACTTCCTCCCCTGCCACAAAACATATCCTAATATTCTCTCTAACCTTGCACCTACTACCCCTCCATCTTCATTCCCAGTCCTGCTCTCCCCAAATTCCCTATCTCCTGGTCACTCTGGAACAATAGAATAGTCTGCATCAAACTAACTCCAATCCAAAGCCTTCTCTGCTTCACTTTCTCACTCCTTACTCATTTGATCCCTTACGAATACTTCGATCTCCACCTATGATACCTCCTTCCCTTATGCACTTTGATGGCACACTCTCTTTTGCTCATACTCCCTCGCACTAGTGTCCATCAATGTAATGGTGCAGATATCTTTCTATCTCCTGGCTGCGCCTACATTAACAACCCTGTTTGTCCCCCTCCTAGTTCCTAGACAACTTTGCTGCTTGGATCTCCGACTTCTATTCTACTAAACTACTTACCCCTATCAGTACTTCAGAATCTAAACTCATTACCCTTCCATCTCCAGTGCATATCACAAAGGATATCATCATCCACCTAAAATGGTAGTAACGCCCTTGACTTTGTCTTCTTCCATCTTTGCGACATCTTCAATTCAGTCTATCCTCTCTCTGACAAATCTATTTCCATTGTCCTACCCCTTACCTACCTGACCTCTGCCGAAAGACAAACACAGCAACCCAGAACCCCTCCTACATTTTTTTCCCCAATCCCATCCCAATGCTACCTTCTGCTTCTACAACACCACAGTTTCTGATGGTTGTGATGCTGAAGACCCAGCTACTCCACTTTGTCTCCACCACTTATGTTCTCCTAGCACCAATGTGAAGATCTGAATCGGACTAAATCCACTTTAAATGTATTATCTCTCTGTGTCTGGCACCACCTCCTTCCTCCCTTATTTATCTGTAGATGGTGTTCACATATTGTACTCTATGCAACATTTTTCCAAAGAATCCATCTCCAGGTAATTATTGCTCCCGTAGACACTCATGTCCAGTAGCCTGGCCAGACCCGAATATGGCAGTAAAGTGATTAAATTACTATTTTGCATTCGCCGGGTCAAGTTTTTTTCAAAGCCCATGTCCAGACATGTCATAAATGGTAAACAAATATTCTGCAACATTGAGCGATGAGGAATGTTACTTTTCAGGGTGTGGCCACAGTAATTATTAAACAAGTCCCTATAATATAAAGCACTGCGGAGAATGCTGATGTCAAATAAATAAATTGTAAAATTTAGCTAATAAAGATTATATGGAAAAATGCAAGTGGGAGAGGATCATGGTTAAAACAATCCACAGTCAGCTGCATCACTCTGAGGGAGATGCATAATTACTTGGCAACAGGGAGGGTAGAAGCTTCCTCTGTGCCCTAGGCAAAACTTCAGCCTAGCACCCCTCCTCCCAACAAGACCAACTTCCCAGCCCCTTGCACATTTACTTTGGTAAAAATAAAAAAAAGTTCTTACTGTACCTCCATCTGGCTGGTTGGCAAGGCTGCAGTCCAGAAATATTGATGTGTGGAACAGAACACTCTCCGTGCTCGGCTGCTGTTCAAGGAAAAAAAAAAAAAACGTATTGAATTTCAGAGCAAAGCAAAAAATAATTTATCACAATAATCCAGGAACAGACAGTTTTACAATTATTGGTTTTGGCCTGATTTATCAAGTAGCATTTTTCCAAAAATTTCAGTTTACTACATTTTCATTGGTGATTACAGAGGGGTAACCATCCTAAAAAAAATGTAATATAATAAAACTGCTGGTTGATAACGCACAGTAAAAAAAATCACAGAAAAACTGTGATTTAAAAAAATCTATGTGTTATGCCTGTGTACCTGCTTATTACATAAAATCAGAGGAAAAAACAAAATCTCAAACCTTATTCCTCACATGCCTTTTGCCCACCAGCTTTACTCTGACATGCACCTCTACTATGGATTCCAATCCCAAAATAATTTTGTGATTCCAGGATTACCAGGCTCTAATTTTGGGATCCCGGGATTATTATCATTATTTAGGATTAAGGAAAATTAATAAATAATTAGATTGAATAAAAGCATATTTTAAATATATTTTCTCCTGTCCTTTCAACCATCCACCTCCTCCATCCTGTCCTCTTTATTCCATCCATCTCCCATTTGCTATACTTTCTGCCGTCCACCACGCCCCTCCTGTCCTTTGCCATCCATCTCTCTCTCCTGTCCTCATTTTTTCATCCATCTCTACTATCCTGTGCTCTCTGCCATCCATCACCCCCTCATGTCAACTCTGCCATCCATTTCCCCTCTACTGTCCTCTCTGCCATCCAATTCCCCTCTAATGTCCTCTCTGCCATCCATCACCCCCTCCTGTCCTCTCTGCCATCCATTTCCCCTCTACTGTCCTCTCTGCTATCCATCACCCCCTCCTGTCCTCTCTGCCATCCATTTCCCCTCTACTGTCCTCTCTGCCATCCATCACCCCCTCCTGTCCTCTCTGCCATCCATCTCCCCTTAATGTCCTCTCTGTCATCCATCTCCTCCTAATGTCCTCTCTGCCATCCATCTCCCCCTAATGTCCTCTCTGCCATCCATCTTGCCCTCCTGTCCTCTCTGCCATCTATCTCCCCCTCATGTCCTTTCTGCCATCCATCTTGCCCTCCTGTCCTCTCTGCCATCCATCTCCCCCTAATGTCCTTTCTGCCATCCACCTTGCCCTCTACTGTCCTCTCTGCCATCCATCACACCCTCCTGTCCTCTCTGCCATCCATTTCCCCTTTACTGTCCTCTCTGCCATCCATCACCCCCTCCTGTCCTCTCTGCCATCCATCTCCCCCTAATGTCCTCTCTGCCATACATCTCCCCTTAATGTCCTCTCTGCCATCTATCTCCCCTTAATGTCCTCTCTGCCATCCATCTCCCCCTAATGTCCTCTCTGCCATCCATCTCCCCCTAATGTCCTTTCTGCCATCCACCTTGCCTTCCTGTAATCTCTGCCATCCATCTCCTCCTAATGTCCTCTCTGCCATCCATCTCCCCCTAATGTCCTTTCTGCCATCCACCTTGCCTTCCTGTCATCTCTGCCATCCATCTCCCCCTAATGTCCTCTCTGCCATCCATCTCCCCCTAATGTCCTCTCTGCCATCCATCTCCCCCTAATGTCCTTTCTGCTGTCCACCTTGCCCTCCTGTCCTCTCTGCCATCCATCTCCCCCTAATGTCCTCTCTGCCATCCATCTCCCTCCAATGTTCTCTCTGCCATCGATCTCCCCCTAATGTCCTCTTTGCAATCTATCTCACCCTAATATCCTCTCTGCCATCCAACTCCCCCTAATGTCCTTTCTGCCGTCCACCTTGCCCTCGTGTCCTCTCTGCATCCATCTCCCCCTAATGTCCCCTCTGCCATCCATCTCCCCCTAATGTCCTCTCTGCCATCCATCTCCCCCTAATGTCCTCTTTGCCATCCATCTCCCCCTAATGTCCTCTTTGCCATCCATCTCACCCTGTCCTCTCTGCCATCCATCTCCCCCTAATGTCCTCTCTGCCATCTATCTCCCCTTAATGTCCTCTCTGCCATCTATCTCACCCTAATGTCCTCTCTGCCATCCATCTTGCCCTCCTGTCCTCTTTGCCATCCATCTCCCCCTAATGTCCTTTCTGCTATCCACCTTGCCCTCCTGTTCTCTCTGCCATCCATCTCCCCCTAATGTTCTCTCTGCCATCTATCTCCCCCTAATGTCCTCTCTGCCATCTATCTCACCCTAATGTCCTCTTTGCCATCCATCTCACCCTAATGTCCTCTCTGCCATCCATCTTGCCCTCCTGTCCTCTCTGCCATCTCTCTCCCCCTCATGTCCTCTCTGCCATCCATCTTGCCCTCCTGTCCTCTCTGCCAACCATCTCCCCCTAATGGCCTTTCTGCCATCCACATTGCCCTCTACTGTCCTCTCTGCCATCCATCACCCCCTCCTGTCCTCTCTGCCATCCATTTCCCCTTTACTGTCCTCTCTGCCATCCATCACCCCCTCCTGTCTTCTCTGCCATCCATCTCCCCCTAATGTCCTCTCTGCCATCCATCTCCTCCTAATGTCCTCTCTGCCATCCATCTCCCCCTAATGTCCTCTCTGCCATCCATCTCCCCTTAATGTCCTCTCTGCCATCCATCTCCCACTAATGTCCTCTCTGCCATCTATCTCCCCTTAATGTCCTCTCTGCCATCCATCTCCCCCTAATGTCCTCTCTGCCATCTATCTCCCCCTCATGTCCACTCTGCCATCCATCTTGCCCTACTGTCCTCTCTGCCATCCATCTCCCCCTAATGTCCTTTCTGCCATCCACCTTGCCCTCTACTGTCCTCTCTGCCATCCATCACCCCCTCCTGTCCTCTCTGCCATCCATTTCCCCTTTACTGTCCTCTCTGCCATCCATCACCCCCTCCTGTCCTCTCTGCCATCCATCTCCCCCTAATGTCCTCTCTGCCATCCATCTCCCCTTAATGTCCTCTCTGCCATCCATCTCCCCCTAATGTCCTCTCTGCCATCTATCTCCCCTTAATGTCCTCTCTGCCATCCATCTCTTCCTAATGTCCTCTCTGCCATCCATCTCCCCATAATGTCCTTTCTGCCATCCACCTTGCCTTCCTGTCCTCTCTGCCATCCATCTCCCCCTAATGTCCTCTCTGCCATCCATCTCCCCTTAATGTCCTCTCTGCCATCTATCTCCCCTTAATGTCCTCTCTGCCATCCATCTCCCCCTAATGTCCTCTCTGCCATCTATCTCCCCCTAATGTCCTCTTTGCCATCCATCTCACCCTAATATCCTCTCTGCCATCCATCTCCCCCTAATGTCCTTTCTGCCGTCCACCTTGCCCTCCTGTCCTCTCTGCATCCATCTCCCCCTAATGTCCCCTCTGCCATCCATCTCCTCCTAATGTCCTCTCTGCCATCCATCTCCCCCTAATGTCCTCTCTGCCATCCATCTCCCCTTAATGTCCTCTCTGCCATCCATCTCCCCCTAATGTCCTCTCTGCCATCCATCTCCCCTTAATGTCCTCTCTGCCATCCATCTCCCCCTAATGTCCTCTCTGCCATCTATCTCCCCTTAATGTCCTCTCTGCCATCCATCTCTTCCTAATGTCCTCTCTGCCATCCATCTCCCCATAATGTCCTTTCTGCCATCCACCTTGCCTTCCTGTCCTCTCTGCCATCCATCTCCCCCTAATGTCCTCTCTGCCATCCATCTCCCCTTAATGTCCTCTCTGCCATCCATCTCCCCCTAATGTCCTTACTGCTGTCCACCTTGCCCTCCTGTCCTCTCTGCCATCCATCTCCCCCTAATGTCCTCTCTGCCATCCATCTCCCTCTAATGTCCTCTCTGCCATCCATCTCCCCCTAATGTCCTTTCTGCTGTCCACCTTGCCCTCCTGTCCTCTCTGCCATCCATCTCCCCCTAATGTCCTCTCTGCCATCCATCTCCCCCTAATGTCCTCTCTGCCATTCATCTCCCCTTAATGTCCTCTCTGCCATCTATCTCCCCTTAATGTCCTCTCTGCCATCCATCTCCCCCTAATGTCCTCTCTGCCATCTATCTCCCCCTAATGTCCTCTTTGCCATCCATCTCACCCTAATATCCTCTCTGCCATCCATCTCCCCCTAATGTCCTTTCTGCCGTCCACCTTGCCCTCCTGTCCTCTCTGCATCCATCTCCCCCTAATGTCCCCTCTGCCATCCATCTTCCCCTAATGTCCTCTCTGCCATCTATCTCCCCCTAATGTCCTCTTTGCCATCCATCTCACCCTAATGTCCTCTCTGCCATCCATCTCCCCCTAATGTCCTCTCTGCCATCTATCTCCCCCTAATGTCCTCTCTGCCATCTACCTCACCCTAATGTCCTCTCTGCCATCCATCTTGCCCTCCTGACCTCTCTGCCATCCATCTCCCCCTAATGTCCTTTCTGCCATCCACCTTGCCCTCCTGTTCTCTCTGCCATCCATCTCCCCCTAATGTCCTCTCTGCCATCTATCTCCCCCTAATGTCCTCTCTGCCATCTATCTCGCCCTAATGTCCTCTTTGCCATCCATCTCACCCTAATGTCCTCTCTGCCATCCATCTTGCCCTCCTGTCCTCTCTGCCATCTATCTCCCCCTCATGTCCTCTCTGCCATCCATCTTGCCCTCCTGTCCTCTCTGCCATCCATCTCCCCCTAATGTCCTTTCTGCCATCCACCTTGCCCTCTACTGTCCTCTCTGCCATCCATCACCTCCTCCTGTCCTCTCTGCCATCCATTTCCCCTTTACTGTCCTCTCTGCCATCCATCACCCCCTCCTGTCCTCTCTGCCATCCATCTCCCCCTAATGTCCTCTCTGACATCCATCTCCTCCTAATGTCCTCTCTGCCATCCATCTCCCCCTAATGTCCTCTCTGCCATCCATCTCCCCCTAATGTCCTTTCTGCCATCTATCTCCCCTTAATGTCCTCTCTGCCATCCATCTCCCCTTAACCCCCTAATGTCCTTTCTGCCATCCACCTTGCCTTCCTGTCCTCTCTGCCATCCATCTCCCCCTTATGTCCTCTCTGCCATCCATCTCCTCCTAATGTCCTTTCTGCCATCCACCTTGCCTTCCTGTCCTCTCTGCCATCCATCTCCCCCTAATGTCCTCTCTGCCATCCATCTCCCCCTAATGTCCTCTCTGCCATCCATCTCCCCCTAATGTCCTTTCTGCTGTCCACCTTGCCCTCCTGTCCTCTCTGCCATCCATCTCCCCCTAATGTCCTCTCTGCCATCCATCTCCCTCTAATGTCCTCTCTGCCATCTATCTCCCCCTAATGTCCTCTCTGCCATCCATCTCCCCCTAATGTCCTCTCTGCCATCTATCTCCCCTTAATGTCCTCTCTGCCACCCATCTCCCCTTAACCCCCTAATGTCCTTTCTGCCATCCACCTTGCCTTCCTGTCCTCTCTGCCATCCATCTCCCCCTAATGTCCTCTCTGCCATCCATCTCCCCCTAATGTCCTTTCTGCCATCCACCTTGCCTTCCTGTCCTCTCTGCCATCCATCTCCCCCTAATGTCCTCTCTGCCATCCATCAACCCCTAATGTCCTCTCTGTCATCCATCTCCCCCTAATGTCCTGTCTGCTGTCCACCTTGCCCTCTACTGTCCTCTCTGCCATCCATCACCCCCTCCTGTCCTCTCTGCCATCCATCACCCCCTCCTGTCCTCTCTGCCATCCATTTCCCCTTTACTGTCCTCTCTGCCATCCATCACCCCCTCCTGTCCTCTCTGCCATCCATCTCCCCCTAATGTCCTCTCTGCCATCCATCTCCCCCTAATGTCCTCTCTGCCATCTATCTCCCCCTAATGTCCTCTTTGCCATCCATCTCACCCTAATGTCCTCTCTGCCATCCATCTCACCCTAATGTCCTCTTTGCCATCCATCTACCCCTAATGTCCTCTCTGCCATCCATCTCCCCCTAATGTCCTCTCTGCCATCTATCTCCCCCTAATGTCCTCTCTGCCATCCATCTCCCCCTAATGTCCTTTCTGCCGTCCACCTTGCCCTCCTGTCCTCTCTGCATCCATCTCCCCCTAATGTCCCCTCTGCCATCCATCTCCCCCTAATGTCCTCTCTGCCATCTATCTCACCCCAATGTCCTCTCTGCCATTCATCTTGCCCTCCTGTCCTCTCTGCCATCCATCTCCCCCTAATGTCCTTTCTGCCATCCACCTTGCCCTCCTGTTCTCTCTGCCATCCATCTCCCCCTAATGTCCTCTCTGCAATCTATCTCCCCCTAATGTCCTCTCTGCCATCTATCTCCCCTTAATGTCCTGTCTGCCATCCATCTCCCCCTAATGTCCTCTCTGCCATCCATCTCCCCCTAAAGTCCTCTCTGCCATCTATCTCGCCCTAATGTCCTCTTTGCCATCCATCTCACCCTAATGTCCTCTCTGCCATCCATCTCCCCCTAATGTGCTTTCTGCCGTCCACCTTGCCCTCCTGTCCTCTCTGCCATCCATCTCCCCCTAATGTCCTCTCTGCCATCTATCTCCCCCTAATGTCCTCTTTGCCATCCATATCACCCTAATGTCCTCTCTGCCATCTATCTCACCCTAATGTCCTCTCTGTCGTCCACCTTGCCCCTCTGTCCACTCTGCTGTCCATCTCCCCCTCTTGTCCTCTCTGACATCATCTCCTCCCTCCTGTCCTCTTTCTTTCATCTATCTCCCATCTCCTCTGAGAAGTTATGGGGAGGGGTGTATGATGCCCCACAGTTTGTTTGGCTGGGTGGGGGGTACATATAAAAAATGAAATACCTATATACTGTAGTGTCACATGGGAAGGGGGGTCACTAAAATAGTGGAGGCTCATTGACATTGGAAGTGAGGTTGGGTGGGGGCTGTGCCCTAGGGATCTAGTACCAGTAGGGGTGGGGGTGATAATATTGGGGAATAGTTTGCCACTGAGGGGGGCTATTTCTGCTTGGGGGAGGGACGTATTTTACACTGGGGACATATGGACATGGGAGTGGGATGCAATATACCCTCTAAGCAGGCCCGGCACTACCCGCTCAGCGAAGGGATGCAGTGCAGGGAGGCGCTGGGATGGACAGGCGATTCCCCTGCTCTGCATCCCTTCCCTGCTGTGCCATCCTGTCCTCCCTGCTGCTGCTGCCAGCTGCTGTGCCTGTCACTGTATGACAGGCACTGGCAGTGGCACCTGCAGCATGAAAAATCCCCCCCCCCTCACCTGTGTGACAGGCAGCGCTGTGTATGGGACAGAAGGGGGCGGGGCTACATGGTCCAGAAGGGGGCGGAGCTACACGGACCAGGCTGCTCTACAGAGGGAGACTGGCTTAGGTAAGTGGAGGGTGAGAGAAGTTTGTGTGTGTATATATGTGTGAATTGTGTGTGTGTGTGTGTGTGTGTGTGTGTGTGTGTGTGTGTGTGTGTGTGGTATGTCTGTGTGCGCGCTTTATGGACGCTACTACTGGGGGGGGCATTACGTATAACGACGCTACTACTGGGGGGAATTACATGTAAGGATGCTACTACTACTGGGGGGGCATTACGTATAAGGACGCTACTACTACAGGGGGGCATTACGTGTAACAACGCTACTACTGGGGGGCCATTACGTGTAAGGACCCTACTACTACTGGGAGGGGGGCATTACGTATAAGGACGATACTACTACTTGGGGGCATTATGTATAAGGATGCTACTATTACAGGGGGGGCATTACGTATAACAATGCTACTACTACTGGGGGGAGGGCATTACGTATAAGGATGCTACTACTGGGGGCGCATTACGTATAAGGACGCTACTACTACTGGGGGTGCACTACGTATAAGGACGCTACTACTACGGGGGGGAAATTACGTATAAGGACACTTCTACTACTAGGGGGGAATTACGTATAAAGACGCTTCTACTACTGGGGGTGCACTACGTATAATGACGCTACTACTACTGGGGGGGGGGCATTACAAATAAGGACGCTTCTACTACTGGGGGTGCACTACGTATAAGGACGCTACTACTACTGTGGGTGCATTATGTATAAGGATGCTACTACTACTGGGGGGGCATTATGTATAAAGATGCTACTACTACTGGGGTGCATTACATATAAGGACGCTACTACTACGGGTGGGGCATTACGTATAAGATGAATAAGATTGTGCTACATTGTGGAGTAATTTTAAATGGGGGTACTATTGTGTGGCCATGCCCCTTACTTGTGAGACCCCACCCCTTTTCCTGGCGTGCGCCAAAGGAATATGGGAAGACGAAAATTTATAGTTTGCAGGGGCGCGCCGAACACCCTAGCACCGGCCCTGCCTCTAAGTATGCATTCTTTTAATAAAAATTATTTTAAAAATACATTTAAATCTTTATTAAACTAAAAAAAATAAAAAAAATGACTGAACGGTTTTTGGAAAAAATTTAAGTGGTCAAAACTGTATTTCTAGCTTTCTCATAGAATTCTGCAATTTTTGTATTTTTATGTATTTTGTAAGACATTGGGTCTGATAGTGTGGAGGTGTACATACTTACATGTCACAGACCACACCCACACAGCACTGACCACACTCACACAGCACTGGTCACAGCTCCTCCCCTTCTCAGTATAGGCTCGTAAAACATTTTCAGCCCCAGGCCCATGTGGTCCTTCATCCGGCCCTGACAGTACCAACCTCACCATTGTATCGACGGCTGCTGCATATCTCCGGAGTCAGGGGAGCAGTCACTGCCCATGGATAGCAGGCAGAAAAGGATGAGTTGGGGGAATGTACAAGGACCAATAGACAGATTATTGGTGGAAGGTTGCTGTAACCAGAAGTGTAGCGTGTAGCCATGGCACCTGGAGCAAGCTCATGTCACGGTGCCCGCCCCCCCATATATACTCAAACACATACCCATATACACATTACACCAGGTAGCCCCATATACACGTTACACCACGTAGCCCCATATACACATTGCAGCAGGAAGCCCCAAATACACATTGCGGCAGGTAGCCCCATATACACATTGCGGCAGGTAGCCCCATATACACATTGCGGCAGGTAGCCCCATATACACATTGCGGCAGGTAGCCCCATATACACATTGCGGCAGGGAGCCCCATATACAAATTGCGGCAGGTAGCCCCATATACACATTGCGGCAGGGAGCCCCATATACACATTGCGGCAGGTAGCCCCATATGCACATTGCAGCAGGTAGCCCCATATACACATTGTGGCAGGTAGACCCATATACACATTGCGCTAGGTAGCCCTTATCTTCACAATTTGCTAGGTAGACAGGAAACAGTGAGAGTGTGTGTGTCTCACACTCCCTGCAGCTCTGGGACTCCCCGCAGCTTCATGACTCCCCACTCCCCGCAGCCCAGGGACACGCCACTCCGCACCTCCACTCCCCGCAGTGATGGGCAGGGGTGTATCTAGGGGTTTGAGCGCCCCTGGCAAAGTAAGAGACTGCCATATTTTAAATAGAAACAAAACGCGTGTAAAAAAGTGGCATGGTCTCTTGGGGAAGGGAAGTGTCCATGCAATAGTACACCAAATTGAAATCACACAACACAGTAGTGTCCACAGTAGTGTCCTTTCCTCACATTACACGACACACTTGAGCCAAGGGCTTAGTTACATTATGCTACACCGTAGTATGCCTTATATATATAATGCCACACAGCAGTGCCACTTACACATTGTAGTAGTGTACATACATATATTGTTTTCCATGTTTTTCCTGTTTTCACTCCCCCACTCCTGCTTCCTGCTTCACATCGGTAAACAGTCAAAGCAGAAAGAGCTATAGCGTCATGATCCGTGCCGCTATAATACATCACCCAGCAAGTGAAAACATTTCTGAAAAAAAATATTTATACATGATTACTAGTGATGAGCGGGTTCGGATCCTCGGGATCCGACCCCCCCGAACTTCACCTATTTTACACGGGTCCGAGGCAGCCTCGGATCTTTCCACCTTGCTCGGTTAACCCGAGCGCGCCCGAACGTCATCATCCCGCGGTCGGAATCTCGCGAGATTCGAATTCTATATAAGGAGCCACGCGTCGCCGTCATTTTTCACTCGTGCATTGGAGATGATCGTGAGAGGACGTGGCTGGCGTCCTCTCAGTTTCTATGTTCAGTGGGCTGCAAATATCTGTGCTCAGTGTGCTGCAAGTGCAAATATCTACGTTCTCTGCCTGAAAAACGCTCCATATCTGTGCTCAGTGTGCTGCAAATATCTGTGCTCAGTGTGCTAATTGCTTTATTGTGGGGACTGGGGACCAGCAGTATTATATAGTAGGAGGACAGTGCAGAGTTTTGCTGACCAGTGACCACCAGTATTATACGTTCTCTGCCTGAAAAACGCTCCATATCTGTGCTGCATTGTAGTATATAGTAGGAGGACAGTGCAGAATTTTGCTGACCACCAGTATAACTATATATATAGCAGTACGGTACAGTAGTCCACTGCTCTACCTCTGTGTCGTCAAGTATACTATCCCATCCATACCTGTGGTGCATTTCAGTTTTGCACAGTTTGCTGACCACCAGTATATATAATATATAGCAGTACGGTACAGAAGGCCACTGCTCTACCTACCTCTGTGTCGTCAAGTATACTATCCATCCATACCTGTGGTGCATTTCAGTTTTGCACAGTTTGCTGACCACCAGTATATATAATATATAGCAGTACGGTACAGTAGGCCACTGCTCTACCTACCTCTGTGTCGTCAAGTATACTATCCATCCATACCTGTGGTGCATCTCAGTTTTGCACAGTTTGCTGACCACCAGTATATATAATATATAGCAGTACGGTACAGTAGGCCACTGCTCTACCTACCTCTGTGTCGTCAAGTATACTATCCATCCATACCTGTGGTGCATTTCAGTTTTGCACAGTTTGCTGACCACCAGTATATATAATATATAGCAGTACGGTACAGTAGGCCACTGCTCTACCTACCTCTGTGTCTTCAAGTATACTATCCATCCATACCTGTGGTGCATTTAAGTTTTTGTGACCAGTATATATAGTAGTAGGCCATTGCTATTGATAAATATATTACTGGCATCCAAAAATGTGGAGGGTAAAATAGGGAAAGATCAAGATCCACTTCCACCTTGTGCTGAAGCTGCTGCCACTAGTCATGGCCGAGACGTTGAAATGCCATCAACGTCGTCTGCCAAGGCCGATGCCCAATGTCATAGTAGAGAGCATGTAAAATCAAAAAAACAAAAGTTCAGTAAAATTACCCAAAAATCAAAAATAAAATTGTCTGAGGAGAAGCGTAAACTTGCCAATATGCCATTCACGACACGGAGTGGCAAGGAACGGCTGAGGCCCTGGCCTATGTTCCTCATGACTAGTGGGTCAGCTTCACATGAGGATGGAAGCACTCATCCTCCTGCTAGAAAACTTAAAAGACTTAAGATGGCAAAAGCACAGCAAAGAACTGTGCGTTCTTCTAAATCACAAATCCCCAAGGAGAGTCCAATTGTGTTGGTTGCGATGCATAACCTTCCCAACACTGGACGGGAAGAGGTGGCGCCTTCCACCATTTGCACGCCCCCTGCAAGTGCTGGAAGGAGCACCCGCGGTCCAGTTCCTGATAGTCAAATTGAAGATGTCACTGTTGAAGTACACCAGGATGAGGATATGGGTGTTGCTGGCGCTGGGGAGGAAACTGACAAGGAGGATTCTGATGGTGAGGTGGTTTGTTTAAGTCAGGCACCCGGGGAGACACCTGTTGTCCGTGGGACGAATATGGCCATTGACATGCCTGGTCAAAATACAAAAAAAATCACCTCTTCGGTGTGGAATTATTTCAACAGAAATGCGGACAACTGGTGTCAAGCCGTGTGTTGCCTTTGTCAAGCTGTAATAAGTAGGGGTAAGGACGTTAACCACCTAGGAACATCCTCCCTTATACGTCACCTGGACCGCATTCATCAGAAGTCAGTGACAAGTTCAAAAACTTTGGGTGACAGCGGAAGCAGTCCACTGACCACTAAATCCCTTCCTCTTGTAACCAAGCTCCTGCAAACCACATCACCAACTCCCTCAGTGTCAATTTCCTCCTTAGGAAAGCCAATAGTCCGACAGGCCATGTCACTGTCAAGTCTGACGAGTCCTCTCCTGCCTGGGATTCCTCCGATGCATCCTTGAGTGTAACGCCAACTGCTGCTGGCGCTGCTGTTGTTGCTGCTGGGAGTCGATCGTCATCCCAGAGGGGAAGTCGGAAGACCACTTGTACTACTTCCAGTAAGCAATTGACTGTCCAACAGTCCTTTGCGAGGAAGATCAAATATCACAGCAGTCATCCTGCTGCAAAGCGGATAACTCAGGCCTTGGCAGCCTGGGTGGTGTCAAACGTGTTGCCGGTATCCACCGTTAATTCACAGGGAACAAGAGAATTGCTTGAGGTACTGTGTCCCCGGTACCAAATACCATCTAGGTTCCACTTCTCTAGGCAGGCGATACCGAGAATGTACACAGACGTCAGAAAAAGAGTCACCAGTGTCCTAAAAAATGCAGTTGTACCCAATGTCCACTTAACCACGGACATGTGGACAAGTGGAGCAGGGCAGACTCAGGACTATATGACTGTGACAGCCCACTGGGTAGATGTATGGCCTCCCGCAGCAAGAACAGCAGCGGCGGCACCAGTAGCAGCATCTCGCAAATGCCAACTCGTTCCTAGGCAGGCTACGCTTTGTATCACCGCTTTCCATAAGAGGCACACAGCTCACAACCTCTTTCGGAAAATGAGGAACATCATCGCAGAATGGCTTACCCCAATTGGACTCTCCTGGGGATTTGTGACATCGGATAATGCCACCAATATTGTGCGTGCATTACATCTGGGCAAATTCCAGCACGTCCCATGTTTTGCACATACATTGAATTTGGTGGTGCAGAATTATTTAAAAAACGATAGGGGCGTGCAAGAGATGCTGTCGGTGGCCCGAAGAATTGCGGGCCACTTTCGGCATTCAGCCACCGCGTGCCGAAGACTGGAGCACCAGCAAACAGTCCTGAACCTGCCCTGCCATCATCTGAAGCAAGAGGTGGTAACGAGGTGGAATTCAACCCTCTATATGCTTCAGAGGATGGAGGAGCAGCAAAAGGCCATTCAAGCCTATACAATTCAGCACGATATAGGAGGTGGAATGCACCTGTCTCAAGCGCAGTGGAGAATGATTTCAACGTTGTGCAAGGTTCTGCTGCCCTTTGAACTTGCCACACGTGAAGTCAGTTCAGACACTGCCAGCCTGAGTCAGGTCATTCCCCTCATCAGGCTTTTGCAGAAGAAGCTGGAGACATTGAAGGAGGAGCTAAAACAGAGCGATTCCGCTAGGCATGTGGGACTTGTGGATGGAGCCCTTAATTCGCTTAACCAGGATTCACGGGTGGTCAATCTGTTGAAATCAGAGCACTGCATTTTGGCCACCGTGCTCGATCCTAGGTTTAAAACCTACGTTGTATCTCTCTTTCCGGCAGACACAAGTCTGCAGAGGTTCAAAGACGTGCTGGTGAGAAAATTGTCAAGTCAAGCGGAACGTGACCCGTCAACAGCTCCTCCTTCACATTCTCCCGCAACTGGGGCTGCGAGGAAAAGGCTAAGAATTCCGAGAACACCCGCTGGCGGTGATGCAGGGCAGTCTGGAGCGAGTGCTAACATCTGGTCCGGACTGAAGGACCTGCCAACGATTACTGACATGTCGTCTACTGTCACTGCATATGATTCTGTCACCATTGAAAGAATGGTGGAGGATTATATGAGTGACCGCATCCAAGTAGGCACGTCAGACAGTCCGTACGTATACTGGCAGAAAAAAGAGGCAATTTGGAGGCCCTTGCAGAAACTGGCTTTATTTTACCTAAGTTGCCCCCCCCCCCCTCCAGTGTGTACTCCGAAAAAGTGTTTAGTGCAGCCGCTCACCTTGTCAGCAATCGGCGTACGAGGTTACTTCCAGAAAATGTGGAGAAGATGATGTTCATCAAAATGAATTATAATCAATTCCTCCGTGGAGACATTCACCAGCAATTGCCTCCAGAAAGTACACAGGGACCTGAGATGGTGGATTCCAGTGGGGACGAATTAATAATCTGTGAGGAGGGGGATGTACACAGTGAAGGGGGTGAGGAATCGGACGATGAGGAGGAGGTGGACATCTTGCCTCTGTAGAGCCAGTTTGTGCAAGGAGAGATTGATTGCTTCTTTTTTGGTGGGGGCCCAAACCAACCAGTCATTTCAGTCACAGTTGTGTGGCAGACCCTGTCGCTGAAATGATGGCATTGTTAAAGTGTGCATGTCCTGTTTATACAACATAAGGGTGGGTGGGAGGGCCCAAGGACAATGCCATCTTGCACCTCTTTTTTCTTTCATTTTTCTTTGCATTATGTGCTTTTTAGGGATTATTTTTTGAAGTGCCATCCTGTCTGACACTGCAGTGCCACTCCTAGATGGGCCAGGTGTTTGTGTCGGCCACTTGGGTCGCTTAGCTTAGTCGCACAGCTATCTCATTGCGCCTCTTTTTTTTCTTTTCATCATGTGCTGTTTGGGGACTATTTTTTAAATCAACCATCCTGTCTGACACTGCAGTGATACTCCTAGATGGGCCAGGTGTTTGTGTCGGCCACTTGGGTCGCTTAGCTTAGTCATCCAGCGACCTCGGTGCAAATTTTAGGACTAAAAATAATATTGTGAGGTGTGAGGTGTTCAGAATAAACTGGAAATGAGTGTAAATTATGGTTATTGGGGTCAATAATACTATGGGATCAAAATGACCCCCAAATTCTATGATTTAAGCTGTTTTTGAGTTTTTTTTGTAAAAAAAACAACCGAATCCAAAACACACCCGAATCCGACAAAAAAATTTCAGGGAGGTTTTGCCAAAACGCGTCCGAATCCAAAACACGGCCGCGGAACCGAATCCAAAACCAAAACACAAAACCCGAAAAATTTCCGGTGCACATCACTAAGATTACGTTAACCTATAGAAGCCTATGGGCTTCTCTCAGCATCAGATGCTGTCAGAGGGATCCGATCAGATGTCCAGGGAAGGGAGCACATAACGAAGGACAGCTCTTATCAGAAGAGCTGGCCTTCGCAATTCCAAAAGCATATGTTAGTGCATATGCGATTGGTATCGTTGCGATGTCCTGCGATGTGTGTCGGGATGTACACCGCAAGGTTAGTACATTCTGCCCGCAGTGAGAAGCATGCCAGGCAGTGCCAGATTAAGGACCACATGGGAGAGAGAGGAAGACAGTGAGAGAGAGAGAGAGAGAGACTGAAGGGGGAGAGGAGAGAGAAAGGGGAGAAGGGGGGAGACGCAGAGAGAGAGAGAGATGAGGTGAGACAGAGAAAAGGGGGAGACACAGAGTGTGGAGAGGAGAGAGAGACAGGAGAGAGAAAGAGAAGGGAGGGGACAGAGAAGGGGAAGAGGTGAGAGTGAAAGAGGGGGGAGAGAGAGGGAGAGCGATATCGGGAGATAGAGGGAGAGGGGAGAGAACGTGGAGAAAGACAGAGAAAGAAAGGAGAGACAGAGAGAGAAAGAAGGGGGAGACAGAGAGAAAGAGAAAGATGGGGGAGGCAGAGAGAGAGAGAGAAGGGGGGACCCAGAGGTAGAGAGAGAAGGGGTAGGCAGAAAGAGAGAAGGGAGGAGAGAGAAAGAGGGAAGAAGTGTGCGTGAGAGAGAGAGAGGGTTGAGACAGGCATATCTATCCCCCCCCCCCTATCAGTTCAGACAGAACTATGTACTTCCTCCCTCACCCCCTTACAGGTGTACCTTTGGTAGCAGCGGGTCCCCTGTCATCAGCGCCGCAGAAGCGGGTCCCCGCCATATGGTTTTCACGCCGGGTCTGGTCACTAGATAGTGAAGTTGATACCTGGCAACAGAAGCTAGAAGGAGCTAAGAGCAGAGGAGGGAGAGGAAACGTGAGGGAAGGGGAAGGTGCTGGAACACCTCTTTGTCACACAGCTACCTCATTGCACCTCTTTGTTTTGTTTCGGCCCATGGCCGGCCTCTGCCCTTTCACATTGCACAAATAACCCGGTATCGACTCGGCATATTGGCTATGGCAACCGACCTTGCATATTGCCGGGTTGAGAAGCCAACGCAGAAGCTCCAATGCCGGATCCCACCAGGGAAGGACCCGTTTCCAATTCCCGGGTGGGATCTGGCATTGGAGACCTGAAAGGGGTATTAGCGCTGGATGATGGATCTGCCACATGATGCCGGTGGAGTGTATGTCGGTACTAAGTGGGGTTGAGGGGATAAGGCAGTGAGTAGGCGGGGCTTCAGATGGCAACTGATAGTGACAGAAAAATAATTTCTTGTTTAACAGCACCGTCTGGGCCTATTTTCATGGGGGGCCTGGAGCTGCAGCTCCACCCGCCCAATTGTTAATGCGACCCCGATGCCAGTAGATTAGGTCTTTTTGTCAGGTGACCCACACACATATTTATCATAGTGAAACCCAGCCAGCATACAGCTTTAGGTATTAGTGCCTATTACACAATGCTATACTATAGGCAGCCTGTTCCCCATGTTATTACATACATCACACAGCACATGGATTGAGGGTAAATACCGGCAGTGCACTGCAACCTAATGTATACAGTATAATGTGCTACTGAGCGTTCCTGTGCACCAGTGGTGGAGGGTCCCCGGGTGAGACCACGGGCAGCAGGTTTGGTGATGTGGGAGAACATGCAGGGGAATCAGCAGGCAGCAGCTTCCAGTGACTCCAACAGCAGCAGCGGCATAGAGCACTAGTAGACAGTGTGAGGGGGCGGCTCTATATAGTGCCTGACGACACACGTGACCATTCCAGCTAAATGCCAATTGTCGCCGACAGGACCTGCTCCCTGCAGCGTCGGGACCTGCTCGCCGCAGCGCTGGGTACCGCTCTTCCGCGCCCTGCAGCGCCGGTACCCACCAGCACCGGCTAACGGTTTTGGCGCCTGGAGCTTGCGCTCCGCCAGAACCGCCCTCCCTACGCCCCTGGCTGTAACCACACACAGACACAGCATCAGGAATCATCCACAGCAGTGAGCATAAGTCCCATAGACATTGCTGTATGTTAGATCAGAGACACTGTATACCAGTCACCAAATTACACTTCAGGAAATATTAAATGTAGACACGGGCACTGTCTAGGTGACCTGTGTGGGGGGAAGGAAGGGTATTCTGCATCTCTCTGGCTAATCTGTGATACACGTGAGTAGTCCAAGCTTCCAGCAACGTTAGGGTACAGTCTGCGTAGTGCTGGGGTGAAAGTTAGGGCATCTAGTGTATCTCATTTATTATAGGAAAGTGTGGTGAAGTAGGGTAATAATAAAGAGGTGTAGAGCTGCCTCCCCTCCTTCCCCCTCTTGCCGGTCACCAGACCACATTTCAGGGTTGCCTACCCTCCCGCATTTAGCGGGAGGCTCACGTTTTTTACATAAGCCCCCGCTGCCCCGCAAAAGCTCCGGGTCCTCCCGGTTTTTCAAATTACTCGCTAAAAATGCCATGTGCGCATGCGTGAATCCGGATTGTCAGGGGGCGGGGCCTGCACGACAATATCATGAAGTGGATAGTACAGGCCGCCGATATCATACCTATCACGCTGCCCTCATTTAAATAACATGACGCCCCCACCATGATGTCACCCATATAGGTCCGCCCCCAGCATTGCGCATGTGCAGTCCCCATTTTCCTGATGTCAGGGAACATGGGTCCGGCCACCGCGGAGTTATGGGTAGCGGTGGCCTTTCCCGAAGATGGTAACCAGCAGCGCAGCAGAGATCGTCGGGGGGAGGAGGGGGAGAGAGAGGCAGCCGGCAGCGTAGCTCATTCAGCTGAGCTGAAACTGCGGCTGTAAGCGGGAGGGAGAGCCGGAACTACGGAGGCTCAGACGGCTGCCAGTGATAAAGTTGCTGCCCAGATCGGGCGGCCACCAGTGCCGCAGCTCACACATCTATGCGGAGATAAACCAGCAGCGGGAGGGAGAAGGTGCAGAAGCTCTGCTTTCAGTGCTGACTGCAAGCTATGCTGCCACAGAACTTTAACTTCCCCAACATATCAGGTAAGTTTTTTTTTTTTTTTTAATTGTTGCTTTTTTTTTGGGGGGGGGGGGGGGCAATGAGTGTGTGTTATCATTCTAATGTGGGGGCAATCTGTGTTATTATTTCCCTATTTCCCTGGGTGCAGAGGGGTAGATTTATGAACATGCAGGATGCGGACGTTGGGGGTCATTCCGAGTTGTTCGCTCGCAAGCTGCTTTTAGCAGCTTTACACACGCTAAGCCGCCGCCTACTGGGAGTGAATCTTAGCTTCTTAAAATTGCGAACGAAAGATTCTCAAAATTGCGATTACAC
Source organism: Pseudophryne corroboree (assembly GCF_028390025.1). Taxonomy (NCBI): domain Eukaryota; kingdom Metazoa; phylum Chordata; class Amphibia; order Anura; family Myobatrachidae; genus Pseudophryne; species Pseudophryne corroboree. Next base: position 947,047,799 of record NC_086445.1, on the reverse strand, counting down.
ACCTCTTAGCAGTTTCTGAGTAGCTTCAAACTTACTCGGCATCTGCGATCAGTTCAGTGCTTGTCGTTCCTGGTTTGACGTCACAAACACACCCAGCGTTCGCCCAGACACTCCTCCGTTTCTCCAGCCACTCCCGCGTTTTTCCCAGAAACGGTAGCGTTTTTTCACACACTCCCATAAAACGGCCAGTTTCCGCCCAGAAACACCCACTTCCTGTCAATCACATTACGATCACCAGAACGAAGAAAAAACCGTGAGTAAAATTCCTAACTGCATAGCAAATTTACTTGGCGCAGTCGCACTGCGGACATTGCGCATGCGCATTCGCGACTAATCGCTCTGTTGCGAAAAAAAAAATAACGAGCGAACAACTCGGAATGACCCCCGTTATTTGCAAGGATCCACTTCACCTCTGGATCGTGGTGAAGTGGATCCAAATACCGCCCGAATGTATTATTGCAACTGTTGTCGTTGTGGGAGAGCGTTAAATCATCTGTCTGGTGATAAACGCTCTCTGACTATTGGCTCCCCTTACCAGCGTTTGTGCCTCAGTGCGCATACAGCGACTATTATTTAACCAGCGAAACCTGCAGCTTCTTAGAAAAAAAAAAATAAGAATTTACTTACCGATAATTCTATTTCTCGTAGTCCGTAGTGGATGCTGGGGACTCCGAAAGGACCATGGGGATTAGCGGCTCCGCAGGAGACTGGGCACAAAAGTAAAAAGCTTTAGGACTACCTGGTGTGCACTGGCTCCTCCCCCTATGACCCTCCTCCAAGCCTCAGTTAGGATACTGTGCCCGGACGAGCGTACACAATAAGGAAGGATTTTGAATCCCGGGTAAGACTCATACCAGCCACACCAATCACACCGTACAACTTGTGATCTGAACCCAGTTAACAGCATGATAACAGAAGGAGCCTCTGAAAAGATGGCTCACAACAACAATAACCCAATTTTTGTAACAATAACTATGTACAAGTAATGCAGACAATCCGCACTTGGGATGGGCGCCCAGCATCCACTACGGACTACGAGAAATAGAATTATCGGTAAGTAAATTCTTATTTTCTCTAACGTCCTAGTGGATGCTGGGGACTCCGAAAGGACCATGGGGATTATACCAAAGCTCCCAAACGGGCGGGAGAGTGCGGATGACTCTGCAGCACCGAATGAGAGAACTCCAGGTCCTCCTCAGCCAGGGTATCAAATTTGTAGAATTTAGCAAACGTGTTTGCCCCTGACCAAGTAGCTGCTCGGCAAAGTTGTAAAGCCGAGACCCCTCGGGCAGCCGCCCAAGATGAGCCCACTTTCCGTGTGGAATGGGCTTTTACAGATTTTGGCTGTGGCAGGCCTGCCACAGAATGTGCAAGCTGAATTGTACTACAAATCCAACGAGCAATCGTCTGCTTAGAAGCAGGAGCACCCAGCTTGTTGGGTGCATACAGGATAAACAGCGAGTCAGATTTTCTGACTCCAGCCGTCCTGGAAACATATATTTTCAGGGCCCTGACTACGTCCAGCAACTTGGAATCCTCCAAGTCCCTAGTAGCCGCAGGCACCACAATAGGCTGGTTTAAGTGAAATGCTGAAACCACCTTTGGGAGAAACTGAGGACGAGTCCTCAATTCTGCCCTGTCCATATGAAAAATTAGGTAAGGGCTTTTATAGGATAAAGCCGCCAATTCTGATACACGCCTGGCTGAAGCCAGGGCTAACAGCATTACCACTTTCCATGTGAGATATTTTAAGTCCACAGTGGTGAGTGGTTCAAACCAATGTGATTTTAGGAATCCCAAAACTACATTGAGATCCCAAGGTGCCACTGGAGGCACAAAAGGAGGCTGTATATGCAGTACTCCCTTGACAAACGTCTGAACTTCAGGAACAGAAGCCAGTTCTTTTTGGAAGAATATTGACAGGGCCGAAATTTGAACCTTAATGGACCCTAATTTGAGGCCCATAGACAGTCCTGTTTGCAGGAAATGCAGGAATCGACCCAGTTGAAATTCCTTCCTGGCCTCGCACCACGCAACATATTTACGCCAAATACGGTGATAATGTTGTACGGTTACATCCTTCCTGGCTTTGATCAGGGTAGGGATGACTTTATCCGGAATGCCTTTTTCCTTCAGGATCCAGCGTTCAACCTCCATGCCGTCAAACGCAGCCGCGGTAAGTCTTGGAACAGACATGGTCCCTGCTGGAGCAGGTCCTTTCTTAGAGGTAGAGGCCACGGGTCTTCCGTGAGCATCTCTTGAATTTCCGGGTACCAAGTCCTTCTTGGCCAATCCAGAGCCACGAGTATAGTCTTTACTCCTCTCCTTCTTATGATTCTCAGTACTTTTGGTATGAGAGGAAGAGGAGGGAACACATACACTGACTGGTACACCCACGGTGTTACCAGAGCGTCCACAGCTATTGCCTGAGGGTCCCTTGACCTGGCGCAATATCTGTCCAGTTTTTTCCCAACGGTTCACAATCATGTGGAAGACTTCTGGGTGAAGTCCCCACTCCCCCGGGTGAAGATCGTGTCTGCTGAGGAAGTCTGCTTCCCAGTTGTCCACTCCCGGAATGAACACTGCTGACAGTGCTATCACATGATTTTCCGCCCAGCGAAGAATCCTTGCCACTTCCGTCATTGCCCTCCTGCTTCTTGTGCCGCCCTGTCTGTTTACGTGGGCGACTGCCGTGATGTTGTCCGACTGGATCAACACCGGCTGACCCTGAAGCAGAGGCCTTGCCTGACTTAGGGCATTGTAAATGGCCCTTAGTTCCAGGATATTTATGTGAAGTGACGTTTCCATGCTTGACCACAAGCCCTGGAAATTTCTTCCCTGTGTGACTGCTCCCCAGCCTCTCAGGCTGGCATCCGTGGTCACCAGGACCCAATCCTGAATGCCGAATCTGCGGCCCTCTAGGAGATGAGCACTCTGTAACCACCACAGGAGAGACACCCTTGTCCTTGGAGACAGGGTTATCCGCTGATGCATTTGAAGATGCGATCCGGACCATTTGTCCAGCAGATCCCACTGAAAAGTTCTTGCGTGGAATCTGCCGAATGGAATCGCTTCGTAAGAAGCCACCATCTTTCCCAGGACCCTCGTGCATTGATGCACTGACACTTGGCCTGGTCTTAGGAGATTCCTGACTAGGTCGGATAACTCCCTGGCTTTCTCTTCCGGGAGAAACACCTTTTTCTGTACTGTGTCCAGAATCATCCCTAGAAACAGCAGACGTGTCGTCGGAATCAGCTGGGATTTTGGAATATTTAGAATCCATCCGTGCTGTCGTAGTACTACTTGAGATAGTGCTACTCCGACCTCTAACTGTTCTCTGGACCTTGCCCTTATCAGGAGATCGTCCAAGTAAGGGATAATTAAGATGCCTTTTCTTCGAAGAAGAATCATCATTTCGGCCATTACCTTGGTAAAGACCCGGGGTGCCGTGGACAATCCAAACGGCAGCGTCTGAAACTGATAATGACAGTTCTGTACCACAAACCTGAGGTACCCTTGGTGAGAAGGGCAAATTGGGACATGGAGGTAAGCATCCTTGATGTCCAGAGACACCATATAGTCCCCTTCTTCCAGGTTCGCTATCACTGCTCTGAGTGACTCCATCTTGAACTTGAACCTTCTTATGTAAGTGTTCAAGGATTTCAGATTTAAAATGGGTCTCACCGAGCCGTCCGGCTTCGGTACCACAAACAGCGTGGAATAATACCCCTTTCCCTGTTGTAGGAGGGGTACCTTGATTATCACCTGCTGGGAATACAGCTTGTGAATGGCTTCCGATATCGCCTCCCTGTCGGGGGGAGACGTTGGTAAAGCAGACTTCAGGAACCGGCGAGGGGGAGACGTCTCGAATTCCAATTTGTACCCCTGAGATACTACCTGCAGGATCCAGGGGTCCACTTGCAAGTGAGCCCACTGCACGCTGAAATTCTTGAGACGGGCCCCCACCGTGCCTGAGTCCGCTTGTAAGGCCCCAGCGTCATGCTGAGGACTTGGCAGAAGCGGGGGAGGGCTTCTGTTCGTGGGAAGAGGCTGTCTGCTGCAGTCTTTTTCCCCTTCCTCTGCCCCGGGGCAGATATGAGTGGCCTTTTGCCCGCTTGCCCTTATGGGGACGAAAGGACTGAGCCTGAAAAGACGGTATCTTTTTCTGCTGCGAGGTGACTTGGGGTAAAAAGGTGGATTTCCCAGCCGTTGCCGTGGCCACCAGGTCCGATAGACCGACCCCAAATAACTCCTCCCCTTTATACGGCAATACTTCCATATGCCGTTTGGAATCCGCATCCCCTGACCACTGTCGCGTCCATAATCCTCTTCTGGCAGAAATGGACATCGCACTTACTCTTGATGCCAGAGTGCAAATATCCCTCTGAGCATCTCGCATATATAGAAATGCATCCTTTAAATGCTCTATAGTCAATAATATATTGTCCCTGTCCAGGGTATCAATATTTTCAGTCAGGGAATCCGACCAAGCCACCCCAGCACTGCACATCCAGGCTGAGGCGATTGCTGGTCGCAGTATAATACCAGTATGTGTGTATATACTTTTTAGGATATTCTCCAGCTTCCTATCAGCTGGTTCCTTGAGGGCGGCCGTATCAGGAGACGGTAACGCCACTTGTTTTGATAAGCGTGTGAGCGCCTTATCCACCCTAGGCAGTGGCAAACGCAGGATTTGCATGGGGGGGTTTCCAGAACTGGGAGGAGCCAAGCACGGGGGTGGGGACTGAGGTGACCGAGTATATGATGGGTCCGTAAAACTAGTGTGTCTGTGTGTATGTATGTATACATATATATATATATATATATATATCTAAGTAAAAGAAGAATGGAGGGCGCAGGTGTGAGTAAATATTACAATTCCATTTATTGCACAATAAAGCTCACATACATCTTAGCTTCTGTAACTCCGCATGATCAACCGTCTAGCCACAGGCGTCTAGGGATCTCTCCGTCTCGTATTGGTTCAGGACGGCACACCGCAAGAGCTGTCAGACGCGGCCCGTCTAACACACCAGGACCAGACTTTCAGACGTTCACACGTCTAGCGCTCCACAAGCCACGCCCTATATATCTACACACATATATATACTGTATATACACCTCTCTCTCTCTCTCTCTCTATATATATATATATATATATATATATATACACACACATATACATAGCATATTAAACATGCATATATATACAGTACACATATATATACACACATGTATATATATCATATGTGTGTGTGTTTATATGTATGTATATACATGTGTATATATGTATGCACATGGATATATATGTACTATAATTAAAGTAAAGTAAACTTTTTGTAAGTACTTATAAGTACCACCAGGAAGACAGCAGGCATAATAATAGTCATGCAGGACAAAAAACTAAAAAAAAAAAAAAAATTTTTTTTTTTTTTTTTTTTAGTGAGGGGGGTTTCTGGGTGCTCGGAAACCCCCCCTGCGTGCGCCACTGCTAGGGGGTGTTTCCCAGCGCGCCCTAACCTCTGGCGGGAAAGGGTATAATGCCAATAATTTTTTAGAAATTAGCAGTTTTTTATCGGGGGAAACCCACGCTTCATCACACACCTCATTTAATTCATCTGATTCAGGAAAAACTACGGGTAGTTTTTTCACACCCCACATAATACCCTTTTTTGTGGTACTTGTAGTATCAGAAATGTTCAAAACCTCCTTCATTGCCGTGATCATGTATCGTGTGGCCCTACTGGAAAATACGTTTGTTTCCTCACCGTCGACACTGGAGTCAGTGTCCGTGTCTGTGTCTGTATCGACCTGAGGTAACGGGCGCTTTAGAGCCCCTGACGGTGTTTGAGACGCCTGTACAGGTATTAACTGATTTGCCGGCTGTCTCATGTCGTCAACAGTCTTTTGTAAAGTGCTGACACTATCACGTAATTCTTTCCATAAGACCATCCAGTCAGGTGTCGACTCCCTAGGGGGTGACATCACTAACACAGGCAATTGCTCCGCCTCCACACCATTTTCCTCCTCATACATGTCGACACAACGTACCGACACACAGCACACACACAGGGAATGCTCTGATAGAGGACAGGACCCCACTAGCCCTTTGGGGAGACAGAGGGAGAGTTTGCCAGCACACACCAGAGCGCTATATATATATAGGGATAACCTTATATAAGTGTCTTTCCCTAATATAGCTGCTGTATATATTTATATGCCAATTTAGTGCCCCCCTCTCTTGTTTTACCCTGTTTCTGTAGTGCAGGACTGCAGGGGAGAGTCAGGGAGCCTTCCTCCAACGGAGCTGTGAGGAAAAAATGGCGCCAGTGTGCTGAGGAGATAGGCTCCGCCCCTTCTCGGCGGCCTTTCTCCCGCTTTTTTATGGAAAATTTGGCAGGGGTTAAATACATCCATATAGCCCAGGAGCTATATGTGATGTATTTTTTGCCAAAAAAGGTATTTTTATTGCGTCTCAGGGCGCCCCCCCCCAGCGCCCTGCACCCTCAGTGACCGGAGTGTGAAGTGTGCTGAGAGCAATGGCGCACAGCTGCGGTGCTGTGCGCTACCTTATTGAAGACAGGACGTCTTCTGCCGCCGATTTTCCGGACCTCTTCAGTCTTCTGGCTCTGTAAGGGGGCCGGCGGCGCGGCTCTGGGACCCATCCATGGCTGGGCCTGTGATCGTCCCTCTGGAGCTAATGTCCAGTAGCCTAAGAAGCCCAATCCACTCTGCACGCAGGTGAGTTCGCTTCTTCTCCCCTTAGTCCCTTGGTGCAGTGAGCCTGTTGCCAGCAGGTCTCACTGAAAATAAAAAACCTACTTTAAACTTTTACACTAAGCAGCTCAGGAGAGCCCCTTAGCCTGCACCCGTCTCGTTCGGGCACAAAAATCTAACTGAGGCTTGGAGGAGGGTCATAGGGGGAGGAGCCAGTGCACACCAGGTAGTCCTAAAGCTTTTTACTTTTGTGCCCAGTCTCCTGCGGAGCCGCTATTCCCCATGGTCCTTTCGGAGTCCCCAGCATCCACTAGGACGTTAGAGAAATATTGTTGTGTATGTGCACGTTTCCTGACGGAACTGACAGCCAGGGACAGTGCTGTGCGCCAGGCAATGGCAACTGCAGCTGTCGAATCGATAGCTACAGCTGTCGCAATGGTCAGTGCCACTGACCGTTCTTACACTGCCTGACATATTAGCGTGCTATCTTGTAGATAGCAGCGGCAATAATGACAGGGGTGCACAGGCATTTACTGGTAATCACTCCTGTCTTACATGGAGGAGAAGCAGTGATACTGCTTCTTCCAAATAACGCCGGTACTTATATCTACCCCAATGTGTGTTATTATTCTCCTGTGGGGGCATTGTGTGTGTTTTTGTCCTGCGTTGGACAGTGTGTGACTGATTATGAGTCAGATACAACCGGTCCATATCTGCGTCTCTTTGCCGGTCACACATCTATGACTTGATGTAAATGCTGCTGCATAGCCTTTCCCTGGTGCACATCCCTGTATGTGAATCTGCAAGGACTGAGACGCCCTTTGCATCGTCCATAGGTGCTGAAATACTGATTAATGCTTCCTTAGACGCCACATTCAGTTGAAACATTGAAACTTGCACCAGCCCTATTGCAGGTGCAGAGCATAGTTACCTACTTTGCTGCCTCCTCCTCCGGGAGGAGGCAGTGTTGTAGGTGTATGGGGGGGGCGTGGCCGGCACACGATAGGCGGTCTGGGGGCGTGGCCGGCAGCAGGATGGACGGTCCGGGGGTGTTACATCACGGTCGCGTCATCGTGACTCCGCCCCCTGCTGTGCTGTGCCGAGAAACGAACCGCTGCATAGCGGGGGGCGGAGCTACGATGACGCAATTCAGCGTGAATCGCGTCATCGGACCCCCTCGGGCGGCCCGCTTGTTCTCTGCTACGGGCGGCCGAGGGGGAAAGCGGGAGGCTTGCCCACCTTTCTGGGGGCCGGGAGGGTCACCTGATTTTCGGGAGCCTCCCGGCCATTCCGGGAGGGTAGGCAAGTATGGTGCAGAGTCTCCGTCTGAGTACGGCCTCCTGTGTGAGCTCTATTGCAGGTGCAGAGTCTCCGTCTGAGTACGGCCTCCTGTGTGAGCTCTATTGCAGGTGCAGAGTCTCCGTCTGAGTACGGCCTCCTGTGTGAGCTCTATTGCAGGTGCAGAGTCTCCGTCTGAGTACGGCCTCCTGTGTGAGCTCTATTGCAGGTGCAGAGTCTCCGTCTGAGTATGGCCTCCTGTGTGAGCCCTATTGTAGGTGCAGAGTCTCCGTCTGAGTATGGCCTCCTGTGTGAGCCCTATTGCAGGTGCAGAGTCTCCGTCAGAGTACGGCCTCCTCTGTGAGCCCTATTGTAGGTGCAGAGTCTCCGTCTGAGTACGGCCTCCTCTGTGAGCCCTATTGTAGGTGCAGAGTCTCCGTCTGAGTTTGGCCTCCTGTGTGAGCCCTATTGTAGGTGCAGAGTCTCCATCTGAGTATGGCCTCCTGTGTGAGCCCTATTGCAGGTGCAGAGTCTCCGTCTGAGTATGGCCTCCTGTGTGAGCCCTATTGTTGGTGCAGAGTCTCCGTCTGAGTACGGCCTCCTGTGTGAGCTCTATTGTAGGTGCAGAGTCTCCGTCTGAGTACGGCCTCCTGTGTGAGCCCTATTGTAGGTGCAGAGCCTCCGTCTGAGTACGGCCTCCTCTGTGAGCCCTATTGTAGGTGCAGAGTCTCCGTCTGAGTACGGCCTCCTGTGTGAGCTCTATTGTAGGTGCAGAGTCTCCGTCTGAGTATGGCCTCCTGTGTGAGCCCTATTGTAGGTGCAGAGTCTCCGTCTGAGTACGGCCTCCTCTGTGAGCCCTATTGTAGGTGCAGAGTCTCCGTCTGAGTATGGCCTCTTGTGTGAGCTCTATTGCAGGTGCAGAGTCTCCATCTGAGTACGGCCTCCTGTGTGAGCTCTATTGCAGTTGCAGAGTCTCCGTCTGAGTATGGCCTCCTGTGTGAGCCCTATTTTAGGTGCAGAGTCTCCGTCTGAGTACGGCCTCCTCTGTGAGCCCTATTGTAGGTGCAGAGTCTCTGAGTACGGCCTCCTCTGTGAGCCCTATTGTAGGTGCAGAGTCTCCGTCTGAGTACGGCCTCCTGTGTGAGCTCTATTGCAGGTGCAGAGTCTCCGTCTGAGTACGGCCTCCTGTGTGAGCCTCCGTCTGAGTATGGCCTCCTGTGTGAGCTCTATTGCAGGTGCAGAGTCTCCGTTTGAGTACGGCCTCCTGTGTGAGCCTCCGTCTGAGTACGGCCTCCTGTGTGAGCTCTATTGCAGGTGCAGAGTCTCCGTCTGAGTATGGCCTCCTGTGTGAGCCCTATGGCAGGTACAGTGTCTGTCCGAGTACAGACTCCTGTGTGAGCCCTATGGCAGGTACAGTGTCTTTGTCTGAGTACAGACTCCTGTGTGAGCCCTATGGCAGGTGCAGTGTCTTTGTCTGAATACGGCCTCCAGTGTGAGCCCTATAGCAGGTGCAGTGCCTCCGTATGAACATGGACTTAGAGGTGGCCATCATAACAGTAAAACATATACTACAGTATGTGCAATGCAGGAGTGATACCATAGGTGCCTGGTTTGAATTCTCAGACATCATTTGAGTTTTATCTATTTTGATTGATTAAATAATATCAGGCAGTGTGTAAAATATTATATATATATGAATAACTGATGTATCACTCCTGTGGTTCCAGCAACAGCTGCTAGATCGACACAGCAGCGCCCACCTCTTAATCAGGCCCAGAGTGTTACTGAACTCATAAACATCAATTTGTCTGATGGGTTTAATTCAGAGTTGATCGCAGCAGCAAATTTGTTAGCAGTTGGGCAAAACCATGCTGCCCTGCAGGTGGGGCAGATGTAACATGTGCAGAGATAGATAGATTTGGGCGGGTTATATTGTTTCTGTGCAGGGTAAATACTGGCTGCTTTACTTTTACACTGCAATTTAGATTTCAGTTTGAACACACCCCACCCAAATCGAACTCTCTCTGAACATGTTACATCTGACCCACCTGCAGTGCACATGGTTTTGCCCAACTGCTAACAAATTTGCTGCTGCGATCAACTCTGAATTAGGCCTGATGTCTGATGTGGAATCTTATGTCTGGAAAGACACCCATACACAAACCCCCTCAGGCAGCATGCTGCACTTAGTAATTTCGTTTTCACCTGTCATTGCAGGACACACCCCTTAGTTGCACTAGATACGCCCATAGGTGGAGCTACATATGCCCTTTGGGAGGAGCATGACACGCCCTCTCATCGGCGCTGCACATTCTACTACCAGCTAAAATCTCCCTCAAACTAGTTTTAAAAAGTAGGCAAGTATGCATACAGTACCTGTGTTCGGTAGCTGCAGCAAAGCTCACATTGTCACGAAGAGTAACTAACCGCTAACCTCAAAGCTCCCTAAAACAAAATATCCAAACCCATACTATTCACTGGTGTCAGACATCCAGGTTTGGCCTATGGAGAAATCCCATTCCCAGAGGCATAACTAAGGAGAAGTCGAGCAAGGCACGTGCCCTAGGCGCCTTGGCAGGCCCAGCAAAGGGGGCACCGCCGGCGACCAGGGCATCATGCCCACCCGCCCCCGCTATTGCTCTGCCCCCATCTCCCGTCCCGCTGCAATGTGAGGGGAGGAGAGTGCAGTGCCTCTCCTGCCCCTCAATGTGCTCAGTGTCTGTCTGGTCTCCGGCGGCGGCGGGGCGAGTCTCATTGGTTTGTTAGCCAGAGCTCGCGGACCGGCTCCTAATTGGCTGCCGGTCCCCGAGCTCTGACTGACTAACGAACCAGCGGCTCATTTAAGATAGCTGCCGCTGGAGACCGGACTTCATAGAACATTGATGGGCGGGAGAAGCGCTGCGCTGCACTCTCCTCCCCTCACATAGCAGAGGCCAGAGGCAGCAGTGAGCGGGGAGGGAAGGGGAGGGGTGATGTATGTGGCACTGTGGGGTAATGTGTATCTGGCACTGTGGGGTAATATGTATCTGGCACTGTGGGGTAATATGTATCTGGCACTGTGGGGCATTTGTGTATCTGGCATTGTGGGGCAATATGTGTCTGGCACTGTGGGGCAATGTGTATCTGGCACTGTGGGGCAATGTGTACCTGGCACTGTGGGATAATATGTATCTGGCACTGTGGGGTAATGTGTATCTGACACTGTGGGGTAATATGTATCTGGCACTGTGGGGTAATATGTATCTGGCACTGTGGGGTAATGTGTATTTGGCACTGTGGGGTAATATGTATCTGGCACTGTGGGGCATTTGTGTATCTGGCACTGTGGGGCAATATGTATCTGGCACTGTATGGCAATGTGTATCTGGCACTGTGGGGCATTTGTGTACCTGGCACTGTGGGGTAATATGTATCTGGCACTGTGGGGTAATATGTATCTGGCACTGTGGGGTAATGTGTATTTGGCACTGTGGGGTAATATGTATCTGGCACTGTGGGGCATTTGTGTATCTGGCACTGTGGAGCAATATGTATCTGGCACTGTGGGGCAATGTGTATCTGGCACTGTGGGGCAATGTGTACCTGGCACTGTGGGGTAATGTGTATCTGGCACTGTGGGGTAATATGCAGAGGCGTCACTAGGGTCGGTGTCACCCGGTGTGGTAACTCATGGTGTCACCCCCCCATGATCCTCCTCCTGTATCACACCACACAGAATCCTTAGTAATGTACTAGTACTAGTTTTACTTGTAAATCATAATTCCTGTATATCACTGAATGCAATGGCAATAGTAGTGACATAAACAGCTAACAAAATTAATATCATACCTTTAAATTACAATATCATATGCACAGCTTAAATGTCATAACATTTACATTGGTTAGGCAAATTAGACTCAACGCCTAAATTATTACACTCAACAGTTTCATGATTTACTGGCCACAAACTGTCTTGCACTGCAATGAGGTTTTTTCACCGACGGGGTTTGTCCTCATTCGGCATACCAGAAAACGCCAGTTGCAGGTCTACTTAAGATGTTGCACATTTGATTGTGTTCTGCCTTGAAAAAAGGACGGAAGTCCTGAAATGTCGCCACTTAGCCGAATATACAGTACACACACACATGTTCTGCAGCGCTGTACAGAGAATATTTGGCCATTCACATCAGTCCCTGACCCAGTGGAGCTTACACTCTATATTCCCTACCACATATACATGAACACACATTCACACTAGGGTTAATTTTTTGTTGGGAGCCAATAAACCTACCAGTATATTTTTGGATTGTGACGCAAGCACGGGGAGAATATACAAACTCCGCACAGTTAGGGCCGAGGTGGGAATTGAACACATGACCTCTTGTGCTGTTAGGCAGTAATGCTAATCATTACACCATCCGTGCTGCAAATTGTATCCATATTACAAGGAGGGCAACGAAGCACATTTATACTGCCGGGCTGATACAGTATATATATATATATATATATATATATAAAAAGCACGGCACTACAGGAATTTGGTAGTGCCGTACTTCCGGCTATATGACGTTTGGCAAGGTCAATCTGTACTATTACAGCAAAGGCAGATATGTGGTTTCAACAATTGATACAGAGTGCCAGATTGCTCAAGTATATGTGTGTGTGTGTGTGTGTGTGTGTGTGTGTGTGTGTGTGTGTGTGTGTGTATATATATACATAGATCTAGTTATATAAATATATAATATATGTAAATATATATATATGTATGAGTGTGTATAGCGAGAGAGAGAGATAGATATACATAGATAGCAGACAATGTGTGTGCGTGTGGAGGGGTTGTTGTGCCCTCATCTAACCCACAGCGGGGTTAATGTATAGCAGCAATATAGACGTGGCACTCTGAGGACTTTTTAGTTAAGTAAAAACATTGACGGACGTCTTAGGAAGATGTCAACGTTTCATTTACTTTATTTGCAATAAACCTCATCTAACCCCGCTGTGGGCACAACAACCCCTCCACACATACACACATTACGGAGCAGGTATCCCGCATATCTAAAAAAAAAAGAAAAATCCACATAAAATACATTGCAAAAGCCAGATCCACATTAAAAAAAAAAAAAACTTAAAGCCACATCAGCATTAAAAATAAAAACACTGAAAAAGCCAAATCCACACAAAATATCCACATAAAATACATTGCAAACGGCAGGTCCACATTAACAAAACAATACTTAAAAAGCCAGATCCACATTGAAAATAAAAAACACTGAAAAGCCAAATCCACATAAAATACATTGCAAAAGGTAGATCCACATTAACAAGAAAATACTTAAAAAGTCAGATCCACTTAAAAAAACGTATAAAGTCAGATCCACGTTACAAAAAAAGCTGAAAAAGCAAAATCCACATAAAAAAAACACTGAAAAAGCAAGATCCATATAAAATAAATTGCAAAAGCCAGATCCACATGAACAAAAAAAAACCCGTAAAAGCCATATACACTTTAAAAAAAAAAGTGACAGTACTATACTCACCATTGGCTGAAGTCTTACTGTTATGCGAGTCCCTCACCGTGGAGCTCACAGACGGGCAGGCTGTGGGAGACCAAGCAGCAGGAATGCGAAGCTGCAATGCATCAGGCCATCAGTGGGATGGGGATAACCAGGCACAGTGGTGGGCGGCCAGGAGCCATTTTAAATGTGGCGCCTACTTGCGAACCAATAGGAGCTTGCGGTTCGGCAACGCTCCTGATCGGCTGTAGGTCCGTGAGCTCAGAATGGCTGGAGGTCGGCGCCTCATTTGAAGTATCGTCAGCGCTATCATCCATAGCTGCCCAGCCCCTGCCTTACCGCTTGTGTCGATGTTCCCTTCGTGATCAGGATCAGGAAGTGACAGCACGAGAGGGCAGTAGATTACTTCCGCCCTTACAGCACCTTAATGTTGTATCCATTCTCCGTTCGTTTGTGGTTATTTCGTTTTACCTATGCACCATTGGACGCTCGACACGCTTCGGGCTGGGTGTCTCACTCTGCTTCGCTCGCCACAGGTTACTATTAAAAATAGTTTGTGACATGGACCCAGGGGGTTATGGGAAAGGTCATCTCCACGAAAGATAACTAGACGCTACCCTACCTGACCGCATGCCAGGCCCCATCCTCACTACGTTCCCAGTCCCCTCTTCATAGTGTTCAGGGCCCTGGTCGCCAGGCACCAATACCTGGTCGCCATGGCGTCTTGGCCGCCGGAATTTGTCGTGCCATGCAATACACACTTACAAAATCTAATCTTAATTACCTTTTATCTTTTTGATAATCAGATAAACATTTAGTATCAGTTGTACAGCAGTCACATAGGGTTGTGTCTATGTTACCTTTGTGCTAAGGACCTGGACGTGACAAAACGAGTGGGCAGGAGAGAACTTCCGCCCTTACAGCTCCTAAATGTTTTCTTCGTTCTCCGATCGTCTGGGGTATTTTTTTTTGTCTATGCAGCATTGGACCCTCGCCACGCTTTGGGCTCGGTGTCTCGCTCGCCACACTATTCTATTCCAAATAGATTGTGACATGGACCCAGGGGGTTATGGGAAAGGTCCTCTGAACGAAGAGAATCTAGACGCTACCAGTCACACAGGTGTACTAACCTCCCCCGCCGTATTATTTGGCTTATCTCAGAGCTCTTTTTGTATTATCTTTGCGGCTACCATTCAAAGATACCTTTGAAAAAGCTGCTAGCTGAACGCAGCGAAACGCGTCAGGTGTACAGGGGACCCAAAGCCAGAGACTACTAATTGGAAGACCGAACCACCCCCCACACAAATTCCGGATCGCCATATACGAATTGGAGGACTCAAATAGCAGATTGGACCGACAACTTCTACAGTCCGCATTGCATGAGGAGCTCCCCATTCAAAATCCAGGAGCACCAATTCCTCTGGCGGTAATTGCTATCATATGGGACACTGCTTACCTCCTAAATATTCATATATACCGGACTCAGATCGATCTGGGGGATCAATTTGGAACGGACTCTTCCATTCATCGAATAATTTCAATTCTGGCCAATTGGGTAACCCCTTTTTATTATACCTTACTGTATGGTTTTATCAAGTTTTATTTATGTTGCATGCATTTTATGATATATTGATCATAAGAATTTAGTGATATTATCTGTTTATAATAAATTGTACTAGTAATAATAAGAATTTACTTACCGATAATTCTATTTCTCATAGTCCGTAGTGGATGCTGGGGACTCCGTAAGGACCATGGGGAATAGCGGCTCCGCAGGAGACTGGGCACATCTAAAGAAAGCTTTAGGACTAACTGGTGTGCACTGGCTCCTCCCCCTATGACCCTCCTCCAAGCCTCAGTTAGGATACTGTGCCCGGACGAGCGTACACAATAAGGAAGGATTTTGAATCCCGGGTAAGACTCATACCAGCCACACCAATCACACCGTATAACCTGTGATCTGAACCCAGTTAACAGTATGATAACAGAGGAGCCTCTGAAAGATGGCTCACAACAATAATAACCCGATTTTTGTAACAATAACTATGTACAAGTATTGCAGACAATCCGCACTTGGGATGGGCGCCCAGCATCCACTACGGACTATGAGAAATAGAATTATCGGTAAGTAAATTCTTATTTTCTCTAACGTCCTAAGTGGATGCTGGGGACTCCGTAAGGACCATGGGGATTATACCAAAGCTCCCAAACGGGCGGGAGAGTGCGGATGACTCTGCAGCACCAAATGAGAGAACTCCAGGTCCTCCTCAGCCAGGATATTAATTTTGTAGAATTTTACAAACGTATTTGCTCCTGACCAAGTAGCTGCTCGGCAAAGTTGTAAAGCCGAGACCCCTCGGGCAGCCGCCCAAGATGAGCCCACCTTCCTTGTGGAGTGGGCATTTACAGATTTTTGGTTGTGGCAGGCCTGCCACAGAATGTGCAAGCTGAATTGTACTACAAATCCAACGAGCAATAGTCTGCTTAGAAGCAGGAGCACCCAGCTTGTTGGGTGCACACAGGAAAAACAGCGAGTCAGATTTCCTGACTCCAGCCGTCCTGGAAACATATATTTTCAGGGCACTGACAACGTCTAGCAACTTGGAGGCCTCCAAGTCCCTAGTAGCCGCAGGCACCACCAATAGGTTGGTTCAGGTGAGACGCTGAAACCACCTTGGGGAGAAACTGAGGACGAGTCCTCAATTCCGCCCTGTCCGAATGGAAAATCAGATAAGGGCTTTTTCAGGATAAAGCCGTCAATTCTGACACGCGCCTGGCCCAGGCCAGGGCCAACAGCATGACCACTTTCCATGTGAGATATTTTAACTCCACAGATTTAAGTGGTTCAAACCAATGTGACTTTTGGAACCCAAAACTACATTGAGATCCCAAAGTGCCACTGGAGGCACAAAAGGAGGCTGTATATGCAGTACCCCTTTTACAAACGTCTGAACTTCAGGGACTGAAGCTAGTTCTTTTTGGAAGAAAATAGACAGGGCCGCAAATTTGAACCTTAATGGACCCCAATTTCAGGCCCATAGACACTCCTGTTTGCAGGAAATGTAGGAATCGACCCAGTTGAATTTCCTCCGTCGGGCCTTACTGGCCTCGCACCACGCAACATATTTTCGCCATTTGCGGTGATAATGTTTTTGCGGTTACATCCTTCCTGGCTTTGATCAGGATAGGGATGACTTCATCCGGAAAGCCTTTTTTCCTTCAGGATCCGGCGTTCAACCGCCATGCCGTCAAACGCAGCCGCGGTAAGTCTTGGAACAGACAGGGTCCTTGCTGGAGCAGGTCCCTTCTTAGAGGTAGAGGCCACGGATCCTCCGTGAGCATCTCTTGAAGTTCCGGTTACCAAGTCCTTCTTGGCCAATCCGGAGCCACGAATATAGTGCTTTCTCCTCTCCATCTTATCAATCTCAGTACCTTGGGTATGAGAGGCAGAGGAGGGAACACATACACTGACTGGTACACCCACGGTGTTACCAGAGCGTCTACAACTATTGCCTGAGGGTCTCTTGACCTGGCGCAATACCTGTCGAGTTTTTTAATCATGTGGACGACTTCTGGGTGAAGTCCCCACTCTCCCGGGTGGAGGTCGTGCTGAGGAAGTCTGCTTCCCAGTTGTCCACTCCCGGAATGAATACTGTTGACAGTGCTATCACATGATTTTCCGCCCAGCGAAGAATCCCTGCAGCTTCTGCCATTGCCCTCCTGCTTCTTGTGCCACCCTGACTGTTTACGTGGGTGACTGCCATGATGTTGTCCGACTGGATCAACACCGGCTGACCTTGAAGCAGAGGTCTTGCTAAGCTTAGAGCATTGTAAATGGCCCTTAGCTTCAGGATATTTATGTGAAGTGATGTATCCAGGCTTGACCCTAAGCCCTGGATATTCCTTCCCTGTGTGACTGCTCCCCAGCCTCGCAGGCTGGCATCCGTGGTCACCAGGACCCAGTCCTGAATGCCGAATCTGCGGCCCTCTAGAAGATGAGCACTCTGCAACCACCACATGATGGATACCCTTGTCCTTGGTGACAGGGTTATCCGCTGATGCATCTGAAAATGCGACCCGGACCATTTGTCCAGTAGGTTCCACTGGAAAGTTCTTGCGTGGAATCTAACGAATGGGATTGCTTCGTAGGAAGCCACCATTTTTACCCAGAACCCTTGTGCATTGATGCACTGAGACTTGGTTCGGTTTTAGGAGGTTCCTGACTAGCTCGGATAACTCCCTGGTTTTCTCTTCCGGGAGAAACACCTTTTTTTTTTTTCTGGACTGTGTCCAGGAACATCCCTAGGAAAAAGAAGACAAGTCGTCGGAACCAGCTGCGATTTTGTAATATTGAGAATCCAATTGTGCTGCCGCAACACTACCTGAGATAGTGCTACACCGACTTCCAACTGTTCCCTGGATCTTACCCTTATCAGGGAATCGTCCAAGTAAGGGATAACTAAAATTCCCTTCCTTCGAAGGGATATCATTTCGGCCATTACCTTGGTAAAGACCCGGGGTGCCGTGGACCATCCCTACGGCAGCGTCTGAACTGATAGTGACAGTTCTGTACCATAACCTGAGGTACCCTTGGTGAGAAGGGTAAACTTTGACATGAAGGGAAGCATCCTTGATGTCCCAAGACATCATGTAGTCCCCTTCTTCCAGGTTCGCAATCACTGCTCTGAGTGACTCAATCTTGAATTTGAACCTCTGTATGTAAGTGTTCAAAGATTTTAGATTTTAGATTTAGAATCGGTTTCACCACGCCGTCTGGCTTCGGTACCACAATAGTGTGGAATAATACCCCGTTCCCTGTTGCAGGAGGGGTACCTTGATTATCACCTGCTGGGTGAATGGCTTCCAAAACTGCCTCCCTGTCAGAGGGAGACGTCGGTAAAGCCGACTTTTGGAAACGGCGAGGGGAAGACGTCTCGAATTTCAATATGTACCCTTGAGATATTACCTGAAGGATCCAGGGGTCTACTTGCGAGTGAGCCCACTGCGCACTGAAATTCATTGAGAACGGGCCCCCACCGTGCCTGAGTTTGTAAGGCCCTAGCGTCATACTGAGGGCTTTTGCAGAGGCGGGAAAGGATTTCTGTTCCTGGGAACTGGGTAATCTCTTCAGCCTTTTTCCTCTCCCTCTGTCACGAGCAGAAAAGAGGAACCTTTTGTCCGCTTGCCAACAAAGGACTGCGCCTGATAATACGGCGTCTTATTTTGAGAGGCGACCTGGGGTACAAACGTGGATTTCCCAGTTGTTGCCGTGGCCACCAGGTCTAAAAGACCGACCCCAAATGTCCCCTTTTAAAGGCAATACTTCCAAATGCCGTTTGGAATCCGCATCACCTGACCATTTTACTGGTAGAATTGGACAACGCACTTATACTTGATGCCAGTCGGCAAATTTTCCGCTGTGCATCATGCATATATAGAAATGCATCTTTTAAATGCTCTATAGGCAATAATATACTATCCTTATCTAGGATATCAATATTTCCAGTCAGGGAATCCGACCATGCCAACCCAGCACTGCACCTCCAGGCTGAGGCGATTGCTGGTCGCAGTATAACACCAGTATGTGTGTGAATACATTTTTGGATACCCTCCTGCTTTCTATCAGCAGGATCCTTAAGGGCGGCCATCTCATGAGAGGGTAGAGCCCTTGTTCTTACAAGCGTGTGAGCGCCTTATCCCCCCTAGGGGGTGTTTCCCAACGCACCCTAACCTCTGGCGGGAAAGGGTATACAGCCAATACTTTTTAAGAAATTATCAATTGTTATCGGGGGGAAACCCACGTATCATCACACACCTCATTTTATTTGTCAGATTCAGGAAAACTACAGGTAGTTTTTCCCTCACCGAACATAATACCCCTTTTTGGTGGTACTCGTATTATCAGAAATGTATAAAACATTTTCCATTGTCTCAATCATGTAACGTGTGGCCCTACTGGAAATCACGGTTGTCTCTTCACCGTCGACACAGGAGTCAGTATCCGTGTCGGCGTCTGTATCTGTCATCTGAGGTAACGGGCGCTTTGAGACGTCTGGACAGGCACAAGCTGAGTAGCCGGCTGTCTCATGTCAACCACTGTTTTTTTATACAGAGCTGACACTGTCACGTAATTTTCAACAGTACATCCACTCAGGTGTCGACCCCCTAGGTGGTGACATCACTGTTACAGACACTCTGCTCCGTCTCCACATAATTTTTCTCCTCATACATGTCGACACAAACGTACCGACACACAGCACACACACACAGGGAATGCTCTGATAGAGGACAGGACCCCACTAGCCCCTTTGGGGAGACAGAGGGAGAGTATGCCAGCACACACCAGAGCGCTATATATATATATACAGGGATAACCTTATATAAGTGTTTTTCCCCTTATAGCTGCTGTATGTTTTAATACTGCGCCTAATTAGTGCCCCCCTCTCTTTTTTTAACCCTTTCTGTAGTGCAGGGAAGAGCCAGGGAGCTTCCCTCCAACTGAGCTGTGAGGGAAAATGGCGCCAGTGTGCTGAGGAGATAGGCTCCGCCCCCTTTTCGGCAGCCTTATCACCCGTTTTTTTTTTTTATATTCTGGCAGGGGTTAAATGCATCCATATAGCCCAGGAGCTATATGTGATGCATTTTTTGCCATGTAAGGTATTTTTATCGTGTTTTATTGCGTCTCAGGGCGCCCCCCCCAGCGCCCTGCACCCTCAGTGACCGGAGTATGAAGTGTGCTGAGAGCAATGGCGCACAGCTGCAGTGCTGTGCGCTACCTTATTGAAGACAGGAACGTCTTCTGCCGCCGATTTTTCCGGACCTCTTCGCTCTTTTGGCTCTGTAAGGGGGCCGGCGGCGCGGCTCCGGGACCCATCCAGGCTGAACCTGTGATCGTCCCTCTGGAGCTAATGTCCAGTAGCCAAGAAGCCCAATCCACTCTGCACGCAGGTGAGTTCGCTTCTTCTCCCCTTAGTCCCTCGATGCAGTGAGCCTGTTGCCAGCAGGTCTCACTGAAAATAACAAACCTAAACTAAAACTTTCACTAAGAAGCTCAGGAGAGCCCCTAGTGTGCACCCTTCTCGTCGGGCACAGAAATCTAACTGAGGCTTGGAGGAGGGTCATAGGGGGAGGAGCCAGTGCACACCAGTTAGTCCTAAAGCTTTCTTTAGATGTGCCCAGTCTCCTGCGGAGCCGCTATTCCCCATGGTCCTTACGGAGTCCCCAGCATCCACTTAGGACGTTAGAGAAATACCAATACCATTATTGTCAGAATATATTTACTTAGCGCAGCCTTCCATTTTCCTTTGTTTATCTACCTGGTGGGGGTGACTCCCCCTAATTTAAGGCAGCAGCTCGGTGAAACACCTTATACCCAAAGCGCCCGAGTACCCTTGGGTAACCAAACATTCACAGCAGTGTGTAATACACAGAATTAGTACAGGTGTGGGGTATATGAGCTCAAGGTGTAGGAGACACAGATCACACATAGGGCAGCAGTGTGTAATACACAGCATTAGTAGAGGTGTGGGGTATATGAGCTCAGGGTGAAGGAGACAGATCACACAGAGGACAGATGTGTATAATACACAGAATTAGTACAAGTGTGGGATATATGAGCCTAGGGTGTAGGAGACACTGATCACACATAGGTGGTCATTCCGAGTTGATCGCTAGCTGCCGTTGTTCGCAGCACAGCGATCAGGCTAAAAATTGGCATTTCTGCACATGCGCATGGTATGCAGTGCGCACGCGCGAAGTACTTTCACAAATGCCGATGCAGTTTTACACAAGGTATAGCGACGCTTTCAGTCGCTGTGTTGATCGGGGAGTGATTGACAGGAAAGGGGCGTTTCTGAGAGGTAACTGAGCGTTTTCCGGGAGTGTGCTAAAAAAGGCAGGCGTGTCAGGTAAAAACGCAGGCGTGCCTGGGGAAACAGGGGAGTGGCTGGCCGAACGCAGGGCGTGTTTGTGACGTCTAAGCAGGAACTAAACTGACTGAAGTGATCGCAAGGAAGGAGTAGGTCTGCAGCTACTCTGAAACAGCATGAAATTTTTTCTGAGCAGTTCTGCTAATCTTTCGTTCGCACTTCTACTAAGCTAAGATAAACTCCCAGAGGGCGGCGGCTTTGCGTTTGCACTGCTGCTAAAAGCAGCTAGCGAGCGATCAACTCGGAATGAGGGCCATAGGGCAGCAGTGTGTCATACACAGCATTAGTACAGGTGTTGGGCATGTGAGCTCAGGGTGTAGGAAACAGATCACATATAGGGCAGTGGTAGCAGTGGTATGTAATACACAGCATTAGTACAGGTGTGGGGTATATAAGCTCAGGATGTAGGAGACACAGATCACACAGAGGGCAGCGGTGTGTAATACACAGCATTAGTAGAGGTGTGAGGTATATGAGCTCATGGTGTAGGAGACACAGATCACACAGAGGGCAGCAGTGTGTAATACACAGCATTAGTAGAGGTGTGAGGTATATGAGCTCAGGATGTAGGAGACACAGATCACACAGAGGGCAGCGGTGTGTAATACACAGCATTAGTACAGGTGTGGGGTATATAAGCTCAGGATGTAGGAGACACAGATCACACAGAGGGCAGCGGTGTGTAATACACAGCATTAGTACAGGTGTGGGGTATATAAGCTCAGGATGTAGGAGACACAGATCACACAGAGGGCAGCGGTGTGTAATACACAGCATTAGTAGAGGTGTGAGGTATATGAGCTCATGGTGTAGGAGACACAGATCACACAGAGGGCAGCGGTGTGTAATACACAGAATTAGTAGAGGTGTGGGGTATATGAGCTCAGGGTGTAGGGGAAACAGATCACACATAGGGCAGCAGTGTGTCATACACAGCATTAGTACAGGTGTTGGGCATGTGAGCATAGGGTGTAGGAAACACAGATCACACAGAGGGCAGCAGTGTGTAATACACAGCATTAGTAGTGGTGTGAGGTATATGAGCTCATGGTGTAGGAGACACAGATCACACAGAGGGCAGCAGTGTGTAATACACAGCATTAGTAGAGGTGTGAGGTATATGAGCTCATGGTGTAGGAGACACAGATCACACAGAGGGCAGCGGTGTGTAATACACAGAATTAGTAGAGGTGTGAGGTATATGAGCTCAGGATGTAGGAGACACAGATCACACAGAGGGCAGCGGTGTGTAATACACAGCATTAGTACAGGTGTGGGGTATATAAGCTCAGGATGTAGGAGACACAGATCACACAGAGGGCAGCGGTGTGTAATACACAGCATTAGTACAGGTGTGGGGTATATAAGCTCAGGATGTAGGAGACACAGATCACACAGAGGGCAGCGGTGTGTAATACACAGCATTAGTAGAGGTGTGAGGTATATGAGCTCATGGTGTAGGAGACACAGATCACACAGAGGGCAGCGGTGTGTAATACACAGAATTAGTAGAGGTGTGGGGTATATGAGCTCAGGGTGTAGGGGAAACAGATCACACATAGGGCAGCAGTGTGTCATACACAGCATTAGTACAGGTGTTGGGCATGTGAGCATAGGGTGTAGGAAACACAGATCACACAGAGGGCAGCAGTGTGTAATACACAGCATTAGTAGAGGTGTGAGGTATATGAGCTCATGGTGTAGGAGACACAGATCACACATAGGGCAGCGGTGTGTAATACACAGCATTAGTAGAGGTGTGGGGTATATGAGCTCATGGTGTAGGGGACACAGATCACACATAGGGCAGCAGTGTGTAATACACAGCATTATTACAGGTGTGGGGTATATGAGCTCAGGGTGTAGGGGACACAGATCACACAGAGGAAAGCGGTGTGTAATACACAGCATTATTACAGGTGTGAGGTATATGAGCTCAGGGTGTAGGGGACAGTATCTCATACAATCAAACCCTCAAATTCCTACTTTTTATTTTTTGCCGAAGATTCATAAACACCTCACTAACCCACCAGGACGCCCAATCATTTCTGGCATAAATTCCATCACTTCAAACCTTTCCAAATACACTGATTATTTTTTACAGAACTTAGTCATTCAACAAAGAAGTTATCTGAAAGACACAATCAGCATACTTCAAATCCTGGAAAATTTCACATGGAAACCTTCATACACACTAGGCACAGCAGACGTTAAATCATTATATACATGCATTGCACATGAAACAGGATGCACACATACCCGCCATTACCTTTCCACTCAAACGTCGATCCCAAACCAACAAATCAACTTCATCATGGCGAACATCGAATTCATTTTAACCCATAACTATTTCTGGTATAATGACAAATTCTATCTTCAAAAATGTGGCACCGCAATGGGCACACCCCTAGCCCCAAGCTATGCTAATCTTTTCGTGTCAAAATGGGAGGACGACACCATCTGGACAAATAATATTTTTTCGGAAAATTTAATTCTTTGGCATCGATATATAGACAATGTGATGTTCATTTGGGACGGACCAGAAGAAAAACTGCAACTCTTTTTAGAGTACATCAATAACAATTCACTCAATTTGGCATTCACGACAACAACAAGCAAAAAAGAAGTGTTTTTTTTAGATCTGGAAATCTTCATCGAACATCAGAAAATAAAAACCAGAACACACTTCAAAGAAGTCAATGGAAACAATACACTTCCCACTCACAGCAATCATCACAGACAATGGATCAAAAATATTCCTGGAGGCCAAATGCAAAGACTAAGACGAAACTGTACAGACGACAACACGTTTTTAGAACAAAGTGAACATTTGAAAAACAACTTTGTGGAAAAAGGGTACTCCAACTTGGACATTCAAAAATATATCGATAAATTGAAACACACTGATAGAAAAGAACTCATCAAGTACAAAGAGAAAAAAGAAAATCCCATCAAATTATCATTTATCACCCAATATAGCAGCAACACATCATTAGTAGAAAAGATGATACGGAAACACTGGTACATATTACAACTAGACGAGACACTGAAACAAATACTACCAGAACATCCAAAAATAATACATCGACGAGCACAATCCATAAAACAAACAATAACAAAAAGCCATCTACATCAACTGGGCAAAAAAGACTATGATTCAAACAACAAAGGATTCAGACAATGTCTCAACTGTAAGGCATGTGACATAAGCAACAGAACAACAAAGAAAACAACTAGCTTCTCATCGATAGTCACTGGAAAAACTTATCAAATTAATCAAGCATTGAGTTGTGACACAGAAGGGGTAATTTTTACAATGCCCATGCAATCTCCAGTACGTGGGACAGACAAAACGAAAAGCAAAAGTCAGATTTGCTGAACATATTAATAATATAAAAAAAGGCTTGGTCACACATAATGTCTCAAAACACTACCTAGAAGTTCACAACAAGAACCCTGCTGGAACTAGCTTCCTGGTAATTAAAAAAATCTATACCAACTGGAGAGGTGGAAACATCTCCGAAGAATTAAAAATGGTAGAAACTAAATGGATCTCTGACTTAAAAACCATGACACCGAGAGGTCTAAACATAGAAATAGAACTTAATCCTTTTCTACGAAAATAAAGAAATTAATAATTATCTTTTTATAATAATAAAAAAATTAATTAATAACCATTTTTCCTTATAAAACTAATACCTTTATACATTCACTTAATTTTAAAAGTAAGAAATAATCATTAATCACAAGCGGTACCAGTTATAATTAATTTTTTCACCTTTTAACAGCAAAAAACCAAACACATGGTTGCCACCAAAAAATGAGGTCATTTCCACCGGAAGTTCATGTTTTTTTAGTATAAATAAACCCAATAAAATTATTTCTTTTCACTTCACTCCTCGAAAAAGTGCATTAAAGTGCATGAAACGCGTTGGAGATCATCTTTTACACACAAAGAGGAAAATCCATCAACAGCCGCAACACAAGCAGAACCCGCTGCAACTTCAGCTGATATCAACATCACGCCGGAGTACATCTCGGAGGACACAGCAGGACACGGGAACGCTGCCAGCCCTGGACTCAGCGGTACTCGGAAGCACCGCCAGCACCACCAACTACCATCAGCCGCGGACGAACAACACCGGAGCCGCAGTGCTCACAGCGGCGTCCAGCGGCTTCTCAATTGGCACCCGGCGGTCCCTGCAATCAGTGTGCTCCACGGCACGAAGTTTAGCACAGGGAAAGGTAGGAATTCATGGACATTCAGCAGTAATAAAGTGTTGCCGGCCACCTCCTCTTCCACATCCACTCAAGAGTGTAAACATTTTATTAATAACAACTTTGTCTTTTTTACAGGTACCGCTTTACATTAATTTTTATATTCACGGTTTTAGTAACTATCATGTGCAATATTTCATCTAACATCCCTAGCGCTTTCTTTTAAACATCATAAAAATCTAATCTAAGAAAGCAGCTCAATCCCTTAGCGCAGGCAATTAAATACATCTGCGTTGTGAAAGTACGTTGTGCATGCGCATTGCGCCGCATACGCATGCGCAGAAGTACCATTTTTTTGCCTCATCGCTGCACTGCAAACGATTACAGCTAGCGAACAACTCGGAATGACCACCATAGGGCAGCAGTGTGTAATACACAGCATTATTACAGGTGTGGGGTATATGAGCTCAGGGTGTAGGGGACACAGATCACACAGAGGAAAGCGGTGTGTAATACACAGCATTATTATTACAGGTGTGGGGTATATGAGCTCAGGGTGTAGGGGACACAGATCACACAGAGGAAAGCGGTGTGTAATACACAGCATTATTACAGGTGTGGGGTATATGAGCTCAGGGTGTAGGGGACACAGATCACACAGAGGAAAGCGGTGTGTAATACACAGCATTATTACAGGTGTGAGGTATATGAGCTCAGGGTGTAGGGGACACAGATCACACAGAGGAAAGCGGTGTGTAATACACAGCATTATTACAGGTGTGAGGTATATGAGCTCAGGGTGTAGGGGACACAGATCACACAGAGGAAAGCGGTGTGTAATACACAGCATTAGTACAGGTGTGGGGGGGTATATGAGCTCAGGGTGCAGGTGCAGCAGCACTATGTGATGTGACGTGTGTGTTGTAAGAGCAGTGTATCACTGCGGCCGCCGTGGTGTGTGTCATCTGCCTCTGACTCATGCTGCTCATGTTTCTTTCTGTAGCAGTAGCAGCAGCAGCAGCAGCGGAGGAGGGGGCGTGCACTCTCGGTGATGTCAGCAAAATGGGCGGGGCTTAGGTGAGTCACGTGGTGGGAGTAGCGGCGTAACCGGTTCCTGGTTGCAGAGTGAATGAGGAAATAGAGTGCGGGCGGCGGCAGCAGCAGTAGACATGGCCTCCCTGTTTAAGAAGAAGACGGTGGACGGTAGGTGACTGTTATTATACACCTGGTGCCCGTGTAACTCTCACACCCTGCCTGAAACCCACTGGGCCATAGGTCACCTGTGTGCCCAATCCTCGCCCTCCTCTGACCGATAGAGTCTATAACACAGTGCTCTGCAGCGCCCCTCACTGTGTGCCCCATGCAGACACTGGTCACACTGCTCTGACTGTGCCTCTGACCCCCTATTGCTTGTGGTGTGCCCCCTGTCGCCATCTGCCCCCTACTCACCTTCCCCAGATACATAGTGCCAACCACTAATTCTCCCCTACATAGTGCCCCCACCATTCTCCACTTCATAGTGCCCCCCACCCTACCATTCTTCACTTCATAGTGCCCCCCACCCCACCCTACTTCTCAGCCTGTTGCTGGCCACCTGTTTACCTGCTGCCCATCACTCTATCATTACCATCCCCTATTAACAGTATTGGGTACTCCTACCAGCCTGTGTGCCTTGGGTCCCCCCACCATGCAGCATTAACCCTGTATTGCTATAATAAGTTAATTGTCAGGACCATATCCTGGTACACTGAGCTCTGATATAATGCCAGTCACTGTGCCACTCTGTGTGTGCCCAGGATGGCTCTGTACCTTGCCCTACAGCTGTCATTATGTCTGAGTGTCTGTTCCTGTGTGTCTGCGTCCTCCCCGCCTGGCTGACACTGCAGTGTGCATGTGTCTGCTACATTTATTTTCCAATACACCTTCCAGGCAGCATTGTGTAAAGCTAAGCACATAATAATATCAGCACCCGGATTATGGCTGGTCGGTCACCTTTAGCTCATTATTGTGTTTATGAACTTTGATAACATAAAAAACATTTATATTGCGGCACTAACTTAATACTGTGTGTGTTCCCTGTAAGTGTCTTTCTGGATTATAGACTTCTGGGACCTAATTCCTTCAGTGCTGTAGCTGGTGTTTCGGAGATGCTTGATATGTCTGTGACAGTATCTTCAGAGAACCGCTGCCTGCTATTAGGGACTCTGCATTTTGTGAGCATAGCATGTTGCTCTGGTGTTATACAAGTTTTAACGAATCACTCTGCAATGCAGCTCTAAAATCTGCTGGTGTTCTCTGTTGAACTAGCAAACTGCCGCCTGTCTTATATTTTCCTGACTGTAAATATATAATGTATATGTATTTTGTTTTTTTAAGTCACTCATGTTTTGAAACCTATTACAGATTGAGTTACTATGTATACACTTCTTTCCGGAAGTAGATTTTTTTTTCTTCCCCTTTGTAACTACTATTTACACACGTGATATTGCGTATGACTTGAAACTGACGTCACTCACCCATCAGGTGATCATAGGGGCAGGACAAAATAATCTGACTCAGACTATCTCCCTGACGGAAGTGAAACTTTGTAGTTTTTTTTTTACTCCTGTCTGAGTAAAGGTCATGGATTATTGCTGCAAATTTGGAGTTTGTACGTGTTTTTCGGGATTCTCAGGATTTCGCATCATACCTCCACCAGTACAAAAAAAATATACATTGACATTCCTGTGAAAGCTAAAAATTACACATACAGGCTTCCCAATTTTTTTTTTTTTTTTGGTAAATATGAATTCAAAGCAAACTATTGGAGGTCACCGAAAATGCTTTCCGGAGTATAATTTAATCATGTGTAGTCTATAGGTTGTGTCTCCTAGTGTCCGTTCATCAGATCATGCTTCTACTGTCTGTTTCCTTTGTATTCAGGGAACAAATTAACATCTGTGATTAATTTTACTGCCCAATTGTATAACACGGTGCTTCCCAAACTTTCTTTGAATCACGGCTCCCTAGAGTGTCAGCATTTTTTTTTTTTTCAGTGCACCCCTACGATAAAAGTTTTTTTTATTTGTACATTTTGGGGGAAAAAATATAAAATTAAGTAAACTGTGCCTGCCTATCATCCTTTTTTATGTGGTGGTGTAGTTCTTCTGATTGTTCACATGTATTGTGATTAACAGCCAGTAGCACTGGTTTTGCCTATCACTTTGAACCATAAATAATTTGATTTGGCTCTGGACCAACCCAATGCACCTCTGCAAGTGCCCCAGCCAAAAATAATTGGTAGATGGCAGTATAAACATGTAATACAAGTGTTTCTAAAAAAGTGTATCTATATATATATATATATATATATATATATATATAATATATATATGTGTGTGTGTGTGTGTGTATATATATATATATATATATATATATATATATATATATTCTATATCACACACTATATGTTACAAATGAAGGTTCTATAACACATGCAATTACAGCTGGTCCATAATTTATTAGTCGGTAGTACACAGTATATTGTCATTATCCCTACCCTAAATGACACAGTGACATTCGGTTTGCTCCTGTGTCACAATTTACAGATACTTTGCTGCATGGTAGATTGACTACCTGTCAGTGTTTCCCAAAGTCTGTTCTCAAGGCACAGTGTAGCAGTCCAGACATTAAGAGTAGTCAGTAGGGTGCCTTTAGGACTAAGTTTGGAAAACACTGCCCTATGTATTCTGTAAGATATAGCGGCTGCTTTGTCCTCTCCCCCTTGTGGTTGTCTAGTATCTGCTGGAAGTGAAATCCAGCATGTTCCCCCTATGTTATCCTTTCTGTGGAAGAAAAACGCTACTTGCTACAATACAAGTTCCATTAGTAGTGGCCGTACATCAGGCAGCAACATATTAAGCAGCTTGAAATTCTTCCAGACTACAAGGGGAAAATAAGTCTCTTTACGCTCTGACTTTGTATTCCTAGTGACATGATGACAAATCTAATTAGTGTAACACTGCACTGCCAGTGTTGTTACTCTGGAGGCTTGTGGTTTGGTGGTGTCATACACTGAATTATATTACTTGGTCTGGACATACTGCTTCCAAAGTTAGGAGGCAGCAATTCTGTAACCCAGGGTTTCCCAAACTCAAGGCACTTAACAGTCCAGGTTTTAAGAATATCCATGCTTAATCAAGGATATTAAATCAAGCTGAAGGAGGTTATACAGACACAATATTCCTGATCCACCAAACAAGCCATGTGCACACTCTATTATAGCCCTGTGTGTGTATATATATATATATATATATATATATATATATATATATATATATATATATATATATATATATATAATCCATAAAGCATGTACCTTTATTACATGGGAATGCAGCAGCATGGACTGATGTGGAATTGTTCCCATCAATAATATGTACTATGTAGAGCCCTGTTACTGGGCAGGACTGCACTCCTGCATTGAAAGCTTGCTTACTACGTCGCTGGGTTGGGCAGGGTACAACAAGGTGACACCTGTGGTTGCTGAGGTGCGTGTCTTTGTTACCATACACAACCATGTTCTTCCAGCCCTATAATAAGTGACATACTGATTCTGATTACTAGCTTAGATAATCATTTTGCATTGGGGACAGGAGACAGAGATGTTTTGCAAATATTTTAGCTCTTATGTTTTTTGAAAGAACACCACCAGAAATTGGTATACTGCATAAAGATTTACTAAATGAGGATATGGTCTGTAAAGGTGGATGAGATGTCTGTTACTGCAGGCTGGTCTGCACAAGCTACATGTTGCTGGACTGACAGCCAGGCTCTGATTGCATGACCCCTGCAGTTTGATGCCATCTTTTCTGGGGGGGGGGGGGGGGGTTTATGTTTGGATCGATTCCATTAGGCGATAGCATTGCATCAAGTCTCCATCAGAGAGACCTGGGGCACTTAGCGAGTGGTAGAAGTCCCAGGGTAGGTTCCCTCATTAATGCACTATCCTTGGGTGTGGAGATAAAAGCATTCACGCTTATTAACCTTAAAGCCATGGATAATATACTGTACCTTACATGTTACATGTCTTGGAAAAGTCACAGTTCTCCATTATTTATGCCTCAGTGATGTCACTGACCCCTAGGGAGGAATTCAATTTCTTTTTTGTGCTCTCTTAAATAATGACCACCCAACAGAGCTATTGGGCGAGATTCAATTGTTATATCGCGTTTGATCTACCGTCTACCGTCTAAAGTGACAGGAGATCCCGGTGCAATATTGAGTTTTTCTATTTTATCACGCCCATAGCAGTTATGTTTAGCAACGTAAAGTGACTCAACGCGACTAAACTAATGGGCATGATGTGAAAAGTCCGGTTTGGGTGCCCAAACGGGTCACTTTTCGTGCATTTCAGCTCGCTAGCCCCAGGGGTACGCGCTGAAATGTTATCGTGCCCATCCGCAGAAACAATAGCTGCAGGATCTAAACGCATTTAAATTACTGAGCCATTAAACTACTGAAACAGCAGTTTGGATGCCCGGAAGTGTAACTTTTCACGCATTTCTGCTCGCCATCTCAGGACGTGATGAGCAGAAATAATGGGTGAATTGAGGTGTCATTGACTATAATATTTGGTCAGACAAAAAAATTGCGGCCACCATTCTGTATAGACGAAGAGGTCACTATAAACTCCTCTTGCTGAACAGCTACACCAAGCTTCCAATATACCATGATTGCCACTTCATGGGGCAATATCAATTAAGTGATCCTACGCACACTGCCAGATATTCCGCAATGGACATTGCTTGTTTTTGTTTGCACCTAAGGTACTACAATGTTTATTACCAGAAACACCCGCGAGGCTCCCATGGGACCTCATGCTTAATTAAATCTACCTCTATAAAAGGACCTGTATTACACCCTGTCTGGAAAAGAAATGGTAAATAGTGATATGAAGAAATCTAACAATTCTCCCGTAATCCTAGACCACTGTTTTATTGTAAAGAATGTGCTTTTATGGCTTTAAAGGGACATTGAAGCTGAGAACTAATTATGGCTGTAAACACTCTTAATTAGATTTAATATACCCCCTGAGCAGTGTTTATATCTCCCTTTTCTTGCAGTTTGCTATTCACTACTGAGGAGTACCAGAAGGTGAAAGCTGCATTAGAAGCTGATGGATATGAGATACAGTGGCCTTAAATCTGTAGAATATAAAGTATTTATACGTGCAGTCATCCTATAGCTACAGAAGGTTATTAGTGCGTTCGTCAGTGATCACATAATTGACCCTGCACGTTTTATCACAGACATTATTAAACAATTTTTTCTTGAAGCAAGGGTACAAAGCGGGTGAGAGGAGTACACATAGATCACACGGAATTTAATCAGACATTTCTCTTCCTCCTTGCAGATATAATAAAGGAGCAGAACAAGGAGTTAAGAGGCACTCAGAGGGCTATAACCAGAGACCGCACAGCCTTGGAGAAGCAGGAGAAACAGCTGGTAAGTGAACTAATCACTCCTGGACCTTTTAGTGGTTCTGTTTTATGTACTCCATGCACTACTACGAATCTTATTCGGTAGAAGGATGATTTTTTTTTTTTTTTGTGCTTTAGGTCTTAATTCTTCATACATTTTCTTTCTACCTGAAAATTAATGACTTTCATCAAGGGAATATAGAGTGGTAAACATTAGTCTGAATACAGCAGAGTGCATATTGATGAAAATCTGCTTACTAGGACTATGTCTTATAGAGGAGACAGAAATATGATTGTGTCTTACTACCCAGACGTTATACAATTGAATGTAATGTGCAAGCCTTTTGATACTACTGTACTAGAAGCAGGGTGTTGTAACCGGGGTCATGTACTGCCTGGACACACATGCCAAATTTATGAGCTCAATAAATACATTTCTCTAACGTCCTAAGTGGATGCTGGGGACTCCGTAAGGACCATGGGGAATAGCGGCTCCGCAGGAGACTGGGCACAAAAGTAAAGCTTTAGAACTACCTGGTGTGCACTGGCTCCTCCCCCTATGACCCTCCTCCAAGCCTCAGTTAAGATTTTGTGCCCGAACGAGAAGGGTGCACACTAGGTGGCTCTCCTGAGCTGCTTAGTGAAAAGTTTAGTTTTAGGTTTTTTATTTTCAGTGAGACCTGCTGGCAACAGGCTCACTGCATCGAGGGACTAAGGGGAGAAGAAGCGAACTCACCTGCGTGCAGAGTGGATTGGGCTTCTTAGGCTACTGGACATTAGCTCCAGAGGGACGATCACAGGCCCAGCCATGGATGGGTCCCAGAGCCGCGCCGCCGGCCCCCTTACAGAGCCAGAAGACAGAAGAGGTCCGGAAAATCGGCGGCAGAAGACGTCAGTCTTCAACAAGGTAGCGCACAGCACTGCAGCTGTGCGCCATTGCTCTCAGCACACTTCACACTCCGGTCACTGAGGGTGCAGGGCGCTGGGGGGGGGCGCCCTGAGACGCAATAAAAACACCTTGGATGGCAAAAAATGCATCACATATAGCTCCTGGGCTATATGGATGCATTTAACCCCTGCCAGAATACATAGAAAAACGGGAGATAAGGCCGCCGATAAGGGGGCGGAGCCTATCTCCTCAGCACACTGGCGCCATTTTCCCTCACAGCTCCGTTGGAGGGAAGCTCCCTGGCTCTCCCCTGCAGTCACTACACTACAGAAAGGGTTAAAAAAGAGAGGGGGGGCACTAATTATGCGCAGTATTAAAGATACAGCAGCTATAAGGGGAAAAACACTTATATAAGGTTATCCCTGTATATATATAGCGCTCTGGTGTGTGCTGGCAAACTCTCCCTCTGTCTCCCCAAAGGGCTAGTGGGGTCCTGTCCTCTATCAGAGCATTCCCTGTGTGTGTGCTGTATGTCGGTACGTTTGTGTCGACATGTATGAGGAGAAAAATGATGTGGAGACGGAGCAGATTGCCTGTAATAGTGATGTCACCCCCTAGGGGGTCGACACCTGAGTGGATGAACTGTTGGAAGGAATTACGTGACAGTGTCAGCTCTGTATAAAAGACAGTGGTTGACATGAGACAGCCGGCTGCTCAGCTTGTGCCTGTCCAGACGT
Organism: Pseudophryne corroboree; assembly: GCF_028390025.1. NCBI lineage: Eukaryota > Metazoa > Chordata > Amphibia > Anura > Myobatrachidae > Pseudophryne > Pseudophryne corroboree. Next base: position 947,014,079 of record NC_086445.1, on the reverse strand, counting down.
CTCATAGGCCGTCAGGGGCTCTAAAGCGCCCGTTACCTCAGATGGCAGATATAGACGCCGACACGGATACTGACTCCAGTGTCGACGGTGAAGAGACAAATGTGACTTCCAGTAGGGCCACACGTTACATGATCGAGGCAATGAAAAATGTTTTACACATTTCTGATAATACGAGTACCACCAAAAAGGGGTATTATGTTCGGTGAGGAAAAACTACCTGTAGTTTTCCTGAATCTGAGAAATTAAATGAGGTGTGTGATGATGCGTGGGTTTCCCCCGATAACAACTGATAATTTCTAAAATGTTATTGGCATTATATCCTTTCCCGCCAGAGGTTAGGGTGCGTTGGGAAACACCCCCTAGGGTGGATAAAGCGCTCACACGCTTGTAAGGGCTCTACCCTCTCCTGAGATGGCCGCCCTTAAGGATCCTGATGATAGAAAGCAGGAGGGTATCCTAAAATGTATTTACACACATACTGGTGTTATACTGCGACCAGCAATCGCCTCAGCCTGGATGTGCAGTGCTGGGTTGGCGTGGTCGGATTCCCTGACTGAAAATATTGATACCCTAGATAGGGACAGTATATTTTTGCCTATAGAGCATTTAAAAGATGCATTTCTATATATGCGTGATGCACAGCGGAATATTTGCCGACTGGCATCAAGTCTAAGTGCGTTGTCCATTTCTACCAGTAGAGGGTTATGGACACGACAGTGGTCAGGTGATGCAGATTTTAAACGGCATTTGGAAGTATTGCCTTATTAAGGGGAGGAGTTATTTGGGGTCGGTCTTTCAGACCTGGTGGCCACGGCAACAGCTGGGAAATCCACGTTTGTACCCCAGGTCGCCTCTCAACATGAGAAGACGCCGTATTATCAGGCGCAGTCTTTTCGTGGACAAGCGGGCAAAAGGTTCCTCATTTCTGCCCCGTGACAGAGGGAGAGGAAAAAGGCTGCAGAAATCAGCCAGTTCCTAGGAACAGAAACCCTCTCCCGCCTCTGCCAAGCTCTCAGTATGACGCTGGGGCTTTACAAGCAGAATCAGGCACGGTGGGGGGCCCGTCTCAATGAATTTCAGCGCGCAGTGGGCTCACTCGCAAGTAGACCCCTGGATCCGTCAGGTGATATCTCAGGGGTACAAATTGGAATTCGAGACGTCTCCCCCTCGCCGTTTCCTAAAGTCGGCTTTACCGATGTCTCCTTCTGACAGGGAGACAGTTTTGGAAGCCATTCACAAGCCGTATTCCCAGCAGGTGATAATCAAGGCACCCCTCCTGCAACAGGGAACGGGGTATTATTCCACACTGTTGTGGTACCGAAGCCGGACGGCTCGGTGAGACCGATTCTAAATCTAAAATCTTTGAACACTTACATACAGAGGTTCAAATTCAAGATTGAGTCACTCAGAGCAGTGATTGCGAACCTGGAAGAAGGGGACTACATGATGTCTCGGGACATCAAGGATGCTTACCTTCATGTCCAAATTTACCCTTCTCACCAAGGGTACCTCAGGTTTATGGTACAGAACTGTCACTATCAGTTCAGACGCTGCCGTATGGATGGTCCACGGCACCCCGGGTCTTTACCAAGGTAATGGCCGAAATGATGAAATTCCTTCGATGGAAGGGAATTTTAGTTATCCCTTACTTGGACGATTCCCTGATAAGGGTAAGATCCAGGGAACAGTTGGAGGTCGGTGTAGCACTATCTCAGGTAGTGTTGCGGCAGCACGATTGGATTCTCAATATTCCAAAATCGCAGCTGGTTCCGACGACTCGTCTTCTGTTCCTAGGGATGATCCTGGACACAGTCCAGAAAAAGGTGTTTCTCCCGGAGGAGAAAGCCAGGGAGTTATCCGAGCTAGTCAGGAACCTCCTAAAACCGAGCCAAGTCTCAGTGAATCAATGCACAAGGGTTCTGGGTAAAATGGTGGCTTCCTACGAAGCAATCCCATTCGGCAGATTCCACGCAAGAACTTTCCAGTGGGACCTGCTGGACAAATGGTCCGGGTCGCATCTTCAGATGCATCAGCGGATAACCCTGTCACCAAGAACAAGGGTGTCCCTGCTGTGTTGGTTGCAGAGTGCTCATCTTCTAGAGGGCCGCAGATTTGGCATTCAGGACTGGGTCCTGGTGACCACGGATGCCAGCCCGCGAGGCTGGGGAGCAGTCACACAGGGAAGGAATTTCCAGGGCTTATGGTCAAGCCTGGAGACATCACTTCACATAAATATCCTGAAGCTAAGGGTCATTTACAATGCTCTAAGCTTAGCAAGACCTCTGCTTCAAGGTCAGCCGGTGTTGATCCAGTCGGACAACATCACGGCAGTCACCCACGTAAACAGACAGGGTGGCACAAGAAGCAGGAGGGCAATGGCAGAAGCTGCAAGGATTCTTCGCTGGGCGGAAAATCATGTGATAGCACTGTCAGCAATTCCGGGAGTGGACAACTGGGAAGCAGACTTCCTCAGCAGACACGACCTCCACCCGGGAGAGTGGGGACTTCACCCAGAAGTCTTCCACATGATTATAAACCGTTGGGAAAAACTCGACAGGTATTGCGCCAGGTCAAGGGACCCTCAGGCAATAGCTGTAGACGCTCTGGTAACACCGTGGGTGTACCAGTCAGTGTATGTGTTCCCTCATCTGCCTCTCATACCCAAGGTATTGAGATTGATCAGATGGAGAGGAGTAAGCACTATATTCGTGGCTCCGGATTGGCCAAGAAGGACTTGGTAACCGGAACTTCAAGAGATGCTCACGGAGGATCCGTGGCCTCTACCTCTAAGAAGGGACCTGCTCCAGCAAGGACCCTGTCTGTTCCAAGACTTACCGCGGCTGCGTTTGACGGCATGGCGGTTGAACGCCGGATCCTGAAGGAAAAAAGGCATTCCGGATGAAGTCATCCCTATCCTGATCAAAGCCAGGAAGGATGTAACCGCAAAACATTATCACCGCATTTGGCGAAAATATGTTGCGTGGTGCGAGGCCAGTAAGGCCCGACGGAGGAAATTCAACTGGGTCGATTCCTACATTTCCTGCAAACAGGAGTGTCTATGGGCCTGAAATTGGGGTCCATTAAGGTTCAAATTTCGGCCCTGTCAATTTTCTTCCAGAAAGAACTAGCTTCAGTTCCTGAAGTTCAGACGTTTGTAAAAGGGGTACTGCATATACAGCCTCCTTTTGTGCCTCCAGTGGCACCTTGGGATCTCAATGTAGTTTTTGGGTTCCAAAAGTCACATTGGTTTGAACCACTTAAATCTGTGGAGTTAAAATATCTCACATGGAAAGTGGTCATGCTGTTGGCCCTGGCCTGGGCCAGGCGCGTGTCAGAATTGGCGGCTTTATCCTGTAAAAGCCCTTATCTGATTTTCCATTCGGACAGGGCGGAATTGAGGACTCGTCCTCAGTTTCTCCCTAAGGTGGTTTCAGCGTTTCACCTGAACCAACCTATTGTGGTGCCTGCGGCTACTAGGGACTTGGAGGACTCCAAGTTGCTAGACGTTGTCAGGGCCCTGAAAATATGTTTCCAGGACGGCTGGAGTCAGAAAATCTGACTCGCTGCTTATCCTGTATGCACCCAACAAGCTGGGTGCTCCTGCTTCTAAGCAGACTATTGCTCGTTGGATTTGTAGTACAATTCAGCTTGCACATTCTGTGGCAGGCCTGCCACAGCCAAAAATCTGTAAATGCCCACTCCACAAGGAAGATGGGCTCATCTTGGGCGGCTGCCCGAGGGGTCTCGGCTTTACAACTTTGCCAAGCAGCTACTTGGTCAGGAGCAAATACGTTTGTAAAATTCTACAAAATTGATACCCTGGCTGAGGAGGACCTGGAGTTCTCTCATTTGGTGCTGCAGAGTCATCCGCACTCTCCCGCCCGTTTGGGAGCTTTGGTATAATCCCCATGGTCCTTACGGAGTCCCCAGCATCCACTTAGGACGTTAGAGAAAATAAGAATTTACTTACCGATAATTCTATTTCTCGTAGTCCGTAGTGGATGCTGGGCGCCCATCCCAAGTGCGGATTGTCTGCAATACTGATACATAGTTATTGTTACCAGAAAATCGGGTTATTGCTGTAGTGAGCCATCTTTTCTAGAGGCTCCTCTGTTATCATGCTGTTAACTGGGTTTAGATCACGAGTTGTACGGTGTGATTGGTGTGGCTGGTATGAGTCTTACCCGGGATTCAAAATCCTTCCTTATTGTGTACGCTCGTCCGGGCACAGTATCCTAACTGAGGCTTGGAGGAGGGTCATAGGGGGAGGAGCCAGTGCACACCAGGTAGTTCTAAAGCTTTACTTTTGTGCCCAGTCTCCTGCGGAGCCGCTATTCCCCATGGTCCTTACGGAGTCCCCAGCATCCACTACGGACTACGAGAAATAGAATTATCGGTAAGTAAATTCTTATTATTTCCATCAGATTCCAACGTCGTTCATTTTTAGCCATTTATTGTAGTCCGATATTTTTCCTGTATCTGTAATGTCTCCCATTTGTACTTGTCCCTTTTTTATTTCTTACTTCACATCTTAATTCTTTATTGATTTAAAATTTGTATTCTATTTTTGTTTATTTTGCTATTTATTTACACTTGATATGAACTCCATCTGTAATCTCATTTACAGACTTCTATGCAACATATTCCTAGCCCTGCGCTTATACCTGCTATTGTTTTTAGTATTATTATGGGATTGGAACAAGCTTAAGGTCCATACACACGGAGCGATATAGCTGAGCGGTTTTGAATATATCGTCAAAATCGCTCAGAAAGTTAATGCATATTGCTCTGTGTGTACACAGCCAGCGATAGCGAAGCGCGTCCCCGCCAGGTCGCTATCGTGTGCTAAAAATAGACTGTGCAGGCAAGTCAATTTTGGCTAGGTCGCTGGAAAAGAAAAAGCATCCCCTTGCTTAAATGAGTTAGCCAAAATCGCTGGAAAAGTTAGTCAAAATCTCCTACTGCCAGTTCAAGGGAAATCTCTCAGTCAAAATCTCTCTCATAGTCAAAATCTCTCCGTGTGTATGCACCTTTAGTCTAGGCCGGATTTTTAGGTTGCATGTGCACATAGAGAGGCACAATAATCAGACAATCAGAATAGCCTGCAGAGAAAGTAGTTCTGAAAAGCGTATGCATAAAAGTACCATAGCAGTCATTGCTTATTTGTAAGGCACCACATCATTAACAAGTCTGTACTGTAACAGATGTGCAGAAATTCAGAACAAGTACACACAGGTACTACGGAGATTATAGACCTGAGACAGACTAGATGGCAGAGAGGTAGCTGGACCATTGGTTATTGAAGTCTTTACCTTTGTAAATATGACCAATGTAATAGCAGTGCCTAAATTCACCAATCACCAACCTTATTCTATCCATACATTCCTGCAGACATGTTCCCACTAGCTTCATTGGTTTGTTCTGTCGAAAAGGCAGCTTTTCAGTCTCTTGTAAAACCTAATGAGCCCCATATTGCCTGATATGACATACAAGAACATTGTGAAGTTATCTTATTGTGAGGCAGGAATTTTTGAAAAAAGTTTTTAGTATCTAAATAAACTTTTAAATGTATTTTCCCCGCTGGGTCCATTTTAGTGCTGTAACTTAAGCTCCCTTTTCATGTTTCTGTCTTTTTATTTTTTTATTTTTATTATTATTATTATTATTATTATTATTTTTTATTATTTTGCATGTGTTTTTAACACAAGACATTGCATACTAATACTCTAACTGCTGGCCTTGCACAATAGCAACTTGTCTATTTAGATACCTAAATTGTATTTAGGTAATTACCCTTTATTTAATCTAATTGTACGTTTTAAAATAAACTTTTTGTTGACTTAAAAAAAAAAAAAAAGCAGCAGAACCAGGTGGGTCCCAGTGAGACCTCCACTGTTAGGCCAGTACTCGGTTTTATTAAACCCTCCAGCTACAGTGCAAGGCCTGGGCAATACATACTCATCCTGGGAATGCGGGTTTCAGAGTCTTTTTTTTTTTTTTTTTCCAAGGAAATTGTCTGTTTAACTTTGTGACCCCTGTGGTTCGAGAAGTTGTGACTGGAGTCAGGTTTTATGTAAACGAGCACAATGAAGTTCTCCATTTAAGATAAATGAACCTATAGCTACATTTTCTCCTGTCTGAATTAACCTGTGTTAAAGGAGATGTGCACTCGGTATAATGTTTCCCAAGCAATGTCCACTCCACGTGTGGTATTCAGGACATGAAAAATATACATTTATCAGTCATGGGGCATTATGTAACAGCCTGCGAGGTTTACGGTCTTCAGGAATTTCTGCCAATCTGACCATAGTTTTAAAGCGGCAATCATTGTACAAGGCAAAACCAACCTGATTGCCGCTTTAAAACGATGAGCAGACTAGCAGAAATTCCCGAACAGCCTGAACCTCACAGGCTGTTACTTGCTTTCACAGCTTTAATATTGTTATGATCCTATTTTGTTTTTCTCCTCAGGAAATGGAAATAAAAAAGATGGCAAAGACTGGTAACAAAGATGCCTGCAGGGTGATGGCAAAGCAGTTAGTGCAACTGCGTAAGCAAAAAACTCGAACCTATGCCGTCAGTTCAAAGGTCACATCCATGTCAACGCAGACCAAAGTCATGAGCTCACAGATGAAGATGGCCGGAGCCATGTCCACTACAGCTAAGGTGAGGGCCTCTCTGAGATGAAACCCAGTATGACTTTATAAGGCCACATTCTGCATGGCTGTCGCAGCAGTGAAACGGTGTGTGGAGCATCCCGTGGCCGGACATTGCCACGTACAGCTATACCGTCACATACTAATTTATACTTTGTGTTAATTAGAAGTAGTTTCATTCTGGTTTACCTTTTGAATTACTGTGTTCTAGCTAGTTTGGAAGTATGATCTGACTTTTTTTTTTTTTTGGTAGACTATGCAAGCAGTCAACAAGAAAATGGATCCACAGAAAACACTGCAAACAATGCAGAATTTCCAGAAAGAGAATATGAAAATGGAAATGACAGAAGAAATGAGTAAGTCTTTGTTTTTCCGGAAATACCTTCCCGTTCAGTCATACAGATCTATGTTGTCTGTCTTTGGCCGTCGTTGCTTGTATAAAGAAAACTTGTATCTTTACTCTTCTTTTTTTGTTACTTTTTCAGATTTTCTTTTTGTTTATTTTGTATCTTATTTTTGTTTGCGTCTTTCCACAATGTGCAGTAGTGTCATTTACACATTAAAACAATAAATGCTGTAATACAATAAGCAAATAAATAGGGCTTAAAAAGTGGGAACACAATGTAAAGAACTTCCATAAGACAATGTAAGAACGTTGATAAAAGATTATCCAGACTGTCCGTATTTGCCAGCAGCCCGGTAGTGGCATTGTACAGCTCGGAGACATTTACCCAATGAATCAAGCATCATTGCCGTTTATGTTTGTGTATGTGAAACCAGCATTTATCCTCAACATGACAGTTCAGAAGTTTCCTAATATTTCCACTTTATTTAGTTTATCTTTACATTGTGTTCTCGCTTTGAGCCCTTTTTTACATGCTTATTGTATTACAGCATTTGTTTAATTTGCATTTTCACATCACCTATTTTACACTTTATACCATACGTATTCCAATAAACAACACCTTATATCCATCATCAGCAGATGTGGTTCCATTCTGACATATTAGATTAATAATTTGCACCTGTACAGACGCACCTTCCACAATTATCATCATATTATTATGTACAGTGGCTAGGAAAGTTTTACTAGTATCTGTCTATATGCTCCCTAATGTAACGCCAGTTCCAGGCAAAGCAGCGCTCTAAACTACGTCTGATAATCACAATAAAATATCAGTCTCTCTCAAGGGCTCCCCCATGTGGCAGACAAGTGTAAATTGTTCTACAGAATTACAGACTACCAGCTGACTAACTTCTGTCATCATTGTTGTGAACAGATTGACCAGAAACATCTGGGTATTAAAACACATTAGAAATCTACCTGTCTAAATATGGTAATGAGAAATTTTAATACTGCTGCTGAATAAATCTGTTCACCTGAGGCTTCTGTATAGAGCTGCATATCATTCAGTAGCTATTATTCCTTCAGATCAGGCTCGGGGTCTGCAGCTAAAAGCACACTGCACCTTTAACCTCTTTCTTTTTTTTTTCTTTTTTTTTTTTTTGTATTATTTATTTTATTTATTTATTTATTAACAGTTTCTTATACAATGCAGCATATTCCGTTGCGCTTTACAACTAGAACAGTAATAGAAAAAAACTGGGTAAAAACAGACAGAGGTAGGAAGGCCCTGCTCGCAAGTTTACAATCTATAGGGAATTATTAGATATGGGTATTGGTATTAGAGATTGTATTGAGATAAATTATTATTGCAGCTATTATAATAGAATCTAAAGTAATAAATAATTACTTTTCAATACTGAAGAAGGGTAGTAGAAATAACTTAGAATTGTATGCATTTTTATGGAAGAAACAATCTACAATGTGTGTGTGTGTGTATATATATATATATGTATATGTATGTATATATATATATATATATATATATATATATATATATATATATATATATATATATATATATATATATATATATAGTGTGTGTGTATGTATATTACACACGTTGTGTCAGACTGTAACCTGCAGGAGGTGGGAGAGCTAAAAGAGCAGGAAGGAAAACGTACAAAGTAGTGATTGCATTTTTTGCAAGGTACAGAATGAAAATATGATGGTAAAGTTACCTATAAATTATAATACAAGTCCAATCTTCTGTCATTCTATATGAATGGAGAGTTGATTCCACATGGCAGGGCATCCAAGGATATAGTGAAGAGACTCTAAAGTCCTTAATTTAGGACCATGGGGGTGTTTGCACCATTGTATAATGTACCAGTGGGGACTACATGCCTTCAAAGGAGGAAGCACCAGGGATCTTTATATATTGTTTCAGCATGGAGTGGACCTTGCCCCAGGTAGGGAGGTATTCATGGGCAAGTCCACCCTATGCAGGTTATTGTTGTCCTGTGACCCCATATTCTACAACACATTGTGCTGGCTGTTGGAAACGTTCAGGAGATTCTTCCTGGGCCGGGTGTAATATCAGACTATAATAGATTTTATGTACAGCTGTATTTTATCCTGGTGGATAGAGAGTTTGTGGTTACTCCTCTCTGACCTCCTCCCAACATGACTCGGCCGGTTTCTCTCCCAGTCTCTCCCGGGAGTCAATAGTGACATCAGTCAGAAAGTAGTTAATGGTCCATGTCTCACATGGGATCTCCAATGGAGTTATTTCCCAAAGAAACTGACTTATCTGAAAGAACTAAAACTGACTTTACTCTGTGGATGTTTAGGCGGTGACTTTTCTAGTTTTGATCTTTAGTAATTTGACGTTTTTGTGCCACACAGTAAACGACACCCTGGATGATATTTTCGATGCATCTGAAGATGAGGAAGAAAGCCAGGACATTGTCAATCAGGTGTTGGATGAAATCGGAATTGAAATCTCAGGAAAGGTATGTGTGCATATGAGTGTAGGTCAGAAAGAAATGCTTTAGCGTTCCAGTGCCATTACAAGCCTTTACACTCTCAGAAATGGGTACATGTTGCTTCCTTAGGTGTATGATGGAAGCAAGGTGTGTTGTAATTCTGTTTTCTGATGCTATGAATGTGTGAACATGTTGGAAGTATATGGTGTGAATAGAGATGAAGGCTTATGACCCCCATAAATCACATAGAGAAAACTGTATGTTTAATCTCCCCGAGGGAACACTGATCATCGTCGGCCGCCTAATGGTGGGTCGGGGAATCGGGGCCACTGTATGTATGGGGGACATTACTCTCATTTAGCAGAGCTGCAGCCATGTGGTTAGTTAAGAGCTATTTTACCAAGCAGCTTGCCGACCTAATGCTGCCGCCACCGTTACTGAGGTAGAACCAGCCTCCGGTGTAGTTACTTTGAGTTAGTTACTTTGAAGCCGATTCTGGTCAAAATAAACTTTTATGTCAGTCTTTTGCTCTGTCCCTAACACACACATACCATTTATGTTGTAACTATTGTAAGATAAGTGAGTTTGTACCAAAATAATTTGTTTCATATAGTATCAAAACTGCTATCACTTACATGTTCTACTGGTATTCATGCAATGCATGTACACCACTTTCTCTTTATCTGGACACTTGATGCTCTAAAACTTGACCCTAACATTGTACGGTCTCATGTCTATGGAGTTTGCTGCGGATCACACATAATTGCTTTCCTGTTCACGTTTCAGATGGCAAAAGCACCGTCAGCTGCCAAAGGCCTTCCCTCCGCGTCTACTGCCAAATCATCAACCATTTCAGATGAGGAGATAGAACGCCAGCTCAAGGCTCTAGGGGTAGATTAACGGTTTCACGATAGCTAACCCCTCTGCTCTGTGTGGACTTGTATCTTAGCTACCAATGGAACTGCACAATACCTGCTTTACAGAAGAATTTATTTTTGAAGAGGATTGAAGGAACCTACGTGGCTTTTGCTTGTTAATGAACACTACAGTGACTTGTGTAATACTAATTGTATATAGGACAGTGACCCCTTTCTTCTGTACAAATGTCCCATCTTCTCGCGCAGTGCAGCCATCTCCGGTCTGCTCCAATGTAAAATTCTGTATAATGTTCCTACTTAAACTCAGCGGGTGCATACGTTTTCTTTGTGGACTTATAAGTGGCTACTAACTAGCTACACGAGTTGTTTATAGAATTACAGACCTTGTATTGTTGGCCTACGAGCTACAGTATGACTTCATCAGCCATATGCATGGTAACCGATTCTCAAATTGCATGTCAATTAATTCTGATCTGTTCATAACAAAATGCATCAATATGTCTCGTTTCAGTTTGACTCATGAGCTCATTGGCATTACAGCAAAGTTTTAATAGTCCTATGAGTGAGTCCAGGCAAATGTATTTTAATTAGAAACTCACTTGGGTGGGTGGGTATACTAAGCAGTGATGAGAGTGGAGAAGTTGCCCATGGCAACCAATCAGCTGCTCTGTATAATTTTACAGTATGCAAATTATAAATGTTACTTCAGTGCTGATTGGATGCAACTTCTCTACTGGCTCACTTATGCACTCTTATCACTGCTTGGTACATCGCTCTCCCTTGCATATTGGGGCTGTCGCAATTCTCAGCCATTGATATATATCGACCTACGCAATAATAATTGGGGGTTTATTAGTACCTGGAATTTATTTATTGCTCTAGAACGATCTTTTATTTGTAGTTGAGAGCTTCTATCTAAACGCTTACATCTAGTGATATCCCTTTTGGAATAATAAAATCGGACTTACCATTTTTGTAGTTGGCATGTTTTACCGTTATTTATATATATTTTGTTTTCCATTAGCTTGCTGTTAGATTTGAAGATATTGGAAACCATGGTTTTATTATTATTTTCTTTCTTATGTGCTGTTAACCTCTAAATGTGTGCCTTTGTAAATTAAAGCCTTATCATAGCCATCACTTCCACTCTAGGGTGTTCTTGTATGGGATAAACGGCATATTCGATTATGACCTTTAGTAGTAACAAACTGAGGTCTAGTCATTTGGTCAACATTTACAGTGTCTACACTAAGATGTAGACCGTTATGACTTCAACATATTGCCTGTAAACATTTTAACAATGTCTGTATTTCGTGTCGACATTAGAGTTAGGCACTAGGGCAGTGATTTTCAACCTGTTTTAACCTGCGGCACACCAAACAATGTTTCTCTCCACAGGGAAAACCACACACATTGGCCCCCACAGTAAAAAAACAAACAAAAAAAACCCACACACACATTGGCCTCCACAATAAAAAAAAACAAAATACACATTGGCCTCCACAGTAAAAAAAAAAAAAAAAACAACCCCACACCCCCTCCCACACACACACACACACACATTGTATTTTCTGTGGAATCCAATCAAATTTCTCCCCACATAAGTGACATTGCTCACCACATAAATCAGTTATACTGTATTGCTCCCCACATGAGTTACATTGCTTTCCACAGAAATAAATAAATATTGTCCGTCATCTGTGGATCCGTCGCACAGGGTAAGTAAGTCTGACCCTTTTCTTGTTTTGCAGGAAACTTTTTTTTTTTTTAGCATAGCAGGGCTGCACAAGCGATCGCTGCCCTGCTAAAATACACTCCCTCATAGGTGGTGTCAAGTTGTTCGTATGAGCAGCAAAAAGTTACTATGTAACATCAACTCGGAATGAAGGCCTTACTACTTTGTATTTTTCTCTGTGTATTTCAGTCACCATATACCACTTAAGTCCTCTGTTTGTGTTCTGTATTTGCAGTCAGATTGTACAGAGTTTTTTTTTTTTTTGTCTGGTACTGTATCTGACTATATTGTACGGTTACGCCCTAAGGCTACGTTTCCAAATAATGTCTGCTACACAGGACAGGAGATCCGTGGCTGATCCTGCGTTATGCAGTGCTGACGCCACGGATTTATCTGAGGAAAATATTCCAGCTGAGGGTCCAGGTACCAGAGGTTCTGTACCCCTCAGTCAGTCTGTAGCACTGGTAGCACACCAAGACCTACCCTGGGCTGCTTTTTCTAATTTACTGACTACGCAAGTAAAGAGACTTATGCCCCCTGTGGGAACTCCTGTGCCGTTACAATCACATATTGTCCCTGTCATAAATCTGCCATGGTCGGATGCTCCATCGACTCGGTTACAGCAGTTAAATCGGTCTTTGGTTAACCAAAAGCCTAACCCTCGCCCTCCTAGGACCAAAGGGTCATCAAAGCGGGCCATTTCTTCCTCACAAACCACTTATGTTTCGGATACTTCATCCGATGAAGATGGGGTATATACTGATCCCTCAGACACTGATGCAGATGCTTCTGATGAGGAATCTACAACACAGGTGGAAGTTCCTGACCTCTTGGAGGCTATCAAACTGATTCTTCAGATTGATGACGAAACTGACCCTCCAGATACGTCTAAGAAATCTGGTAAGTTCAAACATCAGAAGGTGACTAAATTAGTTTTGCCACATTCTGACCATTTAGTTGACATACGTCAGGAATCCTGGGAATATTCAGGAAAGAAATTCTCCCTGTCTAAAAAGATGCTAGCTTGTTATCCCCTCTCTGCGGAGTTGAGTAAGAATTGGGAAACCACCACCGGTGGAATCACATGTAGCTCATCTTGTGGTGTCTTCTACTGTGCCTGTCACTACGGTCACCTCTCTGAAGGAACCGACTGATAAGCGTGTGAAGGGTTGCTTGAAGTCTATTTACACTCTTGCAGGTGTCGTACATAGGGGGTCATTCCGAGTTGATCGCTCGCTGCCGATTTTCGCAGCGCAGCGATCAGGCTAAAAATCAGCATTTATGCGTATGGGCCGCAATGCGCACGCGCGTTGTACGGGTACAAAGCCCGTTGTGGTTGTGCACAGGTTGTAGCAAAGTTTTCCTTCGCACTGACAGCCGCAAGAAGATTGACAGGAAGGGGGCGTTTCTGGGTGTCAACTGACTTTTCAGGGAGTGTTTGCAAAAACGTAGGCGTGTCTGAAAAAACGCATGCGTGGCTGGGCGTTCGCTGGGCGGGTGTATGACGTCAAATCCGGACACGAATAGGCTGAAATGATCGCAAGCGCTGAGTAGGTTCAGAGCTACTCTGAAACTGCACAAACTGTTTTTGCAGAGCTCTGCTGCACAAGCGTTCGCACTTCTGCTAAGCTAAAATACACTCCCCAGTGGGCGGCGTCATAGCGTTTGCATGGCTGCTAAAACTAGCTAGCGAGTGATCAACTCGGAATGACCCCCATAGACACACTATAGCAGCTTCTTGGGCTGCAAAAGGTATTGAAGCCTGGGTTCAAGCTGTTGAGGCAGAGCTACCTCCTGAATTTTTCTGATAATGCCAGACAGTGTGTCTCGTATATTACCACAGCCTCTCATTACATTCAGGAGGCGGCTACTACATCCATTCTGGCTCGCCGGATTCTGTGGTTACGGTCCTGGTCGGTGGACCTGGACTCTAAAAAGACGTTGGAGGTGATCCCTTTTAAGGGAGACATACTATTTGGGGAAGATTTGAACAAGATTGTTGCTGAGTTAGCGTCTCCTAAACCTGCATGTCTGCCAAGTACTAATCCTTCGGCTCCGAAGGCTAAAAGTACCTCCTTTCGTTCCTTTCGACCTCCAAGTAAAGAAAAGGGTCAGGCGTACCCAAAACAGGGTCGCATTTCCGAAACCTCGAAGCCCAAACCTAAACGTTCTTGGGCTGCCCCTCAGCCTGCTTCCAAACCAGACAAGCCTGCTGAATGACTGGGCTGGCCTCCCCCTAGGGGACTACAGGGTGGGAGGCCGACTTCTGCGGTTTTCCCAGGTATGGTTACAGACCACTTCAGACGCCTGGGTGAGGGAAGTCATCACTCACGGATACGCCATCTCTTTCAAGAAACGTCCCCCTCACCAGTTTTGCTCGACAATTATCCCTTCGGATCCGTTAAAAGCAAAAACTCTGCATTTGGTGGTACAATCCCTCCTGGACACAGGAGTGGTAGTGCCGGTGCATCTGTCTCAGAGGGGCAGGGGTTACTATTCAACGCTGTTCTTAGTTCCGAAGCCAAAGGGAACCTCCTGGCCTATTCTCAATCTCAAGTCTTTGAACAAATTTGTGAAGGTATCCAAATTCCGTATGGAAACTCTTCACACTATTGTTCTGGCTTTGAAGCCCAGGGACTATATGGTATCCCTGGACATACAGCATGCTTACCTACACATACCTTTTGTCATGTCGCATCAGTGGTATCTGCGGTTTGCTATTGGTAACCTACGTTATCAATTCCAAGCCTTGCCTTTTGGACTGACCACAGCTCCTCGGATCTTCACCAAGGTCATGGCAGTCAAGGCATCAGGATCCAAGCCCACGGATGGCTCATTAATTGGAAGAAATCCTCGCTGGTCCCTGCTCAGAACATGGTGCACCTGGGGGCATTCCTGGACACACAACCAATGTTTGTTCTTGTCTCCAGAGAAGGTCCTGAAACTCCAGGACAGGATACAATGCTTCCTCTCTCGCCCAAGAGTGTCGATACACTCGGCGATGCAAGTACTAGGCCTCATGGTGTCTGCTTTCGACATGGTGGAATATGCTCAATTTCATTCCTGCCCTCTGCAGAGGTTAATCCTTTCCAAGTGGGATGGCCTGCCTTACCGGATCAGATCTCAAATGATCTCCTTGACCCCGGAGGTTCGTCTGTCACTGAGCTGGTGGCTACAGGACCAACAACTGAGCAGGGGTCATCCCTTCTCCAACTGGGTCCTCCTTACAACGGATGCCAGTCTCCGGGGTTGGGGTAACACTCTCTTCAGGGTCATTGGACCAGGGAGGAATCTCTCCTCCCGATAAATATTCTGGAGTTGCGGACAGTGTTCAATGCTCTGAAGCTTGCCCTGCCTCAGGTACAGAACAGGCCTGTTCAAGTACAGTCGGACAATGCCACCATGGGGGCATACATAAATCATCAAGGCGGCACTCAAAGCCGGATGGCGATGTTGGAAGTGTCAAAGATTCTTCAATGGGCGGAACACCATCTGCCAGCCAGGTGTGGATCATTAGATCGACAATGTTTAGGTCGACAGGGTTTCTAGGTCGACATGTGCTAGGTCGACATGAGGTGTTTTTTTGGTGTCTTTTCTTTTCGTAGAGTGACCGGGAACCCCAATTAGTGCACCTTGTCCCCTCCCATGGCTCGTTTCGCTCGCCATGCTTTGGGCAAGTTGTCTCGCTTCGCTCGGCACAGATTACCGTTCCAATCATAGTCTACGTGGATCGATAAGTATGAAAAATATCGAAAGAAGAATTTAAAAAAAAAAACCCCATGTCGACCTTCCAACCCTGTCGATCTAGTGACTGTCGACCTATAGTGGTCGACCTAGACAGTGTCGATCTTCAGACCGGATTACTGCCAGCCATATCGGCAGTGTTCATTCCGGGGGTCCTCAACTGGGAAGCGGACATGCCGGAGAGTGGAGCATTCATCCAGAAGTCTTTCAACTCCTAGTGGACAAGTGGGGCCTACCAGATGTAGACCTGATGGCGTCTCGACACAATCACAAGGTTCTGGTCTTCGGAGCAATGACGAGGGATCCTCAAACCGCTTTCGTGGACGCACTGGCAATTCCATGGAACTTTCAGCTGCCGTACGTGTTCCTTCCGGTGTCACTCCTTCCCAGGGTAATAATGAAGTTCAAGCAAGAAGAAGGAATATTACTTCTAATCGCTCCAGCGGGGCCCAGACGGCATTGGTTTTCAGACCTGCAGGGTCTCTCGATAGAGCGTCCCCTTCTACTTCCGCAACGCCCAAATCTCCTCGTTCAGGGCCCTTGTGTCTACCACGATCTGGCCCGACTGGCTTTGACGGCGTGGCTCTTGAAGCTTCACTCCTGAGGGCCAAAGGATTTTCTGAGGCGGTCATTCAAACTATGTTGAAAGCCCGTAAACCAGCTTCAGCTTGGATTTATTATAGGGTCTGGAATTCTTACTTCTCCTGGTGTGTGGATAAGAATTATGATGCATACAAGTTCAGTACTGCCAAACTTTTGGCTTTTCTGCAACAGGGCCTGGACTTAGGCCTTCGTCTGACCTCCCTCAAGGTTCCTATTTCAGCCTTGTCGGTGTGGTTTCAGAGAAAAATTGCGTCTCTGCCTGACGTTCATACTTTCACTCAGGGAGGCTGAATCCGTAAAACACCCTATGTCCCTCCTGTGGCTCCTTGGGATTTGTCCGTTCTGAATGCCCTACAAGAGTCTCCATTTGAACATCTTGAGTCTGTGGACCTTAAATGGCTTACGCTTAAGGTCTTATTTTTGCTGGCTATTGCCTCTGCTCGACGGGTCTCAGACTTGGGTGCCTTATCTTGTCGGTCACCATATCTGATTTTTCACCGTGACCGTGCTGTTTTTAGAACTCGCCCTGGTTATCTACCTAAGGTGGTGTGTCATCTTGCCACCTTAACCAAGAGATTGTGGTTCCGGCTTTTATCTCTCCTGGTTTGTCCTCCGAAGAGCGGTCTTTGGATATGGTGCGGCCTCTCCGTATCCATGTGAAGAGAACCACCTCTCTTAGGAGATCTGATTCTCTCTTTGTCCTTTTTGTTTTTCACAAGCGAGGTTGGCCTGCGAATATGCAAACTTTGGCCAGATGGATTAGAATGGTGATTGCACAAGCTTATGCGCAGGCTGGACTTCTAGCTCCTGCTGCTATCAAGGCCCATTCTACTCTGTCTGTTGAACCTTCTTGGGCGGCCTGCTGTGGCGCGTCCCTAGAACAAATGTGCAAGGCGGCTAGGTGGTCCTCAGTGAACACTTTCATTAGGTTTTATGCCCTTGATACTTCCACCTCTCAGGATGCTTCCTTTGGACGCCGGGTTCTTGTGCCCGCTACAGTGCGTCCCCTCCCATGAGAAACTGCCTGAGGTCATCCCCGATGTTATTCCCTGTGGAATACCAGTGTACCCTGCTGCAGAAAAGGAGATTTATGGTAGACTTACCATAGTTAAATCTCTTTCTGCGAGGTTACACTGGATTCCACAGGGCACCCACCCTGACGCACTTAGCTTCTTTGGGTTTGTATAACATTGCCGCTGGTACCTTATGCGGTCGTGAGAATGGGGTTCTCTGTGGCTAATTACTGTCTATTACCTGCTACTGTATTGGGTTGGTTAACAAAACTGAGCTTCAGTGCCTGGAGGCAGGGATATAGAGGAGGCGGTGCAGTGCATCCTGGGAACAGTCAAAGCTTTTAGCCTGTTGGTGCCTCGGATCAAGATCCAACTCTACACCCCCGATGTTAGTCCCTGTGGAATCCAGTGTACCTCGCAGAAAGAGATTTAACTATGGTAAGCCTACCATAAATCTCCTTTTCTGCGGCTGGGTCCACAGGTTATCCACAGGATAACATTGGGATATGCTTGAGCGTCAGCGGATTGGCACCAAACCGATCACGAGCTTTGTGGCCTCCCAGGATGCATCAGGCTCGTCCATATAATCCCGCCCACCGACTCAGTCAAATCAGTTTTTTGTTTGGTGCAGCAGGAGTCGGACCATGGTCACAGGGCTGCTGTGTTTGGCAGCCCTAAGATCTTTTTTTAATTTATTTTTATAGTCTTACCTTTTTTTGAGTGACCTTTCCTAACAGCGTTTTACACGCATATTGGAAAGAGTCGCAACAACGCTTACCCACGGTACAAGTGCTGTCTCGATGGGCGTCTGTGTTGGATGTTGCTAGCAGGTCCAGCAGACGGGACCAGGCTGTGGCCGGAGCACGGGGAGAAGGTAAGGCATCGGTTCCGCTTAGAGGGGGAATACGGATACAGCCGCACTGATTTGGGAGGAGACTACCAAACAGTAGCTGGCGCGCCACCACCACAGGTGCTCTAGCGCTAGGCTTTAGGGATCAGAAGGCGCCAGGAATAGTTTGAGGCTGCGATCCCTAGGGTTGATGCCAGCAGCGGGGAGTCAGACGCTCTCCTGGTCGCCCCTCCCCCCAGTTCATGACCAGTTTCCGACCACCTCCTGCCATGAACTGATTGCCTCACTTCCGTCTCAGACGCTACCACGAGGGAACCCGGTCGCAGCATGGCGCTGCGTCTGTATACACTAAAGTTGGACCGCTAAGAGACCGGGTCGCAGACAGAGCGTCTGCATGCATGCACGATCGTCCACTGAGCGTCTGTGTCCAATAAAAATACTGGAGCGGCTGTGTACACTGGTAGCGTCTGGATCAACTCAGCGGTTTGCTAACGTATTGATCGATCCTGGAAGTGGGGTGAGTCTCCATGTATCGCACTCTACAGAGTAAGGGTTATACAGCACCAAAACTGCTATCTACTATGTTAGTATGAATAGTTAAGTTTAGTGCCTATTGCATATGAGTTTTTGTACAATGCTGTAGTTTTCTCCGCAATTGCGTCTGAATACATTAAGATAACTGTATAATACAGAAAACAGTAAATGTACGCCTACATACTTGAAATGTGTTTGTAGTTGATAATTTGCTCATATGATTAATAATATATGGCTGACTGCTGGTGTGATTGCTGACTTTATATATGTTTGTCAGTGTTTTTTTTTCTGAACCTCAATGCTGGTGCTTGGGTTGGGGATCAGATTGATATCACTTTTTATGCAATATAAAGTGTTTTCAGTCACAGATTGTGTAGTACTGTGGACGAGTTGATTATTTATCATGTCTAAGAGCGGCAAAGGTGACGAGGTTACTACAGTAATATCAACACTCAAAACATGTTTATCCTGCAACGTGGGGTTAATAACTCAATCCTTGGGAAATAATGGATTGTGTGCAAATTGCTTTTCATTTCAGAAGACTACTAAGCAGATCCCTGTTCAACAACAAATAGATCCACCCTGGGCCATATTTGCACAGACTCTATCCAGTATAGCTGACAGGTTGGCCTCTGCAGCTCCTATCGCAGGAATAGGTTACACGGTTAACCCTTACATGCAGCTCCCATCTTATGGTATAGACCAGAGGTTCTCAAACTCGGTCCTCGGGAGCCCACACAGTGCATGTTTTGCAGGTAACCCAGCAGGTGCACAGGTGTATTAATTACTCACTGACACATTTTAAAAGGTCCACAGGTGGAGCTAATTATTTCACTTGCGATTCTGTGAGGAGACCTGCAAAACATGCACTGTGTGGGTCCCCGAGGACCGAGTTTGAGAACCTCTGGTATAGACCCTACAGCTTCTACAAGTCAACAAGCTGATAAACCGAAGGTAAATATATCATCCAATTCGCAAGCTACACAGGAGGATACAACAGATAATGACTCCATATACTCTACTTCACCTTATGAAGAACAAATAGAGGGCTTCAGCTCAGAAGATAAAGCTGAGTTAATTGGATCAATGAAGGCTATTCTGTCTCTGGAAGATTCAATTGAGCCCGTAGTAAAAATTAAAGCACCTGTGTTTAAACGTCCCAGAACAGTGAGGGTAGAATTTCCAGGGTCAGAGGAACTGACGGAAATTATGGAGGAACCTTGGGCTACGCCCAATAAGAAATATAAAATCCCAAGGAAATGGGATTCGTACTACCCTTTTCCAACTGGGGACTGTTTAAAAAGAGAAGTGCCTCCTAAAGTAGATACGCACATCATTCGACTGGTGCGAAAATCCGTTTTACCTTTGCTTTCAACATCATTAAATGATGTCGCAGACAGGAGAGTGGATGTTTTTTTGAAAAACATTTTTTTCCCTGTCAGGGGCAGTCATAAGGCCGGCCATGGCCTCGGCCTGGATGGCAAAAGCAGTAGTTGAATGGGATGAAGAATTAGAGAATGGGCTTTTAGCACCTACTAGGGAGCAGGAGTCTCATATAGCCCATATGAAACAGGCTGCACTATTTCTAGAAGCAGCAGCAATGGATATGGGTACGATTGCTTCCAAAGCCTCAGCCTTAATGGTAGCCGCTCGCAGAGCAATTTGGCTACGTACATGGAAAGCTGATTCCGAATCCAAAAAGGTTCTGGAAGCTTTGCCTTTTGTTAGGAACATTCTTTTTGGTAAGGAATTGACAGAAATTCTGGAGTCAGAAGCTGAATCCAAGAAAGTTAAATTTCCTGCCAGTTATACTCCTAAACCTAGGGGATCAGGTTTTAGGCCCTTTCGGTGGCATGGTAAAACAAAAGGTAAGAATGAACCTAAGCAAACCCAGTACAAATAAGTCTCATAAAACAAGGAAGCAGTGGGCCACTAGAGGGCCAGCTTCCAAATCAGAACAGAAACCATCAGCCTGAGGATGCGGGCCTCCACTTGGGGGACTCCAAGGTAGGGGGCCGTCTTCTTCAGTTTGCACACATATGGCAACAGTCGACAACAGACGCTTGGGTGCAAGAAGTGGTATCTCGGGATTATGTTTTCCCATTCAAAAAACAGCCTCTTCGAAGGTTTTTTGTATTAGCCCGTCTCACATAGAGACGAGGGCCAGGGCACTTCAAGAAGCAGTTACATATTGCTTCAGTCAGCAGTTATCGTCCCGGTACCTCCGGAACAACGGGGGAAGGGGTTTTACTCCAACCTATTCTTGGTCCAGAAATCAAATGGGTCGTTTCGACCCATTCTCAATCTCAAAATGTTGAACAAATACATTTGGATACCGAGGTTCCATATGGAAACATTACATTCCATAATTTTGGCCATGGAACCAGGGGATTACATGGTATCTCTGGATATACAGGATGCTTACCTGCATGTGCCTATAGCATTGTCCTTTCAGTGTTACTTCAGGTTCGCTATCCTCCAGCAACATTTTCAGTTCCAAGCCTTACCCTTTGGGTTGGCTACAGCCCCCAGAGTATTTACCAAGATTATGGTGTTTATGGCAGCTTATCTCCACAAACAGGGGACAAGAATTTTTTCATACCTCAACGATCTTTTAATCCTGGCACAGTCCCAGGAATTGTTTTTGAGCCATCTCCAACCGACAATAACTTGTCTACAAAAACATGGATGGCTGATAAATTGGGCAAAGTCATCTCTAATTCCGTCACAACGGATGATTCACTTAGGGGCTGTATTGGATTCAGGTCTGCAGAGGATAATTCTACCTGTGGGAAAAATATCCAAGGTGCAGTTGATGATTCAGGAATTGTTGCACAGTCAAACAATATCAGTTCACATGGCTATGCGAGGGATGGGGTTGATGGTGTCGACATTCGACATGGTGGAAAATGCACAATTCCACTCAAGACCTTTGCAACATCTGATCCTAACTAGATGGAATGGAGTACATCAGACAATAAAGAAACAAATGATGGTACTTCCGGTAAGTGTAAAAAGGTCGTTAGCCTGGTGGCTGCAGACATCCCATCTAGACAAGGGGAGACCCTTTTGGATATCAGATTGAGAGATCCTGACAATGGATGCCAGTCTTCAGGGCTGGGGAGCAGTGTCCGAAAAAATTATTGTCCCAGGGACAATGGACCAAAAAAGAAAGTTGCCTACCAATAAACTTGTTGGAACTTCGTGCCATATACAGGGCACTGATTCAGGCAAAGGACATTCTGCACGGAAAACCAGTCCAGATCCGCTCGGACAATGCAACGGCAGTAGCGTACCTCAACCATCAGGGAGGAACTCGCAGCCAAAGAGCAATGGAGGAGGTAAGTCACATACTAAAGTGGGCAGAACTCCATCTTCCAGCATTATCCGCAGTGTTTGTTCCAGGAGTCCTAAACTAGGAAGCAGACTTTCTCAGTCGGTACACCATTCAGGAAACCAAATGAGCTCTACACCCGGAGGTCTTTCAGACTCTAGTAGACAAGTGGGGGTTGCCAGAGATAGATCTCATGGCGTCCCATCTGAATCACAAAGTTACGGTATACGGGTCAAGAACAAAAGACCCCGGAGGGACCCTGGTGGATGCATTGTCAGTGAAATGGGAATTTCATCTGGTATATCTGTTTCCTCCAATCTCCCTGCTCCCCAGGGTGGTGAGGAAAATAAAGCAAGCAAAGGGTGCCGTGATTCTAATAGCTCCGGCTTGGCCAAGGAGGCATTGGTACATAGATCTACAGAGGATGTCGTTGGATGCACCAATTCTGCTCCCTTAACGTCCAGATTTACTATTGCAGGGTCATGTTGTCATAAGCATCTGGATCGGCTGTCTTTGACGGCATGGCTGTTGAAACCTCTATCCTAAGATCAAGAGGTTTTTCACAACAGGTAATTCAAACAATGCTTAGAGCAAGGAAACATTCCTCTGATCGCATGTATCACCGAATATGGCAAGCCTATATTCATTGGTGCAGTGAAAGAAATATGGATCCAAAATCTTTCAGAGTATCCAGAATCTTAGATTTCCTTCAGGCAAGAATGGATAAGGGTTTGAAGGTGGCTTCCTTGAGAGTTCAAGTTTCAGCATTGACTGTATGGTTTCAAAAGAAAATTGCTACTTTACAGGATGTGCGTACTTTTTTCCAGGGAATGCTGCGCATTCAACCACCTTTTGTTCCTCCTGCATTACCTTGGGATTTAAGTTTGGTTCTCAAAGCCCTTCAGGGGGCTCCGTTTTAACCACTTAAGAAAGTGGATCTTAAATGGTTGACAGCTAAAGTACTCTTTCTTCTGACTATGGCATCAGCTAGAAGAGTATCAGATTTAGGAGCGCTGTCGTGTAAGTCTCCTTTTCTGATTTTTTTTATCCAGATAAAGCAGTTCTCAGAACTAAGTCTGGTTATTTTCCAAAGGTGGTCTCTAAGTTTCACCTTAATGAAGAAATTGTGGCCCTGGCTTTTCAGGTAGCGGGACTGTCTGCGGGAGAAGCGTCGCTGGACGTAGTCCGTGCATGAAGAATCTACGTAGATCGTACCAGTGCCGTCAGAAAGACAGATTCTCTCTTCATTCTCTACGGATTTCATAAGGGGATGGCCTGCTACTAAACAGACACTAGCAAGATGGCTTCGACTGACGATTTCAGAAGCATACTCTCGTGCTGATCTCCCTGTTCCGGCTAATGTCTCTGCTCACTCTACACGAAAGGTAGGTCCTTCATGGGCAGCACAACATGGTGTTTCAGCAGAACAGATATGTAAGGCAGCCACATGGTCTTCCATTAATACATTCATTAGACATTATGCCTTGGATACCTTTGCCTCTCATGACGCTGAATTTGGGCGAAAGGTTCTCCTGTCCAATCAGGAGCGTCCCCACCACTAAAAATTTGCTTTGGGAAATCCCAATGTTATCCTGCGGATAACGTGTGGACCCAGACGGAGAAATATACGTTATGGTAAAAACTTACCGTTGATAACGGTATTTCTCCTATGTCCACAGGTTTCCACAGGGATCCCACCCTGACGCACCTGATATGAGAATCTTTAGACTCACTAACCTCTGCCCTCTTGCGTGGAAGGGTGTGCATGTGTGTTCTTCTCGCCTGAATAGGGTTCAACATAATGCTCCTGCATAATTGCTTTGGAAACAACTGATTTGACTGAGTCGGTGGGCGGGATTATATGGACGAGCCCGGTGCATCCTGGGAGGCCACAAAGCTCGTGATCGATTTGGTGCCAATCCGCTGACGCTCAAGCATATCTCAATATTATCCTGTGGAAACCTGTGGACATAGGAGAAATACCGTTATCAACGGTAAGTTCTTACCATAACGTATATTTCGTTTATTCCATAGTGCATTCTAGAAACATTGATCTATTTTTTTTGTAATAATCCTTTAATATTTATTTCTGTTGCTGTTTTAATCTTGGTGAAAGCAACGGATGATTACCTGGTTTCACAGACCTTTTGTAACCCTACTCCCAAGTGTTCATAAAATAAATTGATCCAGTGCACACAAAAATCATATAATGTAGCAAATGTTTTATGGAATTACCTATATTACATGTTGTATGTACACTCTAGCGAGTACAAGCCGGTTATTCGGACTGGCACCTGCAATGTCGTACTGAGAAGAAAACTGATTCCTCCCCAGGTGTAACTGCACATCATACATTTTTTTTTTTTATATAGTTCAAACAACTTGATAAAAGTTGCTATAGATTTGTGGATATCAAATGCCATTTCCCTTACCCTCCTCACTGGCAGCATACATGCATGGGTTACCCACTCCCACATGCCCAGCAAGTGCATAAGACACCCCGTCATAATTTCATGAGACTGCATCCTAATACAAAAGGACACACTGAAAGATTTATTCTTTGTATTTAGTGAGCGTCATTCAGTTTGTATTTACATGGGACTGAGGATTACAGAAGTGTAAGTAATTAATTGTTCCTATGCAAAAGAAAACCAAAGGGCAAGCACCCGCAGAAGCATCCCTTTCTAGAGAATTGAGGAATGTTTGACGTCTGAAGGATCTCCAGTACCAGAAGGCATTAAGCCCCATTCAACAAGGGCAGCATCTTCTTGGGCACAGAAGGAATCTGCTTCAGTAGAGGAGCTCTGTAAGCAGGCGGATGGTTGTATGTTCATACGTTCACTTAGCGTTACAGAGTCCACCTGCAGGCTTCAGCAGATGCAAGCTTTGAAAGAAAAGTCCTGTGCTGTCATTTATTCCCAGACGTTATTAATAGTAAACTATTATTCTGTTAAGAGTAGTATTGTAGTTACCCTTCTTTTTAAGCCGCGCATGCACCTTTAATCCAACTATCTGATTGGTTGGAATGAAAATCTTGTAAAGTGGCAAGCAGCCATTTGCTCCCGAACACCGGGAAAATGGACAAAAACTATTGTTGAAACAAGATCTTTAAATCAAACAGATTTAACCTTTTGGCTGTTTTTGGGGCAAATTGCTGATTGGCATTTGCTCCCATACGTAGGGAGGCCAATCCCGGGCCATTTTGTTCAATCCCAGGTATCGGGATTGAAAAAATGGTCAATACCGGGATTGGCTTTTCCCTATGTGGCCACCCCATCGCCCGCCCCGCACACGTAACTCACCATATATCGTGGGTGGGTGGGAAACATAATCTCTCGCCCAGCGGCGGGTGACCGCGC
This sequence comes from Pseudophryne corroboree, assembly GCF_028390025.1. Lineage (NCBI taxonomy): Eukaryota > Metazoa > Chordata > Amphibia > Anura > Myobatrachidae > Pseudophryne > Pseudophryne corroboree. The sequence continues at coordinate 946,988,541 of NC_086445.1, read as the reverse complement.
AGTGTGACTTCTCACTCCACGTCACACTGCGCTGGGGAGCCAGAAGGATGAAGCCGGGCAGCGTCTGAGCATCCTGAGGACGCTCAATGCTGATCCCTTAATCCTCGGGATTGGAGCTTCCAATCCCGGGTGTTTTTGGGCCTAAATTCCTGGATCCCGCCGATCCTGATCCCGGGATTGGTTTTTCCCTATGTGGCCGCCCCCTCACCCCTCCCCGCACACATAACTCACCATATATCATGAGCGAGCGGGAAACAGCATCTCTCTCCCAGCAGCGGGTGACGCGCAACGTGACCTCTCACTGCACGTCACGCTGCGATTGGGAGCCTGGATTGAATCCCGGCCGTTTTTGGGCCTAAATCCTGGGATCCTGCCGATCCCGGGATAGGCCTCGCTACCCATACGTTACTAGATTTTCATTACAACCAGCCAACTAGTTTGGATGGTTGGCTGAAAATGCGTCTGGTGTATGGCCATCTTAACTCTTACCCTTTTGTAAAAGGTTCCTTGAAAAATAACCAAGGTTGAGTGACCACGGAATCTGACCCTGGTAGCCACCAGGGTTAGACCCAGGTTATCTGACCCAGCTTATGCTTAAAAGCTTCTGATTGGCTGTGTATGCAGAGGTTCACCTCAAGGGAGAGTCTGTGAGATGCGGGGCAGACCCAAGTTCAGTGTAAATAGGGCTAACCCTGGAATAATCCGGGTCCAAGGTGCAGCGTAATACCCCTTTCACACCGCACAAATAACCTGGTATCGACCCGGCATATTGCCGGGTTGACACGGGTCAGTGTGTGGTGTGAAAGCGCCATGTTGGAAATCCTGGGTTGCCTGACCCAGCAATTCAACCCGGGAATAAAGCAGTGTTATACCAGGATTGAATACCGGGTCAATAGCAGCGTAAACGGGCTCCTGGGTCGATGCGACCCGGGACCCGTTTACTACAACAGGGAGAGGCGGCGCAGAGATGATCTCATCTCCCAGTGCCGCCCCCCGCTGCTATGGCAACCCGCCCGCCCGGGTCGGGAGAGCCAGCAGCAGCGTCCAATGCTGGATCCCACCCGGGAAGGACCCGTTCCCAATTCCTGGGTGGGATCCGGCATTGGCGGTGTGAAAGGGGTATAAATGGGATCTGACCTGAGTTGCAGCTTTACTTAAAGCAATGGTTCATAATCCTCCAGTATTCCCAACAGGTCATGTTTTGAGGATTTCTGCCTGTGGAAGCAGGTGGGAGAATTGCTAACCCAGCAAAATTGTTTAACGCACCTGTGCATGACTAAAGAAATCCACAAAACAAGGCCTATTGCTGCTACTGGAGGGCTGGAGCTGTGAACCACTGCACAAGAGTGACTTCACAGTTATTTGGTGACCCACCCTAATAAAAGGGCTTGCTGGGGTATCACCCATGCATGTTCGCTGCCTGATAGGTGAATAATGTATACTTGTATTGTACACTGGCCGATTAGGTTTCATGGCAGCGAGCTAGTTACCTGTCCCTAAGTAGTTTTGGAATGTTTTGTGTGTAGTAACTATATCATACTTGCCTACCTGACCCTCTCCATGAGGGAGAAAATGCTCTGTTCCTGGACTTTCCTGGTAATGTATGATTGCCATCACCTGTGGTGAAACACCTTTCTTATCAATTACCTAGCTCACCACAGGTGATGGCAATCATACATTACCAGGAAAGTCCAGGAACAGAGCATTTTCTCCCTCATGGAGAGGGTCAGGTAGGCAAGTATGAACTATATCAGCTTGGAAAAGCCCAAAGACACAGGGAGGAGTCAGCTTATGTACCTGCTGCAGGTGAGAATGCTGGACCTGCCCTGACTAGCAAGAGCATGTAAGCTGCCCTGAAGGAGTTCAGTGTGTTTAGTTGCTAAGCGTCCGGTTCTAAAGCCCAGCACTTAAGATCATGTTTATGTCCCAATTTTAAAAGGGAGCAAAGTTTATTTTGCTAGTGAAAGTATCACCCTTTTAAATTGCGGGCATAAACACAACTGGAAGCACCAGTTTTTCGAACCCGACGCTTAATAAATAGACCCAAGGGAACCTACTGTCCGGTACATAATACCCAGTTATTTAATTGAGCGTTTTTAATACACTGTAGAAATGTGTGTTTCCATACAACGGCGTTCCAGTTGGCAATGTAGCCTGATGCCAGGTTTCTATTATTTTTCTGAGGATGCACTTTAAATAGCAATGTCCTTTTAATGGTGAGATACGTGCCGCTCACAAGCATCTCCTCAGGAAGCTATTAGACTTATGCATTTCCTTATCCATGCGTCTAACCTGACAGCAGCAGAGTCTCCTTAGAGCATGGGTCTACAACCTGTGGCCCCCCATCTGCTGTGGAACTACACATCCCAGCATGCCTTGTAACAGTTTTGCTATTAAGGCATGCTAAAACTGAGAAAGGGCATGCTAGAATGTGTAGTTCCACAGCAGCTGGAGGGCCACAGGTTGAAGACCCATGCCTTAGAGCATTATCTGAAGGGGCCTATACACTGGGCGATGTATTCGACCAACGATAATATCGATGGTCGATTCAGCCTACACACTGGAAGATATCGCTGGTCAATTTGGACGATATGAGAAGTACATACATCTATAGCGTCCAAATTGACTTGCATGTTTAAACGATGATCATTCAATGATGAACGATTGTCGGCACGCACATCGTTCATTGTTGAAGCACACACACTGAAAGATATGAAAGATTTATCGTTCATTTATGAACTATATTGTTCATATCTTTCAAGATATCGCCCAGTGTGTAGGCCCCTTGAGTGTTCCAGGACGCTACTTCCAATCCTGTCTGCGCAGCGTGGGAGAAGAGGGCCTCTTTATTAGTGATGAGCGGGTTCGGTTCCTCGGAATCCGAACCCCCCCGAACTTCACCCATTTTACACGGGTCCGAGGCATACTCGTATACTCCAGTATTGCTCGGTTAACCCGAGCGCGCCCGAACGTCGTCATCCCGCTGTCAGATTCTCGCGAGATTCGGATTCTATATAAGGAGCCGCACGTCGCTGCCATTTTTCACTCGTGCATTGGAAATGATAGTGAGAGGACGTGGCTGGCGTCCTCTCACTTTGTTTCAGAACTTTCAGGGGGCTGCAAATATCTTTATTCTGGGGACCAGCAGTATTATAGGAGTACAGTGCAGAGTTTTGCTGACCAGTGACCACCAGTATTATACGTTCTCTGCCTGAAAAACGCTCCATATCTGTACTCAGTGTGCTGCATATATCTGTGCTCGCACTGCTTTATTGTGGGGACTGGGGACCAGCAGCATTATATAGGAGGAGTACAGTGCAGCGTTTTGCTGACCAGTGACCACGAGTGTTATACATTCTCTGCCTGAAAAACGCTCCATATCTGTGCTCAGTGTGCTGCATATATCTGTGCTCACATTGCTTTATTGTGGGGACTGGGGACCAGCAGTATTATATATAGGAGGAGTACAGTGCAGAGTTTTGCTGACCAGTGACCACCAGTATTATACGTTCTCTGCCTGAAAAACGCTCCATATCTGTGCTCAGTGTGCTGCATATATCTTTGCTCACACTGCTTTATTGTGGGGACTGGGGACCAGCAGTATTATATAGGAGGAGTACAGTGCAGAGTTTTGCTGACCAGTGACCACCAGTATTATACGTTCTCTGCCTGAAAAACGCTCCATATCTGTGCTGCATTGTAGTATATAGTAGGAGTACAGTGCATAATTTTGCTGACCACCAGTATATAATATATAGGAGTACGGTACAGAAGGCCACTGCTCTACCTACCTCTGTGTCGTCAAGTATACTATCCATCCATACCTGTGGTGCATTTCAGTTTTGCACAGTTTGCTGACCACCAGTATATAATATATAGCAGTACTGTACAGTAGGCCACTGCTCTACCTACCTCTGTGTCGTCAAGTATACTATCCATCCATACCTGTGGTGCATTTCAGTTGTGCGCAGTATATATAGTAGTAGGCCATTGCTATTGATACTGGCATATAATTCCACACATTAAAAAATGGAGAACAAAAATGTGGAGGGTAAAATAGGGAAAGATCAAGATCCACTTCCACCTCGTGCTGAAGCTGCTGCCACTAGTCATGGCCGAGACGATGAAATGCCATCAACGTCGTCTGCCAAGGCCGATGCCCAATGTCATAGTAGAGAGCATGTAAAATCCAAAAAACAAAAGTTCAGTAAAATGAACCAAAAATCAAAATTAAAAGCGTCTGAGGAGAAGCGTAAACTTGCCAATATGCCATTTACGACACGGAGTGGCAAGGAACGGCTGAGGCCCTGGCCTATGTTCATGGCTAGTAGTTCAGCTTCACATGAGGATGGAAGCACTCATCCTCTCGCTAGAAAAATGAAAAGACTTAAGCTGGCAAAAGCACAGCAAAGAACTGTGCGTTCTTCTAAATCACAAATCCCCAAGGAGGGTCCAATTGTGTCGGTTGCGATGCCTGCACCTCTTTTTTATTTAATTTTTCTTTGCATCATGTGCTGTTTGGGGACTATTTTTGGAAGTGCCATCCTGTCTGACACTGCAGTGCCACTCCTAGATGGGCCAGGTGTTTGTGTCGGCCACTTGGGTCGCTTAGCTTAGTCACACAGCTACCTCATTGCGCCTCTTTTTTTCTTTGCATTATGTGCTGTTTGGGGACTATTTTTTTGAAGTGCAATCCTGTCTGACACTGCAGTGCCACTCCTAGATGGGCCAGGTGTTTGTGTCGGCCACTTGGGTCGCTTAGCTTAGCCATCCAGCGACCTCGGTGCAAATTTTAGGACTAAAAATAATATTGTGAGGTGTTCAGAATAGACTGGAAATGAGTGGAAATTATGGTTATTGAGGTTAATAATACTATGGGATCAAAATTACCCCCAAATTCTATGATTTAAGCTGTTTTTGAGGGTTTTTTGTAAAAAAACACCCGAATCCAAAACACACCCGAATCCGACAAAAAATTTTCAGGGAGGTTTTGCCAAAACGCGTTTCCGAATCCAAAACACGGCCGCGGAACCGAATCCAAAACACAAAACCTGAAAAATTTCCGGTGCACATCACTAATCTTTATGCAGCTGAGTGATTATCATCTGACTGCGTATGCGTCTGTCTCACTGCGCATGTCCTGCGGTGGTCTTGCGACTGCGGTCGCAGAGAGGATTTATTTTTAAAGTTATTGACAGTGACGGTTTGGGGAAGGTAACGTGGAGTGGCAGCAAAAACACAGGTTTGTCGCTACCGTTTTGAGAGCACGCCTCAGCCTGCGACTGCGATCCTGTGTGCAGCTGCAATTTCTCTGGCAGCGTGCTGCGCAACCATAGGGCCACTCAGAACAGTCGCTGCATACTAATTTTCAGCTGCAAATGCAAAAGGTCGACAGGTAGAAGGTAGTCAATGCTTAAGATCGACAGGTTCAAAAGGTCAACACATATGGTCGACACAAGTTTTTTTGGGGTGTTTTTACATTTTATTCCACTTTTACTTGATTTACCATCCACGTGGAACGTGCCGAGCGATACGGTAGCGGATCGAGGCACCTTGCCGGAAATGTGGCGAGCAATGCGAACCCACGCCATTTCCATGTTGACCTTTTTGTGCCTGTCAACCTTTTTTACGGTCTACCTTTTACATGTCGACCTTTTGAACATGTCTATTTGCTGCTGATCTACTAGACCAGGGGTTCTCAATCTCGGTCCTCAGGACCCCACACAGTGCATGTTTTGCAGGTAACCCAGCAAGTGCACAGGTGTATTAATTACTCACAGACACATTTTAAAAGGTCCACAGGTGGAGCTAATTATTTCACTTTTGATTCTGTGAGGAGACCTGCAAAACATGCACCGAGTTTGAGAACCTGTGTACTAGACCACAGGTTCTCAAACTCGGTCCTCAGGACCCCACACAGTGCATGTTTTGCAGGTATCCTCACAGAATCACAAGTGAAATAATTAGCTCCACCTGTGGACCTTTTAAAATGGGTCAGTGAGTAATTAATACACCTGTGCACCTGCTGGGTTACCTGCATAACACTGTGTGGGGTCCTGAGTACCGTGTTTGAGAACCTATGTACTAGACCATAGGTTCTCAAACTCAGTCCTCAGGACCCCACACAGTGCATGTTTTGCAGGTAACCCCACAGGTGTATTAATTACTCACTGACACATTTTAAAAGGTCCACAGGTGGAACGAATTATTTCACTTGTGATTCTGTGAGGAGACCTGCAAAATATGCACTGTGTGGGGTCCTGGGAACCGAGTTTGAGAACCTGTGTACTAGACCACACTCATACAGATAGCTTTGTGAGTGTTAGTGAGGAAAGAATGAGAGAAATGAAAATGGCAGTGGGAAGAAATATACTACTATCCAGGGCATAGAAATCCAAAGTGACTAGTAATATCTGTAACAACGGGGTACATTTACTAAGATGGGAGTTATATTTAAGATGGGATGTTGCCCATAGCAACAAATCGGATTCTACTTCTTATTCATCTAGCACCTTCTTGAAGATAATACTTGGAATCTGATTGGTTGCTAGGGGCAACATCCTATCTTAAATAGAACGCCCATCTTAGTAAATTTACCCAATGTATTTGTATGGGGAGCATTATTCCTAATAATTATTTCTATAATACATGGGCTTCCCCAATGAGCACTGACGTAATGACATAGAACACACCAATTGCAGAGATGTCAGAACTCAATTAATCTGCACATATTATTTACAGTTAATATATAAATAATATATGTAATATTAGGCTTCCCATACTATCCCTTTAAACCGGGACACTTATGAATTACACAGGTTCTGTGGCTGGCTTACTCCAAGCCTGAATTTCACCTGGTTTTAATCAGCCACAAGACCTGTGTAATTCATAAGTGTCCCAGTTTAAAGGGCTAGTATGGTAAGCCTATGTAATATACACCTGTACATTTCAGAGATATAACAGGCTGTTATTGCTATCCAATAAGAGCATTATGCTACTAATGTGCTTGCAATATGCAGTTATATTCAGTTGTAACTGAATATAACAGATACACCTCTACTTTCCTGCTATTTTATTTAAACAACAGCCAGCAAACAGGATGAAAAAAAAATGCACACGCATATTAGTGAAGCAATACTGTCCTCTTGTGGTAATATTTTATACAACAGCTTCCTACATCATACAGTATATCACATTAATTTTAATATAAATAAATAAATAAAATCTAAAATTGTAGAACACAAAAAAACACAGTATATAAACTGATAAATAAAATACAATTGCTATTCTGGTAGTTTAAACATGAACACTTAAAGGTAAGTCCCCATATACCCCGTTTAGTAGAAAATGCACACATGACTTGCAATTCTTGGTTATTATCTTGTTTTCCAACCATAGGTCAGCAGAAAAATGTATAAATAGTCTAGAAATCATCTGACGGGGAATACAGTAGCTGGGTAGATGTTGAAGAGGATTGGTGGGAGAATGATGAATGGAGATTTTTTTTTGGGGGGGGGGATGGAATTGATAAATAATAGAGGTTTGAGTGATGGAGAAGAATGGTGGTGAGATGATGGAGATGGCAGGGGTTAATGAATAACATGGGTGGAGGAATGATGAATTAGAGGGAAGGATGCTAGATATGTGGAATTACAGGGAAGGGTCCATGGATCATGGGGGAAATTAGTTACAGTGAAATATAAAATACAGAAATAGCACTGCCACTTTGCATACCAATATAAAACTTATTTCTGTTCCCTGTTATGAAATAAATGTAATTCTTTATATTTTTTCCACTGTTTTGCAGAGCTGGGTTACATTCATCATATCCTTCTACCCGCTTTATACAATGGTCAGAGAGTCTGTAGTAAGAGGTAGCTAAAGGGTGCTTCAAAACCTCTAGGTGCACCCCTCACAGGCTGGCCATGGCATCTCTGTGAACTACCCCTACTGCCCACCCCCGATGGCAGTGGTCCGTGGCAACATACACTTTTTTCAGTTTGAGTAGGTGCTCCCGCCAGGAACCATGGGTTTGCATCATCATAATAAACAAGGTCCACATTCTGGGATAATGAGTTGTAGTAATGAGAAGGGGCAGTTACTGTATAAGAAATAACATCAGTGTTACAAAATAGCTGACCACATATTATTTCCAGTAAATCTAAGGTGCTGTCTGTTACAAATGTCCCTTTATCTGCAGTCATGGTGGTCTTTTGTGAATGTGCTGAAGGTATTCTGGTGCAGGCTGGTTTTCACTCTCTTCTCTCTCTGCCTCCGATTGCAGAACCAGACTCGGACAACTTCCTTCTCCAGGTTGAGGCTTTCGGCCATCCTCATGATTTCTTGTGAGGATGGTTTGCTCTGCTCCCCAAAATGTGACTCCAAAGCTTCCTTGGCTGCTATGCTGTTATACAAAGGGGAAACTGGGCTATTAGAGGACTTTGCAGATAAATGTGAAATATAAAATAAGATAGCTACAATCTGATTGGTTGCCCCCACTTGTCCTCTTTAGAAGTTAGGTGCTGAGAAATATGCATGCAGAAATCTTTTTTATAGTAGAGATGTGCAATCGTTTTTTTAGAAATCCGAACTTACCCGAATTTAGGGTATCCAAGTCCCAATTTGGATCTTCCCTTGGTTCCATCCAATTTTGACCACACTCACCTGAGTGAAATGGCACTGAGTTCCGAACCGAGGGAAGTTCCGGATCGGGACTCGGTTCGGAAGTCGGATTAAGAATCAGAATGTTGGGTTTTGGACTGCTAGCGAGTTCCTTTCTCGTGATTTCAGGTGCCATATTACTCAGGAGAGCGTCCTCAAAATTAACTGGAAATAAGTGTAATTGATGTTAATACTACTGTAAAGTCAAAAATAGCTCCAAATGACATGATTTCTCCCTGTTTTTATTAATTTTCAAGAAATCCAAAACCAAAATCTGAATCCAAAACACTTCAGGGTGGTTTTGCCAAAACCAAAACAAAACCCGAAAGTGCACGCTCAACTCTATTTTATAGTATACACTGTACACTCCCTGGTGTTATGCGTACTTATATACTCTCCCGGAATGTTTGGGAGACTCCTGAAGTGATGATGCTCCTTCTGCATCCCGTCCACATCCTAGTGAAGTGAAGTGGGCCTGATGGGGAGAATAATACTGATGGGGAGAATAATACTGTAAATCGATGGTCTGGGAGGGGACGAGGCCAAAATGACATGATTGATAATCCTGTCATTTTGGCCCCTGCCCCTTCTTTATAGACCTGCTATTCCTGACATTTTGCTGCAAGGGGGTGGAGCCTGATTGCTCTGATAGTACGCACCTACCCCCAACAGCTGCCACCAAAAGATTCTAAGTGTAAACCTGCTCTGATGCTGCATTTTGAACGCTGGAGAGTAATCTCGGGAACTAATTATTCACTAAGCAGAGCTTTCAAAGCTACAGCCAGCGTGGTCTATTCTAATTTCATAGGTGTGGTATCATGAGTGGAGGGAGTACCACTCCTGTAAGTGTCAGCCAAGTGCTCATTTACTAAAGTTGCATTAACGTAAAAAATTAGCGCTGAACCACATCAACCAATCAACACTTTGCTTTTACAGTATTTGCCTAGTGCAAGTTAGACAATGACATCAAGCACCTTGTACCTTACTCAGCTACAGTTGCAGTTTTGCTATACTTGCGCATGCTGCTGTGCGCATGCGCGAGCACTTAGATTGTGAATGCATGCGATCACAGTAAAGTCCTTGCAGGGGGTGGGAACAGGTCATCGCGGTGGCAATATAGGGGTGGCATGCGGCATTGGGAGGGCACGGTCCAGACAATGGAGGCATCTCCGGACTGCTTGTGGGGCAGGCCGAACTGGCTGCGTGCTGGCACACGCAGTCGCTGCGACCCAAAACATGGCAGGCTGGCGACTGCCTTCGCAGCTAGGCTGCACAGGCAGGGGGCTACCCTAAACATGCGAACACTTTGCTGTTTAACAAAGCGCTCACATTTTAGCGGAGGGAAGGAGGCAGGACCCGGCATGTGGAATGGCCTTGCCCTGTTCTGGGTGGCCCCCGCGCATGCTAGAGAGGTGAGTTATAGATTTGCAATTTCTCTCAAAGCTACACCTCATGCTGAATTAGGCCCATAGTTCAATGTGAAATAGCAGAGACTTTTTTTTATAACTATTTTTATGTGTTCGTCAGTTAAATGTATCATTATTTGGACAAAAAGCAAAGAGCCTGAAAGAGTTAAACAAACGGTATAAGTACCTTATAGTAGTTCTGCGCTTTCGCTTGCGTTCATTTCCTCCAATTTTTTCATTGTACAGAGCTGTTTAGAGACATAACACATCATATCTAGGACAGTGTCTGAAGCAACCCACTATAATTCCTTTTTCATCAACAAATTATTTATCAAGGACGTGCAGCGAGCTAAATGGATCAGGAGGCACTAGTTGGCCCCAGAGCCTGATTTACAGGCAATGTATGAGCCAAAGGGTACATCTGGGCATTATACACAGGTGCAGCAGCATAAAATCCTGGAAATTTGGTGAGTTTTGATCAGAGATGAGCAGAAAAGATAAGCAGGGGAGGCACTGCCTCAGCTGCCATAGACTTTTTACTCCACAGTTTTGGCTATAAAAAGTATTAGAATAATGCAAAGGAGATATTTCTAACATATTCTTTGTATTTATCATATACTTTACAAGGTTAAAACTCTGGCACAAACGTAAAAGGCTCTGCCTCACCCGCCTCACCCCACCGCACATCACTGAATCATATATATATATATATAGACGTCCTCGTAATCGGCACTCCAATCTTTAAACAGAATAATGCCTGGTGCCTTCTCGTGCAGGTGCACCCGCTGTATATGCAAAGGAATGAGCGGCACTCCCAGGTCTTATCCAAAAGAAAGGGTTCTCAACCCATCAATAAATGCAACGTTTCGGTACTTTTATTTCAACCGTCGTCAGGCTCATTCCTTTGCATATATAATAAGAATTTACTTACCGATAATTCTATTTCTCGGAGTCCGTAGTGGATGCTGGGGTTCCTGAAAGGACCATGGGGAATAGCGGCTCCGCAGGAGACAGGGCACAAAAAAGTAAAGCTTTTACCAGATCAGGTGGTGTGCACTGGCTCCTCCCCCTATGACCCTCCTCCAGACTCCAGTTAGGTACTGTGCCCGGACGAGCGTACACAATAAGGGAGGCAATTTGAATCCCGGGTAAGACTCATACCAGCCACACCAATCACACCGTACAACTTGTGATCTAAACCCAGTTAACAGTATGATAACAGAAAGAGCCTCTTAAAGATGGCTCCTTAACAATATAACCCGAATTTGTTAACAATAACTATGTACAGTATTGCAGATAATCCGCACTTGGGATGGGCGCCCAGCATCCACTACGGACTCCGAGAAATAGAATTATCGGTAAGTAAATTCTTATTTTCTCTATCGTCCTAAGTGGATGCTGGGGTTCCTGAAAGGACCATGGGGATTATACCAAAGCTCCCAAATGGGCGGGAGAGTGCGGATGACTCTGCAGCACCGAATGAGAGAATTCCAAGTCCTCTTTTGCCAGGGTATCAAATTTGTAGAATTTTACAAACGTGTTTTCCCCCGACCACGTAGCTGCTCGGCAGAATTGTAATGCCGAGACCCCTCGGGCAGCCGCCCAAGATGAGCCCACCTTCCTTGTGGAATGGGCCTTAACAGATTTAGGCTGTGGCAGGCCTGCCACAGAATGAGCAAGTTGAATTGTGTTACAAATCCAACGAGCAATCGTCTGCTTAGAAGCAGAGGCACCCAACTTGTTGGGTGCATATAGTATCAACAGCGAGTCAGATTTTCTGACTTCAGCCGTCCTTGAAATGTATATTTTTAAGGCTCTGACAACGTCCAACAACTTGGAGTCCTCCAAGTCGCCAGTGGCCGCAGGCACCACAATAGGTTGGTTCAGGTGAAACGCTGATACCACCTTAGGGAGAAAATGCGGACGAGTCCTCAGTTCTGCCCTATCCGAATGGAAGATTAGATAAGGGCTTTTATAAGATAAAGCCGCCAATTCAGATACTCTCCTGGCGGAAGCCAGGGCCAGTAACATAGTCACTTTCCATGTGAGATATTTAAAATCCACCTTTTTCAATGGTTCAAACCAATGGGATTTGAGGAAATCTAAAACTACATTTAGATCCCACGGTGCCACCGGAGGCACCACAGGAGGCTGTATATGCAGTACTCCTTTAACAAAAGTCTGTACCTCAGGAACTGAGGCCAATTCTTTTTGGAAGAATATTGACAGGGCCGAAATTTGAACCTTAATAGATCTCAATTTGAGACCCATAGACAATCCTGATTGTAGGAAATGTAGGAAACGACCCAGTTGAAATTCCTCCGTCGGAACACTCCGATCCTCGCACCACGCGACATATTTTCGCCAAATGCGGTTATAATGTTTCGCGGTGACTTCCTTCCTTGCCTTAATCAAGGTAGGAATGACTTCTTCTGGAATGCCTTTCCCTTTTAGGATCTGGCGTTCAACCGCCATGCCGTCAAACGCAGCCGCGGTAAGTCTTGAAAGAGACAGGGACCCTGTTGTAGCAGGTCCCTTCTCCGAAGTAGAGGGCACGGGTCGTCCGTGACCAACTCTTGAAGTTCCGGGTACCAAGTCCTTCTTGGCCAATCCGGAGCCACTAGTATTGTTCTTACTCCTCCTCACCGTATAATCTTCAATACCTTTGGTATGAGAGGCAGAGGAGGAAACACATATACTGATTTGTACACCCAAGGTGTTACCAGTGCGTCCACAGCTATTGCCTGTGGATCTCTTGACCTGGCGCAATACTTGTCCAGTTTCTTGTTGAGGCGAGACGCCATCAAGTCTACCATTGGTCTTTCCCAACAGTTTATTAGCATGTGGAAGACTTCTGGATGAAGACCCCCCTCTCCCGGGTGAATATCGTGTCTGCTGAGGAAGTCTGCTTCCCAGTTGTCCACGCCCGGGAAGAACACTGCTGACAGTGCTATTACGTGATTCTCCGCCCAGCGAAGAATCTTGGCAGCTTCTGCCATTGCACTCCTGCTTCTTGTGCCGCCCTGTCTGTTTACATGGGCGACCGCCGTGATGTTGTCCGACTGAATCAACACCGGTTTTCCTTGCAGGAGTGGTTCCGCCTGGCTTAGAGCATTTTAGATTGCTCTTAGTACCAGAATGTTTATGTGAAGAGACTTTTCCAGGTTCGTCCATACCCCCTGGAAGTTTCTTCCTTGTGTGACTGCTCCCCAACCTCTCAGGCTGGCGTCCGTGGTCACCAGGATCAAATCCTGTATGCCGAATCTGCGGCCCTCCAATAGATGAGCCTTTTGCAACCACCACAGAAGATATACCCTTGTCCTTGGCGACAGGGTTATTCGCAGGTGCATCTGAGGATGCGACCCTGACCATTTGTCCAACAGATCCCTTTGGAAAATTCTTGCATGGAATCTGCCGAATGGAATTGCTTCGTAAAAAGCCACCATTTTTCCCAGGACTCTTGTGCATTGATGTACAGACACCTTTCCTGGTTTTAGGAGGTTCCTGACAGGTCGGATAACTCCTTGGCTTTTTCCTCGGGAAGAAAAACCTTTTTCTGAACCGTGTCCAGAGTCATCCCTAGGAACAGCAGACGTATCGTCGGAAAACAGCTGCGATTCTTGGAATATTTAGAATCCAGTCGTGCCGTCGAAGAACTACTTTAGATAGTGCTCTTCCGACCTCCAACTGTTCTCTGGAACTTGCCCTTTTTAGGTCGTGCAAGTAAGGGATAATTTAGATGCCTTTTTTCTTTGAAGAAACATCTATTTCGGCCATTACCTTGGTAAAAAGGCCCGGGGTGCCGTGGATAATTCAAACGGCATCGTCTGAAACTGATATTGACAGTTCTGTACCACGAACCAGAGGTACCCTTGATGAGAAGGACAAAATTTGGACATGGAGGTAATCCTTGATGTCCAGGGACACCATATAGTCCCCTTTTTTCCGGTTCGCTATCACTGCTCTGAGTGACTTTATCTCGATTTGAACCTTTTATGTAAGTGTTCAAAACATTTTAGATTTAGACTATGTGTCACCAAGCCGTCTGGCTTCAGTACCACAATATAGTGTGGAAAAATAATACCCTTTTCCTTGTCGTAGGAGGGGTACTTTGATTATCACCTGCTGGATATACAGCTTGTGAATTGTTTCCAATGCTGCCTCCCTGTCGGAGGGAGCCGTTGGTAAAGCAGACTTCAGGAACCTGCGAGGAGAAGATGTCTCGACTCTCCAATCTTTACCCCTGGGATAATACTCGTACGATCTAGGGGTCAACTTGCGAGTGATCCCACTGCGCCCTGAGACTCTTGAGACTACCCCCCCACCTTGAGTCCGCTTGCACGGCCCCAGCGTCATGCTGAGGACTTGGCAGACGCGGTGGAGGGCTTCTTTTCCTGGGAAAGGGCTGCCTGCTGCAGTCTACTTCCCTTACCTCTATGTCTGGGCAGATATGACTGGCCTTTTGCCTGCATGCCCTCATGGGAAAGGAAAGATTGAGGCTGAAAAGACGGTGTCTTTTTTAGCTGAGATGTAACTTGGGGTAAAAAAGGTTGGATTTCCCAGCTGTTGCTGTGGTCCCCAGGTCCGATGGACCGACCCCCAAATAACTCCTTCCCTTTATACAGCAATACTTCCATCTGCCGTATGGGATCTGTATCACCTGACCACTGTCGTGTCCCTGACATCTTCTGGGAGATATGGACAACGCACTTATCTTGATGCCAGAGAGCAAATATCCCTCTGTGCATCTCACATACATATATATAGAATGCATCCTATTAAATGCTCTACATGAATAAAATATTTTCAGTCAGGGAATCCGACCAAGCCAACCCAGCACTGCATCTCCAGGCTGATGGCGATCGCTGGTCGCAGTATAACCACCGTATGTGTGTATATACTTTTTAGGATATTTTTCCAGCTTCCTATCAGCTGGCTCCTTGAGGGCGGCCGTATCTGGAGACGGTAACGCCACTTGATAAGCGTGTGAGCGCCTTATCACCCTAAGGGTTGTTTCCCAACGTACTCTAATTTCTGGCGGGAAAGGGTATAACGCCAATATTTGCTATCGGGGTAACCCTACGCATCATCACACACTTCATTTTATTTTATCTGATTCAGGAAAAACTACAGGTAGTTTTTTCACTCCCACATAATACCCTTTCTTGTGGTACTTGTAGTATCAGAAACACGTAACACCTCCTTCATTGCCCTTAACGTGTGGCCCTAATGAGAAATACGTTTGTTTATTCACCGTCGACACTGTATTCAGTGTCCGTGTCTGTGTCTGTGTCGACCGACTGAGGTAAATGGGCGTTTTTAAAAACCCCTGACGGTGTTTCTGAGACGCCTGGACCGGTCCTAATAGATTGTCGGCCGTCTCATGTCGTCAACCGACCTTGCAGCGTGTTGACATTCTCACGTAATTCTCTAAATAAGCCATCCATTCCGGTGTCGACTCCCTAGAGAGTGACATCACCATTACAGGCAATTTCTCCGCCTCCTCACCAACATCGTCCTCATACATGTCGACACACACGTACCGACACACAGCACACACACCGGGAATGCTCTGACAGAGGACAGGACCCACTAGCCCTTTGGGGAGACAGAGGGAGAGTCTGCCAGCACACACCAAAAACGCTATAATTATATAGGGACAACCTTATATAAGTGTTTCTCCCTTATAGCATCTTTTATATATATACAATATCGCCAAAATCAGTGCCCCCCCTCTCTGTTTTAACCCTGTTTCTGTAGTGCAGTGCAGGGGAGAGCCTGGGAGCCTTCTCTCCAGCTTTTCTGTGAGAGAAAATGGCGCTGTGTGCTGAGGAGATAGGCCCCGCCCCTTTTTCGGCGGGCTCGTCTCCCGCTATTTTTGAAGTTAGGCAGGGGTTAAATATCTCCATATAGCCTCTGTGGGCTATATGTGAGGTATTTTTTGCCTCTAATAAGGTTTTTATTTGCCTCTCAGAGCGCCCCCCCCAGCGCTCTGCACCCTCAGTGACTGTTGTGTGAAGTGTGCTGAGAGGAAAATGGCGCACAGCTGCAGTGCTGTGCGCTACCTTTATGAAGACTCAGGAGTCTTCAGCCGCCGATTTTGGACCTCTTCTCTCTTCAGCGTCTGCAAGGGGGCCGGCGGCGCGGCTCCGGTGACCATCCAGGCTGTACCTGTGATCGTCCCTCTGGAGCTAGTGTCCAGTAGCCAAGCAGCAAATCCACTCTGCACGCAGGTGAGTTCACTACTTCTCCCCTAAGTCCCTCGTTGCAGTGATCCTGTTGCCAGCAGGACTCACTGTAAAGTAAAAAACCTAAGCTAAACTTTCTCTAAGCAGCTCTTTAGGAGAGCCACCTAGATTGCACCCTTCTCGTTCGGGCACAAAATCTAACTGGAGTCTGGAGGAGGGTCATAGGGGGAGGAGCCAGTGCACACCACCTGATCTGGTAAAAGCTTTACTTTTTTGTGCCCTGTCTCCTGCGGAGCCGCTATTCCCCATGGTCCTTTCAGGAACCCCAGCATCCACTTAGGACGATAGAGAAATATATATATATATATATATATATATATATACAGGTTGAGTATCCCATATCCAAATATTCCGAAATACGGAATATTCCGAAATACGGACATTTTTGATTGAGATAGTGAAACCTTTGTTTTTTGATGGTTCAATGTACACAAACTTTGTTTAATACACAAAGTTATTAATAATACTGTATTAAATGACCTTCAGGCTGTGTATATAAGGTGTATATGAAACATAAATGAATTGTGTGAATGTAGACACACTTTGTTTAATGCAAAAAGTTATAAAAAATATTGGCTAAAATTACCTTTAGGCTGTGTGTATAAGGTGTATCAACACTTGGCACCCCCACGACTAAATGTGTCCTTTGAAAATTTTTAATAAAAAAAATTTTTAATAAAATTTTTTTTTTAAACTGAAATATTTAATGAATATAACATTTTTAATAAATTATTATCTACTATTATTTATCTTTTTTATAGATTTTGTTCTTTGCATAGATTTACATAATGTGCTGGAATTAAAGGCCTTTAAAACAGCTAATTTGCAGTATACATATATGGTATAAGCACCTCCCCCTCACCTTAGATTCACCTGAGAGAGCCCTGTCAGACAGTTCAAACGGATCACTGTATTATAAGTTTATAAATTATATACATACTCAATATTAGCCTATGGGTTGTTTTGATATTGCCAACTGTTGTTTTATGATAAAAAACACCAATATAAGGATTACTACCAACTGCTTGTTTCTATTTTTTACATGGAAACGTTGCCATGGATATTTCTAAATGAAATGAATATGGATCTCCTGAAACTCCAACAAAATGGCCACCGCAACTCCTCTGATTCCTATGGACTTTCCGCACAAAGAAATGGCCGCCGTGGAGGAGAGAACCCCGACCAAAGACTGAGGAGACACAACAGAACATATTGACATAGACACAGAGACCGGGTCTCGCCGCCGGCGCATGCGCAGACGCGCACAGGAAGTGGGGCGGAAGTGCCCGAAGTCATGTGACCCGCGGCCTCCGTCACCGGAAGTGTGGCGGAAGTGCCGCTATTTGATGTTCTAATCCTTCCCACATAGTATATTTACACCTTTTGAACTTATAAACCACTCGTTTTAGATGATAATATGCCCCTAATGTCACCCACAGACTGCTGTGATGTTTCAAAACCACCATCATGTATATTTTTATGTGAGACCTTTAGATTGAATCACCTGACCACCTGTGATGTCACAACTCCTTACCTAGTATGTAAGGGTATAAATAGGCTTAAGGAATCATTCTGTCCCTACCCTTTGAAGAAGTCATATGTGACGAAACGCGTTGGGTTCCCTGCACTGACCCCCTGCCTATTTTCAAAGCTAAGTCTTATCTCCTACCTTATATTTATATACTTTTTATCTCTTGAAAGTTTGTACTTTTTATCTATTAACTTTTATATTTTATTAAAATTGGATTATTTTTATATATATTTTTTGGCTCATAAATTCAAAGATTTTTAGTACATACTTTTTAAACAACACAGGTCGCCGGTACCCCTATCCCCCACTTTTTCCATACTTTTTAGCATTACTCCACCAGCATTGCATTTTTAGGGGGTGGCAGACACCTATAACAAGGGAGTGTGTGTGTTTTCAAAGATTTTCTCTTTTTTAATCAGTTTGACATAATTTTGGAATCCATCCCACAAGTGGCGCTGTATATATATTTTCTACATATATATATATATATATATATATATATATATATATACAGGTTGAGTATCCCATATCCAAATATTCCGAAATACGGAATATTCCGAAATACGGACATTTTTGAGTGAGATAGTGAAACCTTTGTTTTTTGATGGTTCAATGTACACAAACTTTGTTTAATACACAAAGTTATTAATAATACTGTATTAAATGACCTTCAGGCTGTGTATATAAGGTGTATATGAAACATAAATGAATTGTGTGAATGTAGACACACTTTGTTTAATGCAAAAAGTTATAAAAAATATTGGCTAAAATTACCTTTAGGCTGTGTGTATAAGGTGTATATGTAACATAAATGCATTCTGTGCTTAGACTTGGGTCCCATCACCATGATATCTCACTATGGTATGCAATTATTCCAAAATATGGAAAAATCCCATATCCAAAATACCTCTGGTCCCAAGCATTTTGGATAAGGGATACTCAACCTGTATATATATATATACTTCCAAAACAGTCCACACTCTGGCCTTATCCACATATGCTGGGGTGACTTCCATAAAGTGATGAATTATCGTGATCCATCAATTCCAATTTAAGTCCAGTAAATAGGAGCACTCACCAGTCTTCATAATAATCTTTTCTTTATTAGCAGCACCGGTAATGGATACAGAACTTCAGTGCAGAACCGCAAACTTCCGGTCACGTGTCCGGAACTTGCATTCCAGACACCAGAAGTGCGGCGCACAGTGGAACGCACGCCCTGTTATCAGCGGTAACACAGTGGACTCATGACCTAATATGGTACTTTTTATATCTTAATGTTGTGTTTGTCTATGTGGTGTTTGTGCATGTCTAGTTATGTGTTTGGCTTTTAGATATGAACATTGGGTGCATGGTAATTTGTTAATTAGGGGGAGGGTCACTTTAGGGTATATAAGGGGACTTCTCACTATGTTACATGATCTTGAAAAGGTCCCATTTGGGACCGAAACGTCGATTATACCCCCTGTCTGATGAATTGCTGCTAATAAAGAAAAGATTATTATGAAGACTGGTGAGTGCTCCTATTTACTGGACTTATATATATATATATATATATATATATATATATAGAGAGAGAGAGAGAGAGAGAGAGAGAGAGAGAAATTTCATATATAAGTCTGTGGTGTACCACAGCTGCTACAGCCTGGAATCTGGTCAGCCCGAGCAGCCTGAGCAACAAGACTCTGCCCATGAATGGAGGATGCCTAGTCCCTGGAGGGTATGCAAGCCCAGATGGAAACGCAGACCACGGAGAGAGAGGAAGCAAAAGCGGGGTAAAAGAGCAGGTATTAGGGTAAGACTTTATCTGTGCCCCTATAGACCAGCGCTTCCCAGTTTATTTATGGCAAACGTAAGATCTCTTACGAACAAATTGGATGAGATCCATGTGAGACTGGCAAACAAGTCCCCTTTAAAGACCTGCTCTCTCATGATTTTCACAGAGACATGGCTGAATGACTCTATCCTGGACTCTGTAGTTCAGCTTACAGATAGATCATTATTTAGATCAGACAGAACCATGGAATCTGGGAAAACGCGAGGAGGTGGACTATGTGTATACGTAAATAATAACTGGTGTACTGATGCCAGTCTTGTTGCGACTTTTTGCTCTGTAAATGTGGAATATATGGTGGTTAAGTGTCGACCATTCTATTTGCCAAGAGAATTTTCAGTGGCGTTGGTAATGGCCGTATACATTCCTCCCTCTGCTCATGTAGAATCTGTATTAGATATCTTGCACGCTGCTATAGTTAAACTGGAAACTAAATATGTTGAGGGGGTTCTTTTAGTAGCAGGGGATTTTAATCAGGCTAGATTGAAGGTAGTTTTACCAAAATTCTATCAATATGTTAAAGTCCCTACTAGAGGGGGAAATGTGTTGGACCATGTCTATTGTAATATTAAGGATGCTTATGCGACTTTTAGATATCCCAATATTGGTCATTCTGATCACATGTCCCTATTTTTGGTTCCAGCATACAAAACCGTAGTCCAACGGTTTAGGCCGACTAGTACTAGTATTACAGTTTGGCCTGAGGGGGCAATGCAGAAACTTCAGGATGCTTTGGAATTTACTGATTGGGGGTTGTTCATTGAAGAATCATTGGGGGATGATAATAATGTGAATGTGGACTCCCTTACCTCCATGGTCCTTGGTTATGTGTGTTGTTGCATACAGAGTGTAACAATTAAAAAGTGTGTTCGTACTTACGCAAATGATAAACCATGGATAAATGGTACGGTTCGAACCTTATTAAGTGAGAGAGACAAAGCTTTTAGATCTGGTGACCAAAATGTTTTTAGGGCTGCCCGTCAAAAATTAAAAAAGGGTATAATAGAGGCAAAAAGGGCCTTTTCTGTTAAACTCGAAAGCAAGTTTAAAAATGATAAAGATGCAAAAAGTCTGTGGAAAGGTATTCAAGATATCTCTGACTACAAAGTTAATAAGAACCCCTCTCATAAAGAGGCTGACAGTTCCCTAGGGGAGACATTAAACATATTTTACTCTCGTTTTGATAGCATGGCTGTTTCCCCTGTAGATTGGGATGGGAATCTGGAGAACGCGGAGCCCCTGGTACTGGATGAATTGTCTGTCAGACGGTGCTTTGCCAGTTCTAAATCAGGTAAGGCCCCCGGCCCAGATGGGATTCCGGGAAATGTTATCAAGACATGTGCTGAGCAGTTGGCTGGGATTTTTACTATAATTTTTAACCTTTCTCTTGCCACTTGTCATGTGCCTAAGTGTTTTAAGTCATCTATTATTGTCCCGGTCCCCAAAAATGGTAAGGCCAGTGAGCCAAACGATTACCGACCAATTGCTCTGACATCTCTTATAATGAAGGCCTTTGAAAGATTGGTTATGGGACACATAAAAAAAAGTATCCCAGCCAATCTGGATCCTTTTCAATTTGCATATAAAGCAAACAGGTCGACAGATGACGCTGCTATCACCTTGATTCATCGTGTGGCTACCCATCTAGAATCCACATGTTCCTCTGCGAGAATTTTGTTCGTGGATTACAGTTCGGCATTTAATACAGTAATCCCAACATCATTAGTGTTTAAATTATCTGAGTTGGGATTGAATAACTTTGTATGTAGATGGATCTTGGATTTCTTGACTAACAGGCCCCAATCTGTTAGATTGTACAATTCCCTGTCAAGCGAACTTGTAATCAGTACAGGGGTGCCTCAGGGTTGTGTACTGAGTCCCCTGCTGTACTCTCTGTTTACCTATGATTGCCATTCAAATTCGGAGTCAGTTCACATTATTAAATTTGCCGATGATATCGCAGTCGTAGGTTTAATAAGTAAGGACGATGAGTCAGAATATAGATCTGAGGTCGCTAGGTTAGAAGCTTGGAGTCAAACTAATCACTTAATTTTAAATGTAAAAAAAAACAAAAGAAATGATTGTAGATTTTAGGAAAATTCACATGCAGCCTTCTTGTCCCCTAGTCGTAAATAACCAGGTTGTGGAGACAGTTGAGTCCTTTAAATTCCTGGGTATTAACATCTCCAATGACCTGTCTTGGGGTATCCATACACGATGTGTTGTTAAAAAATCTCAACAACGCCTGTTTTTATTGAGGAAAATGCGCATGGCAGGGATACGTAAGGAGATTTTAGTAAACTTTTATTCAGCAATTTTAGAGAGTGTCCTCACATACGGAATTATAGTATGGTTTGGAAACTGTACTGCTATAGAACGTAAGTCCCTTCAGAGAGTGGTTAAAACTGCAAGTAGAGTAATTGGAGTCAGCCTGCCCTGTATTCAGGACATATATGAAAAAAGGCTCCTCACTAAGGTGAAAAGTATTCTGGGAGATCTATCTCATCCAAATGGGGGGATGTTTTCTGTGTTGCCATCTAATAGGCGTTACCGTTCTATTCTTTGTCGGACAAACCGGTTAAGGGGTAGTTTTTTCCCAAAAGCAATAAACATGTTAAACCAGATAGGACCGAGATAAATTGACAATTGGGAATGTCTTGGGTTTAGGAGTGCTCTCTTCGTTCTGTTTTTATGGTCTCTGTATATGCTTGCTTTTTAGTTTCGTTGATTGTTCATTGAACTATTGATGACAATAAAGTATTATTATTATTATTATTATTAATTTTCCGATATTAGTATTATTTTTGTATCTGCAGTGTTATATAATATCCTATGGTATCAGTCTAGCACACGCTCAGTAGAGAGCTGCAGGGAAGCCCCACCCCCTCCATTTTCTCACAGCTCTAACTGGCTGCTTGACTTTCGGACTAAGGGGATGATTCAGATCTGATCGTAGATGTGCTAAATTTAGCACATCTACAATCATTTAATCTGACATGCGGGGGGACGCCCAGCACAGGGCTAGTCCGCCCCGCATGTCAGGCCCTGACCCCTTCCCCGCAGAGGTGCAAAAGCATAGCACAGCGGCGATGCTTTTGCACCTGGCAAGTAGCTCCCTGCCAGCGCAGCTCCTGTTTGTCACGACAGCGGTGGCTGCGTGTGATGTCAAGAAGCGTGTGCACTCCACAAAAGGATTCAGACTGCGATCACTGCCCAGTCTGAATTAGCCACTAAGCCTCTCTTCCAAACTGTTCACTGGGAAGAGCTATAACTCTCTTACAGCTGAGAAGCATTGGTGTTTCTATAATGGATGCAGTGTGTGCGGTGCACACGAGTCCCTGGCTCCATGGGTGAGGGGCCCACACCGCATACACTGCACCCCTATTTGAATACTTGCTGGGTGCTGCAATCATGGCAGTAGTTAAATTGGTCTCCGGAACATGGCGAGCACCTACGCAGTAGACTTCAGCAAATGCTGGAGACTACTGCGCCGTGCACAGCAGGGGGCCCACCCGGAGGTGCAGATGGGCCCCCTCCTCTGTTGGAACGCCCCTGCTGAGAAGATATATAAATTAAGGCTGCATAATAATGTAATGATGACTGTAAGCACCCAGACCTCACCCCCCTTATGGGCAGGGGACGGGGCTCTTTTTTCCAGTCTGCAGCAATAACATTTTTACCAGAATACCCGAAGCATTGTGGGTATATACTATATATTTTATACTTAAATTTTAAAAGTCCTTCTGTTTTGATGGAACTATTATTATTGGTTAATATTGGCTTGCTATCATTAGCTCGAACTGACTCAGTTCCCTGAATCCTTAAAACAGGATATTTTCCCCTTACATATGGATTTTATTTAACCAGGTGTTTTATTTAAACTATTTTTTGCTGTCAAACTGATTTTTATTGAATAAAATGACATTACTTTGGAATAATACAATGTCAGGTACAATAAAACCGCTTCACAAATCTGTTGTCAGGTAAAACAATAACATTGACATGTAGCCGTGTTATTCTTATTTTATCAGAAAGACTCTACTCTAAAATAATCATGAGTGGAAAAAGGTGTAAGGGTGTCCTCCTACAGTACCTCCAACTTGTTCCGCTTCATCCAACCACTTGGACAGAATGGATTTTAATTTGCAGGCATTCTTAAAACTGAGCTGTAAATTTTCAAAGCGGCAGATGGTTGTTTGGCTAAATTCTGAGCCATGCACGGCCGCCAGGGCTTCTCCAACATTTGTCTGCGTGTAACCTGCTTGAGATTAATAAACCGGTATATGTGTCAGGAGGAAGAGGATCAATATTCCAGGTACTTCTGTTTTATTATAGCAACATCTAAAAAGACAACTAAAGTAACAAGAAAATATAACGGCACTAGTCAGAAATAATGGACAGTACAGCAGCACATGTTTATTGATCTGGTTTGCAACATCTTTCCAGTTTTGCAACGCTGGGTTGTGGATGGGATCTTGCCAGGACCCTGGCATTCTGGATTCTGACAATCAGAAGCCTGACAGTGGAATCCTGATGCTCACAATGCTGATGGGTCCCGTTTGTACTGGGTTAGGTTTAGGGTTAGGCACTAAGGGGAGGATTAGGCTGCTGGGGGGTAAGGGTTAGGCTGTGGGGGGAGGGATGGTTAAGGTTTGGCTGTGGGGAAGGTTAGGGTTAGGCTGTGATGGGGTTAAGGTTAAGCTGTAGGGGGATGGCAAGGGTCAGTCTGTGGTGGAGGGGAATGGTTAGGGTTAGGATTGAGGGATAGTTAGGGTTAGGATGTGAGGGGGTTAGGGTTAAGCTGTAGGAGGATGGATGGTTAGGGTTAAGCTGTAGGGGGATGGATGGTTAGGGTTAAGCTGTAGGGGGATGGATGGTTAGGGTTAAGCTGTAGGAGGATGGATGTTTAGGGTTAAGCTGTAGGGGGATGGATGGTTAGGGTTAGGCTGCGGGAGGGGATGTCAAGGGTCAGTCTGTGGTGGAGGAAAATGGTTAGGGTTAGGCTATGGGGGGGACGGTTAGGTTTAGGCTGTGGGAGGGGTGGGTGATGGTTAGGGCTAGGTTTAGGGTTAGAATACTCACCAGCATTTCATACCAAATCCATTGTGGATGCCTATTGTACTCAGCTAGTAATTAAAGCATGACGCAAGTGAAAAAACAGATGCATCTGACTATTTGCCACAGACTGCGCATGCGTCTAAAACTGTACGCATGTAGAGGGTCATTCTGACCCATTCGCTCGCTGCTTTTTATCGCAGCCGAGCGAACGGGTCCCCACTGTGCCGGCGCCGTAGTGCGCCGGCACATGCCAGACAGCCAAAGGTTGTAGCAGGGCTGCGATCGCCTCTGCCTGATTGACAGGCAGAGGCGGTCGCTGGACGGGAGGGGGCACGGTCTGGCCAACGCAGGCATGGCCAGATCGTTGGGGTGGCAGGCCACGACGGCTGCGTGACGTCTCACGCAGCCGATGCGGCCAGTGGCAGCGACGATCTACTCCCGGCCAGCCGCAGGAGCTGCGCTGGCTGAGAGTTACTCCACAAGTACAAAAACATTGCCGCTGTGTGATGCTTTTGTATTTGTTATAAACTTGTAGGTGGATGCTGAGTCTCTTCAGAACGACTTATTTAAATTGAAAGCATGGGCAGCAAAATGGAGAATGAGGTTCAATATAGACAAATATAAGGTTATGCACTTTGGTAGCAAGAACAAACATACCACTTACACACTAAATGGGGAAAAACTAGGGGATTCTGTATTGGAAAATGATCTAGGTGTTCACATAGATAACAAACTTAGCAGTAGTACACAAAGTAGGAATGCAGCAAAAAAGGCAAACAAGTTATTATCATGCATAAAACGGGGAATTGATGCAAGGGATGAGAGTGTTATTATACTCCCATTACATAAATCATTAGTGAGGCCACATCTCGAATTCTGTGCACAATTATGGGCACCATACTATAAAAAGAATATACTGGAACTAGAAAAGGTTCAGAGATGGGCAGCCAAATTGATTAAGGGGATGGAGACGCTAGAATACGAGGAAAGGCTTACTAGGCTAGGCATGTTTACACTGGAAAAACGGAGATTAAGAGGGGACTTGATTAACATTTACAAATATATAAGGGGACAATACACAGAGCTAGCGGGGACTTGTTTTTGGTAAGATCAACACAAAGGACACACAGACACCCGCTTAGGTTAGAGGAGAGAAGATTTCTCAGCCTGAGTCGGAAAGGTTTCTCCACAGTAAGGACAATACGTATTTGAAATTTCCTGCCTGATAGTGTAGTAATGGCGGACTCGTTACCGCTAGATAAATTCCTAATGGATGAGTATATACAGGGTTATGGGGGGTAAATCATGTACTAAAGTAAAAAAAAACCCACAAAACAAAACAAAAAACATAAACATTAAATAAAAGAAGAATAGACAAAACAGCTAAACATTCATCACAGTTAATATTAGTTTTAAAATATCACAGTATAGGAGATTACTAACAGGTTGAACTCAGGGACAAATTGTCTTTTTTCAACCTCAGAAACTGTTACTATGTTACTTATTGGCTGGTACTTTATCTCTCTTATGTACCCCATACACTTGCCGCTGGCCGCTCCCGGCGGGTGCCCGTCGCGCATCGCAGTGCGATATATCGCATGTGTTTTTAAAAACACATGCAATCGCACTGCGATGCGATAAATATTAAGTGCAGCACTTAATATCTTAAGATGTGACATTCTAGCGGCGTGCCCGTGCATCGTGTCGCAAAGTGCACAACATCTGCATACAATCATGTGATTGATCGCACAGATGCTGTCGAAATCGCATGATTGTATGCCATATCGCACCAGTGTATGTGGGCCATAGTTTTATCTATCTCAGAGCTTTGATTAAACCCCCCCAGCACCCTAAAATAAAGATTCCTTCTAGCTACAATTAGCTGCAATAAGGAATCTTAATTCTCCCAGATGTACCACTGGCAAGTTGCTAGGTCGTCAGCACATGTGTAAGTTGGAGCCACTGGGGGGGTTCACCACTTTCTATTTCACCTCCAGCGCCTAGTATGCCCCTGTCTACACCAAGTATAGCCAGTGTCGGACTGGGGCATGAAGAGCCCACCGGGGGATGCTGCTGTAGGGGGCCCATGCTTAAAGGTGTAGCCAGGTTCCAGTGGGGGCGTGGCCATCCACCACAGAGGTTTGGCTAACCATTACATGTTCTGTTCCCCTTGGTAAATATATAATAAACAAAAGTATTGTGAAGTATAATGTAACATATGTATAATGCATAAATCCAGTGCACTAGGATAGTCTGGAACTTGATCCCTAGAGGAGAAGGAGGACCCACAGGCAGTAGGGCCCACCGGTGGTTTCCCCTGTTCACCTGTGGGCCAGTCCGACCCTGAGTATAGCATAAGATCATTTCAAATTTTCCATACAATCCTTTTCCCCCATAATGGTAATATGTCCTGTAGCGATCCCTACCCAGCTTTATTCTTCTCACTTTGAATTCATTGGCAAACTTTTCCAGCTCTCTGATTTCCGGGGAATCCATGTCTATGGGCTCCTCGATGGGCTTGCTCTTTCTCCTGAACTCCTGCTTGAAGTCCGTGGTTGTGACATCCTCTAGGAGAGTCTGGTGTACTGGGGCAAAGCCGTGTCCCAACGTGCAGGAGTTAGCGCTCATCAGGCAGGGAGGGAGGGTGCCTGTATGGACTCCTGTGGAAAGGAGGCAGAAACTCTGGGGTTCCCATTACTGGATTACTGCATGTGATACAGAGGGTGACATTTAGAGCATTAAAACCATGAGTGTAACTGGAAATGTCTCCACCCTGTTGTCCTCTATGCACCATTACAAAATCATTCAGCAAGTATCCAATAGGACAGGATACTAATTGCAATCTAGTACATGAATTACATGTGCCGTTATAATCTCCTCATTAAGGACCTTAGGCCGGGTACACAACAGGATGACACTGGCACGATTTGATGTTTCCAGGCTAACTGGAATGACAAACTGTGCAGATAGTTCAGTGTCCACCCTCAATTATGGGTCATTAACCACTTAACTGACGATTTATTTTGCCGAAAACCGCTCCGAAATTGTCAGGTTTTTTATGAGTGAATAAGGTGAAGAACATGACTTTAACCCTATCCCAAATGATTTTAGTTAAAAAAAAGGAAAAAAAAAACAAAAAAATGTTTTCAAATATTTTTCCAAACATCGAAACATCAAACGGGAACATCGCGATCATCGCGGCCTTCATTTTAAAAAGCTGGGACAGCCTGCAGGTATACAGGGGGAGGGGGGGGGGGTCTGTGGGTGGCTTGGGAGGGTTCATTAACTCTCCCCACTAGCTGTCATTGTCTGCAGCCACTGGAGGGGGGATCCTGCCGTGCTGACCGATCAGCAGTGATCTGCAGCACAGCAGACACAGGGAAAGAGTGCAGGGAGGCAGCAGCGGAGGGAAGTTTATCTCTATCTGACAGGATGCGACCAGGTCAGATAGAGCACTTGCAGGCATGGTTGCATCTGATGCGACCATGCCAGGCAAGTGGTTAATGATGTCTTCTGGTTGGCTGTGCTGAATAGCAGAAGATATTGTGTATGATGCCATGCTGCTAAATTCAGCTCGGCATGGTACATCATCACTACATCATGCGGTGTGTACGCATGGTGCGATATGTAGGCCAGTCATCCGGTAAAATATCATTTTGATGTGTACCCATTCTTCCTCGGAGTTACACGCAGGTCTCAATGTGTTTAGATTGCAAAGGAATTGCTAATGCAGTTATACGTATGTTCTAATATGTATCACACCACCCCACTTTCTCTGCCTTACGTCAGAGCAGCCATAATGACTATCATTGGCACTCACACTTACCCCATGTTAGGTTCAAGACATACTACTGAAACAGGCATCCCCCCAGGCTCTGCAAGTCTTAAGGGCATACACACAAAGAGATCAGTGCTTAAATTCTAAGCAATCTGACTAGATTGCTTAGAACTTAAGCACGGATCTCTCCGTGTGTATCCCCCACAGCAATAGCGATGCGCAGCCGTGGTGCTAGATTGGCCTGCATGCAGTCACAATCTAGCAGGTCGCTCATTTCACCACTGCGCCCCCACCGTCCACCTCCCTCGCTCAGCATACATCGCGCTGTGCTGAGCGGGGAGAGATGTGTGCTGAGTGGTCACTGATAGATCGCTCAGCACACATCTCTTTCTGTGTGTACAGGGCTTTAGAATAAAGTGTTATTGTGGCTACACATTTACTACACTATCACAAGAAGGTTATCTTCTATGCATATGTCCAGTTGCTTCCTAGTTGACAACCAAAAATAAAATTTCACGGATGAAGCGAAATAGCCAAAATACATCCAGAGATTTGGAAAGATGTGTATGTTCACTATGGTACATGGGACTTAAAGGGGGACATTTACTAAGCAGTGATAAGAGCAGAGAAGTGAGCCAGTGGAGAAGTGGCCCCATCAACCAATCAGCAGCTCTGTATCATTCTATAGTATGCAAATTATAGATATTACTTCAGTGCTGATTGGTTGCCATGGGCAACTTCTCCACTGGCTCACTTCTCTGCTCTTATCACTGCTTAGTAAATGTCCCCCTTAGAATCAAGCCCAAATAGGGAGATTCATCAAGCCTTAGGGAGAGATAAAGTACCAACCAATCAGCTTCTAAAGCTGGGTGCACATCTGGCCAACACGGCCAACCCGCCGACTTATCTAATGATTAGTAAGTAGATACACACTTACCAATTGTCCGCCCAATGTGTCATGCCTGACACTTTAAATGTGCCCGCCCAGTTGAGATGTCAGTCACCGGCGGTCCCTGGCCCTGCAGCACATACTGCACGTACACACAGCCAGATGCGCCAATACAGTATATCTGAAGATATATCGGGCATCGGCTCTGCTGCAGGGCTGATGTGATATGTCCGTGAATAACATAATTCACAGACATATTGGGGGTACACACACAGCAACGGACTTGCGATATACTGGCTGATATATCTGCCAGTGTGTGCCCAGCTTAACTGTCATTTTACAGGCTGTGCTAGAAAATTACAAAACTTGCTTGGTTGCTATGAGCAACTTTCTCAGTTGTGAGGGAGATGGGAGATGTACTAAAGCCTTAGAGAGTGATAAAACAGAGAGAGATAAAGTACTAGCCAATCAGCTCCTAACTGCAACATTACAGGCTGTGTTTGAACATTGTCAGGAGCTGATTGGCTGGTACTTTACTCTCTCCGAGCTTAGTACATATGTCCATTTATCTCTCTCCAGGATTTGATAAATCCCCCCGCCTTAGTTTGTATATTAAGGCACATATTTTCCTCTGGAACAGGCCCCTTCTCTGCTGCGGGCCCCTCTAGTAGTCACATGGACTGTGATGGCTTTAGTTACACCCTTGATTTAAATGTAATGTGTTTGATTATGTAATAAAATGTGCCTGTTTAACACTGATCCAAGTCCTACAGTATATGTATAACATTTGCAGATCACTTTGGCATAATTGGTACAATGCATAGTTGCAAATGATGCACTTATATGAGTGCTATAACATTGAAATTGCAGTAGCTGCTTAGGCAAAATTCTTAATGGATATATGGGGATCTATTCATGAAGCAGTGAAAAAAGTGGAGAAGTGAGCCTGTGGAGAGGTTGCCCATGGCAACCAATCAGCTGCTCTGTACAATTGTATAGTATGCAAATTATAAATGTTACTTCAATGCTGATTGGTTGCCATTTGCAACTTTTCCACTGGCTCACTTCACCACACTTTTCACTTCTTCATGAATAGACCCCTTGGTGAGATGAGAATAAAGAGTTGCTTTTTATCTCAAGTTTATGTGAGGGGAATCTGCTAGAAAGGTGGGAATGATAAAAAAAAAAAAAGGGTTTTGTACAGTTTTGAGAAAAAAGTTGTAGCAATTTTGTTATTCAATTTTAGAACAATGGCCCTCACTCCGAGTTGTTCGCTCGTTGCCGAATTTCGCTATATTGCGATTAGTCGCTTACTGCGCATGCGCAATGTTCGCAGAGCGCATGCGCTTAGTTATTTTACTCAAAAGTTAGGTATTTTACTCACGGCATTACGAGGGTTTTTCTTCGTTCTGGTGATCGGAGTGTGATTGACAGGAAGTGGGTGTTTCTGGGCGGAAACTGGCCGTTTTATGGGTGTGTGTGAAAAAACGCTGCCGTTTCTGGGAAAAACGCGGGAGTGGCTGGAGAAACGGGGGAGTGCCTGGGCGAACGCTGATTGTGTTTGTGACGTCAAACCAGGAACGAAACTGACTGAACTGATCGCAGTGGCAGAGTAAGTGTCGAGCTACTCAGAAACTGCCAAGAAATTTCTATTCGCAATTTTGCGAATCTTTCGTTCGCAATTCTGCTATGCTAAGATACACTCCCAGAGGGCGGCGGCTTAGCGTGTGCAATGTTGCTAAAAGCAGCTAGCAAGCGAACAACTCGGAATGAGGGCCAATGTTAAAAATTTATATTAATACAAACCAGTTTAACCAATTTCTCCAGACTGCATTTTTAAAATATAAACACTTGAATTGAAAGTACATTTTAAATACCATAAACATGTTGCTTCCATTAATTTAGTCAAATAAAGTGGAGTATTTTTTAATTTTGGGAAAATATTTTAGAGCTGCACTACAGAAATAGAGCACTTACAAATGCTTTTCCCCTATCTGCTTTTCTGAATAAATTCCAGTCAGATGTTAACAATAAAATCTGTCAGGACGTTAGTAGCCTCATTCTACTAGTTGTAACTCATTTATTACAACAGACCTCAGCCAGTAGACAGCGGTTGTCACTGCGTGTTGTTGCAATCTTTCAGTGGAGCATAAATGCTGCAGTTAAGCAGTTTGTCTAAATAATGTATATGCTATATTTCAGCCATATGGCAAAAATAATAATAAGAATAGATATTTGCAAATAATCTTACTAAAAATTTGTAGATAGCCTTATGGGAAAGGACACAGATCAAAGTGAAGTTTAAAATCCATTTAAAGGGGTCCACCATGACTGATGTTACAGTACAAGGTACCATAGCTGTGATTGACACATTTCCAAAACAATTTACCTTGTAAGGTGCTCACTCCATTTACCACACTCGAAAGGGGCATACTGCAGGTCTGCAAAATCCTTGTTTGGGAAATACTTGCAGATAACATCTCTGGTGCTGTGGGTTTAATTCCTGGGAATATATAGTAATATCTTGTTAAAAGCTTTTAATTTACGTCAGCAATGTTAAGGATATTTGTATGTTTGTTCTACAATTGACCAAAAGTAAGGCTACCCCTATGCTACTGTACCTATATGTTTATACCATGTAAGTATGTACTTTATACTAGGGCTTATGGGGGTCATTCCGAGTTGATCGCTAGCTCCTTTCGGTTGCTGCGATCATGCAAAAAATCGGCACTTCTGCGCATGCGGTGCAATGCGCACGCGCGTCGTACTATTACAACAAACAATGTAGTTTCACACAAGGTCTAGCGAAGCATTTCAGTCGCACTGCTGGCCACAGAGTGATTGACAGGAAGAGGGCGTTTCTGGGTGTCTACTGACCGTTTTCAGGGAGTGTTCGAAAATACGCAGGCGCGCCAGGAAAAACGCAGGCGTGGCTGACTGAACGCAGGGTGTGTTCGTGACGCCAAAACAAGAACTGAATAGTCTGAAGTCATCGCAAGCGCTGAGTAGGTCTGAAGCTACTCTGAAACTGCACAAAATTATTTTGTAGCCGCTCTGCGATTCTTTCGTTCGCACTTCTGCTAAGCTAAAATACACTCCCAGTGGGAGGCGGCATAGCGTTTGCACGGCTGCTAAAAACTGCTAGCGAGCGAACAACTCGGAATGACCACCTATGTTTCAAGGAGGAGACTCTTTTTCTGGAGCACTCTTAATACATATAATAGAATAGAACTTTAATTCTAGTTCATTAAAATAAGTTATCATTTGTCCTGAAAGCCAGTACATAGTAACAGAAGAAGATATTAAATGAAAAAAGGAGTTTGAACAGCACAATATTGAATGTATCAGCCAGTGTACTGTTTGGGTGAGGAATATTCTGGAAATGAAACTATCCTGTGAACCACTATGACCAATGACTGTACTGCATTATTTTAATAAAGAAAAAGAAGAATTGCCTTTCTCAATTAAAAGAAAGCATCATTGAGATGTAATACAAATGGCGAAAAATGTTGAACATATTGTAGACTCTAAAAACTTACTATGTTATTCAATTATGATTAAATAGCTGGTATTTACTGTATGGTGAGTCCTATTGTGTACTATGCCTCTGCTAGTGATATCAATAATAATGTGATATAAATCATTTGCAACACATAAAACAAAACTATAAAATATACAATATGTATCCAATACATCAAGAGATCTTGTGTCCCTCAAATTTCATAGTGTGAAATGGTCGTGTGTGTGTGTATGGTCGTATACCCTGTCTGATATACTTAGAATAGGTAAACCTATATCATATGATGTGTACATGGATGTTTACTTGCCATACATGAGATTCATGAATGTGCTAGTACTTATATATCATTAAATGAAAGATAAAAGGAATCCAAAAATATCAAATGTCATCTAATTCCTTCCCTGTTTCTGCTTCCCACCTGTGTGCTTATAACAAGCAGTGAACAGGAGAGTGAGAGAGCACAGGGAGCAGAATCTGAAACTGAAATAATTACAGAAAATTGGATCTGCTGTTGTATGTATTTACAGGTAAGTTATGTGTACCATCTCTCACATGTATTCAAAAAGACTGCATAAGGTGAGTTTGCAAACAATGCATGCACTGACTGGGACCACAAACCTGATGTGTGTTGGGTTGATCACCTGGGGACTAATTGGCATGTGAATTATACACTGTATTGTTTGCGGGATCCGGTCTGAATGTTAAGGTTGACCACTATAGTTCGACAGTCACTAGGTCGACAGGGTTGGAAGGTTGACATGTGCTAGGTCGACAGGTCAAAAGGTCAACATGAGTTTTTTTTAAAAAAACTCTTGTTTTTTACTTTTTCATACTTAACGATCCACGTGGACTACGATTGGAACGATAATCTGGGCCGAGCGAAGCGAGGCACCTTGCCCAAAGCATGGCGAGCGAAGAGAGTCATGCGAGGGGACACGGTGCACTAATTGGGGTTCCCAGTCACTCTACGAAGAAAACAACACCGAAAAAACCCAAAAACCTCATGTCGACCTTTTGACCTGTCGACCTAGAAACCCTGTCGACCTAGAAACCCTGTCGCCCTAGTGACTGTCAACCTATAGTGGTCGACCTAAACATTGTCGACCTAGACACTGACGATCTAATTATCCACACCCATTGTTTGCAACCTCATCTTATGCAGTCTTGTTGAACACATGCGAGAGATGGTCCAAACAACGTATGTGTAAATTGCACTTAACCCTGTGGTTTCCGTTGGACTCCCATTGTGAGAGGGTCCTCCAACTCCCCTACATTGGTTGTTACTAACAGGTGTGACAGAGGTGACAATCCATAAAACAGCAGATCCAATTTTCTGTACTTCTTTCCTTTAGTTTCAAATTAACCCCTGTGCTCTCACCTTCCTGTTCACTGTTAGTTGTAAGCACACAGGTGGGAAGTAGAAACAGGGAAGGAAACATGAAATTTTATATCTTTTGGTTTCCTTTTATCTTTTAGTTAATGATATCTGAGAACTACCACATTTATGAATTTCATGTATACTGAGTAAAGATCTGTGTACATATCAAATGATATATGGTTAGCTATTCTAAGTATATCAGGCAGGGTATACGACCATACAGTACATGTAGTCGCACTAGGAAACTTGAGGGATACTAGATCGCTCAGCACAAGAATCTCTTGATGTAAATGCTGAAATGTATTGGATTCATATTGTGTGTTTTATAGTTGTGTTTTATGTGTTGCGAATGATTTATATCACATGATTATTGATTTCACTACCAGAGGGATAGTGTACAATAGGACTCACCATATATACCAGATATTTAATCATAATTGGATATAGCAGTATGTTTTGGGAGTCTACAGTATATACAGTGCATCTGGAAAGTATTCACAGGGCTTCACTTTTTCCACATTTTGTTATGTTACAGCCTTATTCCAAAATGGAATAAAATTATTTTTCCCCTCAAAATTCTACACACAACACCACATAATGACAATGTGAAAAAAGTTTTTGAATCTCAAAATTGAGCTCAGGTGCATCCTGTTTCCACTGATCATCCTTGAGATGTTTCTACAGCTTAATTGGAGTTCACCTGTGGAAAATTCGGTTGATTGGACATGATTTGGAAAGGCACACACCTATCTATATAAGGTCCCACACTTGACAGTGCATGTCTGAGCACAAACCAAGCATGATGTCAAAGGAATTGTCTGCAGACCTCCGAGACAGGACTGTCAAAACACAAGTCTGGGGAAGGTTATACAAAAATATCTGCTGCTTTGAAGGTCCCAATGAGCACAGCGGCCTCCATCATCTGTAAATGGAATAAGTTCAGAACCACCAGGACTCTTCCTAGAGCTTGCCGACTGTCTAAACTGAGCAATCGGAGGAGAAGGGCCCTAGTCGGGAAGGTGACCAAGAACCTGATGGTCACTCTGTCAGAGCTACAGCATTCCTCTGTGGAGAGAGGAGAACCTTACAGAAGGACAACCGTCTCTGCAGCAATCCACCAATCAGGCCTGTATGGTAGAGTGGCCAGATGGAAGCCACTCCTTAGTAAATAACACATGGCAGCCCGTCTGGAATTTGTCAAAATGCTCCTGAAGGACTTTCAGACCATGAGAAACAAAATTCTCTGGTCTGATGAGACAAAGATTGAACTCTTTGGCGTGAATGCCATTTGTCATGTTTGGAGGAAACCAAGCACCGCTCATCACCAGGCCAATACCACCCCTACAGTGAAGCATGGTGGTGGCAGCATCATGCTGTGGGGATGTTTTTAAGTGCCTGGAACTGGAAGACTAGTCAGAATAGAGGGAAAGATGAATGCAGCAATGTACAGAGACATCATGGATGAAAATCTGCTCCAGAGCGCTTTTGACTTCAGATTGGGCAACGGTTCATCTTTCAACAGAACAACAACCCTAAGCACACTGCCAAGATATCAAAGAAGTGGCTTCAGGACAACTCTGTGAATGTCCTTGAGTAGCCCAACCAGAGCCTAGACTTGAATCCGATTGAACATCTCTGGAGAGATCTGAAAATGTCTGTGCACTGATGCTTCCCATCCAACCTGATGGAGCTTGAGAAGTGCTGCAAAGAGGAATGGGACGAAACTGGCCAAAGATAGGTGTGCCATGCTTGTGGCATCATATTAAAAAAAACTTCAGACTGTAAGTGCTGCCAAAGGTGCATCAACAAAGTATTGAGCAAAGGCTGTGAATACTTATATACATGTGATTTCTTAGTTTTTTATTTTTAATAAATTTGCAAAAATCTCAAAAAAACTTTTTTCACATTGTCATTATGGGGTATTGTGTGTAGAATTTTGAGGGGAAAAATGAATTTATTCCATTTTGGAATAAGGCTGTAACATAACAAAATGTGGAAAAAGTGAAGCACTGTGAATACTTTCCGGATGCACTGTACAATATCTTCGACATCTTACTTGCATCTCATTGATGTTTTCTTTTGACTGAAGAAGGAAATCCTTCTTTTTCTCAAATAAAATAATACAGTCATTGGTCATAGTGGTTTACGGGATCGTTTAATTTCCAAAATATTGCATCCACTCAAATACTGGCTGATACATTCAGTATTAAGCTGTACAAATTTTTCTATTTCATTTCTTCTTCTGTTACTATATACTTGCTTTCAGGACAAATAATACCTTATTTTAATGAATTAGAATAAAAGTTATATTTTATTATATGTATTCATTTTCAAAAGAGAGCCCCAGAAAAGAGTCTACTTCCTTCTTGCGACTCAATACATAATACCATGTGACTCTTTGGAGCCCCATTAATTTTGAGGTATTACCCAGATTAAAGGGCACGATTTACTATACAGTATGTTGGTTTTCTGTCTGGTTAAATTACAATGTAAGCAGTGTCAGACTGGGGCATGAAGGGCCCACCGGGGGGATGCCGTCATAATGGCCCTAACTTAGGGGTGTGGCCAGCCTACAAAAAGGGTGTGACCATCTTCCATAGAGGCTTGAAATACACAATAGTTTAGTGCAGTGTAATGCAACATATCTACCATGTATAATACAAGTGCACAGTCTGGAACCTGATCCCTAGAGGAAGGAGTGGGCCCTCAGGCAGTGGGGCCTACCGGAGGTTTCCCTGGTACCCCTGTGGGCCAGTCCGACCCTGAATGTAAGGTTCTGTGCAGAATCTCTCTCCTTCTTTTCTCTTATACCAAAGTTTTCCAAACTCGATCCTTAAAGTACCCCAACAGTCTATGTTTTAAGGATATCCATGCTTGAAACCAGTTGGTCAAATTAAACTGGTTGAGGTAATAGTTAAGTCAACTTAAAACTTGGACTATTCAGGGTGCCTTGAGGACCAAGTTTGGGTACCACTGCCTTATACTATTACTACTCCAGAAACATTTAAAATACAGTATGACACTTATGAAAAAAAAAAAAATAGAAAAAAGAAATGATGGTAGAAACTACTATGCCTAGAGTCATCTAGTAGGAAATTCTGGAGTCAGGGATGCTGAGGTTGGGCAGAGGATCTCATACACTCTCATTCTTGGTAATGCCCCATCCTAATTAGTGAGTTTTGACATTCTGCATGGCTGTCATGGCTTGGGTCCACTAGAATTTTATGCACAATTTGAAGTGAACCTGTAGCATGAAACGGGTATTTTAGGACATGGTGGGGATTAGTTGCAGGACCCCATCCGCCCAATACCCGTTACCAGTGAAGGTGTCTTTGTTATCTCCTGTACCGGTGCCATATTTCCCAAAGACATTGCTAGAAAGTTGGTGCAGCCAGCCCAAAGAATAGTATGAAGAATCTGTCCTGGGTGCACTGCAGGGTGTGCGGTGCAGGGCTCCTTTTCACCCATGTTCACCACACACCTTACACCCACCTGTCTGTGTATACTGATTGTACTTTTATTGTATGTCGGCTTTCATGGAGAGAATGGAGAGGATCTGAACAGGGCACCAGGGGGTAAATTTACTAAAGCTTCTAAAAATGAAAAGTGGTTGATATTGCCCATAGAATCCAATCAGATTCTGTCTCTTATTTCTCTCTTGCATCCTAGAAAATGACAGACAGAATCTGATTGGTTGCTAAGGGCAACATCGCCCCTTTTCATTTTAGAAGCTTTAGTAAATTTACCCCTAGGTCTGCTGAGAATGTCCATAGGAAAGAGTAAAGCAGAACTACAGTATGACCTTTTCAAATCAAAT
Organism: Pseudophryne corroboree; assembly: GCF_028390025.1. NCBI lineage: Eukaryota > Metazoa > Chordata > Amphibia > Anura > Myobatrachidae > Pseudophryne > Pseudophryne corroboree. The sequence continues at coordinate 946,950,421 of NC_086445.1, read as the reverse complement.
AAGAGTTTCTTACCTGCCATCACCCCGTAGGTAGATTGCTGGCTTCCATAGTGGCATGAGGGGTTTGGATAGTGCAGCCCTGCTGGTATATTTTCCACGTTAGGCACAGAGAAGTATATATGAGATAATTTAGGAATTTGGACCAAAGACAAAACAGACGGGACTGGTAAGAAAATGTATGAGTATTCAAGATTCATTCAGAAAGTATACTTTGTTTTCATACAGTTCCTATCATTTATTTATACAAAATGCTGATTAAGGTTTGGCATCATTTACCTCTAAGCAGAGAAAGTGTAAAAAGTCTGGAAGAAAGAAAACTGTTATTTGCGTAACTTGGAGTAATTATTTTATTTATGCTGATTTATTTTTCATCAAGTTGCTTAATACTTGTTGCTTAAAGTACTGTATGTCAATGTTAAGTTATTTGTGTGAAGTAGATGCCTACTGAATATGTTGGTTATATTTGTCTCCTGCAAGATCACCTCTGTGGGTGTATCAAAGCAGTATAAGTACCAGCCATTAATGTCATATCGCTGTCAATAGGGCAGTGGTTCCCAAACTGGCTGCCATGTCACCTTGGGGTGCCTCAGGTCACCTGCAGAGGTGCCCTGAGTTGGTGGTCCAGGACCAATTCAAATTGATTAGAGTTAATGTAATATGCGAAATCAGTGCTTGTGACTGCCAATCATAAAATATGTGGACAAACATAAGTGAATCCTGACCCTCACCCCATAACTGAACCTAAGGATGACATATAAATAAACACAATTAACTTAATGTAATATTTTTCTGAATTTCTCATTAAGAAACATTTGGCCTAGGGGTTCCGTGAAAAAAAATTTCTGATATTCTAGGATATTGTTATTCATAGAAGTTTGGGAACCACTGTTACAGGGAATGCAGTTAAAGGGGTTTTCCTACATTCAGATAATTATTAACTTGCACATGCCTTCTTTCAACTTCTACTATCACACCGCTTTATCTTACTAGCTTCCGTCTTTTTTGTTAGCAATATCTAAGACATAGGGGTCTACTCGTACTTAAAAAGATGAGCGACAAGCAGCATAAAAAAATTGCAGCTGTTCTCTATGAAATTTCCCCAAAATAAGAGAGAGACTCTGAGGAAAAGAAGGTTAGAAATAGAAAACATGGGGGCAAGAGAGAGAAAAAGAAATAAAGAGGAGAAAAAAAGTGAAGGAGAGGTCAAGAAAAGGGCGAGAGAGAAAAAAGAGGGGGATAGAGAGAAAAGGGGAAAAGAGAGAAAAAAGAGATGGAGAGAGAAAAGAGGAAGAGACAGCGACAGGAAAATGGGAGAAACAGAAAGAGAGAGAGAGACTGAAGAAAGAAGGGGTAAAAGAGGTGGTAGATGTGGAGGGAGAGAGATGAGGGAGAGGGGTGGTGCAAAGGGGGAGAGAGATAGAGAGATGGGGAGTGAGTGAGAAAAAGAAGGGATAGGGAAGGGGGATCTAAATAAGGAGAGGGAGAGCGATATAAAGGGAGGATAGAGGGAACAAAACAGAAATGGAAAGTACAATAGTTAGTATTGAAATGAGTAGGCATAGCTGTTTATTTTCCCTGCCCTTGGATATGACATAGAGTAGCTCTACTGGGTTCTCTGTATTGGATACAGTGGTATACAGAAAGAAAAACTCTGCTCGAACATATAAACATAGGGCTAAAAAGAAAGAAGTCAGAAATTAAATGTCATGCATTTAGCAAAAGTTTCAAAAGGACATATACAAGACAATATATACTGTTAACCACTGCCTCTTTAAAGCATGTCCACCCAATGTGATATTTTCTAAGTTGAAAGTCAGTCACATTGGAAGGAACGGGGAAATAACTACCCAGGGGAGGAACGCAGGCATCGGGTGCCATAACATTGTATGTATTGATATCTGTAGGGTCTGAGGCTGCTAGATAAAATGCCTGATGGTCTGACAGACATTTTATCTGCACGTGTATGCCCAGCAAATACACACCTAATTATTCAAATATGCTATTGTTAAATTTCCATTTTACAGTCTCCAGGCAATTTGGATACTTATTATGTACTTTCCTGCAGTGCACACGAATTGTGTACTGTTGTATGATTTTGCACATTTTTTGTGCTCACAATTAAGCCACACCCCATATTGAACTGCTGTCACGGCATCTACTCTTGTTACTCACACGGGGAATGAGGCCCATTCGCTGACAGTGTAGAGTTGATTGTGGCTAACACTGCATACAGTAGGTAGCGAAAGACAATTTTCTTTCCCCTAGGGTGCTTTCTACGCTTACCCAGACACAAATTGCTTCCAACTCTGAATGCATTTCTGTTGCTTTTTTAATTAACTCCTTAACACTATTACAGTACACCTTTCTATTGAAGTTGCCAGCAAAACAGTAAACCTGTTGTAATAGCAACATGTGTGCTGAATAGAAATCCATACAATCAAATTAGTGTGTCATAGTTAAAATAACTTCATTTCATGGATAGCTTATTACAGTATATGTGGAGAAAATATAGGGCCTTATTTTTAATAGATTTAAATTTGACTTTGTAGTATACAAAAATAAAATATATCTGATTCTTAGGATTACGGGGATAGTATAACAGCGAGTCTCTAGTGTAAAACTAATATTGTGTTTTATTATTACAATCACTTACTGTATACGGTGGCAGCATATTCCACTGTGGTTTACAATTAATAAACTAATTTATGTATAGTTTACTGCAGCTCCAGTATTGTTATTAGAATAATAACGTCTGTATGAATAATGCTGATTATTACCAATATTTATATTACTAGTATGAGTAGCATTCTAAATAATAGTTGTTAATAATACTGATGATGATAATAATAATAATAATAATAATAATAATAATAATAATAATATTATTATTATTATTAGTTTTCACATAAATATTGTTATTATTGTTATTAATATCATTAGTACTATTGTTATTACTACTGCTTTAAGAAGAAGAAAAAAACAAAAAAGGGAACTAATCTACTGGTCTTTTTGTTTAAAATATCACTTTGGATTTAATACATTCAAATTGTAAATAAAATATATATATTTTTAATTGATTCACTGTCATGATGTTGACAATATTAATTGTCTCAACATATACATCGTTAGAATATTGCTTATATGATCCACTTTTTGGAAGTAAAGCGACTGAAAACTCAGCGACACAAAAACCATGAAAACAGGAAAAACATTGTTAAAGTAATATATGTCGATTATATAATAAAGGATAAAAATTATTAACTACAACAATATCATTACTCGTTTCTGCACTATTTCACAAACTGTCGCTGTTTTTCAGTGACAATTGAAATGTCAGATAAATAATGAACATAAAAATACACACAAAACTTATAACATCAACACTGAGAATCAGGCAATGAACTGTCTAGCAACTCACACTAAAGTTACATTGAGATCTAGATTCAAACTAAGCATATGGCTATACAGCGAAACCAGCAATTAGAAAATACAAGTACCTGTGGATACCATGTTAGTTGTATGATTGGTGACAGGCAGATATTCGGCTGTGTTGTGATGCATCCTAAGGGGGAAAGTGGCGGAAGAATCTGAATTTATAGGTATAAATGTATCAGCAGTCACAAAGGCCTGGAAACTCATCCCCCCAGAGAGTGGCGAAAAAAACAGGTGAGTTTTAAAATGTTTTCCTTTTTGGGTTTTAGAACTTCTAAAAAAAACCCTATATGAATCTTTCAATAAAAAGTTTTCTTCTGCTTGCATGTATGCATTAAGGGACAGGCAGCTGAATGCGTGGCGTGTGCAGGTATTTATACTGGTAGGAAATCCCTTTATCCATGTTAATGATTTCTTCCCTGGAGATTGCTACATAAACGCATCAGCTGTCCTTCCCACCCAGTACAATGGCCTATTGGTCTAGCTGCAGAGAAACCTGAGATGTGCTGGTCGCTCAAACTGTCTCTGCGTAAGCCATTTATGTGGAAGTAAAACACTGCAGACAGGTTTAGAGACCCACACTATGCACCTGTAATGCAGAGCAGCAGTAGTAGTGTAGCACGTTTCCCAAAAATTCAGACTGATGACAGATTTCTGGATGGATTTCTCTAATTGTTATAGGTGAATTTTCAACCAAAAATGCATGACATCTGGAATCCAAAAAATATGTAGATAATATAATTATATATTATTGCATGGGTGGCATAGGACCACATTTTAACTTAGGTTTATTACCGCTCTTACTATTGTAACAGTGACTTCTGTTGCTCATTACCAATATCTGACTTCAATTACTGCAGACGGCACAAATCCACACTGATTTCCCAGCATGCAAAAGCATGCTACTCTCAAACGGCCCCATAGTGTCTGATATATTTTCTGCAATATACTGTAAGAATCTGCAGCTGAAGCCTTGCGTCTTGGGTTACAGGGCCGGTGCAAGGTCTCTCTGCACCCTAGGCAAAGTTTCAGCCTAGCGCCCCCTATCCTGCAATCCCCTGCAAAAATGTTTTACTTTGTTCACAATATATTTCACTTTAAAAGTCCTTTAGTGCCGTCTTTTCTTCATACAGAAGGAGCCTCCATTATCTTTGCTCCTTCTGTGACTAGGCGCGCCCGCCTGGACGCACCTAGTCACTGTGAGCGTTACCGTCTGGACGGGCGCACGCACCCGGACGGAGATGTTCCCCATTCACTTGAATGGAGAGCGTCTCTGACCGGGCAGGCACGCGTGCCCAGACAGAAACGCTTACAATGGGAAGCGGCTCTGTGCACTCCCGTCGTGACTAGGTGGACGGATCGCCTAGTCACGCTGGAAGTGCACGCCTGCGACTAGGCAGGCATAGATAAGAAAGGATGCATCTGCATACTGTATAATACTGTATATGGGGTCTGGTGAGGATATTTAATTGGGGTTGGGTACGGGATGCCACGGTCAAAATACAGACAGTGGTATCCCGACCACCATAATACCGACATTTTTAATTAAATTAATTACCCTTACCCCTTACACTAACCCTCCCTCCCCACAGCCTATCCATAACCCTCCCCAGCATACTAAATTTCAGGATGCCTATTGTTGAGATTCCGGCATTAGAATTCTGAATGCTGGGATGCCAACATCGCTTTAATTGTATGCATATAAATACATACTGTATATACGCACAGACATACATATATTTGTATGTTCCATGGGGGAGATGTACTAAGCCTGAAAAGTGATAAATATCACTGTGATAAAGCACCAGCCAATCGGCTCCTAACTGTCATGTTACAGGCTGTGTTTGAAAAATGACAGTTAGGAGCCGATTGGCTGGTACTTTATCTCTGTGATATTTATCACTTTTCAGGCTTAGTACATCTGGCCCCTTATGGTGTTCCATTCCCTCATCTGTAAGTTCATTACTGACCCGCTTACAGAGAAATCCTTCAGTTTTTTGCTGGATGAATTCAGTGGTGCCCTCCAGTGTTTGGCACCCCTAGGCAGCCGCCTAAAGCTGCCTAATGGTAGAGCCGGCCCCGTTGGGTTATTATATTCTCATATATTATGAAACACTATTTCCATGGCTGACTACATTGCTTGTTTGAATATCTACCACAATCTACTGTACACAGTTGTCTCTACATACATTATCACATTTGCGTCATATGAGTCATTCGGCATGTTAATGATGACATGTAAAACGTGAACATTTCGACTATGCTGAAATTTTCATGTCGACTTTCACAGCCCATACAAACATTTCAAATATGTAGATTACTGAATAAGCTTATAGTTATTATAGGGTATATTCATGAAGCAGTGAAAAGAGTGGAGAAGTGAGTCTGTGGAGAAGTTGCCCATGGCAACCAATCAGCTGCTCCGTACAACTGTATAGTATGCAATTATAAATGTTACTTCAATGCTGATTGGTTGCCATGGGCAACTTCTCCACTGGCTCACTTCTCCACACTTTTCACTGCTTCATGAATAGATCCCTAAGTGAAAAATGATTGATATCAGAAATGTACAATGAGAAATCCAGATGAACTTCAGTGTATACCATATCTATGCATCATAATACAGTATGTCTGTACAGCAATTAGTTGGGACAGCAGGAGAGATACCGTACAGTATGGTCCTTTGATGTCACCAAAATGTAAACCAATGGCAAATGGCAACGAGTGGAAGGAATACTTCTATAAACCTGAGCTCATCCGATGAGTTCCAGATTTCTCATAATAATTCTCTACAACACATTTTTATTTTCACATACGCAAATTGTGGCGCCGACCACAAAACAGTGAGACTCACAGAAATACTTTGCTCACCTTTATGTACAATAACTCACAGCTTCATCCCGTGAAACAACCTTGGTTGCATAGGGATGTTTGTTTCAATAAATAAGTCCGTGCTTAAGGACAGGGAACTCTCCAACTGGCTCATGCAGCGGGAGCGAGTCAGTAATTCCCGCCGACACCTGTTTGGATATGTGTAAGTGCTAAGGAAAATTTATTGCACAAAAGATTCGAGAACAGACAGGGAATCTACTAATGTCTGTTCCTATGTCGCAGAGACCTTCAGAGTCTCTCAATGCTCACTATCCAAAATAATAAACACTGATATCGACACAGGGGTCTGACTCCAGTTTCAACTACGATAATGCAAAGTTACAGCCAAAAGGGCAGGAAAGTATTCAATATATGATTATTGTAATAAAAGATAATTTGCATATCACTGATGACTCATCTGTCCCTGACACAAGGGTACACATGTTTAAGGGGAAGAAAGCTGAGGTAAATTTCCCTCCTCTCATGAGGAAAAAGAGCGGGAATCTCCAGACAAGAGACTGCAGTTTCCCACAAAGAATTCTCAGGGAGTATCCTTTCCCTACTAGGGCCAGGATACGATGGGAATCTTCCCCTAGGGTGTCACGTTTGCCCAAAAGGTAGCCCTGACTAAACAGCTATCCTCAGGGATCCTGCAGATAGCGTGCACATTCTGGTACACTACTCAGACCGGCGATTGTGTCGGCAAGGGTTTATAGCGCTGTAGCAGCGTGGACAGGTGCCTTATCAGCAGAGATTGCGACCCTAGTATGTATATATATATATGTATATATATATATATATATATATATAGATATATATATTAAAGATGCTGTCTTTAGATATGTATATATATTAAACATGCCTAAAGAGACATTAGTCTACTGGGTTCTAGAGTCAACGCTATGTCGATTTCTGCTTGACGTGTCCTGTAGAATATGCAATGGACAGGTGATGCCGACTTAAGAGGCATATGGAAGGCTGAGGATTGTGTAGAGAAGGGATCTCGGACCTGGTCTTCACAGCTATAGCTGGTAATTCTGATCTTTTGACTTATATTCCAGCACAGCCTAGGATAGCACGACATTATCAAATGCAGCCTTTCGAACACAAAGGAACAAGAAAGTCCGAGGTGCGTCCTTTCTTGCCAGAGGCAGGGGCAGAGGAAAGAAGCTGCACAACACAGCTAGTTCCCAGGAACAGAAGTCCTCCCCGGCCTCTACAAAATCCACCGCATGTCGCTGGGGCTCCATAGGCGGAGCTAGGCCCGGTGGGGGCACGTCTTCGTAATTTCAGCCACAAGTGGGTTCACTCCCTGTTGGATCCCTGGGCAATAGATATTGTGCCTCAGGGATACAAGCTGGACTTTGAGGGGATGCCCCCTCACCGACGGCCCTGCTGGCTTCCCCCCACGAGAGGGAAATAGTGTTAACTGCAATTCACAAATTGTGTCTTCAACAGGTGGTGGTCAAGGTTCCCCTCCTTCAACAAGGAGGGGGTTATTATTCGACCATGTTGTAGTCCCGAAACCGGACGGTTCGGTCAGACCCATATTGAATATAAAATCCCTGAACATATACCTGAAAAGGTTCAAGTTCGAGATGGAATCGCTAAGAGCGGTCATCGCAAGCCTGAAAGGGGGAGATTTTATGGTGTCTCTGGACATAAAGGATGCATACCTTCATGTCCCCATTTATCCACCTCATCAGGCGTACCTCAGATTTGCGGTACAGGATTGTCATTACCAATTTCAGACGTTGCCGTTTGGTCTCTCCACGGCCCCGAGAATCTTCACCAAGGTAATGGTGGAAATGATGGTGCTCCTGCAGAAGCAAGGTGTCACAATTATCCCGTACTTGGACGATCTCCTCATAAAAGCGAGATCAAAAGAGCAGTTGCTGAACAGCGTATCACTTTCTCTGGAAGTGTAACGGCAACACGGCCTAGGCATGATCCTAGACACGGACCAGAAAAGGGTTTATCTCCCGATAGAGAGAGCTCAGGAGCTCATGACACTGGTCAGGAATCTATTAAAACCAAAACAGGTGTCAGTGCATCACTGCACTCGAGTCCTGGGAAGGATGGTGGCATAATACGAGGCCATTCCCTTCGGCAGGTTCCATGCGAGGACCTTCCAATGGGACTTACTGGACAAGTGGTCCGGATCACATCGGTTAATCACCCTATCCCCGAGGGCCAGGGTGTCACTCCTGTGGTGGCTGCAGAGTTCTCACCTTCTAGAGGGACGCAGATTCGGAATTCAGGACTGGGTCCTGGTGACCACGGACGCTAGCCTCCGAGGGTGGGGAGCAGTCACACAGGGAAGAAATTTCCAAGGTCTGTGGTCAAGTCAAGAGACTTGCCTTCACATCAACATCCTGGAACTAAGGGCCGTATTCAACGCCCTACGTCAAGCGGAGCACTTGCTTCGCGACCAATTGGTTCTGATTCAGTCAGACAACATCACTGCAGTGGCTCAGGTGAACCGCCAAGGCGGCACAAGGAGCAGAGTGGCGATGGCAGAAGCCACTAGAATTCTTCGCTGGGCGGAGAATCACGTAAGCGCTCTGTCAGCAGTGTTCATCCCGGGAGTGGACAACTGGGAAGCAGACTTCCTCAGCAGACACGACCTCCACCCGGGAGAGTGGGGACTTCATCAGGAAGTCATCACACAGATCACATATCGGTGGGAACTGCCACAGGTGGACATGATGGCATCCCTCCTCAACAAAAAACTACAGAGGTATTGCGCCAGGTCAAGAGACCCTCAAGCAATAGCGGTAGACGCCCTGGTGACACCGTGGGTGTTCCAGTCGGTCTATGTATTTCCTCCTCTTCCTCTCATTCCCAAGGTGCTGAGGATAATAAGAAAAGGAGGAGTGAGAACAATCCTCATTGTTCCAGATTGGCCACGAAGGACCTGGTATCCAGATCTGCAAGAAATGCTCACAGAGGACCCGTGGCCTCTTCCTCTAAGACAGGACCTGTTGCAACAGGGGCCCTGTCTGTTCCAAGTCTTACCGCGGCTGCGTTTGACGGCATGGCGGTTGAACGCCGGATCCTAGCAGAAAAGGGCATTCCAGACGAGGTCATTCCTATGCTGATAAAGGCTAGGAAGGACGTGACACCTAAACATTATCACCGTATATGGCGAAGATATGTTTCTTGGTGTGAGGCCAGGAATGCTCCTACAGAGGAATTCCAGCTGGGCCGTTTCCTTCACTTCCTACAGTCAGGAGTGAATTTGGGCCTAAAATTGGGCTCCATTAAGGTCCAGATTTCGGCCCTATCCATTTTCTTTCAAAAAAAGTTGGCTTCTCTACCAGAAGTTCAGACGTTTGTAAAGGGAGTGCTGCATATTCAGCCTCCTTTTGTGCCTCCAGTGGCACCTTGGGATCTTAACGTGGTGTAAAGTTCCTGAAATCACACTGGTTTGAACCACTTAAAACGGTGGAGTTAAAATATCTCACGTGGAAGGTGGTCATGCTATTAGCCTTGGCTTCGGCTAGGCGTATGTCAGAATTAGCGGTTTTGTCACATAAAAGCCCCTATCTGGTTTTCCATATGGATAGAGTAGAATTGCGGACCCGTCCACAATTTCTGCCAAAAGTGGTGTCATCTTTTCATATGAACCAACCTATTGTGGTGCCTGTGGCTACTCGTGACTTGGAGGATTCCGAGTTACTGGATGTGGTCAGGGCTTTGAAGGTTTATGTAGCCAAAACGGCTAGAGTCAGGAAAACGGAGTCGCTGTTTATCCTGTATGCATCCAACAAGCTGGGTGCTCCTGCTTCAAAGCAAACTATTGCTCGCTGGATCTGTAACACGATTCAGCAGGCTCATTCTGCGGCTGGATTGCCGCTGACAAAATCAGTTAAAGCCCATTCCACTAGGAAGGTGGGCTCTTCTTGGGCGGCTGCCCGAGGGGTCTCGGCATTACAACTATGCAGAGCTGCTATTTGGTCAGGTTCAAATACTTTTGCAAAGTTCTACAAGTTTGATACCCTGGCTGATTAGGACCTATTGTTTGCTCAATCGGTGCTGCAGAGTCATTCGCACTCTCCCGCCCGTTTGGGAGCTTTGGTATAATCCCCATGGTCCTTACGGAGTCCCCAGCATCCACTAGGACGTTAGAGAAAATAAGATTTTACTTACCGGTAAATCTATTTCTCGTAGTCCGTAGTGGATGCTGGGCGCCCGTCCCAAGTGCGGACTTCTTCTGCAATACTTGTATATAGTTATTGCTACAATAAGGGCTATGTTATTGTTGCATCAGGGTTGAACTGATGCTCTGTTGTTATTCATACTGTTGACTGGGTAAGTTTATCACAAGTTATACGGTGTGATTGGTGTGGCTGGTATGAGTCTTGCCCTGGATTTCCAAAATCCTTTCCTTGTACTGTCAGCTCTTCCGGGCACAGTTTCTCTAACTGAGGTCTGGAGGAGGGACATAGAGGGAGGAGCCAGACCACACCAGAATCTAAATTCTTTCTTAAAATGCCCATGTCTCCTGCGGAGCCCGTCTATTCCCCATGGTCCTTACGGAGTCCCCAGCATCCACTACGGACTACGAGAAATAGATTTACCAGTAAGTAAAATCTTATTTTCACACCGCCACCTCTGAACACGGGTTTTTGGCACATGAATGCGCATAACCCGTGTTCATGTGTGGTGTGAAAGGTGCCAGGGTTGAAATACCGGGTCGAGTGACCTGGTAATTCAACTCTGCTCTTGAGCAGGGTTGAACACGTGTTCAACCCGGCTCACTGTGCGGTGTGAATAGGAGCTAGGTCAATGCGATCCATTTCCTGTTCACTCTCTATGTACGGGCGGCGCTTGGAGATCATGTGATCTCCAAGTGCCGCCCCTGCCGTATCACAGCTGACGTCAGCAACCCAGCAATACACCGGGCTGCTGACTGTGGTGTGAAAGTTGCCTGAGACGGGTCACATCCTGGGAGCTCCCGTGTCAGTCTCCCGAGTGCGACCCGCCTCAGGCGGTGTGACATGGGTATAAGCGAGTTAACTTAATATACATCTTGCCAACATTTGCTGTTGAGACTGTAGGATTATTACAGCCAATCATTAAGACAAGTGGTACATACTTATACTTACCTTTAAGAGGCTGTCCAATATTATTATTTATGGTGGGTTTCATACCATCTATACTTACGATGCATTGCAATGCCAGTCGATATACCCAGTAAAATGAAATAAAAATTATACAGCTACATTACCTGAGACTGCTATTGGTATTGATACCAGAGACATTTTCTATACTAACAATATTGTTTGACAGAGCTATCAGCTACGTCTGCTAACTTGTAATGAGGACATAATGTGCCTATGTGGACAATGGGTCTGATTCATGGCCCTCATTCCGAGTTGATCGGTCGCAAGGCGAATTTAGCAGAGTTACACACGCTTAGTCTACGTCTACTGGGAGTGTATCTTAGCATCTTAAAAGTGCGAACGAAGTTTACGCAATATTGCGAACAAAAAAAACTTAGCAGTTTTAGAGTAGCTCCAGACTTACTCTGCCTGTGCGATCAGTTCAGTGCTTGTCGTTCCTGGTTTGACGTCACAAACACTCCCAGCGTTCGCCCAGACACTCCCCCGTTTCTCCGGCCACTCCTGCGTTTTTTCCGGAAACGGTAGCGTTTTCAGCCACACGCCCATAAAACGCCGTGTTTCCGCCCAGTAACACCCATTTCCTGTCAATCACACTACGTTCGCCGGTGCGAACAAAAAGCCGTGAGTAAAAATCCTTTCTTCATAGCAGAATTACTTAGCGCAGTCGCAGTGCGAACATTGCGCATGCGCTCTAAGCTGATTTTCACTGCGATGCGAAAAAAAAGAACGAGCGAACGACTCGGAATGAGGGCCCATGTTTGTAAGCAAAGCAAAGAAGCAAGCAACTGGGCAAAACTACAGTATGTTGCACTGCAGGTGGGTATAATGTAACATGTGCAGAGAGAGTTAGATTTGGGTGGGGTGTGTTCAAACTGAAATTCAAATTGCAATGTAAAAATAAAGCTGTCTAACATTTATGGACTACATGCCAAAGCAGCCAGTATTTACCATGCACAGAAAAAAATATAAATATATTTGCTCCCCTTGCATGGCAACATCATGGTTTGTTCCAGACTCAGGGGTCTATTTACTAAGACTTGGATGGAGATAAAGTGGACGGAGATAAAGTACCAGCCAACCAGCTCCTAACTGACATTTTTCAAACACAGCCTGAAACATGACAGTTAGGAGCTGATTGGCTGGTACTTTATCTCCGTCCACTTTATCTCCATCCAATGCTTAGTAAATAGACCCAACAGTTACGTGATTTTTTGGCTTTACTACAAACATGAGTCAGGCCCTATGTGCACAAACTAAGGTTACAAACACGGATTTTAGTCATTTACAATTGGAATCTATCATCAGTCTGCATCAAGATGGAAGCAGCCGCTGGCTTACAATGAATAACTTTAGCCATAGACATCAAAGTTTTCACTAAACTGTGTTTTATGTTTGTTAAATATATTCCAGAGTTTATATCCTTCAATTACAACATAGAAAACTTTTTTTTTATTTCTTCTTTATTATGCAACAGAATTAACTAAGCCATTGTTGGAAATATCACCAAGTGTAAAGTATGAGTTTATTATAGTCGGTTATGAAAGTATGTAATATATTGTGGCGTGGCTAAATATAGATGGAACCAGTGGTCGAAGTGGGGCGGTATTCGGCGGTATGGTATACCGCCACTTCTCCACAGACCCGGAAGTTTTTTTATTTTTTATTGCAGCAACATGCAGCGGACTTGCGTCCCCTACAAGACTCTGCAGCAGACAGCGCCAGGGCAGTGTGTCTGTCCCCAGCGGCAGGACGTGGCGGCGGACAGCGCTGGGATCACGTGTCTGATCCCAGACAGCGCTGGGATCAAGTGTCTGATCCCAGCGCTGATGAGGCTGCAGCGGCAGAGGCATTCAAAGATTGTGAACCAATCGCGGCTCACGGATTGGCGGCCATTCACAGGCTGCTGCGGCGAGCCAATCAGCAATCACCGCGTCATAGACCCCGCCCCCGGCATCTGACGTCAGATGCCGCTTGGACGGGGAGAAGAAGGAGGCCGCGCGGAAGAGCAGCGAAGAGCGCTCCAGGAAGAAGAAAAGTCAGCGCCGTTGGCCAGGATGGGCCAGCGGCAGAAGACAGAAGAGGCGGCGCCGCTGGCCAGGACGGGCCAGCGGCAGAAGACAGAAGCTGAGGACCGGAGAGGCCACCAGGGGTGGAAAGGAAAAGAGCTAACAAAGCTCCCCCCTGGTGCCTCTCCCACCAGGACAGGTAGGCCCTCGGTAAGGGCACCTGTCACTCCCCCCCCCCCCCCTCCCTCCCTCCCTAGACCATCAGGGTTCGGGCACTAGGCCCATGGGCACAATCAGGCTACAGGCCTGTAGCGCAGTAGGCGGGCACTAGGCCCGGGGGGTTAATTCAGGCATTAGGCCTGTCCCCATGTAGAGGGCATAAGGCCCTAGTTCAGAGTGCCACTTTAGGTAAATAAGGTGACCCAGGGCATTAGGTCCAGGTCACCCAACTGGCCCCATGTTAGGCGGGTGCTAGGCCCGTGGGGGTGAAGTCAGACCTCTGGCCTGTGTGCACTTAGGGGGCGCTAGGCCCAGTTAATAAGTGTTCCCCCTCAGGTGATTAAGGGTGATCTGGGTGCAAGGCCCAGGTCACGCCAACCTGTTCCTGGGGCAATGTGCCTATAATCAATAGGGGATAGGTAGGGGTCTCTCTCTCCCTGTCCCTGCTGTCACTCCCCATCTCCCTAGAGTGTGCTATAATGTGAATCTCTCAGTGTGTTATAATGTGAATTTCGGCTCTTTCAGTGTGCTATAATATGAATTTCGGCTCTTTCAGTGTGCTATCATTTGAATTTTGGCTTATTCAGTGTGCTATAATGTGAATTTCGGCTCTTTCAGTGTGCTATAATGTGAATTTTGGCTTATTCAGTGTGCTATAATGTGAATTTCTGCTCGTACGGTGTGCTATAATGTGAATTTTGGCTCGTACCGTGTGCTATAATGTGAAAGGGGCACCAGTACTAGATAGTATAAAGGGTTCTACTACACTGACCACGCCCCTTTTGAGTGACTACGCCCCCTTTTGGGCGACCACACACCCTTTTCTGGAGCGCCTTAACTTTTGCATGGAACTATAAATTAAATGATATGCACAGCAAGACTCTTTATGGATATAGGGCACAGCTTACTATCTAACATGAGTTCTACATATGAACATAGGGGGTAATTCCAAGTTGATCGCAGCAGGATTTTTTTTAGCAGTTAGGCAAAACCATGTGCACTGCAGGGGAGGCAGATTTAACATGTGCAGAGAGAGTTAGATTTGGGTGGGTTATTTTATTTCTGTGCAGGGTAAATATTGGCTGCTTTATTTTTACACTGCAAATTAGATTGCAGATTGAACACACCACACCCAAATCTTACTCTCTCTGCACGTTATATCTGCCTCCCCTGCAGTGCACATGGTTTTGCCCAACTGCTAAAAAAAAATCCTGCTGCGATCAACTTGGAATTACCCCCATAGAGCAATTAACTTGCATGTTAAATTATCTGTGTATAACAAATCTGACCTTTGACTATAGCACAGGTGATTGTAGGGTAAGTTGGATGAATTTACATATGAGCCACTAGATGGTGCTATTTCTAAAGGTTCTGAAGCATCGTTATGCTATCAATGAAAATAACTTTTCAGACCCGACAGAGTTCTGCTGCCTCTGAGAAATAAAGGATCAAATGCACACAGTCCCAGTCCTATACAACCAGTATGGTGACAGTGACCCATAAAATTCTGTGGGCAAACCAAAGAGGGTTCCGGTATGAATAGTCGACCATGTTATGGTCGACAGTCATTAGGTCGACCACTATTGGTCGACATTGACATGGTCGACATGGACACATGGTCGACACATGAAAATGGTCGACACATGAAAAGGTCAACATGAGTTTTTTAACTTTTTTTGGTGTCGTTTTTTGCGTAAAGTGACTGGGAACCCCAATTAGTGCACCGCGTCCCCTCGCATGGCTCGCTTCGCTCGCCATGCTTCGGGCATGGTGCCTTCGCTTCGCTCGGCACAGATTATGTAATTATGTAATCGTAGTCCACGTGGATCGTAAAGTATGGAAAAGTTCCCCAAAAGACAAAAAAGTTAAAAAACGCATGTCGACCTTTTCATGTGTCGACCTTTCATGTGCCGACAATTTTCATGTGTCGACCACGTGTCAATGTCGACCTAATGACTGTCGACCATAACATGGTCGACCATCTGAACGGATACCACCAAAGAGACAGTTTATGCATATATTTTATTTTTCTTCATAGATCCAACATCTTGCATTTGATTTACTGCGATACTACAATATAATCACTCATCCTTACTTCTGTTTGGGACATAGCAGTGGGAATTATGGTATTACTATTTGTCTAAAGGAACCTTTTACTGGTCTGTTTAGGAAAACACATTTATTATTATTTTGTGATGTAAAAATACATTGACACACATATGGAGATAGACATAAATCTGATCCTTTTAAGTCGGATACACATGTCCATACAACACATGAGACCAAAACAAACGATGTACAGGTATGGCTGACTGTGTATTGACTGGTCTAGCTTATTAGTGTTGCAGCTATATTATATGAAGCCGATGCTATTTACATTACAACATTGACATTTCCATTTGTACTACTGCAGGAAAGAAGATTCTCAAAATTTTAAAGTAAAAAAAAAAAGATGATTGTACTTAATGTCATCTAATTTGTATCTGTATTTCTATATTTACTCAGAACATTTATTTATTACCAGTTATTTATATGGTGCACATGCACACATATTCCCCAGAGCATTACAGAGAATATTTGGCCATTCACATCAGTCCCTGCCCCAGTGGAGCTTACAATCAATGGGGGTCATTCTGAATTGATCGCTCGCTGGCAACTTTTTGCTGTGCTGCGATCAGATAGTCGCCACCTATGGCAGAGTGTATTTTCGCTTTGCAAGTGTGCGAACGCTTTTGCAGCCAACGGACAAAAAAGTTTTTTGCAGTTTCTGAGTAGCTCTGGACTTACTCAGCCGCTGCGATCACTTCAGTCTTTTTGGTCCCGGAATTGACGTAAGACACCCGCCCTGCAAACGCTTGGACACGCCTGCGTTTTTCCAAACACTCCCAGAAAACGGTCAGTTGACACCCACAAACGCCCTCTTTCTGTCAATCACCTTGCGATCAGCTGTGCGAATGGATTCTTCGTTAAATCCATCGCCCAGCACCGATCCTCTTTGTACCCGTACGACGCGCCTGCGCATTGTGGTGCATATGCAAGCGCAGTTTTGCCGAGATTTAACCTGATCACAGTGCTGCAAAAAGTTGCTAGCGAGCAACTCGGAATGACCCCCTATGTTCCCTACCACATGTACATACATTCACGCTAGGGTTAATTTTGTTGGCAGCAAATTTACCTACCAGTATATTCTTGGACTGTGGGAGGAACCGGAGTACCAAGAGAAAACTCATGCAAGCATGGGGAGAATATACAAACTCCACACAGTTAGGGCCATGGTGGGAATTTAACTCATGATCTCAGTGCTGTGAAGCAGTAATGCTAATCATTATACCGTCCGTGCATAATTATGTAATCTGGACCTCACCGGAATGGTGGTTATATCTGTCCTGTACTTTCTGCCCATTAAAGATATTCATATACATATGCAAATTGGAATGATTTTGTGTTTATATGAATCAACATTCTTTTTCCCCCTTAGCAACGTGGTCTAACACTAGCAATGCATGCTCTAGAATCTTCAATATAAAACTTCATCATAACAGGCATAGCTAAAAAAAATGCTTTTCATTTTCTTTATTTCATCCAAAATGAACATGTTTTACTGTTAAACACGTTCTCTAAATAGGATTGAGACTGTTGATCATCTTAAGCAACAGTGTGGACTATGCAGAAATGAATGGGGTCTGGTCAGTGTAATACAGATCAGCAAGAACACAGAGCCAATTAGCTGGCTGAAAAGAAGACACTTTCCCATGCGGCAACACAATGTGCTAGGTTTTAGAAAACATATAGATGGCTTATTAGGTCTCGCTGCTAATGTTTGCTTCACTGGCTTTTCAATGCAACCAAGCATAATTGCATTATAGGTGACAATGGCGTAAAGCCAGATTTTATGAAAACGAACATATTAGGTAAAGGACAAGGCTAGTTAGATTTGCGTTACAGAAGCACCTGTCCAGGCTCTCAACTGTCTGCATGGTAAATAAAAGACACATCTATATAGATAGAAAATGGACAGCCTAGGCAAGATATTGGTTTATAAAGTTCCCACGGTTCTAATCAGCAGTGTTTATAGAAGTCTATACAAACAGAGCACCTAGCTGATATTCATTAGCATATACATTAGTAATAATCAATTTCAATTACTATATATATATATATATATATATATATATCTACATAAATACAATGACCTTTATACTGTATGTTCCCCATTTATACAAAATGATGCAGAGCTGATGGCAGTGCACAGGGCCAGCGTTACTACAAGAGGACAAATGTAGCAAGCTAATACCCCTTTCACATCGCACAAATAACCCAGTATCGACACGGCATATTGCCGTGTCGACACGGGTCAGTGTGCAATGTGAAAGCACTTTGCTCGAATTAGCGGGTCGCCTGACCTGGTAATTCAACCCACTATAAAAGAAGGGTTATACCCGGGTTGAATACCGGGTCAGGCGCAGTGTGAATGGGAGCCGTGTCGATGCGACACGGCTCCCATTCACAGCATAGGGAGAGGCGGCGCAGGAGATGAGCTCATCTCCCAGCGCCGCCTCCACCCCTCGCCCCTGCTGCTGCTGAGGCCCCCTGCTGCTATGGCAACCGACCCGGTATATTGCCGGGTCGGAAAGCCAGCAAAGCAGAGCAAATGCCGGATCTCACCCGGTAAGGACACGTTTCTCTTCCCGGGTGGGATCCGGCATTTGCGATCTGAAAGCGGCATAACAATGTTAAAAGCTACAAAAAACAGAAAAACATTCAGGTGACACATATTCGGTTAATGAACACAATGTATCAGATTACATTTCCCAAAGCATAACATTGAAATTCCCAGCAAAAACATTTTTCAGCCACGTGCATTTTGTTAAATTACAAATATTAAATGACTTAATGGTACTTTATCTCTCTCCACTTTATCTCTCCATGCTTTGATAAATCTCTCCCCGCCCCCAATCAGCAGCATCTGGGATCTGAGCATACAGTAGGTAACGCTTACTCACTTACAGAGAACTCAAAGGGATTGACATGTACAGTACCTTCTCTCAGCTCACACGTGCTTAAGAAAAGCATGAATTACAAAACATACTGTCTCTCGAGATCCTCAGCTACCCATTAAGTGACAGTTAGAAGCGGATTGTTTGCTTTGGGCAACTTCTCCACTTTATCACTCTCCAAAGCTTGATACATCTCATCTCATGTGAGTGGGGTTCCTCTGGTATAGTTATAACCAGTACCAGGTTGTTCAATTCCAGGCTGGTGCCTTTAAGGGGGGGAAAACTTTCTAAAATAGTTTGCTTCTCCCCAGCTCCCTCGCCGCCACCCCACTTCTATAGAATGGTTTTATATTTAATGTAATTGTCCCTTCAAATCTATCTACCGAAGACACAGCGGCTTTAAAATTACTTCTTAGTAAATTCATTCCTAGAATTCCACTTGAACACACACATGACCTTTTTTTTTGGGGGGGGGGGGGGGGGGGGGTTGCATCTTTAGTGGTTTAGCTTGGTATGCCCCAGCAAGTAAACCAGACGTGTGGGATATTGCGGATGAAATATCTCTGCAGATCATATAATTGCTATCAGCTGGCACTGGCTGTGAATCAAAACTTAACATTGTAATGTAAGGATGGCCATTGACCATCAATGGTTGGAACGCAGAAGTATTCTAAACTTTACAAAGGTGCTAAGTCCAGTATTGACCTGGGTCAAATTCGGATTCAATGCATAAGACGTGTTCGAAGGGGTCTGGGACTGAGGGTCGACAGCACAAAGGTCGACACACCTTAGGTCGATGCCAATTGGTCGACACACCTTAGGTCGACATGGACAAAAGGTCGACATGGACAAAATGTCGACAGGAACAAGGTCGACATGGAAAAAGGTCGACATGAGTTTTTTATGTTTTTTTGGTGTCGTTTTCTTCGTAGAGTGACCTGGAACCCAAAGAAAAAAAGGTACAAAACTGCTGAATAGCGCCTCAGATCATGAATATAATTTATATATTTGTACAATTGTTCTGTCACCTGCGCTGCCGTGAAACACTGTGTGTGTGTTTATAATAAATGGATAATAATAAGGAAAAACGGCTGCGCAAAAGTGGAAGAACAACCACCAATGGCTAATGGGGAATAATTAATGATAAGAGCTGACGTAGAAAAAGAAAAGATTTATTATGTTAATAACATTAATTAAGACATTCGGAGTCTACATATAAAATGCAATAAAAAACACATGAAAATAAAATTAAATATGTCAACACCTAGATCATAAGATGTATGAGCTGTAAATTCTCAATCTGCTTATTGAGAATGGGAACCACAGAGTCCAGAATTGATGTGATTGGAATGTCCACAGTTCCAGATAAACAGCCGTTCAGTGTGTGGCTGATGATATTTGTCTTGAGAGATTTTCACAGGCAGGTGGGCAAATGAATAATTAAATTATGATTACCTTCTCCTAGGGCTGGTCCATACCGAGCGTCCTCGGTATTGCGGTCCTGCAATGCCCAGTGTCCGTCTGCGCGGCGAGAAGATGACTGTGCGGTAACCAGGCAACCAGCTGTAAAGAATGTAGTTTCAGCCGCGTTCTAAGAGAAGATGTCAGCAGCCGTGCACAGGGCCGATGCGTGGGGCTGAAAGACCGGATGGCTTACGGGCAATTCACTGCCTGATATATGGTGGTCTCCCCAATATAATGAAAGGAGTAGCTGACGGCCGTATAATGAGCCGGGATGTGCAGCCGGTGTGGAGCCGGGATATCTGTGGTTCAATGAGTAGTTTGAGCCAAGATGTAGGGCTGGTGTAGAACCAGGATTTCTGTGGCTCAGTGTGCGGCTTGCTACCTAATAGGTAGAATGATCCAGGTGTGCAGAGAGGCGGGGTCCTGACGCGTTTCATCACAGATCATGTGACTTTGTCACATGATCTGTAACGAAACGCGTCAGTACCCCGCCTCTCTGGATCATTCTACCTATTAGGTAGCAAGCCGCACACTGAGCCACAGAAATCCTGGTTAAGTCCCTTACAGTGTTGCTGTGTTGTGCTGCATCAGACCAGTGGCAGTGTCCTGGCCATCAGTCATTTCAGTGACCAGGCAGTCACAGTGGTATACGCTGCTGCTATATGTCCACTGCTGCCATATAATAATAAAAACAATAACAACAAGTCCCTTACAGTGTTTTTGTGTTGTGCTGCATCAGACCAGTGGTAGTGTCCTGGCCATCAGTCATTCCAGTGACCAGGCAGTCACAGTGGTATACGCTGCTGCTGTATGCCTATACATCCACCTACGATATAGTCAAAGGAGGGGGAATGAACCTGACTCAAGCGCAGCGGAGAATGATTTCTATCTTGTGCAAGGTTCTCCAACCCTTCGAACTTGCCACACGTGAATTCAGTTCAGACACTGCCAGCTTGAGTCAGGTCATTCCCATCATCAGGCTTTTGCAGAAGCAGCTGGTAAAAAATTGAAGGAGGAGCTAAGACGGACCGATTCCGCTAGGCATGTGGGACTTGTGGATGGAGCCCTTCATTCGCTTAACCAGGATTCAAGGGTGGTCATTCTGTTGAAATCAGAGCACTACATTTTGGCCACCGTGCTCGATCCTAGGTTTAAAGCCTACGTTGTATCTCTCTTTCTGGCAGACACAAGTCTGCAGAGGTGCAAAGACCTGCTGGTGAGTAAATTGTCAACTCAAGCAGATCGTGACCCGGCAACAGCTCCTCCTTCAATTTCTCCCGCCACTGGGGCTGCAAGGAAAAGGATAAGATTTCCTAGCCCACCCGCTTGCTTTGATGCAGGGCAGTCGGGAGCGAGTGCTGACATCTGGTCCGGACTAAAGGACCTGTCAACGATTACTGACATATCTACTGTCACTGCATATGATTCTGTCACCATTGAAAGAATGGTGGAGGATTATATGAGTGACAGCATCCAAGTAGACATGTCAGACAGTCCGTGTGTATATTGGCAGGAAAAAGAGGCAATTTGGATGCCCATGCACAAACTGGCTTTATTTTACCTAAGTTGCCCCCCCTCCAGTGTGTACTCCGAAAGAGTGTTTAGTGCAGCCGGTAACCTTGTCAGCGATCTGCGTAGGAGGTTATTTCCACAAAATGTGGAGAAGATGATGTTCATCAAAATGAATTATAAATTCCACCGGGAAGACCTTTACCAGTAATTGCCTCCAGAAAGCACAGAGGGACCAGTGATGGTGGATTCCAGTGGGGACGAATTAATACTCTGTGAGGAGGAGGATGTACTCAGTGAAAGGGGTGAGGAATCGGAGGATGAGGTCGACATCTTGCCTCTGTAGAGCCAGTTTGTGCAAGGATAGATTGATTGCTTCTTTTTTTGGTGGGGGCCCAAACTAACCAGTCATTTCAGCCACAGTCGTGTGGCAGACCCTGTCGCTGAAATGATTGGTTTGTTAAAGTGTGCATGTCCTGTTTATACAACATAAAGGTGGGTGGGAGGGCCCAAGGACAATTCCATCTTGCACCTTTTTTTTCTTCTTTGCATCATGTGCTGTTTGGGGACTATATTTTTAAAGTGCCAACCTGTCTGACACTTCCGTATATGTCCAGTGGTACTGCCATTTAATTCCAGTGATTTGGACGTATAATTCCAGTGATTTTGCCATTTAATTCCAGTGGGAATTGTTTGTGTCGCTTGGCTTAGTCATACAGCTACCTCATTGCACCTCTTCGACATCTTTGCATGAGGTGCTGTTTGGGGCCTTGTTTTTGAAAAGTGCCATCCTGTCTGACACTGCTGTATGAGTCCAGGGGTACTGCTGTATTAGTTCTGGGGTACTGCCGTATAAGTCCACCACTTGCAGAATATTTTTTAAAATGACAGGGGCGTGCTGCAGATGTTGTCAGTGGACCGAACAATTGCGGCCCACTCTCGACATTCAGCCACTGTGTGCCACTACTAGATGGGCCAGGTAGTTGTGTCGCTTAGCTTAGTCATACAGCCACCTCGGTGCAACTTTTAGGCCTAAAAACAATATTGTGAGTTGTGAGGTGTTCAGAATAGACTGAAAATGAGTGGAAATGAATGTTATTGAAGTTACGCCACGCATCGGGCTCGGTGTCTCGCTCCGCTCCACTTCGTTCGCCACACTTTACTATTCCAAATATATTGTGACATGGACCCAGGGGATTATGGGAAAGGTCCTTAGCACGAAGAGAAACTAGACGCTACCGCAGGGCTACGGTATCTGCTTGTGTGAGGGGTAGGTGATTGGGATATATGTGTGTGAGAGGGTGGTAACTGGGGCAGGGCTAGGTATATATGTGTGAGAGGTAGGTGGCTGGGGTATATGTGTGTGAGAGGGAGGTGGCAGAGGCAGGGCTGGGTAAATATGTGTGAGAAATAAGTAGCTGGGATGTGTGTGTGTGTGTGTGTGTGTGTGTATGTGTGTGTAAGGTGGAGCTTCCATATGGGTATTTATAGTATGTATCTTACTGAGGTGGCTGAGGCAGGGCTAGGGTGTCATATAATTTATATGATAGATTGACCATACCTCCCAACTGTCCTGATTCCAGTGGGACAGTCCCGCTATTTGGACACTGTCCAGCTGAACCTCCCGCGAGCAGCAGTGTCCCGCGGGTGGGGGGCAGTTGGGGAGCAGAGCAGCGAGTGATCTCTGAATACATGCTGTGCACACCAGGGGAGCAGGGGGCTGCCCAGCTGCTCACGGAGTGCTGGGCATGCTCAGAGGTGTAGCAAGGTGTCATGGTGCCTGGAGCAAGGTATGTTTCTGCGCCCCCCTCCCGGGTACTGAATTGGGGGCGTGGCCACCTGGGCCGGTTCTAGACCTTGTGTGCACTCAGAGCAAAAGTTTCCTTTGGCGCCTCCCCCCTACACACACACCCGCAGGTGAAACATTGTGCGCGCCAAAGGCGCGCGTCAAAAAAAAGGAGCGTGGCTTCATAGGGAAGGGGGATTGCCACAGTTATACCGCCTGATGTTATGGACCCAGTAGTTGTGACCCCTGTAGCTGTTCCCGGAGTAGTTGTTCCCCGAGTAGTTGTGCCCCCTGTAGCTGTGCCAGCTGTAGATTTGCCCCCTGTAGTTATGCCCTCAGTAGATTTGCCACCTGTAGCTGTGCCCCTGTAGATTTGCCCCCAGTAGTTGTGCCCCTGTAGCTGATCCCCCTGTGGTTGTGCCCCCTGTAGTTGTGCCCCCAGTAGCTGTGCCCCCTGTAGCTGTGCCCCCTGTAGATTTGCCCCCAGTAGCTGTGACCCCAGTAGCTGTGCCCCTGTAGCTGTGCCCCTGTAGATTTGGCCCCAGTAGTTGTGCCCCTGTAGCTGTGCCCCTGTAGATTTGGCCCCAGTAGTTGTGCCCCTGTAGCTGAGCCCCCTGTAGATTTGCTCCCTGTAGATTTGCCCCCTGTAGTTGTGCCCCCCGTAGATTTGCCCCAGTAGTTGTGCCCCCTGTAGCTGTACCCTCAGTAAAATTTGCCCCAGTAGTTGTGCCCCCAGTAGATTTGCCCACAGTAGTTGTGCCCCCTGTAGATTTGCCCCCAGTAGTTGTGCCCCCCATAGATTTGCCCCCGTAGATTTGCCCACAGTAGTTGTGCCCCCCGTAGATTTGCCCCCAGTAGTTGTGCCCCCTGTAGATTTGCCCACAGTAGTAGTGCCCCCTGTAGATTTGCCCACAGTAGTTGTGCCCCCTGGTTTGTGCCCCCTGGTAGCGCCGCTTACACACACAAAAGAAAAAAAAAGAAAAAAACAATACTCACCTGCCCCGCTCCTGCTGCTCCGTCTCCGCAGTCCTGTGCATTCTGGCTGCGGCGCGTCTCCACTCGTCTGGCATCTGACGTCAGACGCCCGTGCATCACGAAGCACGGAGGGGTGGAGGGGAGGGAGGGAGAGAGTTGACGCTGCTCAGGACAGCTGACAGCTGCGAGCTCCGTGCGGCCAGGCGGAGGTTCCGGCGGTGTCGAGCTGCGGCGCCCTGTACTGTCTTGGGCGCCTGGAGCTCGAGCTCCAACGGAACCACCCTCCCTACGCCCCTGGGCACGCCCCCAAAATGACGGATAAACAAGTCCACGCCCACTATACAGAAGCCATGCCCTCCCATCCGTGGTCACTTCCCTTTTTCGGGTCGCACACAGCTTCATTGCACGTTGATCCTGACTCCTTACATTAAAAAGTTGGGTGATATGGATTGACATGTTACAACTTACATCCACTCCCACAGCCCAAACATAAAAAACTGGTTTATGCACCAATGGATGCCCCACCCCCGCTGTAGCTCTACCCATATTATCCACAGCTCCACCTCTAGGGGGCCCCCTGCCTATTTTGTCAGTCCTGGGCCCCACAATTTCTGATGACAGCCCTGCCCAAATGCAGCGCACATGACTTTACCAAGGTAACACAGTTACTTGCTCTTTATTGCTTCACTCTTAAGGGACCGTAACACCAGGAGATTTCTCCCAGAGATGTGTGCTGAGCGATCTCGCACGAACGCTCAGCACACATCTCTCCCCCGCCCAGCACACAGCGCGATGTGTGCTGAGTGAGGGGGGACGGGAACAACGGTAATTTCACCCAGCGGTACTGGTGCATCGCTATCGCTATGGGCTTTACACACGGAGATATCCGTGCTTAATTTCTAAGCAATCTAGTCGGATCTCTCCGTGTGTACCCCCCTTAACTTAGAGTCAGTCCAAGAACCCTGTAGTAAATCCCTTACTGTAATAGAAATTAATAGGAGGAAGAAAAAAATTTGACGAACATTCTAGAAGCGCTGGATGTTCTAGAACATAGATGAAGTTTCAGGTACGCTGCAAAAAAAACCCAAAAAACAAATTTGTGTGCACATACCCCAGGTGGTAACCTTTCAGTACATTGTAGGGCATGCTGGGACTTAAAGTTCCACAACAGCTGGAGAGATAGTGTATCTCTCAGTGGTGACCTTTCCATACTTTATATGCCAGGCTTGAATATGCTGATTAAATCACTTTGCTGGGAAGATGCTGCGTTTGTTACTGAAACTGAAACCTGCAGAAGCAGGGAACAGATGATGTTTTTGTCACACGATGCACAAATATGCATCAATGCAGTGAGTGACCTGAGGTAATTTATGAATAGAAATGAGTATTTGTCATTTTGAGGAATACATGTGGTAATTAGCATTCGCGTTATGTCTCCTGACCACTAAGTGACCTTTCAGGGCTTATATGCTGACTTAATCGTTTTCACATCTTCACCTGAGTAGAAACATACAGTATGTCCCTATTGTCCAGTATACTTCTATATATTACTCAGCTAGTTGTATTCAGGGAAAGGTTTTCTGTCTTTCATAGTCCTCTTTAACAGGGCATCACTTTAGGACTTTAGTGGGTTCCTGGTAAAGATCCAAGACCTTGTAGTATATCAAACATTATTATGAGTCATGTTTTCTTGAGAAAGATCTCTCACATCGGTATAACTTACGCTGTGAGAGTGTTAATACATTTTCAGAATTTGTGGAGAGCAGAAAAGGGGGGGAAATACATGCCTCCCAACTGTCCCGATTTTCGCGGGACAGTCCCGTTTTTGGGGACTGTCCCGCTGTCCCACCCACTGGAGTCAGAGGGAGAGGGGGCATGCCAGCGGCTCACAGAGCGCTGGGCATGCCCCCTCAGTGACGAAAATGGGGCGTGGCTCGCGAGTCCTCCTGCTAAGCCACGCCCCTTTCATAGGCCACGCCCCCTTTCAGCTTCCAGATTGGTCAAAATTGGGAGGTATGGAAATATATACTAAGTCCTGGACAGTGATAAAGTGGACGGAGATAAAATACCAACCAGCTCCTAACTGTCATTTTTCAAACACAGCCTGTGACATGGCAGTTAGGAGCTGATTGACTGGTAGTTTATCTCTCTCCACTTTATCACTCTCCAAGGCTTAGCACATCTCCCCCCAGGTAGATTCAGACATGGACGCATGTGCCGCAACCTTTTTGCTGTAATTGTCAGTCCGCCAGTGGCCTTGCATGTCCTGGGGCTCACTGACCGTCCGTGCCTTGGATGACAGCATGGCATGGACTCAAGCTCAATGTCATGGATTTCTATCATGGTTGAGGCTCAAGTGTTTGTGTCTGGAACTGGTTGCGGTATTACTGTTTCACCATGCCTGCTGAGCTCTCACGGACTTGAGTACATTGAAATCTGTGTCCCAGTGTTGGGTACTGATGGCTTTATGTTCACCCCATAAGCCCCTGCACCATCTATTCCTCTGAACCTTTTAGGCCTTGGCACCAGCTAGACATCTGCACCACCTAAATCTCTGAACCAGTTAGGCTCCTGCACCACCTATTACCCCTGTTACCTAGGCAAAGCAACATCACACCTAGACTATCTTAGTACTATCTATGGACTCCTAAGCCATCAAGACCTGTGTGCTACTGAAGCTACCCACCTTAACATATAATATTATCTAGAATAAACAACTTCAGTCTCGCCTACTGCAACATAGACTGCCGAGCCTCGAGGTATTGCTCTTTTCGCCCATTGTAACCTATGTAGTGTGCCCAAGATGGCTGCATCACCTGGTATGGGTAAGATTTTAATTCTGTGGGTCTGGTGAATCTGTGGTTTTCTGTCACTTAGTGTATCTTGTAACATATTTTATATTTACTGTATACCATTTCCAATTATTACTCTTCTCACCCATTGTAATCTGTGTAGTGCTCCCAAGATGGCTGCCTTACCTGCTACCTTCGTGGATGGGATGAACAATCCCTGGAACTGACGATTCTGTATTTATCTTATATCTGTACTTTGTATTTCAGATGTTGTATCTGCCCTGTGTAACCGTTGTAGTGCAGTTTACCGAGTCCCACTGGAGAGGGGTGTGCACATTTATGACAGGGCGTGTTCCCTAAGGAAAATTCCAACCCATGCTTTCCAGGCTACCAGACTGGGGCTTTTGTCATATTCAGGCCAGGCGACAGGGGGGGGAAAGGGTACACCCTTCCCAGGCCCCGACATCTAGGGGGGCCCATGGTTCACATGGGCAATAAATGAGACTGCTGCAGCAAAATATGATCTTCATGCCAGCTGTCCAACACAACGCTGCTAGCCCTAAGAAAACAAACAATGAAGCCATATACCCCTACCCCCGTGACCCCCTCCCCGGCAACCCCCATAACCGGGTGCATGCCATAGTAATGAATGACACCGTCATTATATGTGATACTGCCGGCCCTACAGCCCTTCTCCCTACCTCCCTACTGCCGAGGCTGCAAAAGAGCAGAAGGAGCCGGAGGTGAGATCATGCTTACAGCGCGACCTGGCTATAGACACTTTCCCCACCGCTGAGGCAGCCAAGTGTGTGGCATGTGTGTGTTCAGGAGGGGAGGGGGTGGGCTGAGACCCACTATGAAATTACCTGACACCCAGGTACAAGCCATAGGCAATTATGTGACTGGATACCGCCCATTCATCTACTGAATTTGCAGAACTGGGCTTTAGAGTCTCCCTCCCACAGGTGCCATTTTTACAATACCTTTAGGTTGCTCACTTGTGTCATACACTCCAGGATCCTACCATCACATGCCCTATTCCCCTGTGCAGTACATGCTCACTGTCAGTGCAGCTCATCCTCCAAGGTCTCACAATCCACTCTTTATCAACAGATGTTAATGCATGGTCACCTCACTAATGACTGCTGTGCGATAGCGGGAAACTGCAAATCTTGAGGAATGGGCAAAAATAAAATCTAGTCTTTTACAGGTAGTATTTTATACCAACATGGATATACTCCATCTTCCCAACCACCTTATGTTGGATGTTCTGTGTACAAAAAGACATACAGTATATAGTATGGTGGAACTACCTTCGGGTCAAATGATATCATGTAAAGATACATGAGCTTGCTCATCAAAACTAGAGATGTGCAACGGACATTTTTCGGGATTTGTGTTTTGGTTTGGATTCGGTTCCGCGTCCGTGTTTTGGATTCGGATGCGTTTTGGATATACTCCATCTTCCCAACCACCTTATGTTGGATGTTCTGTGGACAAAAAGACATACAGTATATAGTATGGTGGAACGACCTTCGGGTCAAATGATATCATGTAAAGATATATGAGCTTGCTCATCAAAACTAGAGATGTGCACCGGACATTTTTCGGGATTTGTGTTTTGGATTCGGTTCCGCGGCCGTGTTTTGGATTCGGATGCGTTTTGGCAAAACCACCCTTAAGAATTTTTGTCGGATTGGGGTGTGTTTTGGATTCTGGTGTTTTCTTTCAAAAAAACCCTCAAAAACAGCTTAAATCATAGAATTTGGTGGTAATTTTGATCCTATGGTATTATTAACCTCAATAACCATAATTTCCACTCATTTCCAGTCTATTCTGAACACCTCACACCTCAAAATATTATTTTTAGTCCTAAAATTTGCACCGAGGTTGCTGGATGACTAAGCTAAGTAACCCAAACACCTGGCCTATCTAGGAGTGGCACTGCAGTGTCAGACAGGATGGCACTTAAAAAAAATTGGCCCCAAACATCACATGATGCAAAGATAAATAAAAAAAAGAGGTGCAAGATGGAATTGTCCTTAGGCCCTCCCACCCACCCTTATGTTGTATAAACAGGACATGCACACTTTAACAAACCTATCATTTCAGCGACAGGGTCTGCCACACGACTGTGGCTTAAATGACTGGTTGGTTTGGGCCCCCACCAAAAAAGAAGCAGTCAATCTCTCTTTGCACAAACTGGCTCTACAGAGGCAAGATGTTCACCTCCTCCTCATCGTCCAATTCCTCACCTCTTTCACTGTGTACATCCCCCTCCTCACAGAGTATTAATTCGTCCCCACTGGAATCCACCATCACAGGTCCCTGTGTACTTTCTGGAGGCAATTGCTGGTAAATGTCTCCACGGAGGAATTGATTATAATTCATTTTGATGAACATCATCTTCTCCACATTTTCTGGAAGTAACCTCCTATGCCGATCACTGACAAGGTTACCGGCTGCACTAAACACTCTTTCGGAGTACACACTGGAGGGGAGGGGGGGGGCAACTTAGGTAAAATAAAGCAAGTTTGTGCAAGGGCATCCAAATTGCCTCTTTTTCCTGCCAGTATACGTACGGACTGTCTGACATGCCTACTTGGATGCTGTCACTCATGTAATCCTCCTCCATTCTTTCAATGGTGACAGAATCATATGCAGTGATAGTAGACGACATATCAGTAATCGTTGGCAGGTCCTTCACTCCGGACCAGATGTCAGCTATCGCTCCTGACTGCCCTGCATCACTGCCAGCAGGTGGTTTTGGAAATTTTATCCTTTTCCTGGCAGCTCCAGTGGCGTGAGAAAATGAAGGAGGAGCT
This sequence comes from Pseudophryne corroboree, assembly GCF_028390025.1. NCBI lineage: Eukaryota > Metazoa > Chordata > Amphibia > Anura > Myobatrachidae > Pseudophryne > Pseudophryne corroboree. Next base: position 946,920,416 of record NC_086445.1, on the reverse strand, counting down.
GTTGGCAGGTCACGTTCCGCTTGACTTGACAATTTTCTCACCAGCAGGTCTTTGAACATCTGCAGACTTGTGTCTGCCAGAAAGAGAGATACAACGTAGGTTTTAAATCTAGGATCGAGCACGGTGGCCAAAATTTTGTGCTCTGATTTCAACAGATTGACCACCCGTGAATCCTGGTTAAGCGAATTAAGGGCTCCATCCACAAGTCCCACATGCCTAGCGGAATCCCTCCGTTTTAGCTCCTCCTTCAATCTCTCCAGCTGCTTCTGCAAAAGCCTGATGAGGGGAATGACCTGACTCAGGCTGGCAGTGTCTGAACTGACTTCACGTGTGGCAAGTTCAAAGGGTTGCAGAACCTTGCACAACGTTGAAATCATTCTCCACTGCGCTTGAGTCAGGTGCATTCCCCCTCCTTCGCCTATATCGTAGGCAGATGTATAGGCTTGAATGGCCTTTTGCTGCTCCTCCATCCTCTGAAGCATATAGAGGGTTGAATTCCACCTCGTTACCACCTCTTGCTTCAGCGATGGCAGGGCATGTTCAGGAGTGTTTGCTGGTGCTCCAGTCTTCGGCACGCGGTGGCTGAATGCCGAAAGTGGCCCGCAATTCTTCGGGCCACTGACAGCATCTCTTGCATGTCCCTGTCGTTTTTAAAAAAAATTCTGCACCACCAAATTCATTGTATGTGCAAAACATGGGATGTGCTGGAATTTGCCCACATGTAATGCACGCACAATATTGGTGGCGTTGTCCGATATCACAAATCCCCAGGAGAGTCCATTTGGAGTAAGCCAATCTGCGATGATGTTCCTCAGTTTCCGTAAGAGGTTGTCAGCTGTGTGCCTCTTATGGAAAGTGGTGATACAAAGCGTAGCCTGCCTAGGAACGAGTTGGCGTTTGTGAGATGCTACTACTGGTGCCGCCGCTGCTGTTGTTGCTGCGGGAGGCAATACATCTACCCAGTGGGCTGTCACAGTCATATAGTCCTTAGTCTGCCCGGCTCCACTTGTCCACATGTCCGTGGTTAAGTGGACATTGGGTACAACTGCATTTTTTAGGACACTGGTGACTCTTTTTATGACGTCTGTGTACATTCTCGGTATCGCCTGCCTAGAGAAGTGGAACCTAGATGATATTTGGTACCGGGGACACACTACCTCAAGCAATTCTCTAAGTCCCTGTGAATAGGGAGGCCAATCCCGGGATCGGCGGGATCCCGGGATTTGGGCCCAAAAATGCCGGGATTTGAATCCCGGGATTGGAGCCTCCAATCCCGGGATTCACGGGATTACATTGCGCATGTGCGGGAGGGTGGGTGTAAGTAATGCTACATATTATTAGGCGGGCGGCAGCCATGGACACACGCTGAACGCGACGGCACTTCAAATGTAGCGCCGGCCACCAGCCAATCAGAGCTGGCGGACCGGCAGCCAATCAGGGAAGCTGCCGCAGCAGCCAATCAGGAGCGACTGCTGCGGCCGCTTCCCTGATTAACTGCTAGTCCGCCAGCTCTGGTTGGCTGGCCGCCGGCGCTTCATTTGAAATGCCGCCGTGTTCAGTGTGTCCATGGCTGCCGCCTACCTAATACTAAGAAGTCTTACACCCACCCTCCCTCCATGCAGGGCTCTCTAACAGCCTCCCTCCTGCGCCGCTACCTACACCCTCCCTCCCGCACCGCTACCTACACCCACCCACCCTCCATCCTTTCCGCGCCGCTACCTACACCAACCCTCCCATGCAGCTACCTACACCCTAAAGCGCTGCTCTCTACACCCTTCTCCACTGCCCTTCACTGATCCCTACTACAATCACGGGATTGCTGGGATTGAGCGTTTTTCAATCCCGAATCCCGGGACTGAAAAAACGGCCCAGGATTGGCCTCCCTACCTGTGAACGAACGGCGGATACCGGACACACGTCTAACACCAACATAGTTGTCATGGTCTGAGTTATCCACTTTGCAACAGGATGACTGCTGTGATTTTTCATCTTCCTCGCAAAGGACTGTTGGACAGTAAATTGATTACTGGAAGTAGTACAAGTGGTCTTCCGACTTCCCCTCTGGGATGACGATCGACTCCCAGCAGCAACAACAGCAGCGCCAGCAGCAGTAGGCGTTACACTCAAGGATCCATCGGAGGAATCCCAGTTAGGAGAGGACTCATCAGACTTGCGAGTGACATGGCCTGCAGGACTGTTGGCGTTCCTGTCTAAGGAGGAAATTGACACTGAGGGAGTTGGTGGTGTGGTTTGCTGGAGCTCGGGTACAAGAGAAAGAAGAGATTTAGTTGTCAGTGGACTGCTTCCGCTGTCACCCAAAGTTTTTGAACTTGTCAATGACTTCTGATGAATGCGCTCCAGGTGACATATAAGGGAGGATGTTCCTAGGTGGTTAACGTCCTTACCCCTACTTATTACAGCTTGACAAAGGCAACACACGGCTTGACACGAGTTGTCCGCATTTCTGTTGAAATAATTCCACACCGAAGAGGTGATTTTTTTTTTGTATTTTGACCAGGCATGTCAATGGCCTTATTCATCCCACGAACAACAGGTGTCTCCCCGGGTGCCTGACTTAATCAAACCCCCTCTCCATCAGAATCCTCCTCGTCAATTTCCTCCTCAGCACCAGCAACACCCATATCCTCCTCATCCTGGTGTACTTCAACACTGACATCTTCAATTTGAATATCAGGAACTGGACTGCGGGTGCTCCTTCCAGCACTTGCAGGGGGCGTGCAAATGGTGGAAGGCGCCACCTCTTCCCGTCCAGTGTTGGGAAGGTCAGGCATCGCAACCGACACAATTGGACTCTCCTTGGGGATTTGTGATGTAGAAGAACGCACAGTTCTTTGCTGGGCTTTTGCCAGCTTAACTCTTTTCATTTTTCTAGCGGGAGGATGAGTGCTTCAATCCTCATGTGAATCTGAACCACTAGCCATGAACATAGGCCAGGGCCTCAGCCGTTCCTTGCCACTCCGTGTCGTAAATGGCATATTGGCAAGTTTACGCTTCTCTTCAGATGCTTATAAATTAGATTTTTGGGTCATTTTACTGAACTTTTGTGTTTTGGATTTTACATGCTCCCTACTATGACATTGGGCATCGGCCTTGGCAGACGACGTTGATGGCATTTCATCGTCTCGGCCATGACTAGTGGCAGCAGCTTCAGCACTAGGTGGAAGTGGATCTTGATCTTTCCCTATTTTACCCTCCACATTTTTGTTCTCCATTTTTAATGTGTGGAATTATATGACAGTAATATATCTGGAATTAGACAGCAGTAATTTCTGGAATTAGATACCACTAGATAGATACCAGATACCATTGTGACTGGAATGATGATGACCTATGCACAGTGATGCAGCACAAGACACTGGACTTTTAGTCACCACAATGCAGCACTGATACTGAGCACAGATATTGAGCACTGTTCAGGATAATAGAACTGACACTGGGCAGCAAAATACAGCACTGGACTACTGTACTGTACTACTATATACTGGTCAGTGGTCACCACAATGCAGCAATGATAATAATGAGCACAGATACTGAGCACTATTTAGGATAATAGAACTGACACTGGGCAGCAAAATACAGCAATGGACTACTGTACTATACTACTATATACTGGTCAGTGGTCACCACAATGCAGCAATGATAATAATGAGCACAGATATTGAGCGCTATTCAGGATAATAGAACCGACACTGGGCAGCAAAATACAGCAATGGACTACTGTACTATACTACTATATACTGGTCAGTGGTCACCACAATGCAGCAATGATAATAATGAGCACAGATATTGAGCGCTATTCAGGATAATAGAACCGACACTGGGCAGCAAAATACAGCAATGGACTACTGTACTGTACTACTATATACTGGTCAGTGGTCACCACAATGCAGCAATGATAATGAGCACATATACTGAGCACTATTCAGGATAATAGAACTGACACTGGGCAGCAAAATACAGCAATGGACTACTGTACTGTACTACTATATACTGGTCAGTGGTCACCACAATGCAGCAATGATAATAATGAGCTCAGATACTGAGCACTATTCAGGATAATAGAACTGACACTGGGCAGCAAAATACAGCAATGGACTACTGTACTGTACTACTATATATATACTGGTCACCACAATGCAGCACTGATACTGAGCACAGATATTGAGCTGAGATTTAGCTGATATTGGGCTATTCAGGCAGAGAACATAGCCACGTCCTCTCGTTATCTCGACAATGCACGAGTGAAAATGGCGGCGACGCGTGGCTCTTTATATGGAATCCAAATCTCGCGAGAATCCGACAGCGGGATGATGACATTTTCCCCCATTCGGGTTTTGCGTGTAAGGCGGGAAGAACCGAGGCTGCCTCGGACCCGTGTAAACCACGTGAAGTTCGGGGGGGGGGGGTTCGGATCTCGATGAACCGAACCCGCTTATCTCTAATCAAAACCATAACAGGAGAACAGATTCCATACTCCCTGCTATATTCTCTCCTTCCCCAACCCATAACAGACTCCCAAAGACACTGTTAAAGGCTTTAAAATCATATTCTGAATATGGCTGTGTGTGTGTAAAGTTCTGGGGGTGGAGGGGGCAGAGACGTAAGGGGTCTATTCAAGAAGCAGTGACTAGAGTGGAGAAGTGAGCCTGTGGAGAAGTTGCCCATGGCAACCAATCAACTGCTCTGTACAATTGTGTAGTATGCAAATTATAAATGTTACTTCAATGCTGATTGGTTATCATGGCCAACTTCTCCACAGGCTCACTTCTGCACTCTTATCACTGCTTCATAAATAGACCCCTAAGGGAGACATATACTAAGTAGTGAAAATAGTTAAGAAGTGAGCCAGTGGAAAAGTTGCCCATGGCAACCAATCAGCTGCTCTGTATAATTTTATAGTATGCAAATTATAAATGTTACTTCAATGCTGATTGGTTGCCATGGGCAACTTCTCCACTGCCTCGCTTCTTAACTCTTTTCACTGCTTAGTGCATCTCCCCCTTAGGTATACCGGGCCCCAGGAATTCTGTTGCCGGGCCTGGTCACATTATGACATTATGGCAGGTTACATTCACACTCAGTTTGTTTCCTCATAATAATGCGCTCAGCCAATACACAGAGGCACCTTGTACTTCTTGTCCACTTGCCTTAGTGGAAACCAGTCCAGACCATAGCACTGGTGCTGGTTACTTATTTTAAGGGAGAGCGTTTATTTAAAACTATAAAAAAATACACGTGGTTGATGATTATTGGTAGCCTGTATCATTACATTACACGCCTGCTAGGTCTAATTAGGCCGCATCTGAAGAGAGCATGCGACACACCTCTACGATACTCACATTACTCCTGTCCAGGGGTCTATTTACTAAACCTTGAATCAGTCATTCTTCCTAAAGGGTTATTCGTAAACTAATAGGAAGAATGATGATGATAATAATTATGATTTCACAGCGTAAACAAGAATTAGCACATATCACGGGTGGTCTTCAGTTTGCCGACTGTCGGGATCCCGGCGCACAGTACACCGGCGCCAGAATTCTGACAGCCGGCATACCAACACTTTTTCTCCCTCTTGGGGTTCCACGACCCCCCTGGAGGGAGAATAGATAGCGTGGCAAGCACAGCGAGCCCGTAAGGGGTTCATTTGCGCTCGCCCAGCTGTCGGTATGCCGGCGGTCGGGATTCTGGCGCCGGTATGCTGACTGCAGGGAGCCCGGTCGCCGACATACCCTACTACACCCCATATCACAACCATAATAAGATGTAGAGTTAGATATTTTGGCATTTATAGGAAAATTAATGCTTTTTTTTTTTTATTCTTATCAAAATACAGGCTACTACTAGCAGGCTGCCAGACAGCAGACGCTAACTCACATGAATCTTTTGATTATACTAATTTGTGCACCGCACCAACACACAAACTTTGTCACAGTCAGTGACATTGACTAAAGGGCAGGCTACTCACAGGACAGATTGGGGAACCTGGCCACGCTAAGTCGCCATCACCGATGAGGATACTGTGACAAAACAGCAGGCTGCCAGCGGCTCAGTGGAGTGAGTGAGTGAGTAGCGGGATTTGAGTTCCCGCGAGACTTGGTGGCTGAAAAAGGATGGGATTGTATTGCTGTTTGAGACAGGCGGCAAAGCATCGGGGTCCTGGGTCCAATTCGGAGGGACAGAGTGTAGGGGCCCAGGGGTGAAAAAATGGAGAGATGTTTAAGTGATTCATTGGCGGACTTGAGAAAGTTGGATGTAGTGCAGGAGAGGTGGGAAAAACTGAAAAGTGCATTACTAAGGGCAACAAACCTTTGTATAAAAGGGTTAGGAAAAGCACCAGGAAAAGGACGCCATTGTGGTTCACAAAAGAAGTATCAACTAGTGTGGAAGCAAAAAAGGTGGCATTTAGGAAATATAAACATACTCAAAATAATTACGACAAAGAGGTGAATTTTGACAGACGTAAGGATGCTAAGAAAGTGATCAGACGTGCAAAGGCAGAAACTGAGGAGAAAATGGCCCAGTCAGTAGATAAAGGGGGCAAATAAAAAGTGGGCGCTAAAAATAAGTATAAAATATATTATTCAGCGGCTGCTCACACAAAGAGGATCTGGATATCCTCAATTAAAGGAACACTAGACCTAGAAAATTCGTATTTTGAGTGTGAGCGCACAAAGAAATATGGAATTTTTTATTTAATTACAGGCTGCTGGTTTAATAAAATAATCCTTTATTAATTTCCTAAAAACAATGAATTATATGGACATTTACCAAAAAGACATCTCTGTAAGAATGACAATAAAATACAAAATAAAATGAAATAAAATATGTATCAGCTCTGGCCCAAGAGACTACCCCATCATTGGGATAATCATAAAAATGATAGACAAATTAGGGATGACTATTCACCAGAAACCCTAGAAAGGTGAGGGGCTAAATCCAAGAGGCAATTACATCAATATGCTAACTCCAAAGAAGATGACCAAAATCATATTTTAGAAACAAGCCCATTAAGACCAAACCACACCAACAGATTGAACATTATATTTTATTATATGAAAAGAGGAATGGAAAGAGATTCAGAGGATGCAGGGGGGGGAAGAATACAACAAAAAATAAAAAAGTCAAAGAAAAGTATAAGTGGTAAGGGAATCTTTAACCTGTCCTCCAGAGAATTAACTTTAACAGAGAAACAATTACTCAGTAAGGGATTAAAATACGCCCCTGCAAAAAAACCTGATCTATTTGGATTATTTGTGGACCTTAATAGGTTCACTAGGAATCTTTGTCGAAAACGTTACTTTGCAACTAAAAAACTAAAAAAGTTAAATAACAGTGAGGATTTAATGCCCATAATTTAAGATGAGGAGGATAAAGGTGCATTAGATATTCTAAAGGAGTTAAGATCGGAGAGTACAAATGAAGGGACCATTCAGTTATATAATATAGATAAAGCCAAAAAAGATGACAAAATCTTCAAAAGGAAATCAGATTTCTACCCCCAACAATATAGGGGTCCCTCTATAGAGGGTTTTTACAACATAACCATGGAAGACTTTAGGAAGTTGTGTGAGACCGCAGAGAGAGAACCCTTAAGGGATAATTTAACCCATGATGAACGTAAAGCTCTGAAAATCTTGATGGTAGATGAGAATCTTACGATAAAAATGGCAGATAAGGGGGGCGGCGTAGTACTACAAGATACAGTAGACTACATTAAGGAGGCCAATACACAGTTGAATAATATCTTCTTCTATAAGGTTTTACCCTCCAACCCCACTGCCAAATTCCAGAGTGAATTAAAAGCTCTGTTAGATGAGGCGTTGGGCAGGGGAGCAATATCCAGGGACACGTGGAATTTTTTGTTTACACCACATCCTATCACTCTGGTTTATTATCATTTGCCCAAATTACACAAGTCACTCACATCACCCCCAGGGCGCCCTATTATTTCAGGTATTGGGTCAATCACTTCTAATTTATCGCACTTTGTGGATGCTCACCTCCAGGGGTATGTAGTTCAACTGAAATCGTATATTAAAGACACTACACATTTCTTAAACATGTTGAAGACAGTTAGGTGGAAAAGTACATATTATTTCCTAACATGTGATGTCGAGTCTCTATATTCCAACATACCACATGAGAAAGGACTACAGGTCATAACTGACGTCTTGGAAAAAGGCGAATCGGTTGACGATAGTCTAAAAACCCTGGTGGTGACATCCATAAAATGTATTCTTGAGCACAATTATTTTACGTTTAATCACAAATATTATTTACAGTCACGGGGGACTGCCATGGGGACCAGGTTCGCCCCGAGTTGCGCCAACCTCTATATGGGTGCACTCGAGGAGGAGCTCATTTGGAGGGCGGACCTTGGGGCAGGCCTGGTCCTCTATGGCAGATATATAGATGATTTATTCTTTATTTGGGATGGGGACCTTAATTCTATCACATCACTTTTATCACATTTGAATAATAACACTTATGGATTAAAGTTCACTCATACATGTGAGCCTCAATATATTACCTTCCTGGATATTGCTCTCCTGTCCAATGGTGAAAATATTCATACTGAAACTTACTTTAAACCGGTCGATACCAATAACTTCCTTAAATATAGTAGTAGTCATCTAAGGGCTTGGTGGGATAATATCCCAAAGAGCCAATTTCTGAGAATAAAAAGAAATTTCTCTAGAGACCATAGATATCAAGAACAAGTTATAAGGGTACATTCCTTTTTCGAGGAACAGGGATATCCAGATCACATCCTTGGAAAAGCATTGGAGGACGTAGAAAAACAGGATAGAAATAGTCTGTTGGTCAAGAAATCCTCAAAAAACAACAAAAACATAGAAAGGTAGATACCTATAATGGTAAATGTGTCTTTGTAACACAGTATAATACCCAAGCTACCAAGATTAATCAAATAATAAAGATAAATACTCCACTCTTGATAATAGATACCCTGTTAGAATCAGAGATAGGGAAAAATATTAAAATTGTGTAGGGATAGGTACATTAACAACTGACAATCCCCTAGATAGACTGAGAGAAAAACCAAAAGGTTTCATTAGGTGTGCCAGAACCAGATGTCTTACTTGCATGAATGTTAATTCGTGCAGTAAGACTTTTGAATCAAGGGTCACAGGTGAATCTTTCGCTATAGATGGTTTTTTGAATTGTGAGTCCACATATGTGGTTTACCTTGTCGAATGTGGCTGTGGGTACCAATACGTGGGACGTACCATTAGAAAACTAAAGGTACGTTTTCTTGAACACCGGAGAAATATTATAAATAGGAGTTTATTACATAGTATATCACGCCACACAAATCAATGTAAACAAGGAAATATTTCCAATATGCGACTAAAAGCTCTTGAACAGATTGGTCTAACGGAAAGAGGAGGCGATAGATTCAATGCCTTATGCAGAAAGGAAGCGTTCTGGATTTTTCGGCTAAAAACCTTGGAGCCTTTGGTGTTCAGTTGTGTAGATCTCAGTTGTGTAGGTCTCAGGGAAAAACAGCAGCATGAGATGTCCTAAGGACATCTCACGCTGCTGTTTTTCCCTGAGATCTACACAAGCACAGCACAACAGTCCAGACTCCAGCACACGGCAAACTGCCTGAATTCTACAACTACAAACGGCGCCCTCCCTCCCCGGTGAACTGAACAGAACACCGCCGCTCCCACCAACCACAACGGATTCCGCATGCTGACAGCCAGCCTCACATGAGACTGTAAGGAATAAGTGGTGAGCACAAAATTGTTTGGCGGTCGGGGGAGGTAGTAGCATAGCGCACATCGTTTATACAGCTGAACATTCACCATCTAGTGAACACCATTCACATTCCCTAAAACAAATTGGGACTTTATCATTTGCTTTGGAGCGAACCAGCCACACTGGTCTTTTGGATGTGGACATCTGTGCAATATACAATTGGGATACAGTATATGGCAGCGTGTAAATAATATCAGCAGTGAGAATAATTCTTTTATGAAAATATGCATTGCATTTTTTATGCTTTTATTTTATGTGATTGAATAAAATGTTTATATAGTAATGATCGGTATCTAGCGCTCTCTTGTGATATTGCATGTTTCACAATTACTTTACACCTCAATGTGGTCATTAGAATTTATAATAGTTTCTTTATATATTAATTCTATCTATATATATTTTTTATAGTATATATTATCTATCATAAAATATTTTTTATATAATGGTTTGATTGAATTGATACAGCTGGTCAAATTATGGTATCTCTAGTAAGAACCGAATGGATGTTACCAACAATGGTTAATAAATCTCTGACCAATGAGGAGTCCCTGAGGGGGATAAATAGAGACTATGCTAACTGACATCCAAACCTCTGAGGAAACCGCCACCCACAAAAGGCGGAGAAACGCATCAGGTGATTGAGAACGTCAGGTGGAATGCAGGAGGAATGCACCGGAAGCTCCAAAAAACCCGGAAGTCGCGGTACGCGACCAAGCGCTCCCTGCTCCACCACACATGCTCAGCCGGAGACAGCTGTACGCTGCGGGCACAACACAGCCCAGCAGGAGACACCAGAACCGCCGCAGAGTGGAGGGGTAAGCATTGCCCACATGAGTGTCACGCCGTGGAACAAGTGACCCTAAAATCCGCCAGCACTGCATTTCATGACCAGTGTAATTAACATTATACACTGTTACCTGAACGAAGCTGTTATACAGTAATGAACATTCCAGTAATCAGTAACACAGGACTGTGACATTTTCCTAAGAGTTCTTAATATGCATCTTTAACAGCTTCTTAACACTGATGCTAAAAACTCCTTGGAGGGAGACAACAGATTTACTAACTATTAGGACTGCATGAAAAGACTGTGCTTTGCTTAAACTAACCACTAACATACCGGTATGCATGCAAATTACTAATTGACCAAAAAGTCCAATTGGCCAGAGCTGATACATATTTTATTTCATTTTATTTTGTATTTTATTGTCATTCTTACAGAGATGTCTTTTTGGTAAATGTCCATATAATTCATTGTTTTTAGGAAATTAATAAAGGATTATTTTATTAAACCAGCAGCCTGTAATTAAATAGAAAATTCCATATTTGTTTGTGCGCTCACACTCAAAATACGATAAAGGGGGCAAAACTTTTTTTAAGTATATAAGTGAAAGAAGAAAATCAAATGGAGGAATAATAAGTCATAAGACAGAGAGTGAGCATTTGGTGGATGGAGACAAGGCAATAGCAGATCACCTAAATCATTATTTTTGCTCAGTATTTACTACAGAAGGAGAAGGGATGGGGCCACAGTTAGGTTGCAAGGACATTCATAAAAATAAGGTAGATGAAAGTACATTTACAGAGGAGAACTTTCAAAACTAAAAGTGGATAAATCAATGGGACCAGATGGGATACACCCAAGAATACTCAAAGAGCTAAAAGATGTGCTGGTTACACCTTTAACAAATGATTTAACCAGTCACTTAATGCAGGTGCCATTCCAGAGGACTGGAAAAGAGCAAATGTAGTTCCATTGCATAAAAGTGGAAGCAAGGAAGAAGCAAGTAACTACAGACCAGTAAGCCTTACATCAGTAGTAGGGAAAGTAATGGAAAAACTATTAAAAGGAAGAGTTGTGGAATATCTTAAATCAAACAACTTACAGGATCCAAAACAGCATGGATTTACTGGTGGGAGATTATGCCAAACAAATCTTATTGACTTTTTTGACTTTGTGACGGAAATAATAGATCAAGGGGGAGCAGTAATGAAGCATATCTAGACTTTAGTAAGGCATTTGACACTGTCCCAAATCACAGACTGCTAAATAAACTTGAAAGCATGGGAGTGGATTATAAAACAGTTAAATGGTTAAGAACCTGGTTGCAGGATAGGAAACAGACAGTTGTAGTAAATGGAGTGCAATCTGTGGAGGGAAATGTTACCAGTGGAGTACCCCAGGGATCTGTACTTGGTCCAGTTCTCTTTAATATCTTTGTTGGTGACATTGCAAATGGTATTGAAGGGAAAGTATGCCTTTTTGCAGATGATACAAATATATGCAACAGAGTAGACACACCGGGAGGGGTAAAACAAATGATTGATGACCTAGATAGGCTTGAGAAATGGTCAAGAACGTGGCAACTACAGTTTAATGCTAAAAAATGCAAAATCATGCACTTGGGTCTCAAAAACCCAAAGGCTAAATATAGTATCAAGGGTACTATAATGGAAACTACTGAGGAGGAAAGGGATTTAGGAGTCACTATTTCAAGTGACTTGAAGGCCAGAAAGCAATGCAACAAAGCAATGAGAAAGGCAAGTCAGATTCTTGGTTGCATAGGAAGAGGAATCAGTAGCAGGAAAAAAGAAGTGATAATGCCACTGTATAGGTCATTGGTACGGCCAGAAGCAGAACTCTGGGAGGCAACGGAGTCATCTGCCGCCGGGCTCCTGCTCTGTAGGGGGGCACCACTCCTCCCATTCTGTGACACCATTGAATTAAGTTAATTGATAGCTGCCACTGTCTTTTCAGTGGCCGACTTCCTCACTGGTCCCTGCACCTTACAAATCACACCCTCTTTATTATACTGAATATACACATTTTACAAGTGTCACACCCAGGATTAGAAACCCCAACCTATTACACTGGGAGCAGACAACTTACTGATGAAGCGGTTTGCTCCTGTATAGGAAATATGAGAATTTTAACTATATGAAGATACTTCTCTGACAAATACACGTAACTTCATATAGTTAGTATTCTCATGCTTCCTTTACAGGAGCAAATATCTCTATCAGTAAAGTATCTGCTGTTACTGTAACAGGTCATGGGTTTTTATCCTGGGTATGACTGCTAAGAAATGTGTGATTTAAAATAAAACACAATGAAATGTATAAATACAGTATATATTTTTTTTTCAGAAATAGGGGGGCACCAATATTTATCTTGCCTCCGGGCAACTGGGACGAACTTACGCCACTGTATACGGCCCCATCTGGAATACTGTGTCCAGTTCAGGAGACCATATCTCCAGAAGGATATAAATACATTGGAGAGTGTACTAAGAAGGGCAACTAAAATGGTGCATGGTCTACATCACAAAACTTAACCCGGAAAGGCTAAAAGATCTTAACATGTATAGTTTGGAGGAGAGAAGGGAAAGGGGGGACATGATAGAAACTTTCAAATATATCATGGGTCTTAACAAAGTTCAAGAGGGAAACATTCTTCAAAGGAAGAGAAGTATTAGAACTCGAGGACATACACTGAGACTGGAGGGGGGGAGGTTCAGGGGAAATTTAAGGAAAAATTACTTCACAGAAAGGGTAGTGGATAAGTGGAATAGCCTCTCATCAGAGGTGGTAGATGCTAAGACTGTAGAGCAATTTAAACATGCTTGGGATAGGCATATGAATATCCTTACAAAGAATTAAGGTTCGAAAAGGGTTGAGATTGCCTAAAGGATAAAAAAAAAGGTGCAGACGATGGGATGGGCCAAGTGGTTCTTATCTGCCGTCAAATTCTATGTTTCTATGAATACCCGTGCTTTGCTACAGGATGAGGATGGTAAATTAGAATGATAGTTGTTCGGTAATTTAGAAATTTACGTTTGTTGGCGATCTAGTAAATAGGCATATCTTGCTTCCCTGACGCACTCTGTGTAGTGGCCGGGCCCCTTTTTGGTCCCCCAAGGGACCCTGCTCTTCCCACTATACAACGCTCAGTCTGTGGCTTCCTGCTGCCTCCATTTCCCTCCTCACATCATGTCAGTGCCCCTGTGAAATTATCAATTTTTTTAGTTTCTTATATAGCGCAGCACATTATGTATCTCCAGACATACTCTGTGCTGCTGGGGGACTGTGTTACCTCCACTATATAACTCTCAGTGTGTGGGTTTGTGCTGCCCGCATTCCCCTCCTCTCATCATGTTTTTTAGGAAAGATAGGCTGTGGGTTTTGTGCAAGAAGAACTTGAAGCACAGTTGATCAGTCGAAAAGTAAAAAGCACTAATTACTTAGAATAACTATTAGTGAAAAAAGCGGATGATTGGTTGTGTGTGCGCTGAACTCTATCAATGAGTTTAAACCCAATTAGAGATGTACTCTGATAAATGGGAAAAACATTTAATAGTACCACAAGTGATAACTGACACAGTGCATACACTTGGTACATAAATGACATACAACTAAAAAAATGCAATAAATTCATTAAAAATATCATATATATATATATATATATATATATACAGAGGATGACAGTGGCACTCTCAGGATTTGGAAAATAAATACAGGACACGGCGGTCACTGTTTCACATATCAACGTTTCGATAATTTAATATCGTCATCAAAATAAAAGACAAGACAAAATACACACATTTAAATACCCACTCACCCCACCTCGTGCATCCAGGTCATCGCCGCGGGCGCCGGGTCCTCTGACGACACCCCATCGCGCCGCGCACTTCCTGTGCGCCCGGCAGCTCATGCGGTGACCTAGCAACCAATATAAACAAATGTGATGTCACTGTGCGCCGTAGAAACATAACACAACACTGACGGTCCGGAAATTCTATTGACGGAATCGGGTCAAAACTGGCAGCAGTTAGCATAGATCTATAGATCTGAGATCACCAATACATATAGAGCAAATGTAGACATAGTTTGCAACACAAATAGTGAATGAAGCCAATGTGGCTAGCGGGATCAGATCTAATCTAAAAACTGCAACCATGCTGTTTTTCAATAAATAGTCTGAATATATACAGGCAATTGCGTATGTGGAGTAACAGATTATATAAGAGCATACAATGCCACACAACCAATAATAATAGTGTGAAATAAATCATACCATATTAAGTAAAGCTATCAAGAAATGAATGCATATCTCCTACAAAAAGTCATCTGTAAAAAGCATCTCAAAGAAAACAGTTGAGGGGGAGATGTTCATTCAAGCCTTTGGGGGCAATGGTATTCAAACGGTGTATCCACCGTGTTTCTCGCTGTAAGAGCGCTTTGCCTCTATTCCCACCTCTCAAACGTTTGGGTTCAGAGTCAATGATTTTGTACCTAAGTGTTGCCAATCCATGATTTAGTAATTTAAAGTGTCTGGCCACCGGTTGGTTTGATCCACCTTTGCCACCTTCTAGTGCATTTCGTATGGAAGACCTGTGGAGCGCCATGCGCTCCTTAAACTGACTTTTGGTCTTCCCCACATAGAGGAGACCACATGGACCGCGAATAATATACACTACATAGGTGCTACTACAAGTTAGCACCTGTCGAAAGGCTATCCGTTCCCCTGAATGTGGATGGGAGAACGAGTCGCCATACTCTAAATAACTGCACGTAGTGCAGCCCGTGCATCGATAACATCCCGCTTTCCTGGATAAAAATGTACTAGGGCCAGAGGCCTTTCTTTCTGAAATGTCATTCTTGACCAGCCAGTCTTTTAAACTACGATTTCTGGTATAGCTCGCCATAACTTTGGTATTGTTCAACATCGGTAAATCAGGGTTGGAGGTTACAACAGGCCATAAATTCTTGATGGACTTTGTGATAGCAGGACTGGCAGTATTGAATTGCTGTACAAACGGCATGATATCTGTCCGTTGTTTTTTCTTAGCAGCCGATGGAACTAAAGTTGCTGCACGAGAAATGGCCAGTACTTTATTTTTGGCTTCAACAAGGTTGTCATAATTGTACCCCCTGGTGACAAATTTTTTGATCATGATGTCAATTACCTTGATGGTTTGAGACAAATCATCAGAAATACGATGGATCATCAGGAATTGCGAGAAGGGTAATCCCTTCTTCGTAGAGATGGGGTGTTGACTGCTGTTATGCAAAATGGTGTTCCTGTCAGTCTCCTTCTTGTAAAGTCCTGTACAGATCTTACCATTATTGAGGGAAATTTTAACATCTAGGTAATTGACACATTCTGTGCTGGTAAGTGAAGCGAATGGTACCCTCCATGGAATTCACAGCCGTAATAAGATTGGAAAACTCCACTTCTGTGCCAGTCCAGATCAATAGCAGATAGTCAATGTAGCGCATAAAGAAAGGGATCTTCGCTGCCACACTGCTATCACTAAAGAACGCCTGTTGTTCCACCTCAAACATATAAGTGTTGGCAAAGGCTTGTGCCACGCAAGAACCCATGGCACAGCCCTGTTGTTGTACAAACCAGCGGGAATCAAAGAGAAAATCATTTCTTTTGAGGGTCAGTTCTAACAATTTTATAAAGAATGACAGATCTGGACCGGAATACAAAGGACTTCCAGACAGGAGCCGGAATACTGCTTCCAAACCCCCAGAATGGGGGATATTGGTGTACAGACTGACAATGTCCAATGTACACAAAAACGCATTGTTGGGCAGTACTGGTAACTTCTGTAGTAGTGTGATTAAAGTAGTCGTGTCCTTTAGGTATGTCTTTTGTGCCTGGACCACCGGTTGAAGAAATGTATCCAGATACTGTGCAATTTTGTAATAAATAGAGTCCCTGGCAGAGATTATAGGACGGCCGGGGGGTGCCGTAGGATGTTTATGTATCTTGGGCAGCATGTATAGGACTGGGGCTATCGGGTTCTCTTGTATCAGTGCATGCATAGTGGAGCGATGCATGCACTGATACACTGGTAACCGCTTCCTCCAGAACCGCTTTAAGTTCCAAGTTAAATCTGATGGTGGGATCCGAAGTTAATTCAGTATATACTGTGATGTCTTCCAATTGCCGGTGTATCTCATTTTTATACATCTGGAGATCCTGTATTACAATCCCTCCCCCTTTGTCTGCGGGGCGGATAACAATACTCTTGTCACTACTCAGGTTTTTCAGAGTGGCCCATTCAGATTTAGACATATTGGATCTGGTTGGTTTTAGCGTATGGACAACTTCTTTAACCGCCAAATTCAAAGACCGGTTAAAGCATCTTAATGCTGGATTCATGCTAGTAGGGTCAAAGGTTGATGTACTCTTCATTTTGGATAACGGGTTCATTTGCCCTGGAACGACATCACCTGATTGTCCAAAGTGTTCCCTAAGTCTCAATTTTCTGTTGAAGCGTTAGGAGTCTAGTTTCCACTGAAAGTCATTAAATGTAGAGGTCGGTACAAAAGTAAGGCCTTTCTTTAGCAGACTCTTTTCTTCAACAGTTAACACCCTGTTGGATAAATTGAAGATCATTTCTTCGTCTTGGTTTTGTTTTTGCATTTTGAGGACTCTTTGCCATTGTCGTCCTCTTCTGGTAAAAGGTCTCCTGTGGCTTCTCGCTGTGCGCGAGTACTCACCCCTAAAGGGGGTTTACTAGTGTTGAATCTACCACGTGTCTCATTTTCACTCTGCGACGACTGTCCGCCCCTGGATGTCTCTGTATCCCCTGCAAATTTCCTAAACCACCTCTGATGTGGTCTATAGTCCCTTTTATGTCCTGGGAATACTGCCCACAGATACATTTTACCTTCTGCGTAGTCCTTCTGGAACACGACAAGTTTATTACGTTTGAACTTTACTAGATCCCTGCGATAGGACTCAACTTGTGTAGTTAACTTCGCTAGCCAATCTGTACTAGAGTCCTGTTTGAGAGTGGAGAGATGCAATGTTTCAAACTCCACTTTCTTGAGTTTAATTTCCTTTAATTCTCTTGCTGATTCAGCTATTACCAGAAGGATAAGGTCCAGACTGCACTTATTTAAGATAGCTGCCCACTTGCGACAGAATTGTGTATTAAATTTCCCTATGGTAGGGGAATTTCTCACCCGAAATCCCCTCGGGATCTGTCCACTGCGGTGATAATCCGACAGGGTGACTCCTTGCAAATGGTAATCAATTTCCTTTTTAGATAGTCTCAATAATTGAGTGTATAGTTGCTCCGCAGACTCATTGCTTTCAGACTGATCAAAATGTTCAGGGAAACGTATACTATCCGCATCCGCATCCGAGAAGCTCCAGATTTCACCCGCAGGAAGCGAAATGTTTCTGATGCCAGTGTTATCCTGCATAGCAGCAGGGAGATTAAAAGTCACAAACCAGTGTAAGCATGCACTGGACTGAAGATGAGATATGTATAGCTAATTTCAGGCGGTGCCTTGCCAAAAAAGTGCAGCTGGTAACAGTTGGTCAGAAACGTCCCATAGCCAGTATGCACCGGTATTGTTCAACATCGGTAAATCAGGGTTGGAGGTTACAACAGGCCATAAATTCTTGATGGACTTTGTGATAGCAGGACTGGCAGTATTGAATTGCTGTACAAACGGCATGATATCTGTCCGTTGTTTTTTCTTAGCAGCCGATGGAACTAAAGTTGCTGCACGAGGAATGGCCAGTACTTTATTTTTGGCTTCAACAAGGTTGTCATAATTGTACCCCCTGGTGACAAATTTTTTGATCATGATGTCAATTTCCTTGATGGTTTGAGACAAATCATCAGAAATACGATGAATCCTCAGGAATTGCGAGAAGGGTAATCCCTTCTTCGTAGAGATGGGGTGTTGACTGCTGTTATGCAAAATGGTGTTCCTGTCAGTCTCCTTCTTGTAAAGTCCTGTACAGATATTACCATTATTGAGGGAAATTTTAACATCTAGGTAATTGACACATTCTGTGCTGGTAAGTGAAGCGAATGGTACCCTCCATGGAATTCACAGCCGTAATAAGATTGGAAAACTCCACTTCTGTGCCAGTCCAGATCAATAGCAGATCGTCAATGTAGCGCATAAAGAAAGGGATCTTCGCTGCCACACTGCTATCACTAAAGAACGCCTGTTGTTCCACCTCAAACATATAAGTGTTGGCAAAGGCTGGTGCCACGCAAGAACCCATGTCTACATTTGCTCTATATGTTTTGGTGATCTCAGATCTATGCTAACTGCTGCCAGTTTTGACCCGATTCCGTCAATAGAAGTTCCGGACCGTCAGTGTTGTGTTCTGTTTCTACGGCGCACAGTGACATCACATTTGTTTATATTGGTTGCTAGGTCACCGCTCGAGCTGCCGGGCGCACAGGAAGTGCGCGGCGTGATGGGGTGTCGTCAGAGGACCCGGCGCCCGCGGCGATGACCTGGATGCACGAGGTGGGGTGAGTGGGTATTTAAATGTGTGTATTTTGTCTTGTCTTTTAGCCTGATGACGATATTAAATTATCGAAACGTTGATATGTGAAACAGTGACCGCTGTGTCCTGTATTTATTTTCCAAATCCTGAGAGTGCCACTGTCATCCTCTGTCTATACATGGTCGGGAGACCAGTTCTGGAGGCACCTGGGTATTTATCATCACTTGGAGAGAGTGCCGGTCTCTACATTCCTATATATATATATATATATATATATATATATATACATTGGAAAACAAGACCATAAAAACATAATTGCTGTGTGAATTTGTATCACTGTGGATTGTCTTATGGATTATTGAAGGGGCTCCTGGCTCATACCGTATGTCGTGGTGGTGTGTGCTTAGATGGTGAAGTCCACACCACAAGATTTTTGCCCAAAAGTCGGTGTCAGAGCCAGAGGCGTAACTAGGGTTTTTGGAGCCCAGGGCAAGATCAATAATGGCGCCCCCCCCCCCCCCCCCCAAAAAAAAAAAAAAAAAATAATAATAATAATTCTTTCTTAATAAAAATAATAAATTAATAAAATGATAATTAAAAAAAAAATACAAAAGGAAAGTATGTGCAGACGCCACCGGTGTCACTGCATATAAAGATGTCAGGGTGTGTATGTATGTGTATGTAGGTGCAGTGGTCGAAGTTGAATTTTTGAAGGTGGAATGATAGAGTGCAGACAGCAATTATGCGCGCGCCGAAGGCGCGCGCGCTCCGGAAAAGGGGCGCGGTCACTCAAAAGGGGCGTGTCCTTCAGTGTAGTAGGACCCCTTATACTATCTAGTACTGGTGCCCCTTTCACATTATAGCACACGGTATGAGCCGAAATTCACATTATAGCACACAGTATGAGCCGAAATTCACATTGCCCCACACGGCATGAGCCGAAATTCACATTATAGCACACAGTATGAGCCGAAATTCACATTACCCCACATGGTATGAGCCAAAATTCACATTATAGCACACGGTATGAGCCGAAATTCACATTATAGCACACGGTATGAGCCAAAATTCACATTACTCCACATGGTATGAGCCAAAATTCACATTTCCCCACATGGTATGAGCCGAAATTCACATTACAGCACACGGTATGAGCCGAAATTCACATTACAGCACACGGAATGAGCCAAAATTCACATTACCCCACATAGTATGAGCCGAAATTCACATTATAGCACACGGTATGAGCCAAAATTCACATTACTCCACATGTTATGAGCCAAAATTCACATTTCCCCACATGGTATGAGCCGAAATTCACATTACAGCACACGGTATGAGCCGAAATTCACATTACAGCACACGGAATGAGCCAAAATTCACATTACCCCACATAGTATGAGCCGAAATTCACATTATAGCACACGGTATTAGCCAAAATTCACGTTACAGCACATGATATGAGCCAAAATTCCCATTATAGAGTTAGGGGATCCTACATCCAGAATTAACATGGCCTGTGGGGCACTATGATGAGGGGAGCCCACCCCCTTAATAGACTAATTGCAGAGTTTAGCAGCGGAAGGGCTGCAGCGGTTTCTCACCCCAAGCTGCGGCGCTTCTGCCACCTCCGACACTCCACATCTTCGGCACCAACCGGGATGCAGAGCACCGCACCGGGTATGCACCCTTTTCAGTGTGGTCTGCTGCGCTCCGAAAGGGTTCTTGTTTCATGATGCAGGATCCCGATGTGCGCCTTCCTCCCCGCTGTTACTGTCACGGTAAGCATTAGTATCGTTTACCGCAGAGGCCATTTTCTGAGGCATATGTGTTAAACCTCAGGAACTGAGATGCCCTTCTCACCATACAGCTGTGTGGCCGAGCCGGGCGGGGGGACAGCCAGCAGCAGCATGCCGGATATCAGCAGCAGAGGGTGCGGGCTGTACATACTTGAGGCAGCTGGATATTCAACAGTGCTGAAAGCCTCCGGAGCCCGCACCCCCGGAGCTGCAGTACACCGGCAGAGGACACCCATCCCCCGAACCCTGCGTAGCCCAAAGCCGGAGATCAGCAGCATGTTGAACGCGGAAGCAGAAGCTGCTTATTGCCGGTCAGCATGCTGCTGATCTCCGGCTTTGGGCTCCGCATGTGCATTACAGCCCCCACCCTCGGCTGCTGATATCCGGCATGCTGCCCCTGCTGCTGGCTTTCCACCCGCCCGGCTCGCCCACCCAGCTGGATGGTGAGCGAGAAGGGCATCTCAGTGCCCGTGGTTTAATACATATCTCTCTTCGGTAAATGGCCATTAGTACATCCCACACACACTGATTACACACACACAGACTGGCCACCCCCAAATCCTACACACACCCACTCAGACTACACACACACATTCTCATACTTTCCTCTCCCCCACACACACACTGGACTGCAAAAATTTACACACACTGACACTGTTCCACACACACACAATTAACACACACTCACACTGTCCCACACACACAATTAACACACACGCACACTGTCCCACACACCAGTGGCGTGCGGTGAGGTCAGTGGCGTGCGGTGAGGCACTACAGCCATAATGTCCGCCGAATCCTGCCGATGACCCCTACCGCCACCGAGCCAATGCCCGCCACTGCCTCTGAGCCGATGCCCGCTGCCACCACCAATGGCTTACAAACTCACCCACCATCAACTGACCCAGCCCTCCGCCACTAATTTGCAACTCAGTCCAAAGTCGCCAATGCCCGCTGCATGCCTGCTCATCATACTTGTGATATATTGTACATTTTAATAGAAAAAAATAATAATCTGTGTTTGGGACTGGGAAGGGAGTGGGAGGAGGACATGAATGCAATTTTGTTGTCCAGGGTTTCCATTAACTTAATGGAGAAGGGTCTGAATGGGTTAAAAATGTAAAAAAAAAACTGCGTGAGGTCCCCCTCCTAAGTATAACCAGCCTCGGGCTCTTTGAGCCGGTCCTGGTTGTTTAAATACTGGGAAAAAATTGGACAGGGGTTCCCCGTATTTAGACAACCAGCATCGGGCTCTTAGTCCGGTCCTGGTTCCAAAAATACGGGGGACAAAAGATGTAGGGGTCCCCCGTATTTTTTAAACCAGCACCGGGCTCCACTAGCCAGGGACATAATGCCACAGCCGGGGGACACATTTATGTAGGTCCCTGCGGCCGTGGCATTACCCCCCCAACTAGTCACCACTGGCCGGGGTTCCCTGGAGGAGTGGGGACCCCTTAAATCAAGGGGTCACCCCCCCTCCAGGCACCCAAGGGCCAGGGGTGAAGCCCGAGGCTGTCCCCCCCATCCGTGGGCTGTGGATGGGAGGCTGATAGCCATGTAAGTAAAAAAAGAATATTGTTTTTTGTTGTGGAACTACAAGGCCCAGAAAGCCTCCCCCGCTTGCTGGTACTTGGAGAACCTCAAGTACCAACATGCAGGGAAATAACAGGCCCGCCGGTACCTGTAGTTCTACAACAGAAAAAATACCCAAATAAAAACACAACTCACACACCGTGACAGTAAAAATGTATTAAAGCACACTGACACACTCACACATACTTACCTATATCCCACGCCGGTCACGTCCACTTGTCCAGTAGAATCCAATAGGGGTAGCTGTAAAAATGAGAGACACATTACTTACCTACATCCCACGCCGGTCACGTCCACTTGTCCAGTAGAATCCAGTAGGGGAATCTGTAAAAATGAGAGACAGATTACTTACCTACATCCCACGCCGATCACGTCCACTTGTCCAGTAGAATCCAATAGGGGTACCTGTAAAAATGAGAGACAGATTACTTACCTACATCCCACGCTGGTCACGTCCACTTGTCCAGTAGAATTCAATAGGGGTACCTGTAAAAATGAGAGACAGATTACTTACCTACATCCCACGCTGGTCACGTCCACTTGTCCAGTAGAATCCAGTAGGGGAATCTGTAACAATGAGAGACAGATTACTTACCTACATCCCACGCCGGTCACGTCCACTTGTCCAGTAGAATCCAATAGGGGTACCTGTAAAAATGAGAGACAGATTACTTACCTACATCCCACGCCGGTCACGTCCACTTGTCCAGTAGAATCCAATAGCGTTACCTGTAAAAATGAGAGACAGATTACTTACCTACATCCCACGCCGATCACGTCCACTTGTCCAGTAGAATCCAATAGGGGTACCTGTAAAAATGAGAGACAGATTACTTGCCTACATCCCACGCTGGTCACGTCCACTTGTCCAGTAGAATCCAATAGGGGTACCTGTAAAAATGAGAGACAGATTACTTACCTACATCCCACGTGGGTCACGTCCACTTGTCCAGTAGAATCCAATAGGGGTACCTGTAAAAATGAGAGACAGATTACTTACCTACATCCCACGCCGGTCACGTCCACTTGTCCAGTAGAATTCAATAGGGGTACCTGTAAAAATGAGAGACAGATTACTTACCTACATCCCACGTGGGTCACGTCCACTTGTCCAGTAGAATCCAATAGGGGTACCTGTAAAAATGAGAGACAGATTACTTACCTACATCCCACGCCGGTCACGTCCACTTGTCCAGTAGAATTCAATAGGGGTACCTGTAAAAATTAAAATGATACTTACAAACTGCAATCCACAGGAGGAGAGAGAGAGAGAGAGAGGGGGGGGGGGGAGAGACTAACCTGCTGCTGCTGCTGCTGGGGTGACCGGCACACACTGCAGGGCCACGACGGGAGGACGGAGCCGGCGGAGGAGGGGGAGAGCCGCACACCGCCGCTCCTGTCAGCGGCAGCGGAGGAGGACGGGGCGCACACTACAGACGCCAATAACCGCCGGGACAATTAACACACGCACACTGTCCCAAACACAATTAACACACACGCACGCACACTGTCCCACACACACAAATAACACACACGCACGCACACTGTCCCACACACACAAATAACACACACGCACACTGTCCCCCACACACAAATAACACACACGCACACTGTCCCACACACACAATTAACAAATACGCACTGTCCCACACACACACAATTAACACACTCACACTGTCCCACACACACACACACTTAACACACGCACACTGTCCCACACACACACAATTAACACACACGCACACTGTACCACACACACACAATTAATACACACGCACACTGTCCCACACACACACAATTAACACACACGCACACTGTCCCACACACACACACAATTAACACACACTCAAACTGTCCCACACACACACACACACAATTAACACACTCACACTGTCCCCCCCCCACACACACACACACAATTAACACACTCACACTGTCCCACACATACACAATTAACACACACGCACACTGTCCCACACACACAATTAACACGCACTCAAAACTGTCCCACACACACAATTAACACACTCACACTGTCACACACACACACACACACACACACACACACACACACACACACACACACACACAATTAACAAACACGCACTGTCCCACACACACAATTAACACACTCACACTGTCACACACACACACACTGTCCCACACACACACACACACACAATTAACACACGCACACTGTCCCACACACACACACACACACACACACACACACACACACACACACACAATTTACACACACTCAAACTGTCCCACACACACAATTAACACACTCACACTGTCCCACACACACACAATTAACACACACGCACTGTCCCACACACAACACACACGCACACTGTCCGACACACACACAATTAACACACACACACACACACAAAATGTCCCGCACCCCCTTCCCGCTCACCTGCACTCACTGCTGTTCAGGGGCCGCACGCCCCCCCGAGGTCGCGCACGCGCATGCGCGCACCTCCGCGGTCGCGATCGCGCACGCGATCGCGTACACACAGTCACTTTGCAGGGGGGAGTAGGGGGAGGCTCCTGGCTGCCGCTGCCTGTCTATTGTGACAGGCACAGCAGCCGGGGAGACAGGGAAAGCGCCGCGGGTAGCGCCGGCGGAATCCCTGAAGCATGGGGCGAGTGGGCCGTGCAGGTGCCGGTGGCGCCCCCCTCTGTTGGGGCTGCCATGGCGCCCAGGGCTCGTGCCCTGCTCGCCCCGTGCTAGATACGCCTCTGGTCAGAGCCCACAGGAGCCCGAGTGTAACAGCATTCAGCACAACGCGTTTCGGACGATTCCACATCCTTTTTCAAGTGCATGCTGAAGAATGCTGTATTGAGGTATTTATAGGAGAGGGGAGATTAATAATTGTTTGAAATGTCCGTCTTTCGCGGTATGCATTCCACTGACGATACCGGAAGCCGGAAGTGTGCGTTCCACCGGTCCGCCATTCAAGATCACCTCACATCGTGTCACTGGCCCTGTCACATGCAGCCCTGTCATCACTGACATATCATGCATGTCCTGATATAGTGTGTGCTGCTGGCCCATCCCTAGGGGTGCTAGTGGTGTGTTACCCCCACAGTGTTTGTTTCCAGAGTGTAAGTCATATATGTAGCAAGCATGGGGGAAGTTGCTCCAGGCATGCCAGAGTTATGATGTCTGCTGAAAAACTCTGTGCTGCTGCCTCACCTCTAGGGGTGCTAGGGGTGTTTTACCCCCACAGTGTTTGTTCCCAGCTTGTTAGTCATATGTGTAACAAGTTTGTTGTAAATTGGTCCAGGCATTCGAGAGTTATGCTGTCTCCTGAAATACTCTGTGCTGCTGTCACACTCATAGGGGTGCTAGGGGTGTCTAACCCCACAGAGTTTGTTCCCAGATTGTAATTCAGATGTGTACCAAGTTTGGTGTAAATTGTTCCAGGCCTTCCACAGTTATGCTGTCTTCTGACATACTCTGTGCTGCTGTCCCACCCCTAGGGATGCTAGGGGTGTCTGACCCCGACAGTGTTTGTTTCCAGAGTGAAAGTCATGTATGTACCAAGTTTGTTGTAAATTGCTGCAGGCATTCCAGAGTTATGCTGTCTGCTGAAATAGTGCTGCTGCCTCACCCCTTGGGGTGCTAGGGGTGTTCCCCTGTTCCGCCCCCCCCTCCCCCCTCGTCCCCTCACAGTGTTTGTTTCCAGACTGTAAGGTGATTTTTGAGCACATTGCTCCAGCAATTCCGGAGTTATGCTGTCTCCTGATCTACTCTGTGCTGCTGTCTGCTCCCCCTAGGGGTGCTAGGGATTTCTAATTGTTTTAGTTGCCATCACCGTGTTTTAATACGCTCGTATGTAAAATTTCATGATCTTCGCTTGTAAACTGTGAATTTGAATAGAAAAACAGAAGGACGGATTTTCGCTTTTATATAGTAGACTAACACTTTAACCTCTCACTAGTATGATGCCTTGGGGCGGTTGGCCTGTGCTGACTTTGGGGGGATGGGATCCTGTGCCCTGGATTTGAACCTTAGTGTTAGGGACCCACTAGATGAGGTCACCTGGTTGAGATTGGTGGGCTCATATACTTTTGGCCAAAAACTATGCTAAGCACCTCAGTTTTGCTCTATGTTAGATTGCAGCATTTATTATAATTATTCTGGTTAGCAGTGCCCAGCACAATAGCACCTCTTACTGTATTATGGGCCTAATTCAGCATGGATTGCTAATCGAAGAAATTGCAGTTGTCTGCGAGTAGAAAGGTGCCACCCCGACAGAAAGAAAAAACGCCCCCCTCCTGCTAATATGTGAATGCATCGCAGATCGCTATCCATTTGCATATGCTTACGCAATTTCCGGAACATCAAAGATATTTTGCCATCTGAGCAAATGTAAGTAGGTCTGTCTGAGGCTGCCAGTAATCTGCGACTGAGATGGCCTGGAAGTGGTCAGCGATGCCGTCAGAGACCCTCCCCAAAAACGCCTGGGCACACTTGCGTTTTTTCTGACATCCAGAAAACAGCAGGTTTCCATCCAGACTGGCTTTCTGTCAGTCACACAGCGGCTACATTGCGATTACGATCTGTATGCATTTTATGTCACTATTACCCCTATTACTATTATTACTATTACCCCTATTACTTTTATGCATTTTACTATTATTATGCATTTTATGTCACTATTACCCCTATTACGCTACATATAGGTATACAGAAGAACATAGGCACATGTATTTATTATACAATGTCTGAAGCCTCATGCTGCTTTACATTACTTCCAAGGTGTATGCGTTAATAATATTTGGAAATTCTGTTGAACCACTACGAATAGAAAACATTATTAAGAGAAGCCAAAAGTGTCTATTCTACATCTGCTGTTTGCCAACTCCTGTACAGTACATACCTGACATAAAACAAACATTCCCTTAGTGATGTAGACCATTCCTATATACTGTACGTACAGTATTCCCCAGGAACAGGATTTGCAGATCAGCTTCAGACAGTTGCTGAGTAATCATTCTAAGTGTACAATATGTATCTAATTATATTAATACTATTAATTCTCACAGTAATTATAATATTAATTATAACAGTACTAGGACTACTTTATCATATACCTCCCTGACATTGAAACATAGCATTCTTGTGCCAATCTTTCTACATTTTAGGCTAGATATGTAAAGAGGGGAAGCAGTTAGCTTCCCGACAGACGAAATCCCGGCGGTCGATATAACGTAAGAGGCAATGCTGACGTCGAGATACCGATGCGTAGGATGCCGGCGTCACATTACCGACAGCCGGCATCCTGATCGTCTGGACAACGAAACGCACTGGAGTCCTGCTGCACAAGGGGGGTTAGGTTTAGGCAGAAGACGGAGGGGTTAGGATGCAGGCCCGGGAAGGTTACGGTTGGGTACTGGAGAGGGAGGGTTAGGGTTAGGAAGATAGATGGGGAGGTTAGGGTTAGGCTGCAGACCCGGGAAGGTTACGGTTGGTAACTGGAGAGGGAGGGTTAGGCAGACAGAAGGGGAGGTTAGGGTTAGTCAACAAGCGGGGAGGGTTAGGTTTTGGCAGTGAGGAAGGGAAGGGTTAGGGTTAGGCACAATGTGGGGAGGGTTAGGGTTAGGCACCTCTGGGGAAGGTTGGGGTTAGACACCCACAAGGGAGGGTTAGGGTTGGGGGCAGTGGAGGGTTAGATGGCTTTCTGGGGGGCTGTTGGGATTCTCATGGACGGGATGCCGCTGTCAGTATTCTAATTACCGACATCCCGTTCATTGGCAAATCATCAGTAAAGAGCATGAGTACGCCTTGCAATTTTAAACGGTGTTTGATTTAGCAGGCAATAGAACATTGTAACATCATGGCTGCTGTTTGTCTTTGTACCATTATTTTTATTTTTTCACTGTAGTTCTCCCTCTTTTATATCACTTGCTTAGAACGCAGTACACATTTTTGCAGTATAACCAGGGTGCATGGTAAAGAGGGTGACATACAGTATAGTAGAATATACATCATTTTACTTGCACTTTTGTGTAGAAATTCTGAAAGTGGTGACTCGAGGGAAGATTCATAAGGTGGGAATAATAAATAGGGGGCAGCGTAAGGAAAA
This sequence comes from Pseudophryne corroboree, assembly GCF_028390025.1. NCBI lineage: Eukaryota > Metazoa > Chordata > Amphibia > Anura > Myobatrachidae > Pseudophryne > Pseudophryne corroboree. The sequence continues at coordinate 946,891,839 of NC_086445.1, read as the reverse complement.
TACATGCAGACATCAAATAAATTACACCTTAGTACTGTATGGTGGTTTACGCTGGATCATGTATGCACAACACATAGATGGAAGAATAGGTTATAATTATATTTACAAACTTCTGTATTTATACATAACCCTAGTATATCTATAGCCATTGGCTACGCTGTATGAAATACAGAAGGTGATAATTAAAATTGGAGTTCCTTTTAAGAGGGTTCTGCCAAGTCTTCTAATAAGGCAGGCGTTCTAAGGCTTTACAATCATTCACGGCCCCGTTACCATCAGTGGTATATTAACAGTGCTCTACACTAGTATGGATAAACTATTTAATGGTTTTAAAATTAAAACATCTAATAAATTGGCCCAGAAATCTTTGAAAATCCAAATACTAAAATATATGAAGTATTTAATGATACTAAAAATGCTTAAAACTCTGTGTATTTATTTGTTATATACAGATGGAGATACATTTATTGCAGTGAATTGTACACCATTGCAACCAAGAGACACAGTATTATGTAGATAGCTGATTAGCTGTGACTATTTGATTTCATTGTAGAATTAATTATTGTGTTACAGCTTTACTTTCACTGCAATAAATTCTACTTAACCTGTGCAGGATACAGTATATCACTTGGCAGAAAATAAACAGGTGCTTTATGTTTGTGTGATTTTAAACACACTAGTTTGTCCACAGTATAAAAAGGTAACTACTATAAAACAAAATACCCTGACAAAAGTTAAAATCACATTACTCACATTCCATACATTGATACAAACTAAGGAAATGTAAATTAGGGAACTCTTTCTATAATTTAATTGTGATATAAAAAATATAATACAGATATAATATGATTAAAAATGTACTATACTGTATGTAAAACTTATGTTGTAAAAACGATTATGCAGAATATTAATGCAATTATATGTGAGTAAATATTGGCAGGAAATTAAATGTAGCGTTTTTTACTTCTACAGTATAAACAGTCACAATCAGTATTGTTATATTTCAGTTAGAAAATATATGTATTCATTTTAAAGCTAACACTACTCATTTAATGTTGGAAATATAGTACTATAACAATACTGATATGTGTATATATATATATATATATATATATATATATATATATATATATTATTCTCGGGTCATGTGAAGTATAAATCGTGAATCAATAGTTATACATTGACCTAAGCATACTTAAAATATTGTTTAATGACAAACTAGTGTCACAGATGTTGCAAGCTGCTGTGACACAAAGTCCCATACTTCTGGCAAAGTTACCCCAACAATTAATCCTTTATATAATAATTTAATAAGCAACCCGTAGACAGAACCACACTGTATAAGAAATATGTACCTTAATGGTGCAGCCTAAATCGTTCCTCTAATCCAGAGTCCATTGCATAGATCTTGTTTGGAAAACATGTCCAGTTAGCAATGTTTTACCAAACCAAAGAGATTATAAACAGATTATTATATTGTTCCTTTAACACGTACAGCTAGATTTATGATGATTATAGTTGTTTTGTCAGTGGCAGCAAACTTTATATAGGGAATCAATAAATTTATTAAATGAATACTGAATGTTTATGAGGATAACTGATTGATATTACTCAGTACATGCACCTGCCGTCTTGTCTATGCATATCATACATTTTAAGCTTCCTATTGCAGAATAAATGTTATATATCATACCAATATATAGTAAGAAGACCAAAATAAATAGAACATGAAATAAGATTTTAATGTAATTTAATAAACAATAATTTAATAAACACATAACATTTCATGATCAGCTCCCAGACTAAAGATTTATTTTTTACTGTAATATATAGATATTTCCACAATTAGAAAAAGTAAAAATAAAAAATAAATGAATTGCAAGTTTGTGAATATAACCACCATGCGTATTGCTGCTAGATTTCTGGGAGAGACAGGAAGAGGGAGAGAGGAGAGAGAGAGAGAGAGAGAGAGAGATGTAGGGAGGTCTATAGTGGCTAATGTGATAAATTCATGTTTCCTTAAACCTACTGTAATAACTGGTTGTGTCAGATTTAGCAGCAACAACTGCAACCAAACACTTAGAATAAATGGAGGAGATTCATATTATACATCAATGAGGAGGAATTTTGCCCAACTATTCTTTGCAAAATTGCTTTCATTCAGCCACATTGGAGTATTTTAAGCATGAACTGCCTGTTTAAGGTCCTGCCACAGGATTTCAACTGGATTCAAGTCAGGACTAGGCCAATCCAGAACCTTAATTTCTTTTTCCTCCACTAGGGGACACAGGGGTGACTCTGGGTATAGCCTGGAGAGGAGAGAGTCTGGGCACCAACCAGTAAATTCCCAGCAGTTTAGCATTCCCTCTCCTCTATACCCCAGCCACTGACAGCCAGTTTTAGTTAGAGATGAGTGAGTCTGGTTCCCAATAACTGTCCCCATCCGAAAATAGGGGATCCACGGCGATCCAAGCTACAGTTTGGATCTCTCTCTGCCTGCCCAAGATCCCATATCGAGACAAAACCTCAAAGTCCCAATGTTGGATCTTGATTTACGATCGGGGGCCCGCTTCCCGCCTGCTGTCACAGTAAGTGCACCATTGGTGTATCCAACCCACACTGTGTCCAACCTGCACTGTATCGAAGCCACACTGTGCGAATGCAATTTCTGTTTGGTCAAGGGGGAGGGAGGCGGTCAGCATGCTGGGTGGCAGCCCACAGAATGCGATCACAAGGCAATCTTTACTGAATTAGGCCCTGTATCCACTTCACACTGTATCCGGCCCACACTGTATTGAACCCATACTGTCTGTAACCTGCACTGTATCTGACCCACACTGTATCCAACCCACACTGTATCCAACCTGCACTGTATCCAATGTACACTGTTTCCAAACCCACACTGTATAGAACCCATATTGTCTGTGACCCTCATTGTATCTGACATACACGGTATCCGACACACACTGTATCCAACCTGTACTGTATCTGACACACACTGTATCCAAACAAAGAAAAAGTTCCTGCGCATTGGAAGAAGGGTATAAGACACTCTATATTAGATGTCTATGGGTATAAAGCCCATCTGTAGATATCTCTTATTTCGAACAAGTCCAAAATGTCCCAGTAAGGTCAATTATGGTAACAGTCAGTTTCAAAGATTTTAAAATCAATTCTTGTGCCGATCTCTCCCAATCGTAAGAAATCAGAGAATCAGAAAAATGTCCCAGTAAAATTAACAGTCAAATTCCAAAAAATCTCTTATCTGGTCTCCTCCCAGGTCCTCCAACCAGTGGAAATGGCAAACGATGATAAAACTTGTAGTCAGTCGTCCCCACCGTTTTCAATTCTCTGTCAATGTCCTCAATTAAGGTACATGTAAGACAAATAAATAGAATTTTAATACCTACCGGTAAATCCTTTTCTCTTAGTCCGTAGAGGATGCTGGCGATGCTTCAAGAACCATGGGGTATAGACGGGATCCGCAGGAGACATAGCCACACTTTAAGACTTTGATTGGGTGTGAACTGGCTCCTCCCTCTGTGCCCCTCCTCCAGACTCTAGTTTAAGTAACTGTGCCCAGGGAGACGGACATTTCGAGGAAAGAATTTATTGTTAAACCACGGTGAGCATCTTACCAGCTCACACCTCAGTATGCCGCCGAACATGGCATTCAATAGAACACCAGCCGACGGCATGAAGAATATGCAGCAATACGCTGACATAAAGCGTAACACAACCTGTGTGTGTAAACATAACCAATAACAGCATAACGTATGCCATGGCATGAACATCATCAGCAACAGGCTGACTTAAACACAACACACCATGTGTGTAAACATACCCAATAACTGCAGATACAGTACGCACTGGGACGGGCGCCCAGCATCCTCTACGGACTAAGAGAAAATAGGATTTTAATACCTACCGGTAAATCCTTTTCTCTTAGTTCGTAGAGGATGCTGGTGACTCCAAAAGGATCATAGGGGTATAGACGGGATACGCAGGAGACATGGGCACTTTAAGACTTTAAATGGGTGTGAACTAGCTCCTCCCTCTAAGCCCCTCCTCCAGACCTCAGTTATAGGAACTGTGCCCAGGGAGACGGACATTTTCGAGGAAAAGGATTTTTGTTAAACCAAGGGTGAGATACACACCAGCTCACACCACAACACACCATACAACATGGCTTTTAACTAAACACCAGTTAACGGCATGAACCAAAATCAGCAACAGGCTGATCTTAACCGAAACACAACCTTTGTGTAACATAAGCAATAACTACTAACAAGTACTGCAGATAGAGTCCGCACTGGGACGGGCGCCCAGCATCCTCTACGGACTAAGAGAAAAGGATTTACCGGTAGGTATTAAAATCCTATTTTCTCATACGTCCTAGAGGATGCTGGGGACTCCAAAAGGACCATGGGGTTTATACCAAAGCTCCAGACCGGGCGGGAGAGTGCAGACGCCTCTGCAGCACCGATTGAGCAAACATGAGGTCCTCATCAGCCAGGGTATCAAACTTGTAGAACTTAGCAAAAGTGTTAGAACCCGACCAAGTAGCTGCTCGGCAAAGTTGAACCGCTGAGACTCCTCGGGCAGCCGCCCAAGATGAGTCCACCTTCCTAGTAGAATGGGCCTTCACCGAATCCGGTAACGGCAATCCAGCCGTAGAATGAGCATGCCGAATCGTATCACAGATCCAGCGTGCAATAGTCTGTTTAGAAGCAGGAGCCCCAATTTTGTTGCGAGCATACAGGATGAACAGAGCCTCTGTACTCCTAATACGAGCCGTTCTAGCTACATAAACTTTCAAAGCTCTGACTACATCGAGAGACTTTGAATCAGCCAAGGCTTCAGTAGCCACAGGCACCACAATAGGTTGGTTCATGTGAAACGAAGAAACCACCTTTGGCAGAAATTGTTGACGAGTTCTCAATTCCGCTCTATCCTCATGGAAGATCAAATAGGGGCTCTTGTGAGACAAAGCCGCTAATTCCGACACCCGCCTTGCGGACGCCAAGGACAAAAGCATGACCACTTTCCAAGTGAGAAATTTTAACTCAACCTTTCGTAAAGGTTCAACCAGTGTGACATAAGAAACTGCAACACCACGTTAAGGTCCCATGGTGCCACCGGGGGCACAAATGGAGGTTGGATGTGCAGCACTCTCTTCACGAAAGTCTGAACCTCTGGAAGGGCGGCCAATTCTTTTTGAAAGAAAATCGATAAGGCCGAAATCTGCACTTTAATGGAGCCCAACTTTAGGCCCGCATCCACACCTGCTTGCAAAAAATGGAGAAAACGACCCAGCTGCAATTCTTCCGTAGGAGCCTTCTTGGATTCACACCAAGACACATTTTTTCTTCAAATACGGTGATAATGCTTCGCCGTTACATCCTTTCTAGCTTTAAGTAGAGTGGGGATGACTTCACCGGGAATACCCTTCCGAGTTAGGATTTGGCGTTCAACCGCCACGCCGTCAAATGCAACCGCGGTAAGTCTTGATACACACACAGCCCCTGTTGTAACAGGACCTCTCGAAGAGGAAGAGGCCAGGGATCTTCTATGAGCAACTCCTAAAGATCTGGATACCAGGCCCTCCTTGGCCAGTCTGGAACAATGAGAATTGCCTGACCCCTTGTTCCTCTTATGATCTTTATCACCTTGGAATGAGTGGAAGTGGAGGGAACACCTAGACCGACTAAAACACCCATGGTGTCACCAGGGTGTCCACCTCTATTACTTGAGGGTCCCTCGACCTGGAACAATATCTTTGAAGTTTCTTGTTGAGGCAAAACGTCAACATATCTATTTGAGGAATTCCCCAACGACTTGACACTTCTGCAAAGACCTCTTGATGAAGGCCCCACTCTCCTGAATGGAGATCGTTTCTGCTGAGGAAGTCTGGTTCCCAGTTGTCTACGCCCAAAATGAAGATCGCTGACAGAGCGTTTACATGCCTTTCCGCCCAGCGGAAAACTTTTGTGGCTTCTGCTATTTCCGCTCTGCTCTCCAATCCGCCCTACGTACGCCACTGCTGTATGTTGTCCGACTGAATTAAGATGGGCAGACCACGAACAAGATGTTCCAGAATGTTTATGCAGACAAGCTTCCTGGCTTGACCATTTTCCCTGGAAATTCATTTCCCCCTGAATGACTGCTCCCCAGCCCTGGAGACTTGCATCCATGGACACCAGGATCCCATCCTGGATCCCGAACCTTCATCCCTCTAGGAGGTGAGAACTGAGCAGCCACCACAGGAGAGAAATTCTGGTCCTGGAAGATAAGATTATTTACCGGTGCATGTGCAGGTGAGACCCGGACCACGTGTCCAACTGGTCCCGCTAAAAAACACTCTGGCATTTAACCTGCTCACTGAATGGCTTCGTAGGCCGCAACCCTCTTTTACATCAATGGAATGTATTGATGGATTGACACTGTTGTAGATCTGACCCGACTCTGGATCTTCAGAGCTCTTTCCATTGGAAGAAACAAACTCTCAACAGTTCTGTATCTAACATTTTTCCCAACGCCAACAACCGCGTCTTTGGGATCAACCGTGATTCTGGCAAGTTCAGGAGCCAACCACCTTGTTGAAGATCCGTCAGGGTTAAAACGTTTTGCACCACTTGTTTCTTGCCCTCCCCGTACGCAGGAGAGCGTCCCAGTACAGAGTAATAATGCTTTTACTATTGAAGGAAATCATCATACCGCCATCACTCAGGTGAATTGGCACTGACAATCCTGAATAGCACACCCAGGTAAGCCTAATGCGGAAGGACTGTATTTAGACCCTCTTTCTCCTTTAACAGATTGGAGATCCTTGCCCCGAGAGATTCCATTCTGTAGTTCAACTTCTTAAGTAGAAATTGTTTGGAATTGTTCTGACCAGGCCTTCCGACCTCAGAAGCATGAAAAAGCTTGAATAACAGCTTTTTTTTTTTTTTTTTGTGTGACCGGGACAGCAGGACAATGACCTGATCCTGACCTAGTATGGCGTCGCATACTACCTCCCCGTCCAGAGGAGATTTTGAAAAATCAGTGAGGGGAATCGTCTGGAAACTCACTGGTCCATGTCCGTTCCAGGACTGACTGAAGAGTATTAGACGTGGTCCCACCGGTGTGGGCTCCCGCAAGATAGTCCCAGCGACATGCGGTGGATGTGGTAGAAACAGAGGATGATTTCTGCTTCTGCGAACTTGAAAAGGCTGCTGACCTCTTACCTTTTTCACCTTCCTCTACCTGCAAAGAAAGGGAAAACCGTACCCATTCGGTCGAAATGACTGCATCCAACAAAAATGCGTCACCAACCGTTGTGAGGGAACATAGGTCAAGAAGGTAGACTTACCAGTGGTATCTGCCGAGATCAACTTAACAAAGCCATCCCCAAACCAGGTTTCACCTTCATAGGAAGATAGTCCGGTTCTTCTCAGAGTCAGCCTCAGCATTCCATTGGTGAATCCACCATGCCCTCCTAGTCTAGAGACCGCCATGGAAGTGGCCCGCGAAAACAAGAGTCCTATATCCCTTGTAATCGCCCGGCAGTATGCTGCAATGATATAGACATGACTCTATTTAAGTTGCATACAACTACTCCCCCATGTGAATGTAATGCCAGTATAATCAACGTACATGCGGACACATAATTAGAGTATCCCATATCTTCCTGCATACGATCCTTTGTGACAGGGCCCCGTGTAGAACAGGGGGTGACTCTCAACTTCTATCCATTGAGAAGGAAAAACTTTACCTCAGCATTCATTATAAATATCTCTATATACATATATACATACATCTATACCTTCTAATGCACCTATACACACATATATCTATATGTACATATATATATATATATATATACACATATACATACACACATATACATCTACATATACATATCTAATACGTATACATATTTTTTGTCAGGAACAGCAAGGTCCCTAGTGACGTTAATATTATAATGTGTATGAACAGGTACTGAATGCCAATTTTTGAGGATCTGATCAGGAAACATTATGGTCGACCTAAGAAAGATTATTCGAGTCAATCTCAGGGAGTAGTAACTGGGCAAAATAACATTTTTGCGACCCTGAGGGGTCTGAGAGAAATCCATTATATGAATATGACTCCCTCCATAAATATTATCACGTCTGTGATCGTGCCACAGACCTATATAATCTTACTATACATACATATTACATATATGTACTGTATTGCTTTATCTGCTATGCATCACATTATCATGTTCCATATCCACCCAGTCAGATATTGTTGGTGCCGACAGGGACACCCCCCTCGTCTGTGTCTCCCATATAGTTTTCTCCTGGGAAAAATATACCTCTACTGACATGTTGACATATTTACATGTAGCAAGTACCATTAGGAGTCGACAGCACCGACATAGTCATTCCCTTTGTGGCAGAGCCCTCAGCCTCAAATATGCCGACACACGTGTACCAAACACCCACCGACATTACACTGGCTATAAGGGATAGACCCCAGTACAATCTGTCATGGAAACACAGAAGGAGTTTACCAGCTCATTTCCCCCAGCGCCCATGATATAGTGTTTTTATTTAAATTTATATTACACCAAACCACTGTGCCCCCCCTCGTTTTCCACTCTGATCTATGCAGCAGTGTTCAGGAAGGACCAGCGTCTCTGTGAGGAGAAAATGGCACTGGAAAGAGCTGTGAGGGCTAAGCCATGCCCCCTCACCGGTGCGCTTCAGTCCTGCTCAAATCCACATATTTATACTGGCGGGGGTCTATATTTAGTGCCTAGGCACTTTAAATATACATATTTGCCAGTGTAAAACCTCAGTGTTCATGCTGTCCAGGGCGCCCCCCTACGCCCTGCACCTTGCCAGTGCCGCTGTGTGTGTGGGAGCATGGCGCGCAGCGCGACCGCTGCATGGTACCTCAACACTAAAGTCTTCTGCCGTCACTGAAGTCTTATTTTCTTCTTTTACTCATCCGGCTTCCTTCTTTTGGCTCTGCAAGGGGGGTGACGGTGCGGCTCTGGGAACGAGCAGCTAGGCGTACCAAGTGATCGGACCCTCTGGAGCTAATGGTGAACTCAGAGAAGTAGGTCTGCTTTTCTCCTCTCAGTCCCATGAAGCAGGGAGCCTGTTGCCAGCAGGTCTCCCTGAAAATAATAAACCTAACATAAAGTCTTTTCAGAGAAACTCAGTAGAGCTCCCCTGTGTGTGACCAGTCTCTCTGGGCACAGAATCTAAACTGGAGTCTGGAGGAGGGGCATAGAGGGAGGAGCCAGTTCACACCCAATCAAAGTCTTAAAGTGTGCCTATGTCTCCTGCAGATCCTGTCTATACCCCATGGTTCTTGAAGCATCCCCAGCATCCTCTAGGACGTATGAGAAATGGGGAATCATAGTGCAGACTTATACAAGTTTATTTTTGACACGTTTACAGTTAAAAGAATTAGCATGAGTACCCTAAGTGACCTTCAGAGGAAGGCACAGTGTATGGCATATAGGGGTAATTATGAAGCTTCCCCTATTAAGCTGTACCTTCACCGAGTCCTGGGCAGCAGTAAAACACCAACGCGTTTCAACCGGTAGGGTCTTTGTCAAGGTGTACATAATGTTTGGAGGACCAGATATTTAAAGACAGGACTGAACACACCCACTTCCTGTTACAGTGGGCGGGATCACATCAACAGAGTGCAGTAAACATACAGTTCATGAATATGTATATATATATAGTAACCTTATTCCTTATCCACAACGTTTATATAAAGCCTTATATTTAATTCAAATTTCTCAAAAAGATCCCTAAATAGGGAAAAAGCGCATTAATTGCCATGCGTTCCAACCGTGACTTCCAGTTCCGCCGGAAATTATGTAGCGGTTAGCTCAATAGGATGCGTTCCAACACTGGAATGCATGGCGTCACCTCCGGTTCCGTCGGAAATGACATAGCGGTTAGCTGAATGGGATGGGGGAGCGGTGAAGGTGTTACACACCGCTTCCTCCTTCACCGGATCTGGCTTTAACACTTATACTCGGGCGCCATGTTTGATAAGGGCACTGTATTAACCGGAAATTACACCCCTATTTTCAGAGAAATATAAATACACAAACGAACATTACAACAGTCAATATTTGTAGGGGGTTTGTTAAAAACCTTCAATGGCCGGCAATAGGGATATCTAAGCCTCTTTTGACAATAAGGATATTTATGGTTATGCGTTCCAGCTAACGGAACGCATAGCGACATTTCCGGTTCGACCGGAAGTGACAAAACTGTAAACAAAGGGCATGGGGCAGACAAGAAGGAGTTATGCCCTACTCCCACATCTATAAATTAAGCTTAAATGTGGCCGCTTTATATATATAAAAAAGGGACATGATGTTTAAATGTATTGAACACAAAAAATATAAAATTAGAGGAAAAAATTTAGGATTGCATTCCACCGTCGGAATGCAAAAGACGTCACTTCCTTTCTTTAGGAACATAAATATTAATAACAAATTTCTAATATATTATGAATATAAAACATCTCTAAAGGACTAAATGTAATTTCAGAATTAAAATTCGACACACCATATAAAATAGACATGGCTCGACAAATGACACATCTTAGAAAATAACAAATCTAAAAACTCATAAAAGAAGATACATCTTATAAGCCCATTCTCCCTCCTCCTAAAAAAAATACCATAGTTTAATAAGTAGGAGTAAGTAAAAGCTAATGAGAACTGCAGAGAGATTTATAAAAACCACTTTAACTCAAAGTCGGTATTGAGACCCCAGGGGTCAAGTGTTTTTACTTCATGGATGGCTCTTATCTCTGCTTTAGCCAAAAAAGTTTCTGTACCCTTTGTTCTCCAATGTCCTTCTATCTTATTGATTCCTATTATATTCTTTTTTTTTTTTAAATATATGTTTGTTTATTGAGAAGGAACATGCAATAAAAATACAAGTCGTATGTCACAATGCTTGTGAAAAAAAACCCCATCAACCACTGCAAGGTACAGAAATCGCCAATAAAAGAGCTGAACAAAAATTTTAGATAGTATAAACAAGGTTATGAGGACAGTCAACCATATAGTTCAAGCAGGAGAATGTACTATCAGTCTAACACGTTTAAAAGGGTGGTGAGCCTTTAGTGAGAGATTCCATATTATACCATGTTGTTAATCGAAACACTTTGCGCACATATTCCCTGGTGGCAGTTGGTAGCGTGAGTAAGTAGGGTAACCAAATGGCAAAGAATTTTGGCGAGCGGGACTCTGCGTCTAGGGAACAATCAACCCAATTCATTTGATAGAGGTATGTTAAACGTGGTAACATAAGGGAAAGGGGTATCGGCTTCGAATGTATCCATTGGGATAAAATAGTTTTCTTTGCGGCAGCAGCCACACAAGCCAGCAATAATTTCGTTCCTTTGGAATATGGGGGATCCTGAGCATTTATAAAGTTCCAGAAAGCCCAGACCATAGTAATATTAAAAGAAATACGAAGTTCCACATTAATATTAGAGATGAGCGCCTGAAATTTTTCGGGTTTTGTGTTTTGGTTTTGGGTTCGGTTCCGCGGCCGTGTTTTGGGTTCGAACGCGTTTTGGCAAAACCTCACCGAATTTTTTTTGTCGGATTCGGGTGTGTTTTGGATTCGGGTGTTTTTTTCAAAAAACACTAAAAAACAGCTTAAATCATAGAATTTGGGGGTCATTTTGATCCCAAAGTATTATTAACCTCAAAAACCATAATTTACACTCATTTTCAGTCTATTCTGAATACCTCACACCTCACAATATTATTTTTAGTCCTAAAATTTGCACCGAGGTCGCTGTGTGAGTAAGATAAGCGACCCTAGTGGCCGACACAAACACCGGGCCCATCTAGGAGTGGCACTGCAGTGTCACGCAGGATGTCCCTTCCAAAAAACCCTCCCCAAACAGCACATGACACAAAGAAAAAAAGAGGCGCAATGAGGTAGCTGTGTGAGTAAGATTAGCGACCCTAGTGGCCGACACAAACACCGGGCCCATCTAGGAGTGGCACTGCAGTGTCACGCAGGATGGCCCTTCCAAAAAACCCTCCCCAAACAGCACATGACGCAAAGAAAAAAAGAGGCGCAATGAGGTAGCTGTGTGAGTAAGATTAGCGACCCTAGTGGCCGACACAAACACCGGGCCCATCTAGGAGTGGCACTGCAGTGTCACGCAGGATGTCCCTTCCAAAAAACCCTCCCCAAACAGCACATGACGCAAAGAAAAAAAGAGGCGCAATGAGGTAGCTGTGTGAGTAAGATTAGCGACCCTAGTGGCCGACACAAACACCGGGCCCATCTAGGAGTGGCACTGCAGTGTCACGCAGGATGTCCCTTCCAAAAAACCCTCCCCAATCAGCACATGATGCAAAGAAAAAGAAAAGAAAAAAGAGGTGCAAGATGGAATTGTCCTTGGGCCCTCCCACCCACCCTTATGTTGTATAAACAAAACAGGACATGCACACTTTAACCAACCCATCATTTCAGTGACAGGGTCTGCCACACGACTGTGACTGATATGACGGGTTGGTTTGGACCCCCCCCAAAAAAGAAGCAATTAATCTCTCCTTGCACAAACTGGCTCTACAGAGGCAAGATGTCCACCTCATCTTCACCCTCCGATATATCACCGTGTACATCCCCCTCCTCACAGATTATCAATTCGTCCCCACTGGAATCCACCATCTCAGCTCCCTGTGTACTTTGTGGAGGCAATTGCTGCTGGTCAATGTCTCCGCGGAGGAATTGATTATAATTCATTTTAATGAACATCATCTTCTCCACATTTTCTGGATGTAACCTCGTACGCCGATTGCTGACAAGGTGAGCGGCGGCACTAAACACTCTTTCGGAGTACACACTTGTGGGAGGGCAACTTAGGTAGAATAAAGCCAGTTTGTGCAAGGGCCTCCAAATTGCCTCTTTTTCCTGCCAGTATAAGTACGGACTGTGTGACGTGCCTTTTCCTCGCACCCCCAGTTGCGGGAGAATGTGAAGGAGGAGATGTTGACAGGTCGCGTTCCGCTTGACTTGACAATTTTGTCACCAGCAGGTCTTTCAACCCCAGCAGACCTGTGTCTGCCGGAAAGAGAGATCCAAGGTAGGCTTTAAATCTAGGATCGAGCACGGTGGCCAAAATGTAGTGCTCTGATTTCAACAGATTGACCACCCGTGAATCCTTGTTAAGCGAATTAAGGGCTGCATCCACAAGTCCCACATGCCTAGCGGAATCGCTCCCTTTTAGCTCCTTCTTCAATGCCTCCAGCTTCTTCTGCAAAAGCCTGATGAGGGGAATGACCTGACTCAGGCTGGCAGTGTCTGAACTGACTTCACGTGTGGCAAGTTCAAAGGGCATCAGAACCTTGCACAACGTTGAAATCATTCTCCACTGCACTTGAGACAGGTGCATTCCACCTCCTATATCGTGCTCAATTGTATAGGCTTGAATGGCCTTTTGCTGCTCCTCCAACCTCTGAAGCATATAGAGGGTTGAATTCCACCTCGTTACCACTTCTTGCTTCAGATGATGGCAGGGCAGGTTCAGTAGTTTTTGGTGGTGCTCCAGTCTTCTGTACGTGGTGCCTGTACGCCGAAAGTGTCCCGCAATTTTTCTGGCCACCGACAGCATCTCTTGCACGCCCCTGTCGTTTTTTAAAAAATTCTGCACCACCAAATTCAAGGTATGTGCAAAACATGGGACGTGCTGGAATTTGCCCATATTTAATGCACACACAATATTGCTGGCGTTGTCCGATGCCACAAATCCACAGGAGAGTCCAATTGGGGTAAGCCATTCCGCGATGATCTTCCTCAGTTGCCGTAAGAGGTTTTCAGCTGTGTGCGTATTCTGGAAAGCGGTGATACAAAGCGTAGCCTGCCTAGGAAAGAGTTGGCGTTTGCGAGATGCTGCTACTGGTGCCGCCGCTGCTGTTCTTGCGGCGGGAGTCCATACATCTACCCAGTGGGCTGTCACAGTCATATAGTCCTGACCCTGCCCTGCTCCACTTGTCCACATGTCCGTGGTTAAGTGGACATTGGGTACAACTGCATTTTTTAGGACACTGGTGAGTCTTTTTCTGACGTCCGTGTACATTCTCGGTATCGCCTGCCTAGAGAAGTGGAACCTAGATGGTATTTGGTAACGGGGGCACACTGCCTCAATAAATTGTCTAGTTCCCTGTGAACTAACGGCGGATACCGGACGCACGTCTAACACCAACATAGTTGTCAAGGACTCAGTTATCCGCTTTGCAGTAGGATGACTGCTGTGATATTTCATCTTCCTCGCAAAGGACTGTTGAACAGTCAATTGCTTACTGGAAGTAGTACAAGTGGGCTTACGACTTCCCCTCTGGGATGACCATCGACTCCCAGCGGCAACAACAGCAGCGCCAGCAGCAGTAGGCGTTACACGCAAGGATGCATCGGAGGAATCCCAGGCAGGAGAGGACTCGTCAGAATTGCCAGTGACATGGCCTGCAGGACTATTGGCATTCCTGGGGAAGGAGGAAATTGACACTGAGGGAGTTGGTGGGGTGGTTTGCGTGAGCTTGGTTACAAGAGGAAGGGATTTACTGGTCAGTGGACTGCTTCCGCTGTCACCCAAAGTTTTTGAACTTGTCACTGACTTATTATGAATGCGCTGCAGGTGACGTATAAGGGAGGATGTTCCGAGGTGGTTAACGTCCTTACCCCTACTTATTACAGCTTGACAAAGGGAACACACGGCTTGACACCTGTTGTCCGCATTTCTGGTGAAATACCTCCACACCGAAGAGCTGATTTTTTTGGTATTTTCACCTGGCATGTCAACGGCCATATTCCTCCCACGGACAACAGGTGTCTCCCCGGGTGCCTGACTTAAACAAACCACCTCACCATCAGAATCCTCCTGGTCAATTTCCTCCCCAGCGCCAGCAACACCCATATCCTCCTCATCCTGGTGTACTTCAACACTGACATCTTCAATCTGACTATCAGGAACTGGACTGCGGGTGCTCCTTCCAGCACTTGCAGGGGGCGTGCAAATGGTGGAAGGCGCATGCTCTTCACGTCCAGTGTTGGGAAGGTCAGGCATCGCAACCGACACAATTGGACTCTCCTTGTGGATTTGGGATTTCGAAGAATGCACAGTTCTTTGCTGTGCTGCTTTTGCCAGCTTGAGTCTTTTCATTTTTCTAGCGAGAGGCTGAGTGCTTCCATCCTCATGTGAAGCTGAACCACTAGCCATGAACATAGGCCAGGGCCTCAGCCGTTCCTTGCCACTCCGTGTGGTAAATGGCATATTGGCAAGTTTACGCTTCTCCTCCGACAATTTTATTTTAGGTTTTGGAGTCCTTTTTTTACTGATATTTGGTGTTTTGGATTTGACATGCTCTGTACTATGACATTGGGCATCGGCCTTGGCAGACGACGTTGCTGGCATTTCATCGTCTCGGCCATGACTAGTGGCAGCAGCTTCAGCACGAGGTGGAAGTGGATCTTGATCTTTCCCTAATTTTGGAACCTCAACATTTTTGTTCTCCATATTTTAATAGGCACAACTAAAAGGCACCTCAGGTAAACAATGGAGATGGATGGATTGGATACTAGTATACAATTATGGACGGGCTGCCGAGTGCCGACACAGAGGTAGCCACAGCCGTGAACTACCGCACTGTACTGTGTCTGCTGCTAATATATAGACTGGTTGATAAAGAGATAGTATACTCGCAACTAGTATGTATGTATAAAGAAAGAAAAAAAAAACACGGTTAGGTGGTATATACAATTATGGACGGGCTGCCGAGTGCCGACACAGAGGTAGCCACAGCCGTGAACTACCGCACTGTACTGTGTCTGCTGCTAATATATAGACTGGTTGATAAAGAGATAGTATACTCGTAACTAGTATGTATGTATAAAGAAAAAAAAAAAAACCACGGTTAGGTGGTATATACAATTATGGACGGGCTGCCGAGTGCCGACACAGAGGTAGCCACAGCCGTGAACTACCGCACTGTACTGTGTCTGCTGCTAATATATAGACTGGTTGATAAAGAGATAGTATACTCGTAACTAGTATGTATGTATAAAGAAAGAAAAAAAAACCACGGTTAGGTGGTATATACAATTATGGACGGGCTGCCGAGTGCCGACACAGAGGTAGCCACAGCCGTGAACTACCGCACTGTACTGTGTCTGCTGCTAATATATAGACTGGTTGATAAAGAGATAGTATACTCGCAACTAGTATGTATGTATAAAGAAAGAAAAAAAAACCACGGTTAGGTGGTATATACAATTATGGACGGGCTGCCGAGTGCCGACACAGAGGTAGCCACAGCCGTGAACTACCGCACTGTACTGTGTCTGCTGCTAATATATAGACTGGTTGATAAAGAGATAGTATACTCGTAACTAGTATGTATGTATAAAGAAAAAAAAAAAACCACGGTTAGGTGGTATATACAATTATGGACGGGCTGCCGAGTGCCGACACAGAGGTAGCCACAGCCGTGAACTACCGCACTGTACTGTGTCTGCTGCTAATATATAGACTGGTTGATAAAGAGATAGTATACTCGTAACTAGTATGTATGTATAAAGAAAGAAAAAAAAACCACGGTTAGGTGGTATATACAATTATGGACGGGCTGCCGAGTGCCGACACAGAGGTAGCCACAGCCGTGAACTACCGCACTGTACTGTGTCTGCTGCTAATATATAGACTGGTTGATAAAGAGATAGTATACTCGTAACTAGTATGTATGTATAAAGAAAGAAAAAAAAACCACGGTTAGGTGGTATATACAATTATGGACGGGCTGCCGAGTGCCGACACAGAGGTAGCCACAGCCGTGAACTACCGCACTGTACTGTGTCTGCTGCTAATATATAGACTGGTTGATAAAGAGATAGTATACTCGCAACTAGTATGTATGTATAAAGAAAGAAAAAAAAACCACGGTTATGTGGTATATACAATTATGGACGGGCTGCCGAGTGCCGACACAGAGGTAGCCACAGCCGTGAACTACCGCACTGTACTGTGTCTGCTGCTAATATATAGACTGGTTGATAAAGAGATAGTATACTCGTAACTAGTATGTATGTATAAAGAAAAAAAAAAAAACCACGGTTAGGTGGTATATACAATTATGGACGGGCTGCCGAGTGCCGACACAGAGGTAGCCACAGCCGTGAACTACCGCACTGTACTGTGTCTGCTGCTAATATATAGACTGGTTGATAAAGAGATAGTATACTCGTAACTAGTATGTATGTATAAAGAAAGAAAAAAAAACCACGGTTAGGTGGTATATACAATTATGGACGGGCTGCCGAGTGCCGACACAGAGGTAGCCACAGCCGTGAACTACCGCACTGTACTGTGTCTGCTGCTAATATATAGACTGGTTGATAAAGAGATAGTATACTCGTAACTAGTATGTATGTATAAAGAAAGAAAAAAAAACCACGGTTAGGTGGTATATACAATTATGGACGGGCTGCCGAGTGCCGACACAGAGGTAGCCACAGCCGTGAACTACCGCACTGTACTGTGTCTGCTGCTAATATAGACTGGTTGATAAAGAGATAGTATACTCGTAACTAGTATGTATGTATAAAGAAAGAAAAAAAAACCACGGTTAGGTGGTATATACAATTATGGACGGGCTGCCGAGTGCCGACACAGAGGTAGCCACAGCCGTGAACTACCGCACTGTACTGTGTCTGCTGCTAATATATAGACTGGTTGATAAAGAGATAGTATACTCGTAACTAGTATGTATGTATAAAGAAAGAAAAAAAAAACACGGTTAGGTGGTATATACAATTATGGACGGGCTGCCGAGTGCCGACACAGAGGTAGCCACAGCCGTGAACTACCGCACTGTACTGTGTCTGCTGCTAATATAGACTGGTTGATAAAGAGATAGTATACTCGTAACTAGTATGTATGTATAAAGAAAGAAAAAAAAACCACGGTTAGGTGGTATATACAATTATGGACGGGCTGCCGAGTGCCGACACAGAGGTAGCCACAGCCGTGAACTACCGCACTGTACTGTGTCTGCTGCTAATATATAGACTGGTTGATAAAGAGATAGTATACTCGTAACTAGTATGTATGTATAAAGAAAGAAAAAAAAACCACGGTTAGGTGGTATATACAATTATGGACGGGCTGCCGAGTGCCGACACAGAGGTAGCCACAGCCGTGAACTACCGCACTGTACTGTGTCTGCTGCTAATATAGACTGGTTGATAAAGAGATAGTATACTCGTAACTAGTATGTATGTATAAAGAAAGAAAAAAAAACCACGGTTAGGTGGTATATACAATTATGGACGGGCTGCCGAGTGCCGACACAGAGGTAGCCACAGCCGTGAACTACCGCACTGTACTGTGTCTGCTGCTAATATAGACTGGTTGATAAAGAGATAGTATACTACTAATATTATATATACTGGTGGTCAGGTCACTGGTCACTAGTCACACTGGCAGTGGCACTCCTGCAGCAAAAGTGTGCACTGTTTAATTTTAATATAATATTATGTACTCCTGGCTCCTGCTATAACCTATAACTGGCACTGCAGTAGTGCTCCCCAGTCTCCCCCACAATTATAAGCTGTGTGAGCTGAGCAGTCAGACAGATATATAATATATATAGTAGAGATGAGCGGGTTCGGTTTCTTTGAATCCGAACCCGCACGAACTTCACTTTTTTTTTCACGGGTCCGAGCGACTCGGATCTTCCCGCCTTGCTCGGTTAACCCGAGCGCGCCCGAACGTCATCATGACGCTGTCGGATTCTCGCGAGACTCGGATTCTATATAGGGAGCCGCGCGTCGCCGCCATTTTCACACGTGCATTGAGATTGATAGGGAGAGGACGTGGCTGGCGTCCTCTCCATTTAGATTAGATTTAGAAGAGAGAGAGAGAGAGAGAGATTGCTGTGATACTGTAGATTAGAAGAGAGTGCAGAGTGCAGACAGAGTTTAGTGACTGACGACCACAGTGACCAGTGACCACCAGAGACAGTGCAGTTGTTTGTTTTATTTAATATATCCGTTCTCTGCCTGAAAAAAACGATACACAGTCACACAGTGACTCAGTCTGTGTGCACTGCTCAGCCCAGTGTGCTGCACATCAATGTATTGTATATAAAGCTTATAATTGTGGGGGAGACTGGGGAGCACTGCAGGTTGTTATAGCAGGAGCCAGGAGTACATGATAAATAATATTATATTAAAATTAAACAGTGCACACTTTTGCTGCAGGAGTGCCACTGCCAGTGTGACTAGTGGTGACCATTGCCTGACCACCAGTATATTAGTAGTATTGTATACTATCTCTTTATCAACCAGTCTATATTAGCAGCAGACACAGTACAGTGCGGTAGTTCACGGCTGTGGCTACCTCTGTGTCGGCACTCGGCAGGCAGTCCGTCCATCCATAATTGTATTATATACCACCTAACCGTGGTTTTTTTTTTCTTTCTTTATACCGTCGTCATAGTCATACTAGTTGTTACGAGTATACTACTATCTCTTTATCAACCAGTGTACAGTGCGGTAGTTCACGGCTGTGGCTACCTCTGTGTCGGAACTCGGCAGGCAGTCCGTCCATCCATAATTGTATTATAATATATACCACCTAACCGTGGTTTTTTTTTCGTTCTTTATACCGTCGTCATACTAGTTGTTACGAGTATACTACTATCTCTTTATCAACCAGTGTACAGTGCGGTAGTTCACGGCTGTGGCTACCTCTGTGTCGGAACTCGGCAGGCAGTCCGTCCATCCATAATTGTATTATAATATATACCACCTAACCGTGGTTTTTTTTTCCGTTCTTTATACCGTCGTCATACTAGTTGTTACGAGTATACTACTATCTCTTTATCAACCAGTGTACAGTGCGGTAGTTCACGGCTGTGGCTACCTCTGTGTCGGCACTCGGCAGGCAGTCCGTCCAACCATAATTGTATTATATACCACCTAACCGTGGTTTTTTTTTCATTCTTTATACCGTCGTCATACTAGTTGTTACGAGTATACTACTATCTCTTTATCAACCAGTGTACAGTGCGGTAGTTCACGGCTGTGGCTACCTCTGTGTCGGCACTCGGCAGGCAGTCCGTCCAACCATAATTGTATTATATACCACCTAACCGTGGTTTTTTTTTCATTCTTTATACCGTCGTCATACTAGTTGTTACGAGTATACTACTATCTCTTTATCAACCAGTGTACAGTGCGGTAGTTCACGGCTGTGGCTACCTCTGTGTCGGCACTCGGCAGCCCGTCCATAATTGTATATACCAGTGACCTAACCGTGGTTTTTTTTTTCTTTCTTTATACATACATACTAGTTACGAGTATACTATCTCTTTATCAACCAGTCTATATATTAGCAGCAGACACAGTACAGTGCGGTAGTTCACGGCTGTGGCTACCTCTGTGTCGGCACTCGGCAGCCCGTCCATAATTGTATATACCACCTAACCGTGGTTTTTTTTTCTTTCTTTATACATACATACTAGTTACGAGTATACTATCTCTTTATCAACCAGTCTATATATTAGCAGCAGACACAGTACAGTGCGGTAGTTCACGGCTGTGGCTACCTCTGTGTCGGCACTCCGCAGCCCGTCCATAATTGTATATACCAGTGACCTAACCGTGGTTTTTTTTTCTTTCTTTATACATACATACTAGTTACGAGTATACTATCTCTTTATCAACCAGTCTATATATTAGCAGCAGACACAGTACAGTGCGGTAGTTCACGGCTGTGGCTACCTCTGTGTCGGCACTCGGCAGCCCGTCCATAATTGTATATACCAGTGACCTAACCTTGGTTTTTTTTTCTTTCTTTATACATACATACTAGTTACGAGTATACTATCTCTTTATCAACCAGTCTATATATTAGCAGCAGACACAGTACAGTGCGGTAGTTCACGGCTGTGGCTACCTCTGTGTCGGCACTCGGCAGCCCGTCCATAATTGTATATACCAGTGACCTAACCGTGGTTTTTTTTTCTTTCTTTATACATACATACTAGTTACGAGTATACTATCTCTTTATCAACCAGTCTATATATTAGCAGCAGACACAGTACAGTGCGGTAGTTCACGGCTGTGGCTACCTCTGTGTCGGCACTCGGCAGCCCGTCCATAATTGTATATACCAGTGACCTAACCGTGGTTTTTTTTTCTTTCTTTATACATACATACTAGTTACGAGTATACTATCTCTTTATCAACCAGTCTATATATTAGCAGCAGACACAGTACAGTGCGGTAGTTCACGGCTGTGGCTACCTCTGTGTCGGCACTCGGCAGCCCGTCCATAATTGTATATACCAGTGACCTAACCGTGGTTTTTTTTTCTTTCTTTATACATACATACTAGTTACGAGTATACTATCTCTTTATCAACCAGTCTATATATTAGCAGCAGACACAGTACAGTGCGGTAGTTCACGGCTGTGGCTACCTCTGTGTCGGCACTCGGCAGCCCGTCCATAATTGTATATACCAGTGACCTAACCGTGGTTTTTTTTTCTTTCTTTATACATACATACTAGTTACGAGTATACTATCTCTTTATCAACCAGTCTATATATTAGCAGCAGACACAGTACAGTGCGGTAGTTCACGGCTGTGGCTACCTCTGTGTCGGCACTCGGCAGCCCGTCCATAATTGTATATACCAGTGACCTAACCGTGGTTTTTTTTTCTTTCTTTATACATACATACTAGTTACGAGTATACTATCTCTTTATCAACCAGTCTATATATTAGCAGCAGACACAGTACAGTGCGGTAGTTCACGGCTGTGGCTACCTCTGTGTCGGCACTCGGCAGCCCGTCCATAATTGTATATACCAGTGACCTAACCGTGGTTTTTTTTTCTTTCTTTATACATACATACTAGTTACGAGTATACTATCTCTTTATCAACCAGTCTATATATTAGCAGCAGACACAGTACAGTGCGGTAGTTCACGGCTGTGGCTACCTCTGTGTCGGCACTCGGCAGCCCGTCCATAATTGTATATACCACCTAACCGTGGTTTTTTTTTCTTTCTTTATACATACATACTAGTTACGAGTATACTATCTCTTTATCAACCAGTCTATATATTAGCAGCAGACACAGTACAGTGCGGTAGTTCACGGCTGTGGCTACCTCTGTGTCGGCACTCGGCAGCCCGTCCATAATTGTATATACCAGTGACCTAACCGTGGTTTTTTTTTCTTTCTTTATACATACATACTAGTTACGAGTATACTATCTCTTTATCAACCAGTCTATATATTAGCAGCAGACACAGTACAGTGCGGTAGTTCACGGCTGTGGCTACCTCTGTGTCGGCACTCGGCAGCCCGTCCATAATTGTATACTAGTATCCAATCCATCCATCTGCATTGTTTACCTGAGGTGCCTTTTAGTTGTGCCTATTAAAATATGGAGAACAAAAATGTTGAGGTTCCAAAATTAGGGAAAGATCAAGATCCACTTCCACCTCGTGCTGAAGCTGCTGCCACTAGTCATGGCCGAGACGATGAAATGCCAGCAACGTCGTCTGCCAAGGCCGATGCCCAATGGCATAGTACAGAGCATGTCAAAACCAAAACACCAAATATCAGTAAAAAAAGGACTCCAAAACCTAAAATAAAATTGTCGGAGGAGAAGCGTAAACTTGCCAATATGCCATTTACCACACGGAGTGGCAAGGAACGGCTGAGGCCCTGGCCTATGTTCATGGCTAGTGGTTCAGCTTCACATGAGGATGGAAGCACTCAGCCTCTCGCTAGAAAACTGAAAAGACTCAAGCTGGCAAAAGCACCGCAAAGAACTGTGCGTTCTTTGAAATCCCAAATCCACAAGGAGAGTCCAATTGTGTCGGTTGCGATGCCTGACCTTCCCAACACTGGACGTGAAGAGCATGCGCCTTCCACCATTTGCACGCCCCCTGCAAGTGCTGGAAGGAGCACCCGCAGTCCAGTTCCTGATAGTCAGATTGAAGATGTCAGTGTTGAAGTACACCAGGATGAGGAGGATATGGGTGTTGCTGGCGCTGGGGAGGAAATTGACCAGGAGGATTCTGATGGTGAGGTGGTTTGTTTAAGTCAGGCACCCGGGGAGACACCTGTTGTCCGTGGGAGGAATATGGCCGTTGACATGCCAGGTGAAAATACCAAAAAAATCAGCTCTTCGGTGTGGAGGTATTTCACCAGAAATGCGGACAACAGGTGTCAAGCCGTGTGTTCCCTTTGTCAAGCTGTAATAAGTAGGGGTAAGGACGTTAACCACCTCGGAACATCCTCCCTTATACGTCACCTGCAGCGCATTCATAATAAGTCAGTGACAAGTTCAAAAACTTTGGGTGACAGCGGAAGCAGTCCACTGACCAGTAAATCCCTTCCTCTTGTAACCAAGCTCACGCAAACCACCCCACCAACTCCCTCAGTGTCAATTTCCTCCTTCCCCAGGAATGCCAATAGTCCTGCAGGCCATGTCACTGGCAAGTCTGACGAGTCCTCTCCTGCCTGGGATTCCTCCGATGCATCCTTGCGTGTAACGCCTACTGCTGCTGGCGCTGCTGTTGTTGCCGCTGGGAGTCGATGGTCATCCCAGAGGGGAAGTCGTAAGCCCACTTGTACTACTTCCAGTAAGCAATTGAGTGTTCAACAGTCCTTTGCGAGGAAGATGAAATATCACAGCAGTCATCCTACTGCAAAGCGGATAACTGAGTCCTTGACAACTATGTTGGTGTTAGACGTGCGTCCGGTATCCGCCGTTAGTTCACAGGGAACTAGACAATTTATTGAGGCAGTGTGCCCCCGTTACCAAATACCATCTAGGTTCCACTTCTCTAGGCAGGCGATACCGAGAATGTACATGGACGTCAGAAAAAGACTCACCAGTCTCCTAAAAAATGCAGTTGTACCCAATGTCCACTTAACCACGGACATGTGGACAAGTGGAGCAGGGCAGGGTCAGGACTATATGACTGTGACAGCCCACTGGGTAGATGTATGGACTCCCGCCGCAAGAACAGCAGCGGCGGCACCAGTAGCAGCATCTCGCAAACGCCAACTCTTTCCTAGGCAGGCTACGCTTTGTATCACCGCTTTCCAGAATACGCACACAGCTGAAAACCTCTTACGGCAACTGAGGAAGTTCATCGCGGAATGGCTTACCCCAATTGGACTCTCCTGTGGATTTGTGGCATCGGACAACGCCAGCAATATTGTGTGTGCATTAAATATGGGCAAATTCCAGCACGTCCCATGTTTTGCACATACCTTGAATTTGGTGGTGCAGAATTTTTTTAAAAACGACAGGGGCGTGCAAGAGATGCTGTCGGTGGCCAGAAAAATTGCGGGACACTTTCGGCGTACAGGCACCACGTACAGAAGACTGGAGCACCACCAAAAACTACTGAACCTGCCCTGCCATCATCTGAAGCAAGAAGTGGTAACGAGGTGGAATTCAACCCTCTATATGCTTCAGAGGTTGGAGGAGCAGCAAAAGGCCATTCAAGCCTATACAATTGAGCACGATATAGGAGATGGAATGCACCTGTCTCAAGTGCAGTGGAGAATGATTTCAACGTTGTGCAAGGTTCTGATGCCCTTTGAACTTGCCACACGTGAAGTCAGTTCAGACACTGCCAGCCTGAGTCAGGTCATTCCCCTCATCAGGCTTTTGCAGAAGAAGCTGGAGGCATTGAAGAAGGAGCTAAAAGGGAGCGATTCCGCTAGGCATGTGGGACTTGTGGATGCAGCCCTTAATTCGCTTAACAAGGATTCACGGGTGGTCAATCTGTTGAAATCAGAGCACTACATTTTGGCCACCGTGCTCGATCCTAGATTTAAAGCCTACCTTGGATCTCTCTTTCCGGCAGACACAGGTCTGCTGGGGTTGAAAGACCTGCTGGTGACAAAATTGTCAAGTCAAGCGGAACGCGACCTGTCAACATCTCCTCCTTCACATTCTCCCGCAACTGGGGGTGCGAGGAAAAGGCTCAGAATTCCGAGCCCACCCGCTGGCGGTGATGCAGGGCAGTCTGGAGCGACTGCTGATGCTGACATCTGGTCCGGACTGAAGGACCTGACAACGATTACGGACATGTCGTCTACTGTCACTGCATATGATTCTCTCAACATTGATAGAATGGTGGAGGATTATATGAGTGACCGCATCCAAGTAGGCACGTCACACAGTCCGTACTTATACTGGCAGGAAAAAGAGGCAATTTGGAGGCCCTTGCACAAACTGGCTTTATTCTACCTAAGTTGCCCTCCCACAAGTGTGTACTCCGAAAGAGTGTTTAGTGCCGCCGCTCACCTTGTCAGCAATCGGCGTACGAGGTTACATCCAGAAAATGTGGAGAAGATGATGTTCATTAAAATGAATTATAATCAATTCCTCCGCGGAGACATTGACCAGCAGCAATTGCCTCCACAAAGTACACAGGGAGCTGAGATGGTGGATTCCAGTGGGGACGAATTGATAATCTGTGAGGAGGGGGATGTACACGGTGATATATCGGAGGGTGAAGATGAGGTGGACATCTTGCCTCTGTAGAGCCAGTTTGTGCAAGGAGAGATTAATTGCTTCTTTTTTGGGGGGGGTCCAAACCAACCCGTCATATCAGTCACAGTCGTGTGGCAGACCCTGTCACTGAAATGATGGGTTGGTTAAAGTGTGCATGTCCTGTTTTGTTTATACAACATAAGGGTGGGTGGGAGGGCCCAAGGATAATTCCATCTTGCACCTCTTTTTTCTTTTCTTTTTCTTTGCATCATGTGCTGATTGGGGAGGGTTTTTTGGAAGGGACATCCTGCGTGACACTGCAGTGCCACTCCTAAATGGGCCCGGTGTTTGTGTCGGCCACTAGGGTCGCTAATCTTACTCACACAGTCAGCTACCTCATTGCGCCTCTTTTTTTCTTTGCGTCATGTGCTGTTTGGGGAGGGTTTTTTGGAAGGGACATCCTGCGTGACACTGCAGTGCCACTCCTAGATGGGCCCGGTGTTTGTGTCGGCCACTAGGGTCGCTAATCTTACTCACACAGCTACCTCATTGCGCCTCTTTTTTTCTTTGCATCATGTGCTGTTTGGGGAGGGTTTTTTGGAAGGGACATCCTGCGTGACACTGCAGTGCCACTCCTAGATGGGCCCGGTGTTTGTGTCGGCCACTAGGGTCGCTAATCTTACTCACACAGCTACCTCATTGCGCCTCTTTTTTTCTTTGCGTCATGTGCTGTTTGGGGAGGGTTTTTTGGAAGGGACATCCTGCGTGACACTGCAGTGCCACTCCTAGATGGGCCCGGTGTTTGTGTCGGCCACTAGGGTCGCTAATCTTACTCACACAGTCAGCTACCTCATTGCGCCTCTTTTTTTCTTTGCGTCATGTGCTGTTTGGGGAGGGTTTTTTGGAAGGGCCATCCTGCGTGACACTGCAGTGCCACTCCTAGATGGGCCCGGTGTTTGTGTCGGCCACTAGGGTCGCTAATCTTACTCACACAGTCAGCTACCTCATTGCGCCTCTTTTTTTCTTTGCGTCATGTGCTGTTTGGGGAGGGTTTTTTGGAAGGGCCATCCTGCGTGACACTGCAGTGCCACTCCTAGATGGGCCCGGTGTTTGTGTCGGCCACTAGGGTCGCTAATCTTACTCACACAGCTACCTCATTGCGCCTCTTTTTTTCTTTGCGTCATGTGCTGTTTGGGGAGGGTTTTTTGGAAGGGACATCCTGCGTGACACTGCAGTGCCACTCCTAGATGGGCCCGGTGTTTGTGTCGGCCACTAGGGTCGCTTATCTTACTCACACAGCGACCTCGGTGCAAATTTTAGGACTAAAAATAATATTGTGAGGTGTGAGGTATTCAGAATAGACTGAAAATGAGTGTAAATTATGGTTTTTGAGGTTAATAATACTTTGGGATCAAAATGACCCCCAAATTCTATGATTTAAGCTGTTTTTTAGTGTTTTTGGAAAAAAACACCCGAATCCAAAACACACCCGAATCCGACAAAAATAATTCGGTGAGGTTTTGCCAAAACGCGTTCGAACCCAAAACACGGCCGCGGAACCGAACCCAAAACCAAAACACAAAACCCGAAAAATTTCAGGCGCTCATCTCTAATATATAGATGATGCAGCACACTGGCCTGAGCCTGAGCAGTGCACACAGATATGGTATGTGACTGACTGAGTCACTGTGTGTATCGCTTTTTTCAGGCAGAGAACGGATATATTAAATAAACTGCACTGTGTGTCTGGTGGTCACTCACTATATAATATATTATGTACTCCTGGCTCCTGCTATAACCTATAACTGGCACTGCAGTAGTGCTCCCCAGTCTCCCCCACAATTATAAGCTGTGTGAGCTGAGCAGTCAGACAGATATATAATATATATAGATGATGCAGCACACTGGCCTGAGCCTGAGCAGTGCACACAGATATGGTATGTGACTGACTGAGTCACTGTGTGTATCGCTTTTTTCAGGCAGAGAACGGATATATTAAATAAACTGCACTGTGTGTCTGGTGGTCACTCACTATATAATATATTATGTACTCCTGGCTCCTGCTATAACCTATAACTGGCACTGCAGTAGTGCTCCCCAGTCTCCCCCACAATTATAAGCTGTGTGAGCTGAGCAGTCAGACAGATATATATAATATTATATATAGATAATAGATGATGCAGCACACTGGCCTGAGCCTGAGCAGTGCACACAGATATGGTATGTGACTGAGTCACTGTGTGCTGTGTATCGCTTTTTTCAGGCAGAGAACGGATTATAAAGTAAACTGCACTGTCCTCACTAGTAAACTCTCTCCACTCAGTCTCTACACTTCTACAGTAACAGTACTCCTCCTAGTCAGCTCCAGTAAATCTCTCTCAGTCTGTTATAATCTAAATGGAGAGGACGCCAGCCACGTCCTCTCCCTATCAATCTCAATGCACGTGTGAAAATGGCGGCGACGCGCGGCTCCTTATATAGAATCCGAGTCTCGCGATAGAATCCGAGCATCGCGAGAATCCGACAGCGTCATGATGACATTCGGGCGCGCTCGGGTTAACCGAGCAAGGCGGGAAGATCCGAGTCGCTCGGACCCGTGAAAAAAAACATGAAGTTCTGGCGGGTTCGGATTCAGAGAAACCGAACCCGCTCATCTCTAATTAATATATGTTTGGACTGCCGTCCAAAATGTTTGTACTACTGGGCATGCCCAGAGACAATGAATAATATCGGCTTCGGGGGAATTACATTTAAAACATAAGGAGTTATCAGATTCTCCAGTGAGAAACCGAAGTCTGGGGGTGTAGTAAGCTCTATGTAATATTTTAAAGTGCATCTCTGCATAGGAAGATGATACTAGTTGTTTATTTAGTACACCACACCACCGAATCACTTTCAGAAGATCAGTGTCCGGGAATTTGTCAGTCCATTTGGCCATCCCTGTTGTGAGCTTAGATAGATCCAACCTCCGCCTAGTGTGAGAAAAAATTAAAGAAGTATTATATGGGGCTCCTGGGGACTGCCATACCAGGCCATCTAGGGGAAAGGTGAAATCAGGGGAGCGCAGTCGTGATAATTTGCTAGTGACAAAGCTACGAATTTGGAAATAGACAAAAATAAGATTTTAAACCTACCGGTAAATCTTTTTCTCGTAGTCCGTAGAGGATGCTGGGGACTCCGTAAGGACCATGGGGATAGACGGGCTCCGCACGAGACATGGGCACTAAGAAAGAACTTTAGGTATGGGTGTGCACTGGCTCCTCCCTCTATGCCCCTCCTCCAGACCTCAGTTAGAGAAACTGTGCCCAGAGGAGACGGATAGAACGAGGAAAGGATTTTTGTTAATCCAAGGGCAAGATTCATACCAGCCCACACCATTCACACCGTATAACTTGTGATACACGAACCAGTTAACAGTATGAAACAACATAGCATCAGTCCGAGACCGATGAAACTATAACATAACCCTTATGTAAGCAAAACTATATACAAGTCTTGCAGAAGTAGTCCGCACTTGGGACGGGCGCCAAGCATCCTCTACGGACTACGAGAAAAAGATTTACCGCTAGGTTTAAAATCTTATTTTCTCTAACGTCCTAGTGGATGCTGGGGACTCCGTAAGGACCATGGGGATTATACCAAAGCTCCCAAACGGGCGGGAGAGTGCGGATGACTCTGCAGCACCGATTGAGCAAACAGGAGGTCCTCCTCAGTGGGGGTACCAAACTTATAGAACCTTGCAAAGGTGTTTGAACCCGACCAAGTAGCAGCTCGGCACAGTTGTAATGCCGAGACCCCTCGGGCAGCCGCCCAAGAAGAGCCCACGTTCCTAGTGGAATGGGCCTTAACCGATTTTGGTGACTGCAATCCCGCCGTAGAATGAGCCTGCTGAATCGTGTTACAGATCCAGCGTGCAATAGTCTGTTTTGAAGCAGGAGCGCCAACCTTGTTGGCTGCATACAGGACAAACAGTGCTTCTGTTCTGGCCACGTAAATTTTCAAAGCCCTGACCACATCCAGGGACTCGGAATCCTCCAATTCTCGCGAGCCCCAGGCACCACAATAGGTTGGCTCGTATGAAAAGATGACACCACCTTAGGCAAGAATTGAGGACGGGTCCGCAATTCCGCTCTATCCATATGGAAAACCAGATAGGGCCTTTTATGAGACAAAGCCGCCAATTTCGACACTCGCCTAGCCGAAGCCAAGGCTAACAACATGACCACCTTCCATTTTAAGTGGTTCAAACCAGTGTGACTTAAGGAAACTCAACACCACGTTAAGGTCCTACGGCGCCACCGGAGGTACAACAGGAGGCTAAATATGCAGCACTCCCTTCACAAAAGTCTGTACTTCTGGGAGAGAAGCTAATTCTTTCTGAAAGAAAATGGATAGGGCCGAAATCTGAACCTTAATGGAGCCTAATTTTAGGCCCAAATTTACTCCAGTTTGTAGGAAGTGAAGGAAACGGCCCAGATGGAATTCTTCCGTAGGAGCATTCCTGGCCTCACACCAAGAAACATACTTCCGCCATATACGGTGATAATGTTTAGCTGTCACGTCCTTCCTAGCCTTTATCAGAGTAGGAATGACCTCATCCGGAATGCCCTTTTCCGCTAGGATCCGGCGTTCAACCGCCATGCCGTCAAACGCAGCCGAGGTAAGCCTTGGAACCAACAGGGCCCCTGTTGCAACAGGTCCTGTCTTAGAGGAAGAGGCCACGGATCTTCTATGAGCATTTCCTGCAGACCCGGATACCAGGCCCTTCGCAGCCAATCTGGAACAATGAGAATTGTCTGTACTCCTCTCATTCTTATTATTCTCAACACCTTGGGGATGAGAGGAAGAGGAGGAAACACATAGACCGACTGGAACACCCACGGTGTCACTAGGGCGTCCACTGCCACCGCCTGAGGGTCTCTTGACCTGGCGCAATACCTCTGTAGTTTTTTTGTTTAGGCGGGACGCCATCATGTCTATCTGGGGCAGGCCCCACTGACTTGCAATCTGTGCGAAAACTTCCTGAAAAAAAAAAAAAAGTCCCCACTCTCCTGGATGTAGATCTTGACTGCTGAGGAAGTCTGCTTCCCAGTTGTCCACTCCCGGAATGAACACTGCTGATAGAGCGCTTACATGATTTTATGCCCAGCGAAGAATCCTGGTGGCTTCCGCCATTGCCACTCTGCTCCTTGTGCCGCCTTGGCGGTTTACATGAGCCACTGCGGTGATGTTGTCTGACTGGATCAGAACCGGTAGGTCACGAAGCTAAGTCTCCGCTTCACGAAGGGCGTTGTATATGGCCCTCAGTTTCAGGACATTGATGTGGAGACAAGTCTCTTGACTTGACCAAATACCTTGGAAGTTTCTTCTCTGTGTGACTGTTTCCCAACCTCGGAGGCTCGCGTCCGTGGTCACCAGAACCCAGTCCTGGATGCTGAATCTGCGACCCTCCAGAAGGTGAGCACTCTGCAGCCACCACAGGAGAGACACCCTGGCCCTGGGGGACAGGGTGATCAACTGATGAATTTGTAGATGTGACCTGGACCACTTGTCCAGTAGGTCCCATTGGAAGGTCCTCGCATGGAACCTGCCAAAAGGAATGGCCTTGTAAGATGCCACCATCTTTCCCAGGACTCGAGTGCAGTGATGCACCGACACCTGTTTTGGCGTCAATAGGTCCCTGACCAGAGTCATGAGTTCCTGGGCCTTTTCTATCGGAAGATAAACCCTATTCTGGTCCGTATCCAGAATTATGCCTAAGAAGGTCAAACGATTCGCAGGAACCAACTGTGACTTCGGGATACTGAGAATCCAGCCGTGTTGCTGTAACATCTTCAGTTAAAGTGACACGCTGTTCAACAACTGCTCTCGTGATCTCGCTTTTATGAGGAGATTGTCCAAGTACAGGATAGTTCTGAACTTGGGAATGACAATGCTGTACCGCAAACCTCAGGTACGCCTGATGAGGTGGATATATGGGAACATGAAGGTATGCATGCTTTATGTCCAGGGATACCATAAAATCCCCCCCTTCTAAGCTGGCGATGACCGCTCTGAGTGATTGCATCTTGAACTTGAACCTTTTCAAGTATAGGTTCAAGGATTTTAAATGTAAAATGGGTCTGACCGAACCGTCCGATGTCGGGACTACAAACAGGGTTGATTAATACCCCTTCCCTTGTTGAAATAGGGGAACTTTGACACCACCTGTTGAAGATACAATTTGTGAATTGCATTTAACACTATCTCCCTTTCTGGGGGAGAAGCTTTTAGGGCCGATTTGAAAAACCGGCGAGGAGACACCTCTTCGAATTCCAGCTTGTAACCCTGGGAAATAATTTCTATTGCCCAGGGATCCACCTGTGAGTGAACCCAGATGTGGTTGACAAATCGAAGACGTGCCCCCCCTGGGGCAGACTCCCTCAGCGGAGCTCCCGCGTCATGCTGTGGATTTTGTAGAGGCCGGGGAGGACTTCTGCTCCTGGGAACTAGCTGTGGTTGGCAGCTTGTTTCCCCTGCCCTTACCTCTGGCAAGAAAATACGAAGCTGGTACTCTGTTGTTTCTATTTAACCGAAAGGACTGCATTAGATAATGTGGCGCTTTCTTAGGCTGTGAGGGAATATATGGCAAAAAAATTTATTCAGTTGCAGTAGTTCTGGAGACCAGGTCTGAGAGACCTTCCCCAAACAATTCCTCACCCTTGTAAGGTAAAACCTCCATATGCCTTTTTGAGTCGGCATCACCTGTCCATTGCCGGGTCCATAGGACTCGTCTAGCAGAAATCGACATAGCGTTGATTCTAGAACCCAGTAGGCCAATGTCACTTTGGGCATCTCTCATATATAAGACAGCATCTGTAATATGACCCAGGGTCAATAAAATGGTATCCTTATCCAGGGTATCAATTTCCGTAGATAAGGTACCTATCCACGCTGCTACAGCGCTACAAAACCAAGCAGACACTATCGCCGGTCTGAGTAAGGTACTAGAATGTGTGTAAATTGACTTCAAGGTAGCCTGCTGTTTGCGATCAGCAGGATCCCTGAGGGTAGCCATATCTTGGGATGGCAGCGCTACCTTTTTGGATAAGCGTGTCCACGCTTTTTCCCCCCTTGGGGAAGATTCTCACCCTGTCCTGTCCTTAGTCGGGAAAGGATACGCCCTAAGAATCCTTTTGGGAATCTGCAGTTTCTTGTCTGGAGATTCCCAAGCCTTTTCAATAACTCGTTCATGAGATGGGAGAAAGGTTACCTCAGGTTTCTTTGCCCTATACATGTGTACCCTCGTGTCAGGGACAGGGGGTTTGATATGCAAATCATCTTTTATTACAATAATCATATATTGAATACTATTTGCCAATTCTGGCTGTAACTTTGCATCATCGTAGTCGACACTGGAGTCAGAATCCGTGTCGGTATCAGTGTCTACTATTTAGGATAGTGGGCGCTTTTGAGACCCCGAAGGTCCCTGTGACATAGGGGAAAGGCAGGGTTTGACTTCCTGTACATTCCCTAGACTCAGTGCAATAAATTCACATTAGCACTTAAACATTCCACATATCCAACCAGTCAGGTGTCGGTGTTACCGACGGAGACACCACAGTCATTTACTCCACCTCCTCCCTATGAGAGCCTTCTACCTCAGACATGCCGACACACGCGTACCGACACACCACACACTCAGGGAATCCTCTTATCTGAAGACAGTTCCCCCACAAGGCCCTTTGGAGAGACAGAGAGAGAGTATGCCAGCACACACCCAGCGCTAATGACCCAGGAAAAAACACACAATATGTTTACCCAGATAGCGCTGTAATCTTTATTTTGCGCCAAATTATGTGCCCCCCCCTTCTTTAAAACCCTCTTTCACTGTGGATAAGCAGGGGAGAGTCCGGGGAGCTTCCTCTCAGCGCTGTGCTGTGGAGAAAATGTCGCTGGTGAGTGCTGAGGAAGAAGCCCCGCCCCCTCAGCGGCGAGCTTCGGTCCCGCTCAAATAATGAAAAAACTGGCGGGGGCTCTTTTATATACAGTGCCTAGCTGTATATAAGTACTTTTGCCAGAAAATTGAGGTACATATTGCTGCCCAGGGCGCCCCCCCTGCACCCTTACAGTGACTGCCATTTGTGTGTGCTGTGTGGGAGCAATGGCGCACAGCGTTACAGCTGTGCGTTACCTCAGTGAAGATCTGAAGTCTTCTGCCGCCTCTGAAGTCTTCTTTCTTCTCATACTCACCCGGCTTTTATCTTCCGGCTCTGCGAGGAGGACGGCGGCGCGGCTCTGGGACGGACGGCGAGGGTGAGACCTGTGTACTGATCCCTCTGGAGCTAATGGTGTCCAGTAGCCTAAGAAACAGAGCCTAACATTAAAGTAGGTCTGTTTCTCTCCCCTCAGTCCCTCGATGCAGGGAGTCTGTTGCCAGCAGGCTACCTGAAAATAAAAAACCTAACAAATATACTTTCTTTTCAGGAAACTCAGGAGAGCTCCCTGTAATGCACCCAGTCTCCTCTGGGCACAGTAGTAAACTGAGGTCTGGAGGAGGGGCATAGAGGGAGGAGTCAGTGCACACCCATACCTAAAGTTCTTTCTTAGTGCCCATGTCTCCTGCGGAGCCCGTCTATCCCCATGGTCCTTACGGAGTCCCCAGCATCCTCTAGGACGTAAGAGAAAAGGGGAAAATGAAGAGTGGGGAATTTTAGTTGAGATAAAGTCAATATCACAGAGCATTCTACATTCAAAAATTGATATAAGAAGGAAAGGCCCTGGAGATGCCAGCCACGAACAATCCCATTATCCTCTCCACCCTGAAATTGTGGATTACACAACAAAGGCTGAAATAAAGAATCCGTTAGGGAGAGGCCTAAGTGTTTCCTAAATTTACTCCAAGCTGTACATGGAGCATATAACAATGGATTATGGAGTCTGTCATGTTGAGGAGGGATGTCAGCAAAATGCAACAAATGTACCAAAGTGCGTTAAGTTGAGAAAGCCTGTTCCAAAGCTCTATTAACAAAATTGTCACTATCCCCTATCCAATCCAGAGCATATCTATAATTGGAGGCTAGGGAGTAGTCTTCAGGACAGGGGAGGTTAACACCACCAAGTGACGGGGGTTGTTTTAATTTAAAAAGTGCAATTTGCCCAAATAAATTTATTTGTTTGCCCAAATAAATTTAGTAAGGGCTTTATTAATAGTATGGACATCGCGTTTGGACAATATAAATGGGAGCATCTGGATTGGATAAAGTAGTCGAGGGAAGGAGACCATCTTATATAAATGGCCATTTCAAAAAGTAATTCGTCATTTGAGTGATGTGGTAAGAAAAGTTCACTATATATAGGTCAGTGAGGAGCGGTGGGATATGGAGGCCTAAATATTTTAAATATCGGTAGGCCCATCTGAAGGGAAATGAGTCGCCCCAATCCCGTGCCGCCTCCTCTCCCAATGCCAGCGCCTCTGTCTTATCAAAATTAATAAGAAATCCTGAAATTAAATTAAAATCATGCAGCATAGTTAGTAACGATAGATAACAGGTCATCAGCAAAAGCAGATACCTTGACTTCATTGTTACCTACCATAATACCTTGCCAAGTAGGATCTAGTATAAAATTACGTATCAAGGGGTCTAGGGCCAGATTGAATAGCAGGGGGGAGAGAGGGCATCCCTGACGGGTCCCTCTACCTAACGTAAAAGCAGACGAGTTTAAACCATTTATAGTCAAATGTGCCTGAGGCAGTCTATATAACATTGTAAATAGACGGATGAATTCCTCACCAAATTGCTGGACGTGAAAAAGACGAAGTAAATGAGAGCAGGAGATGCGGTCAAACGCCTTATCGGCGTCACAACTTACAATAAGAGCGTTTGGGCAGGCAGATTTTTGTGCACTATACATTGCTGCAATCAGCGTACGAATATTATGGACTGAGGTTCTACCTTTGACAAACCCTGTTTGAGCAGGATGCAGGACCCTATTCAGAATAGGTTGAAGTCTTGTTGCAATTAGTTTTGTAAAAAGCTTCAGGTCCTGATTCAATAATGAAATAGGTCTATAAGATTGAGTATATCGGGGATCTTTTCCCGGTTTCGTAAACTGCACAATTCTGGCTTCACTAAATCCCATGGGGGGGGCGGTTTACCCTCCAACAGTGCATTAAAAAGAGATAATAAATGGGGTAATATATGGGGGGCCAGAATTCGATAATACTCCGCCCCAAATCCGTCCGTGCCAGGAGACTTGCAATTGTGCCGTGATTTGATCAAAGAAAGTAATTCCGGTTCCGTGACCGGTTCTGCTAAGGATTTTCTTTCCTCTTCCATTAAAAAAGGTAGTTTTGCCCTCTCAAGGAATTGCATTCCAAGAGTCGGATGATCCAAGGGGCTTCATAGAGAGTGTTATAATATTGTAAGAAGGCCTCAGAAATTGAGGGAGTATCAAAGATGGCTGCAGACGAATCCGTGATTAGTTGAGGAATACGAGAAGGAGCGGAGTACGACCGAACTAAATTCGCCAATAATCTCCCGGATGTATTTCCCCCTCGAAAAAATCTATTACATTGTAAATCGTATGAAAATCTCGCCCGCTCAGTATACAATGAGTCGTACAGCTGTTTAGCAGCAACATAAGCCTGTCGGTTGTCGGGTGAATCCTGCAACAATAGTGCGACATAAGTCTAGGTCAGATTACAAGCAAGGTCCTGTAATTGGATAGCGAGTAGCTTGAGTCTCCTGGAAACATATTCCTTAATATGTCCTCGAATCACTGGCTTCGAAGCTGACCAAAACAAATTGATATCCTCCACATGTGTACTATTGTCTGCTACATAATTACGAAACATTTGTTCCATATGCATGCAAAAATCAGAGGATTTCATAAGATAGGCTGGAAATCTCCAGTTATATGACGGAGAGATAGGGGAGTGTAAGTTAAAGGTAAACCAAACTGGGGCATGGTCAGATAATGATATGGGTTCTATTTTAGTTTCAGCCAAGCGCTGCAATAGGGTGTCTGTGATTAGCCAATAATCAAGGCGAGAAGAGGAATGATGTGGATGAGAGTAAAATGTGTACTCTCAGGAGTCAGGGTGTTGGCATCTCCAGGGGCCGCAGAGCCGCATTGAATCAGTCAATAAAGATAGAGATTGGGGTGGTGTAGAGATATGCGATCTAGCAGAGGTGGATCTATCCAAACCCGGAGACTGGACAGTATTGAAGTCTCCGCCTAAAATAATCTCCCCCTCCGCCCATTCTTGTAACTTATTGTAAAGATTAGAAAAAAAAGAGTGAGTTTGGGCCATTAGGTGCGTAGAGAGTAGCTATGGTGTAAAGAACACCAAAAATAGTGATTTTTATAAATAAATACCGGCCTTCAGGGTCGCTGAGACTATCATTTATTTGATACGTGAGGCGTCTACTAAAAATAATTATTACACCCCTTCGTTTGGCTGAGTAAGAGGCCGATTTAAATTCTCCTGTCCAGGAATCTCTCACAACATTAGGGTCCGTATTTTTCCAATGAGTCTCTTGTAAGAGAGCTATGTCAGGCTTTAGACGTTTAAGATAGGAGAGAATCTTTCTCCTTTTGACCGGGGTGTTTAAACCCTCAACATTCCAGGTTACAAATTTAATATGGGACTGTACTCTAGTGGAGGTGGCAACATTTAAGGACATTTAACCTATACCTACTCTAGGCCAAAAAACCCATTTAACTAGTAATGGTAAACCCATCCAGCCGTCCCAGCAAGCAGGCTAGCGAGCAAAATACCTGTACCAAAGCAGTATAAGGATAGACAGAACAATGGTGACAATGACATACAATATGTTTGAACAACATCTAGATCAAAATCCCGACTCAAAATTATTTTAAGTATTATACGAACCAAAGAGTAAAGGTCTATGGAGCGGCCCACCGAAAAGCTCAATAGATTCCAACCTAAAACATACGTATAGTGGAGAACCGTGCCAAGAAACCGTACAATAATCAAACATAACGATAACAGATGAGGGAAGGGAAAAGGGGGGGTGGGGTTTCGTTGGAGAAGAGAAGGAAGAAAAAGAGTCAAAGAAAGTAGAGAGCAGTTCAAGAAGAATTGAAAACAATAGGATAAACGGTCACAGAGAGAGAAAATATTTTGGGAAATGCAATAGGGTATAAGTGACAATGTACCCACATATATAGAGATAAACAAAAGATATATCAACCAATGGTAGGACCCACTCATAGTAGTTACTAAGAACCTGAATGTGTACTGTTCAAGAAGATGAGAATATACAAGGCCATTGGATATCAGTCATCATCGTCAAATCCCGGTAAAGGAGTGTGAGGATAGTAAATCGACAAAGTTCTTGGCCGTTTTTGGATTCTCAAAGAAGTAGGCCTTCCCCGCATGAGTGACTCTCAATTTAGCCGGATAGAGAATCGGTGGCCAAGTTCAAAAAGTCTCTTGCGGACAGGCGAGAATTCTCTCTGTTTGGAAGCAACCATATAAGAAAAGACCTGGAAAAGCAGTAATTTAGCATCTTGGTATTTCAAGTCGGCACATTTTCTGTAGGCGTCTAGTATCATGACCTTGTCAGGGTAGTTGAGGACTCTCAGGATGACGGGCCGGGGCCTATCTCTTGTGGATTGCCATTCAGGTCCAATACGGTGTACACGTTCCACTACTATGGATCCAGAATCCGAAACACAGCCCAGCTCCCTAGGCATCCTTTGAGAGATGAACATCATGAGGTCATGAGGTTTCACCGACTCCGGTAGGCCGTTGAGGCGCACATTATTTCTCCTATTTCGGTTTTCAAGGTCCTCAAGCTCATCCTGAATAGATGCAACAAATTTTTCTTGGTCAGAGAGAGCCGTCTTAGCCGTCGTGAGATCATCTTCCAAGTCGGATATTCTCTGTTCTGCCTCGGTGAGTCGCTGAGCATGTTGGTTCAGTTGAGTGAGAGCGGAGTCAAGCGAGTCTTTTAGAGGAGCCAATTTTTGGTCTAATAACGTAGACATGATATCCGTTATCTCATTTGTCGTGCAGGATTTTGCAGAATCCATTGCGGATACGGACACAGGTTGGCCTCGGGGGCTAGAATGCGAACCCAGTGGGGGTGAAGGTGGGCTATCGACCGAAGCGTTGTCACGACCTTGGCCTCTACCCGACTGGTTGCTGCGGGTACCCCGCGATGACTTGGCCGCAAATTTGTCCATCATCAGAATAGTGAGACAATAACAGCAGTGAGTGCGGCAATAGACAGCTGGAGATATATAATAATATGAGCCGCAATATAATGTTCCTCCAGTAGAGGGAGTTCAATAAGTGTGATGAGATATTAGATGTAATATAAATGAATGAGATATCTTCAAGAAATAGAGTACAAAAGTTGGAGGTATGATGAGAAGGAGTATGAGAGCCCAGGTCCCATTCAGCAGGTTCCAGCCTGGCCAGAGAGGACAGCCAGCAAGGATCACGGACCTGCCAGTGATCACAGCTGGCTGCCTATAGCAGGGAGCTTCAGCTTACCAGCTCACTGTCTCCAAGATGGCCGCCAGGTGCAAGGGGAGATGTGATGCAGCCTGAGGAATAGCTTCTTCCCGGCTGCCCAGAGCCTCAGTGCAGCCAGGGAGGCACTCAGCAGGTCAGTGGCCTCTTTCCGGGGGGGTAGGGCGAGCGGGTGTCTCAGCCACGGGCGCGGGCGAAGCGGGCTCTTCCGCACCACCGCCCTGGAAGTCCGCGGCGAGTCGCGGCCGAACTCAAGGTCCCGGCCTGTGGAGGTAGTGCAGGCCGCAGGGCTCCGGAGCTCCGTGAGCGGCCCCCAGCTCTCGGAAAGGCGTCCCCCAATAGCGGACCCGGCGGGCAGGGAGCGATATAGGGCACTATGTGTGGGCCAGCAGTAGGGGAAGGCTAAAAGATAGCCGACGTCATGCAGACAGCTCCTGGGCACATCCTCTTCCCCTGCTGGCCACAAGGATCTCTCTCCTATTATATTCTTAATATGATTGAGGGAACATTGATGTTTAAGTGAGAAGTGTTGAGAAAGGGAATGATTGGAGAAACCCTTTTTGATGTTTCTCAAATGCTCGGTCCATCATTCTCTAAGTTTTCTTGAGGTTTTTCCTATATACTGAAGACCACAACCTGCATTCTATGAGATAGATGCAGTTGGGACTATTACAAGTAATAAATTCATTGATTTTAAAAATGTTATTTGTGGTGTTAGAAATATATTCAACCATTTTAGTGGGTTGTT
Source organism: Pseudophryne corroboree (assembly GCF_028390025.1). Lineage (NCBI taxonomy): Eukaryota > Metazoa > Chordata > Amphibia > Anura > Myobatrachidae > Pseudophryne > Pseudophryne corroboree. Next base: position 946,852,033 of record NC_086445.1, on the reverse strand, counting down.
TAGTATGGGATGTGCAAACGATACATGAACCACACCTGTGAAAGCCTTTAGTTTTAATTCTACCTATTCTTTTCTCTGGAACGGCGCTTTTAACTAATCTGTTTTTTAAATTAGGTGCTCTCCTGTATACAAATCTGTGTTTCGGAGGCATGATTTCCTTTAAAATGGGGTCTTGTTGTAACAAATACCAGTTTTTCCTAATGATATGTTCAATGGCTTTATATTCATTATTAAAGGTGGTAATAATAAGATTTTAAACCTACCGGTAAATCTTTTTCTCCTAGTCCGTAGAGGATGCTGGGGACTCCGTAAGGACCATGGGGTATAGACGGGCTCCGCTGGAGACATGGGCACTATAAAGAACTTTTACTATGGGTGTGCACTGGATCCTCCCTCTATGCCCGTCCTCCAGACCTCAGTTAGAGAAACTGTGCCCAGAGGAGATGGACAATATGAGGAAAGGATTTTGTTAATCTAAGGGCAAGATTCATACCAGCCCACACCAACCACACCATATAACCTGGAATATACGCAACCAGTTAACAGTATGAACAAAAACAGTATCAGTCAAAGACCGATCTCAACTGTAACATAACCCTTATGTAAGCAACAACTAAATACAAGTCTTGCAGATTTAGTCCGCACTGGGACGGGCGCCCAGCATCCTCTACGGACTAGGAGAAAAAGATTTACCGGTAGGTTTAAAATCTTATTTTCTCTTACGTCCTAGAGGATGCTGGGGACTCCGTAAGGACCATGGGGTTTATACCAAAGCTCCAGACCGGGCGGGAGAGTGCGGATGACTCTGCAGCACCGATTGAGCAAACGCAAGGTCCTCATCAGCCAGGGTATTAAACTTTTAGAATTTTGCAAAAGTGTTTGAACCCGACCAAGTAACTGCTCGGCAAAGCTATAATGCCAAGACGCCAGGGGCAGCCGCCCAAGAAGAGCCCACCTTTCTAGTGGAATGGGCCTTTACCGAATTTGGTAATGGCAATCCAGCCGTAGAATGAGCCTGCTGAATCGTGTTACAGATCCAGCAAGCAATAGTCTGCTTAGAAGCAGGAGCGCCAACCTTGTTGGCTGCATACAGGACAAACAGAGCCTCTGTTTTCCTAACCCTAGCCGTCCTGGCTACATAAATTTTTAAGGCCCTGACTACATCCAGGGACTTGGAGTCCTCCAAGTCACCCGTAGCCACAGGCACCACAATAGGTTGGTTCATATGAGGAAACCACCTTAGGCAAAACTCAACTCTGCTCTATCCACATGGAAAATCAAATAGGGGCTCTTGTGAGACAAGCCCGCCAACTCGGACACCCGCCTTGCAGATGCCAAGGCCAATAACATGACCATCTTCCAAGTGAGAAATTTTAATTCAACCGTTTGAAGAGGTTCAAACCAGTGAGAATTTAGGAACCTTAACACCAAGTTAAGGTCCCATGGTGCCACTGGGGGCACAAAAGGAGGCTGGATGTGCAGCACTAACTTCACAAAAGTCTGGACTTCTGGGAGAGAAGCCAATTCCTTCTGAAAGAATATAGATAGGGCCGAAATCTGTACCTTAATGGAGCCTAACTTCAGGCCCATATCCACTCCTGTCTGTTGAAAGTGGAGAAAACGACCCAGATGGAAATTTTCTGTAGGAGCATTCTTGGCTTCACACCAAGATATATACTTCCTCCAGATACGGTGATAATGTTTCGCCGTCACCTCCTTCCTAGCCTTTATCAGAGTAGGGATGACTTCCTCCGGAATACCTTTCCCAGCTAGGATTCAGTGTTCAACCGCCATGCCGTCAAACGTAACCGCGGTAAGTCTTGGTACACGCAGGGCCCCTGCTGCAACAGGTCCTCCCTGAAGGCCACGGATCTTCTGTGAGCATTTCCTGAAGATCTGAATACCAGGCCCTTCGAGGCCAATCTGGAACAATGAGTATTGTCTGCACTCTTTTTCATCTTATGATTCTCAATATTTTTGAGATGAGAGGCAGAGGAGGGAACACATAGACCGACTGAAACATCTATGGTGCCACCAGGGCGTCTACCGCTACTGCCTGAGGGGCCCTTGACCTGGCACAATACCTCCGAAGCTTCTTGTTGAGGCGTGACGCAATCATGTCTATTTGAGGAAGTCCGCAATGACTTATCTCTGCAAATACTTCTTGATGAAGTACCCACTCTCCTGGATGGAGATCGTGTCTGCTGAGGAAGTCTGCTTCCCAGTTTGTCCACTCCCAAAATGAAGACCGCTGATAGAATGCTTACGTGATTTTCCGCCCAGCGAAGAATCCTGGTGGCTTCCGCCATTGCCACTCTGCTCCTTGTCCCGCCTTGGCAGTTTACATGAGCCACGGCTGTGACGTTGTCTGATTGAATCAGCACCGGTAGGTCGCGAAGAAGATTCTCTGCTTGTCGTAGGCCGTTGTATATGGCCCTCAATTCCAGCACGTTGATGTGTAGACAAGCTTCCTGGCTTGACCATAGTCCCTGAAAATTTCTTCCTTGTGTGACTGCTCCCCATCCTCGGAGGCTTGCGTCCGTGGTTATCAGAACCCAGTCCTGAATGCCGAACCTGCGACCCTCTAGAAGGTGAGCACTCTGCAGCCACCACAGGAGAGACACCCTGGCCCTGGGGGACAGGCTTATCTTCTGATGTATTTGTAGATGGGACCCGGTCCACTTGTCCAGAAGGTCCCACTGAAATGTTCTCGCATGGAACCTGCCGAAGGGGATGGCCTCATAGGCTGCCACCATTTTCCCCAGAACTCGAGTACATTGATGAACAGACACTCTTTTTGGTTTTAGCAGGTCTCTGACCATGTTCTGGAGGTCCTAGGCTTTTTCCATTGTGAGAAAAACCCTCTTCTGTTCCGTGTCCAGAATCATGCCTAGGAATGATAGTCGAGTCGTTGGAACCAATTGTGACTTTGGCAGATTGAGAATCCAACCGTGCTGTTGTAGTACTCTCAAGGAGAGCGACACGCTCTTCAGTAATTGATCTCTCGATCTCGCCTTTATCAGGAGATCGTCCAAGTATGGGATAATTGCGACTCCCTGCCTGCGCAGGAGCACCATCATCTCCGCCATCACCTTGGTGAAAATCCTCGGTGCTGAGGAAAGCCCAAACGGCAACGTCTGAAACTGGTAATGACAGTCCTGTACAGCGAATCTCAGGTACTCCTGATGAGGAGGATATATGGGGACATGAAGGTAGGCATCCTTTATGTCCAGTGACACCATAAAATCCCCCCCTTTCAGACTGGATATCACAGCCCGGAGTGATTCCATCTTGAGATTGAACTTTTTCAAATACAGGTTTAGGGATTTTAGATTTAAAATGGGTCTGACCGAACCATCCGGCTTCAGGACCATGAACTGGGTTGAATAGTACCCTTTTCCCTGTTGGACCAGGGGAACCTTGACAATCACTTGCTGTTGACACAGCTTTTGAATTGCATCTAACACTACTTCCCTCTCCGGGGGAGAAGCTGGCAAGGCCGACTTGAAAAATCGATGAGGGGGCACCTCTTCGAATTCCAGTTTGTAGCCTTGGGAAACAATTTCCATCACCCAAGGATCCACGTCTGACAGAACCCAGACCTGGCTGAAGAGTCGAAGACGTGCCCCCACCGGTGCGGACTCCCTCAGTGGAGCACCAGCGTCATGCGGTGGATTTAGCAGAAGCCGGGGAGGACTTCTGCTCCTGGGAACTAGCCGAAGCAGGTGTTCTCTTTCCTCTACCCTTACATCTGGCGAGGAAGGAGGAGCCCCGACCTCTTCTGGACTTATGCGACCGAAAGGACTGCATCTGATATTGTGGAGTTTTCTTTTGCTGTGTGTGAACAAAAGGCAAAAAAGTAGATTTACCCACGGTAGCTGTGGAAACCAGGTCCGCGAGACCATCCCCAAATAAAACTTCACCCTTGTAAGGTAAAACCTCCATATGCTTCTTAGAGTCGGCATCACCCGTCCATCGGCGGGTCCACAGGGCTCGCCTAGCAGAAATCGCCATGGCGTTGGCTCTCGAACCTAGCAGCCCAACGTCTCTCTGAGCATCTCTTATATATAAGACTGCGTCTTTAATGTGACCTAAGGTCAATAAAATGGTATCCCTGTCTAGGGTATCAATGTCAGCTGACAAAGTATCTGTCCAAGCCGCAACTGCGCTACATACCCATGCTGATGCTATTGCCGGTCTGAGTAAAGCACCCGTATGCGTATAAATAGATTTTAAGGTAGTCTCCTGTCTACGATCAGCAGGATCCTTGAGGGCTGCCGTGTCTGGAGACGGTACCGCCACCTTCTTGGACAGACGCGTTAAAGCCTTGTCCACCCTGGGCGAAGATTCCCACCGTACCCTGTCCTGTGCAGGGAAAGGGTACGCCATAAGAATCCTCTTGGGAATCTGCAGTTTTTTGTCTGGAGTTTCCCAAGCTTTTTCATTCAAACCACTCGTTCAGCTCATGAGATGGGGAACGTTAACCTCAGGTCTCTTTACCTTATACATGCGCACCCTCGTGTCAGGGACAGAGGGGTCATCTGTGATATGCAAAACATCTTTTATTGCAATAATCATATAATGAATACTTTTGGCCACCCTTGGGTGTAACCTTGCATCATTGTAGTCGACACTGGAGTCAGAATCCGTGTCAGTATCAGTGTCTGCTATTTGAGATAGGGGACGTTTTTGAGACCCTGAAGGGCCCTGTGACACAGTCAAAGCCATGGATTGACTCCCTGCTTTTTCCCTGGACTCTACTTTGTCCATTCTCTTATGTAATAAGGTCACATTTGCATTTAAAACATTCCACATGTCCAACCAATCATGAGTCGGCATTGCCGACGAAGACACCACAATCATCTGCTCCACCTCCTCCTAAGATGAGCCCTCCACTTCAGACATGCCGACACACTCGTACCGACACCCCCACACACAGGGATATATCTATAAGGAGACAGTTCCCCAATAAGGCCCTTTGCAGAGACAGAGAGAGAGTATGCCAGCACACACCCAGCGCCAACTGACACTGGAAACAATTTCCCAGATAATATAGCGCTTTTATATATATATATATATATATATATATATATATAATTACTGTGTAATACACTCACTGCGCCTTACAAGTGCCCCCCCTTTTCAGCCCTCTGTCACCGTGTTCAGCAGGGGAGAGTCCGGGGAGCCAGCTTCTCTGTGGTGTTCTGTGGAGAAAATGGCGCTGGTGAGTGCTGAGGGACCAAGCTCCGCCCCCTCCAGCGGCGGGTTTCGGTCCCGCTCAATTGTATAAACTGGCGGGGGATTTTTATAATTACGGCCTCCGCAGCACATATACTCATAAATGCCAAATTAGAGGTTTATATTGCTGCCCAGGGCGCCCCCCCTCCTGCGCCCTGCACCCTGCACCCATCAGTGCCTGCTAGTGTGTGTAGTGTGTGGGAGCAATGGCGTGCAGCGTTACCGCTGCAAGCTTACCTCAGGGAAGATCTGAAGTCTTCTGCCGCCTTGAAGTCTTCTTTTCTTCTTATACTCACCCAGCTTCTATCTTCCGGCTCTGTGAGGAGGACGGCGGCGCGGCTCTGGGACGAACGGCGGGGGTAGACCTGCGTTCCGACTCCCTCTGGAGCTAATGGTGTCCAGTAGCCTAAGAAGCAGAGCCTATCACTTAAGTAGGTCTGCTTCTCTCTCCTCAGTCCCACGGTGCAGGGAGCCTGTTGCCAGCAGTGCTCCCTGAAAATAAAAAACCTAACAAAATTATTTTTCAGAGAAACTCAGGAGAGCTCACCTGTAATGCACCCAATCTCCTCTGGGCACAGGATCTAACTGAGGTCTGGAGGAGGGGCATAGAGGGAGGAGCCAGTGCACACCCATACTAAAAGTTCTTTATAGTGCCCATGTCTCCTGCGGAGCCCGTCTATACCCCATGGTCCTTACAGAGTCCCCAGCATCCTCTAGGACGCAAGAGTAAAACGGTTCCTGAGGTTTCTCCTTGGGCTGTGATTTTACCTTATATGTCAGGAGGAATATATGCATTTGCGCTCGAAAAATGTCGAAAAACGGGGCATTTTCGACAAAAAAAAACTGTCGAATTGGATTCGACAATGCAATACAATGCTTTTCGACAAAAAACCTGCCGTATCATTTTCGTCTTTTTGCAATTCGACATTTTTTTCAATTCGACATGTCTGCAATGGTAAAAATGCGGCTTTTCAACAAAAGTATATTCAATTGAAGAATGTCGATTCGACAACAGTGCTTTTCGACAGGAATTTCATCAATTTCATTCCGCCTCACTTTCCTGTCATGAGCTGATTAAAAAAATTTAAAACATGTATTTTTTTGTGCTTTTTGGATTGCTAATAGCATATCTATTTATATTTGAAGGGATTATCTACTTGGTTTGTCTATTTAGGAGACACAAGTATTATTTAATAGATTTTTTAAAAGAATATTTTTTCCTGCACTCTGCTGAGGGAAATGTACCCATGATTCCACAGTTTTACCTAGGATACACTTCTGCAAAGCCACTCCTCTCTCCTCACTCCCGTTTTTGAGACTTCAAGGAGAGGAGCCATTAACAGTCAGCTCTCTTGTGGAATCGTTTTTTTAGGACAATCCCAGCGTTTTACCACATTTATATCCTATTTTTGTACTGACTACAATATTGGAGCCTTTTTCTGACCAGATTATGATGTTCATGCTGGCTGCAAGTATGGAGGAAGAAAGGGCTGCTGAACATCAGGATCAAGGTCAGCAAATGTCTGCATTGGGTGAGTCAGTAGTGCGTGTTTCCTTTCCACGTCCACGCCAGTATCGCACTAGGCGTGAACTGGAGGATCTAAGCGAGTTTGAGGTGATTCAAAATTATCGCTTATCGACTTGTGACATATATTCGCTGTACGATCTGTTGGAGGCTGACCTGGAACCTTGGGCACGGACCAATTGCGCAGTCAGCGGTTTCCAGAAACTGCTGGCCACGTTACATTTTTTGGCGTCAGGCACATTCCAGCCTACTTTGTCTCAAACATGCGGTTTTTCACAGTCAACACTGTCACGCTGTATAACCCAGGTCATTAGGGCTTTCCGCAAATTGACGACCCAGTTCATCAGATTTCCAGATACGGACAGCGGATGGCGTGAGATCAAATTAGGCTTTTTCACAGAACACAAATTTCCCAATGTTCTGGGCGCGATTGACTGTACCCACGTGCAGATCAGGTCACCACGGAATTCGGAAGAATGTTTTCGGAACCGAAAACGCTTCCATTCCATGAATATACAGGCGGTCTGTGATGTCAACATGAAATTTACTAATATTTTTGTGGGATTTCCTGGGTCATCTCACGACTCCTTCATCCTAAGCCAGTCATCGCTGTTTGACGAATTCGAGACAGGAAAAACGCCGGGTGGCTGGCTGTTAGGTTATTATTATTATTATTTTTTTTATATTACCCACCATTTTTCTTTTTCCATTGGCGATGCAGGTTATCCCAACAAATCTTGGCTCTTGACCCCATTGTCTAATCCTGTTGGTGAAGCAGAAGAACGTTACTAAGAGACACACAAAGCATCGAGGGGAGTAATTGAGCGTGCCTTCGGTGTACTTATAAGCCGGTTTAGATGTTTAGACACTTCCGGTGGTGCTCTTTTGTACTCAACGGCGAAGGTTTGCGGCATGGTAAATGCATGTTGTATTTTACACAACATATGTGTCGCAAACCGTTTGCCGGTGACTCTTCGTCGCAGGGCGTTCCGACGCGGGAACTATTCTTCTGCTCCACCGGTGGGTATGGACGAAGGAGATGATTCTCGACGGACACTGATCCACAGTTTTTTTTCCACTGCCTGTGCGTATACTTGTAATATTTGTATTATCCTGTAAACTGAGATTGTCATATTCTAAAAAAAAATGTTTATTTAAGTATTTCAGAGTTGACGGCCCTTCCCAGGAATATTTTCGTCCTGTTGATGCCCTGTTACCCCCTGTTTTTTCCTGTTGTTGGGTTGCCGCAGTTATTGGACCAGTTTACTCCCTTCTACCATGGACGTCCTACTTGTGATGTGGACCTGAACCACCGCCATGTTACAGAGTCACTCTTTCAGGTGAGATGTATTGGCCAAAACTCCATCTTGTCTGAGTAACCTGTGTATATGCGCAGTGTTGCTGGGACCTTTTGTTCTTTTCCAGGGTGGAGGAAACGCTCTCAAATTACCTCATTTTTCACTTCCACAGGTCTTGCGGAGTATCCTTCCCAAGTTGCAGTAACCAGCGTGGATGTGAAGTGACACGACAGTTCCCCTGCTGTACCATGGGCGACCTACTTGTGATGTGGACCTGAACCTCCACCATGTAGCAGACACCCCCCTCAGGAGAGATGTATTGCCCAAAACTCCCTCTTGTCTAAGTAACCCAGGCATGTCCAAACTGCGGCCCTCCGGTATTTGCAAAACTGCATATCCAATCATGCCCTGACACAGCAATGTTTACGCTGTGTCAGGGCCTGCTGGGATGTGTAGTTTCTCAACCGCCGGAGGATTGCATTTGGGACAAAGGCCGATGTAACCTGTTTGTTTTCAAATGTTGCTTGTACCTTGTCTTTTCCAAGAAGGATGACACTATTCCAAATACCTGGAACCTCATACTATTCTCTTCCACAGGTCTTGCGGAGTATCCTTCCTAAGTTGCAGGAACCAGCGTGGATGTGAAGTGACACGACAGTACCCCAGCTGTACCATGGGCGACCTACCACAATACCTTCAATACCACTGCATCTCTGAAATGGCCTATTTTACATTTAATTTACTAATAATTTAAAGAAAACACACAAAACTTCTCAATTTAACAATTTATTGCAGAATATTACACTTGAATTTTATTTTGTATTAAAAAATTAACTGTAATAAAACAAAAAAGTAGTGTTTGTTCTTCTTTACATTCCTTTTTCTTGAAAAAATCAAGAAGGGAAAAGAAAGACTCTATGCTGGGGCACTCTTATTGAGAAAATGAGACAGTAAAATGTAACCTTTATTATGGATCATTTAAAATATAGTGTGACAGACAAGATAAGGTATTCCAAACACAAATATAAATACCAAGGTAATTTCAAATTAATAAACAGTAAATACCGCAAAAGATGAAAATGTATTATATAATCGCAGGAGTAGCTTAACATATGTCCACTGTCAACAGGTGGATAGCTGGAGTCTCCTGTGATGATATCCCGTGAGTTAATCTAAGCACCATTGAATTGAAAGGTTTGTTGCCTAGTATGGTGTTGAACCACCTTCTGTATCAATGTCTGACGGTAGTGTCACCATAGGCATTTTAATGCAGCGGATTAGACAGGAGTGTATAATCTGCCGAGTTAACGAAAAATTAATTAATGATAACCAACAGATAGTGGATTGAATCATAAAGAAATGATTTTAAAGACACAGCAGATTTTTGAAAAGATATGGACATTCATATATGAAGCATATAATAATAAATCTGTTCTTTCTATTGAAAGAAGAGAAAAAGAATATTAGAGGAATGTTCCTGCTGCTTTCCAACCAAGTTTACTGCACCTGGTGTTCCTTGGCAGTCTCCCAAACAAGTACTGACCAGGCCTTCCAGAGCTTTGCTTCTTCTTTACCGATGTGCTCTCTCATCCAGTTCCTTTCACCACGGTGGTGGTGATTAATGTTTGTGGAAGCCCCATTCTGGACAGCAGAAGCACATTTCTGTTTACCAGGAATAAGTACTCACTCATCCAACCGTTTACGGCCATACTCCACAGGAGACGCCTAATCTCGTCAGATCTTGGAAGCAAAGCTCTGGAAGGCCTGGTCAGTACTTGTTTTATGTGGACCCGCTTCACATCGATCCGGAGGTGAAGCAGGTCCACACACATAAGGAATGAAGTATGAACAATAATAATACATGTACTCCTTTGTACCTTGTGGAATGGATCATGTTGGAGGGTATGGAATGGGGCTCATCCTGCTGATAATATGTGGATTAATATCTAAAACTGAGGCGTAACTAGGGCAGGGCAAGTGGGGCACGTGCCCTGGGCGCCTTAGCAGGCCCAGCAGAGGGGGGCGCAGCCGGCGGCCAGGGCATCATGCCCCACTCGCCCCCATCACACTGCAATGTGAGGAGAGGAGAGCACAGCGTCTCTCCTGCCCCTCAATGTCCTCACTGCCACTCGGCGCTGCCAGCAGCGCTGCGTGTGTCCGGTCTCCGGCCGCGTTAGCCAATCAGAGCTTGCGGACTGACTCCTGATTGGCTGCCGGTCCGCGAGTTCTGATTGCTAACTAACCGGCACCACATAGCTGCCGCCGGAGACCTGGAGCGTTGAGGAGCAGGAGAGGCGCTGCGCTCTCCTACCCTCACATAGTAGAGGCCAGGAAGCGGTGAGTGACGGGGGGGGGGGTCTTATATCTGGTACTGTGGGGCATGTATCTGGCACTGAGGGGCATGTATCTGGCACTGTGGGGCATGTAACTGGCACTGTGGGGCATGTATCTGGCACTGTGGGGCATGTAACTGGCACTGTGGGGCATTGTAACTGGCACTGTGGGGCAATGTAACTGGCACTGTGGGGCAATGTAACTGGCACTGTGGGGCATGTAACTGGCACTGTGGGGCATGTATGGCACTGTGGGGCATTGTAACTGGCACTGTGGGGCATTGTAACTGGCACTGTGGGGCATTGTAACTGGCACTGTGGGGCAATGTATCTGGCACTGTGGGGCATGTATCTGGCACTGTGGGGCATGTAACTGGCACTGTGGGGCATGTATCTGGCACTGTGGGGCATTGTATCTGGCACTGTGGGGCTCTGTATCTGGCACTGTGGGGCATTGTATCTGGCACTGTGGGGCGCTGTATCTGTCACTGTGGATCTGACACTGTGGGGCACTGTGTATCTGGCACTGTGGGGCAATTGTGTATCTGGCACTGTGTAAAAAGGGGACTCTGCATGCGTACTGTGCAAAAATTGAATGAAGGTGTGCTGAGAGACGAAACAAGGGGTAGGAGGTGATAGTGTGCTGAGAGGCGACACAGGGGGTAGGTGATAGTCATGTTGGCACACCCCATTTTCAGTGGCCACACACCTTCTGGTGCATGGCTACACCCATTTATGGGCACGCGCACATACTTCTTTTGTTTTTTTTTGTTTTTTTTTGGTGGGGTTGCGCCACTCTACATCTTGCCCTGGGCTCCGAAAACCCTAGTTACGCCTCTGATCTAAAATCTGTTTTAGTGAAGAGCAGTTAGTTGCTCGGAGTTGGTCACAGCAGGGTGGCAGCGGTCAGGGTCAATCCCACATATACTCCCCTCTTTTTTGCATTCTTACTCTCTCCCCCTATACTTATTGGAAAATATTGCTAGATACGCCCAGTAGGTGGCACTATACATGCCCCTCCAATGGCGCATGCCTATGTTTATACTGCCATGCAGAAGAAAAGAAAAAAGCAGGTGCACACTTCAACCATTAAAAATACTAATTGGGTATATTATACATTATACATTATATATTACATAAAGATACTAATACTCAGAACAATTATAATAAACTCTACAAGTTAACATGAAGTAATAATAAGGTTTTTTAGTACATGTTTGGCCAAACATGTAAGCCCACCTACCTTGTCAAGTTGAACCTTTATCAGGTTGGTCCCTAATCTCCCTAATACTGACACATTATTTAAATGTATAATTTGGGCACCAGATCTTCCCTTTATTTCTTTCCATCTGCATGTGACTTAAAAGGGCACTGATATGGAGGACATCCCCTACACAAGTGCAATACTACAGTCTGCCTCTCTCTGCTCTACACTAAAGTTCCCCAAATTCATGGAGTAGGTGCCTAGTATTGTATATCCCATCTAGCCCAGTGACGTGCAGTAGCTCATAGTAACAGAGAATTTGACTGCAGATAAGAACCACTTGGCCAATGTAGTCAGCCCATGTACATATACTCCCTTACATATTAAGGTGAATTTTTTGTTGGAAGCCAATTAACCTACCAGTATATTTTTGGATTGTGGGAGGAAACTGGAGTACCAGGAAGAAACCCATGCATATAAAGGGAGAATATATAAACTCCACACAGTTAGGTCAATGGGAGGAATCGAACCCATGACCTCAGTGCTGTGTGGCAGTAATGCTAACCATCACACCAGCCGTACTGCCCAAACTCGATATTACATCAATTGAACAGGAGACCTATAGAGAGATTTTGATCGATGCCATCTGGATAGCTTCCCACAGCTACCTGATATTTGTAGGTGCAGGATCTTGGGTGCAAATTAACTTCTCCACCATGTCTCATAAATGCTTTATTGGGTTCACGCTCCATGAATCAATTCTGGACAACTTGGGGCCAATGAAACAGTGCATTAGCCTGCTGGAATATTCCATCATTGTGCAGGTGCATGAAGTACAAATGGTCATTGTCCCGAAGTCACGGATAGATAGTAGATGTGAACCCATACTGTGGGATTGGCAGAGACCCTGAACAGAGGTGGTCGGCAGGAACACAGAGAGACAAATCCCAGGAGCGGAGAAGGAACTGTACGGAGCACAGCAGACTGGAATCTGGAACAGCATAGGGAAACAGGAATCAGGAACATAGTTTTTACAAAGAATGCAATAGCAGAAGGCTAACGCTGCAGTAATGTTTGAGAGAGCCTATACTCTGCTACAGGTGTGTTCCCAGGGACATCCTTTTTTAAATCTTGTACAGATCGGCGTTGGCACCCTTATAGAAGCTATAGCTGTCAGTTACAGGAAGAAGCCGGAGGAAGCTGCCACCTAGATCTATCATCAAGCAATATAACATAGTAATTACCTGAAGATGACATATTCAGGCAGACCAGCGGACCCAACACAAGCCATGCGATCACACCCCACACCATTATGGATCACCACCATGAAGATCTCACTATGGCTGCTCACACTGCTGGCTTCATGGCAGCTGCTACCATTCAGGATGGTGGCCCTGGCAGTAGATTTGGTAAGGAGGTGGTGAGAGTTGGGGTGGTCAGGGTGAAGGAGGTGCGGGTGTTGCAAGTAGACGATGTTGTGGTGGGTGTGGGCTTAATTTGTGCTTTATCAACATCTATGACAGAGACAAAGAAGGAGACATCATTTTAGTATAATTTATTTTTCTTTCATATCTAATACAACATAGAGCTATATGCCTTGCAAAAGGGGACCATAGCATACTATAGCATACCTCCCAAATTTCTGAATCCGGGAGCGGAAAAACAGCGTGGTGAAGCTGCGCCCAAAAGGGGGCATGGTCTATGTGAAATGGGGCATGGCTTCATGGGAGTGCTGCGATTGCAAGCCACATTCCCCCGTGTTCGTCACTGACTCTGTGAGCTGCTGGCATGCCCTTTCTTCCTCTGTCTCCTGTGAATAGACGCTGTGCGCATGCACACAGCATCTATTCAGCACTGCTCTGCAGAACAGAGCAGCAGTGACAAGATCCACCCAACTTTTTTTTTTAGTTTAACTGTTATGCTGTCCATTAAGAGAGACATTTGGTCATATGGCTTGGTTATATTGAGGTGCCAGGAGACAATGGCTCATGATAGTAGAGATTTCTGTTTTATCTCTATTAGAGGTAGTTCCTGAATCATAGATCTTCCTATACTTCCCCACATCACTATAGCTCGGATGCTAATTTATTGGAGAACACAACAATTATTAAGATGCTTCCCACTTTACACCCCAACACACTCACCCACCCATTTCTAATAGACCTCTAGTCTACGTGAAAATGGAGGACATTTTGCTCTCCGCACTAGCTGGGAATACTATATTGATCTGTAATTGTTTTATTCTGAGTTCAAAGAATCCAAAGACTATTTAATATTTATTCTGGACACCTGACTTCCCACCATCATCACCTCTTTCTCTTACATCCTAGAGGATGCTGGGGACTCCGTAAGGACCATGGGGATAGACGGGCTCCGCAGGGGACATGGGCACTAAGAAAAAACTTTAGGTATGGGTGTGCACTGGCTCCTCCCTCTATGCCCCTCCTCCAGACCTCAGTTGATTACTGTGCCCAGAGGTGATAATGTCGATATTATCTTAAACCATAAAGCTATACCTTTAAACACACTTTTACCATGGAGCCACTGCGGCCGCTAGACTTACTACACACGCTACGCACTTTGTACGCTATTTGCGTACAGAGTCCCGTACGTTATTCGGACTTAGCGTACACACGCAGTATGCACAGCGCGCGCACACACTCTTGATAAACTTTAAACCTTGTTAGTAATGCAATGCAATGATGTTAACCTTAAACCTTGCGCAGCGCTGATGGTATAAAGTACCCGCAGTGCGTACACACCTTATCAATACACTCTTAAACCTTATACAGTTAAATACACTTTAAACCGTAGCAGGGAAATGGGGACACAACACCGTTATATAGTTAACCGCTGGGTTCTAACACCACTGTGGATTATTTGAAAGGGGATAACAATACAAATTATACACTACAAAGCTAACAAAATAAATCTACAACAGAATAAGGGCTACAGTCAATGTACATAAATGAGAATATTCGCTTGCGCAACCTGGACCAGTCCTCCGCTCATCAGGTAGATAGCGTTCAGAGTCTTCTGACCGGCCAGGCAACAACAGGCTTTTTATACACAACTTCCATAAACAATACAATGGTTACTGTAATCCCTTTGTTCATTGGACACAGAGATGCATCTTTTCATTACAGGAGAGGTCATAGGTTGGTTTGAAAAGGTGGGTGATGTTTTTCCCAACTGCTCTTGTGGGTGGTCTCCCCTGGATTCCCGCCGCATACATAATATACAGTAAATACAGTTTATATCTATATTCTACTTCTGCACATAACTATACGCAGGAACATGCGATCTTCCTCTAACCAACACCGGAATGTTACCCTTGAAATGCCCTACAGCTGGATACTAGACATCACCCTATAACCTTAGTCTGTCCCTCCCTATCATGCAAAGGTGAATCCCTTAGTCCTGGAATCATTTAAACTGTTGATACTTGCTGATGTGGTGCACAATATGCACTATTTGGGTTAAATATGTAATGCTCTGATAACCCTCTATGCACTCACAAACTCCGCCGTAAATACCCATACCACGCGCAGGATCGCGGGAGCGATCACACGCAAATTGCGGATATGTGCACGCACGGCGGAACAAGTGCACGCGCAGCAGGCTTGTGTGTGGGGTTAGTACATGGTGTGTGTGTTACAAGATTTTTCGACTTTGACAGTCCACCCTTTGGTAGTCAACAATAACTGCCACTATCTAAACATTAAACAGAAAAATATACAATACAATATCTACAGATGATTGGATGGTGGGAGGAGAGGTGTAGGAGGGAAATGTATGACCTTGTGAGATAGTAAAAGCATGTATGTATGACTCCATGTCTGAGGGGCATGTATCATCGTGCCGTATATGTTCTAGATAAGCTTCGAGGTATTGCGAAGTATACATTAAATCCTTCTCATCCCGTATTGAGGGTCTGTAAGTGGGCCAACAAACACTACCGAGCTCTTTTCGGCTTCTTGTTCCAACAAATGGGGTGCACATTTAGTTGATGATACATGGAGGGGGAACATATGTGAGTGCTAATATATGTGGATATCACCTGTCGACTATGTGTGTCACTAACTGAAGGTTGTAGAGATGAAGATAAGACACATATCTAAAATACATTCACATAACATTTTCGTAATCATTCTTGGGTGTTGATCGAAGTCTTTTCCGGATGGGTGTATTTTTGCTGAGGGGGAAACAGGAAAAACGGGTGAAAGAAACGGGTCATGGAATTCATTTGCAATCCTTATCACAACATTGTCTCTATGGATGGGTCGTAAATTAAATCTGCTGCTGTAACAATGCCCCCGCTCCTTAAACTCATCAATTTTGTGCTGTGCTTGCGCCGCATTAAAATTCGAACACACCTAAATATCAAGCCAATAATTCTGACGACTCCCAGGATACAAAGGAGAAACTTTCCTACACTCATAATAACATTTTGAGCCCATTCTCCTAAGCCTGAGAACCAATTGCGTGGGTTCAACCATGAGACCCAGCCTGTCAGTTCATTTCTCACAGCAGTCAGGGTAAGGTTGTGTCTCCCTCGGAACTCCCACTTCAACTGCAAGATATCGTCCATCTTTTGATCAATGATCTCGGTTGGGTCATCAGTGCTGTTTGTAATATACGTGCAGCATTTCACACCATATTGAGTTGTCAAAGTGACACAGTACCCACCCATCATGGCTGTGATATAATTGAGGACCATCCTGTGCTGGATCAGTTCCGTTTTGTAAGCTTGCAACTCCCTACCCGTATACCTGAAGGTGTCGTCATACATCTCAGTGGTATTATCTATCAGGTTCGCTAGCGCATGGATGTACCTATAATTTATAATTCCTCTGGCAGTACGGGTGATGTCTAATGCGAGAAGGAATTGAATCCCGGTGGATTCGTGGATCAAATCAGAGGCTACGTGCTCTGTCCTATCTATGAGGTGTCTCTTAACGATGTGTTCATAATGAGTATGAGTATAAGGAGCTTGAGCACTGCGGTGAACGTCCTTCATCTTATCATGGGTTATGGTCATGACCTCTGGCAACACTCTTCCAATGTAACACAATCCCTCTGAGTTTGGGGCAAGCCACTTATACGCCTTCCTCCCACATATGAAATAAGCATCATCGGGGAGAACAGAATATGACATCACCATATTACATACTTTCCAAGTGAAAAACCCTATCCCTAGTTCTCTCATCTGTTCAGTACACGTATCAGGCTGTATGATATGCGCACAGTACCCTGGTGATACTTCTCCAACCCGCATGGTCTTGCTTCCTGGAGTATATCTATACCGAAAATACCTTCCACTGTTGGCTATTTGGCGTATAAGTTCAGAGTCTATGGGTATCCTATCAGCTCTGTGCGAAAATGACATGGTTTGGTTATTCCATGTCACCTCCCAATTTCCTGGTTTTCGGGAATTGGAAATGTTAAAACACACTAAGGATCTATCTACATGATACTGGTGGAGCTTCAAACTAGGGGGCCTAGAAATATTAAATTTCTTGTCCACCGGTCTCCCACCCCATAATTCGAGTACGTCATCTATTGCTAAAGGGTACGGTACTAATCCTGACTTGCTCTGACCTTGAGGTACTTATGAGCACACCCAGCATTCTGTCTGGTTTAAGACCTTACCCACTAGTGAGTGGTAATCACTCAATGGATGACGGTCCATGTTGATATTAAGGCTGGACTGACATCTCTGGATGCACCCATCCTCAACTATGTTCTCACAATTTTTACAAATGCAATTTTCCTCAGCCAATAACCCTTCACAGTGCCTCCTAGTTTCCTGACTACCAGATCGTTTTCTGATACTCGCCTTTGCTCGATTGATGTGTTGCTCTTGGAATTCTACAAATCCGTCCTTGCCATCAGAACCCATTCCAGATCCTTTCTCGACCTCTCTGGTACTCTCACCGAAACAGACTGTTCTGGTCAACAACAAGGTTAACAGGAAAACCCGGAACGCAGTCTCTTGGGGTAAGTCCATCTTGTTAAGGGGAGAGAAAGGGAACAAGAAGGGGGAGGAAAGGAGGGTAATGGGAGATGGAGAAAATAAAAAAAAGGAAAAAGAAAACTGGTGCGACAACCGCCTCTGGTCTTGTTTTTCTCTGCGCTGAGGTGCCATCTCAACAGTACTGTCTCTCAGCCTTCCTGGAACAGACACTCCAGTGATACGATGTTCTCTCTGGGTCAGCGACCTTTCTGTAGGAAACATAAATCTGTTTAACTGTTGTATTATCAGTTGTGTGGTCTTTGGGAAGTGAGAAGAGAGGGGAAATAATAAAAAGAAAATTTGTCAGATTTGCGTTCACTGTCAGGCTGTCACACCATCATGTATATCGGTATCTATGCACAGTCTACCTTCACCAGCATTTCCACTCTTCACCCTTTGTGCATGGCCAGGCACAGTGATGCTGGTGAGATATACTGGGTTTGGGCAGACCTCTGAAAAGACCGAGTAGACATGTGACGTTTGAGCTGTAATCCTGTCGGCGAACGCCAGAGATGAAGAGGAAACTTTGAAGACAACTCACAGAGTTTACCTGGCCGCCCCTGTATCTACAAGGAATGATCTACCAGCTACATCAGCTGTGACCTCAGGTTCATTACCAAGGCTTGCAATTAACTTCACTGGCTGCAGACTACAGGCGTGGCCCAACCCCTATTGTATATTGTGACCCTCCCGCAGCGCACTGGCAGCTACAATATGTGAGGGGGGTAACTGAGAATTTTCAGAGGTCTGCCAGTCCCTCCTAGGTGGATACCTCCTTGTTTCCCCTACGTGTGGCTCATAACTTCTCCTATGTGATCCCTGATCCCACTTACGTGTATCATAACTTTGCTCGTGTTCTTGTCTAGGGGGTCTGAATTTTTGTGTGCTGTTACAATTGCTAGCATAATTTCCTTCCCTTTTACACAGATAACAAACTCTTGGCTTTCTCCATGAGTCAGAGGCCTGGGGTTTTGGCTGATGGGGCTTTGCTGTAAGAGCCTGTATACTTACTGTCATCAGCCTTTCCCCCTGTTCCTCCCTGTGCCTAATGATGTTCCTATCATGCTCGACAGCGGACTCTCTCAATGCAGCCACCGAGATACCTCTCCAGTTTGGTAGAGAGGTCTGTACCCTTGTTTTCAGTGCCTCCTTCAACCCGTCCATTAATACTGACACAGCTACCTCCCTGTGATGTACATTTTCCTTAATGTCCTCGACCCCAGTGTATCTAGCCATTTCCTGCAGTGCTCGATGGAAATATTCAGACGCCGTTTCACCTTCTTTTTGTCTTATGGAAATTTTTTTATTCCATTTGACAACAGTAGGGAAATATACTCCTAATTGCAGATTGATCTGTCGTACATTCTCCTGAGTGTATTCATCAGTGAGAGGTACTTCTGCGTCTAATTTACAATCAGTAATGGATTTCGCGGGGTCAATATTGGAGGGTAAACATGGCCGTAGCACTGTTCGCCAATCTTTGTTTGTGGGTTCGGTGGCATTACCTAATTCTTTAATAAACCTCTGACATGCGGCTAGATCCTTTCTGGGATCGGGAAATTCAGACATAATTGTCCTCAATTCGATCCGGGACCAGGGACAATGCAGAGCAATGTTTCTGATGGGAGTGATTCCCTGAGCGTCAGTCCTCCCATTGGGGACTGCGATCACCCTGACAGGATTTAGTTCAATTACATTGTTTTGAGTTGACTCTACAATCTGAGGTGCTATTGTCTCTGCATAATGTACAGTACCGTACTTACCTGTGGACACGACCTCACCTATCCCTCCGCTAGGGGCCTTTACTACTGCTCATACTGGTTGGGCCGTGCCCACCTGGGTGTCTTGTATGGTAGCTGCTAGAGAGAGTGCCGATATCGTGCTGGGCTCATCTTCTTGCTCGCAGTCCTGAGGGAAGTTTAGAATAGGATACAACTTGCACGGGTTAGCATTAGTACATTTATCAACTTTACTCTTATCATATACCAGTATGCCATTGTCTGTAGCCACTTTCTCCCCTATAATATACGGTGGTGGTGGTGCGTTTGCCATCAGTTTCCTGCTAGGTTTGGAACCGGCTGCGTGAGCTAGTTCTCTTTGCATATCGCCCTCTTGCTGCCATAAATTTAAACAGTTTGTGTGTCTGACCCTTTGCTTTTGGGATTTTATCAGACATATCCTCACCCTTAAATTTTGCAATACCTCTGGTTCAAAACTACCTATCCCAGGAAATGATGCTTTATCCCCCACAGTCATTCGTGTCCATTCATCACAAAAGGTCTCAGTGTGGGGACCATACTTCCCCCACATTACCAACCGAGCTGACCCCTTCGGTCTCAATTCTGTTGTCTAAACCCTGACTGAGGAACGTCCCTGTGTTGTGCCCTTGGCTTCCATTGTGGACCCTTTTCCTAAAAATGCTCCAAACACAGTAACTGTGGAAGTCCTCAAAGTTCTTCCACTAACTTCTTCTGCTCCGAGTACCACGGATCCGCCCCTTTTAGCAGACACGTGTAGCCAATGCAGGCCCTACTTCGGCCGATATCCCCTGGGCCTTTAGGAGTAACTTACCGTACCCAGTGAATATCTGCCTAAAAGACAATGTTTACACAAATCACGCTTGCATGTGCTCTACACAACGCGTATGATGACGAGATTTACGCACAAATATGCAAAACTTCGTATCACGTTGCGCCACGTATTGCTCACACAACCGTGCAGTCCAATCGTACCCCTTATAGACACTTGCTATCTATAAGTTGTAGGATCACTGGAGTCTTCACACTGTGCTCCAAAACAGCCAGAGTGTAATACCAAGAAAACAACACCTTTAAAAAAACTTTATCACACTCCGTTGCACGTATTCACCTAGACCGTGCTCACCAAGTTCACCGAGTTCACCAAGTTCACCAAGTTCACCGAGTTCACCAAGCGGGGTTCAATACATTCACACCTTTTTCAGCCCAAACTAACGCTCTATCGTTTTCTGATCAGAAAAATATCCTTTCCTGTTGACTGATAGCTTTCCCCAGAGGTAATACAGTAGAAAAGGTTTTATTTAAACTAAATCTTGGACACTGAGCAATTTGTGCTATTGTAGCGTGGCTACCGTCCCGCGCCTAATACTAAACAATGCTATTGTGTAATTTGTACTTAGCGGCCGTACCCTTACGCATGTTGCGTAAACACGCGACCATGCGTATGTCTTTACGTTGCGTACGCAGTCCCGTACTTTGTCCGAGACACGTGTACAAAGACTGAACGTCCGCAGTAGTACAAATCCCACACTTCTATAAATGTAAGCGATATTACCTATAATCGTTTACTTAACACAACACAGTATCTTTCTGTATAAACCTGTTTAACTAGGCCAGACTGTATTTGTGTTTTACGTTTTTTACTTCCTTAATATCTAGTCTATGTTTTAACTAAATAGCAACAAATTTCTCAGCATAGGTCAAAATTAATCTAATAATCACTACTTATGGCAACAATGCGAGCAGGTATACAAAGTACAAAATACAGGTGTATGCATGTGTTGTGTGCGCATTTGGCGCCAAACAGAAATTCACAGACTTTTAAAATAGCTTTGCGTATTTACCTTACGGATCCCACCAGCATCCCTACAAACCATGCAGAGCAGACGCTTATCTTATCAGCAATTGAGATAGGGTTACCCAGTGTATTCTACGGCCAGGAAAAGGCTTACGTAGGATACCTGTCCGCCCTTTGCTGATAGATAAAGTTTGCTTTCACCTGCTAGGCTGCGGGTATGAGGAAAAACCGGACGTTGCCCCCAATTGATAATGTCGATATTATCTTAAACCATAAAGCTATACCTTTAAACACACTTTTACCATGGAGCCACTGCGGCCGCTACACTTACTACACACGCTACGCACTTTGTACGCTATTTGCGTACAGAGTCCCGTACGTTATTCGGACTTAGCGTACACACGGAATACGCACAGCACACGCACACACTCTTGATAAACTTTAAACCTTGTTAGTAATGCAATGCAATGATGTTAACCTTAAACCTTGCGCAGTGCTGATGGTATAAAGTACCCGCAGTGCGTACACACTTTATCAATACACTCTTAAACCTTATACAGTTAAATACACTTTAAACTGTAGCAGGGAAATGAGGACACAACACCGTTATGTAGTTAACCGCTGGGTTCTAACACCACTGTGGATTATTTGAAAGGGGATAACAATACAAATTATACACTACAAGGCTAACAAGATAAATCTACAACAGAATAATGGCTACAGTCAATGTACATACGTGAGAATATTCGTTTGCGCAACCTGGACCAGTCCTCCGCTCATCAGGTAGATAGCGTTCAGAGTCTTCTGACCGGCCAGGCAACAACAGGCTTTTTATACACAACTTCCATAAACAATACAATGGTTACTGTAATCCCTTTGTTCATTGGACGCAGAGATGCATCTTTTCATTACAGGAGAGGTCATAGGTTGGTTTGAAAAGGTGGGCGATGTCTTTCCCAACTGCTCTTGTGGGTGGTCTCCTCTGGATTCCCGCCGCATACATAATATACAGTAAATACAGTTTATATCTATATTCTACTTCTGCACATAACTATACGCAGGAACATGCGATCTTCCTCTAACCAACACCGGAATGTTACCCTTAAAATGCCCCACAGCTGGATACTAGACATCACCCTATAACCTTAGTCTGTCCCTTCCTATCATGCAAAGGTGAATCCCTTAGTCCTGGAATCATTTAAACTGTTGATACTTGCTGATGTGGTGCAGGGGGGCTATGTGTACAATATGCACTATTTGGGTTAAATATGTAATGTTCTGATAACGCTCTATGCGCTCACAAACTCCGCCGTAAATACCCATACCACGCGCAGGCTCGCGGGAGCGATCACACGCAAATTGCGGATATGTGCACGCACGGCGGAACAAGTGCACGCGCAGCGGGCATGTTTGTGGGGTTAGTACATGGTGTGTGTGTTACAATATTTTTCGACTTTGACAGAGGAGACTGGGTGCATTACAGGGAGCTCTCCTGAGTTTTCCTGAAAATAAAGTATTTTGTTAGGTTTCTTATTTTCAGGGAGCCTGCTGACAACAGACTCCCTGCAGCAAAGGACTGAGGGGAGAGAAACAGACCTACTTTAATGTCAGGCTCTGTTTCTTAGGCTACTGGACACCATTAGCTCCAGAGGGAGTCGGAACACAGGTCTCATCCTGGAGTTCGTCCCGGAGCCGCGCCGCCGTCCTCCTCACAGAGCGGGAAGATAGAAGCCACGTGAGTATGAGAAGAAAGAAGGCGGCAGAAGACTTCAGATCTTCACTGAGGTAACGCACAGCAGTAACGCTGTGCGCCATTTCTCCCACACAGCACACACACAGCAGTCACTGTAAGGGTGCAGGGCGCAGGGGGGGCACCCTGGGCAGCAATAAGGACCTCCAAACTGGCTAAAA
The DNA here is from genome assembly GCF_028390025.1 of Pseudophryne corroboree. Classification (NCBI taxonomy): domain Eukaryota; kingdom Metazoa; phylum Chordata; class Amphibia; order Anura; family Myobatrachidae; genus Pseudophryne; species Pseudophryne corroboree. Next base: position 946,828,953 of record NC_086445.1, on the reverse strand, counting down.
ACATATATACAGGCTGGGCACTGTATATAATAGAGATCCCCCGCCATGTTTTGAATTTTTAAGCGGGACTGAAGCCTGCCGCTGAAGTGCGGAGCTTGTTCCTCAGCACTCACCAGTGCCATTTTCTCCACAGCACACGCTGAGAGGAAGCTCCCCGGACTCTCCCCTGCTTATTCACAGTGAAAGAGGGTTTTAAAGAAGGAAGGGGGCACATAATTTGGCGCAAAATAAGATAAATACAGCGCTGTCTGGGTAAACATACTGTGTTTTTTCCTGGGTCATTGGCGCTGGGTGTGTGCTGGCATACTCTCTCTGTGTCTCTCCAAAGGGCCTTGTGGGGGAACTGTCTTCAGATAAGAGGATTCCCTGAGTGTGTGGTGTGTCGGTACGCGTGTGTCGGCATGTCTGAAGTAGAAGGCTTTCCTAGTGAGGAGGTGGAGCAAATAAATGTGGTGTCTCCGTCGGCAACACCGACACCTGACTGGGTGGATATGTGGAATGTGTTAAATGCTAATGTGAATTTATTGCACAAAAGGTTGGACAAAGCTGAGTCCAGAGATTATGCACAGAGTCAGGCCCTGCCTCTCCCTATGTCGCAGGGACCCTCGGGGTCTAAAAAGCGCCCACTATCCCAAACAGTAGACACTGATACCGACACGGATTCTGACTCTAGTGTCGATTACGAGGATGCAAAATTACAGTCAAAATTGGCAAAATGTATTTAATATATGATTATTGCAATAAAGGATGTTTTGCATATCACTGAGGAACCCCCGGTCCCTGACACGAGGATACACATGTATAAGGAAAAGAAACCTGAGGTAACAGTTACTCCTTCTCATGAGCTGAACGAGTTATTTGAAAAGGCTTGGGAATCTCCAGACAAGAAACTGCAGATTCCCAAAAGGATTCTTATTGCGTATCCTTTCCCGATCAAGGACAGGATACGGTGGGAATCCTCCCCAAGGTTAGACAAAGCGTTGACACGCTTATCCAAAAAGGTAGCACTGCCATCCCAGGATACGGCTACCCTCAGGGATCCTGCTGATCGCAAGCAGGAGAATACATTAAGGTCCATTTACACGCACTCTGGTACCTTACTCAGACCGGCGATAGCGTCGCCGTGGGTTTGTAGCACTGTAGCAGCGTGGACTGATACCTTATCGGCAGATTTGGATACCCTAGATAGGGATACCATTTTGTTAACCCTGGGTCATATTAAAGATGCTGTCTTATATATGAGGGATGCTCAAAGAGACATTGGCCTACTGGGTTCTAGAGTCAACGCTATGTCCATTTCTGCCAGACGAGTCCTAGGGACCCGGCAATGGACAGGTGATGCCGACTCAAAAAGGCATATGGAGGTTTTACCTTATAGAGGTAAGGAATTGTTTGGGAACGGTCTCTCGGACCTGGTCTCCACAGCTACGGCAGGTAAATCAAATTGTTTGCCTTATATTCCCTCACAGCCTAAGAAAGCGCCACATTATCAAATGCAGTCCTTTCGGTCAAATAAAAACAAGAGAGCGCGAGGATCGTCCTTTCTTGCCAGAGGTAAGGGCAGAGGGAAAAAGCTGCCAACCACAGCTAGTTTCCAGGACCAGAAGTCCTCCCCGGCCTCTACAAAATCCACCGCATGACGCTGGGGCTCCACTGAGGGAGTCCGCCCCAGTAGGGGCACGTCTTCGACTTTTCAGCCACATCTGGGTTCACTCACAGGTGGATCCCTGGGCAATAGAAATTGTCTTCCAGGGTTACAAGCTGGAATTCGAGGAGGTGCCCCCTCGCCGGTTTTTCAAATCGGCCCTACCAGCTTCTCCCCCAGAAAGGGAGATAGTTTTAAATGCAATTCAAAAATTGTGTCTTCAACAGGTGGTGGTCAAAGTTCCCCTGCTTCAACAAGGTAGGGGTATTACTCAACCCTATTTGTAGTCCCGAAACCGGACGGCTCGGTCAGACCCATTTTAAATTTAAAATCCTTGAACCTATACTTGAAAAGGATCAAGTTCAAGATGGAATCGCTCAGAGCGGTCATCGCCAGCCTAGAAGGGGGGGATTTTATGATATCCCTGGACATAAAGGATGCATACCTTCATGTTCCCATATATCCACCTCATCAGGCGTACCTGAGATTTGCGGTACAGGATTGTCATTACCAATTTCAGACATTGCCGTTTGGGCTTTCCACGGCCCCGAGGATTTTCACCAAGGTAATGGCGGAAATGATGGTGCTCCTGCACAAGCAGGGTGTCACAATTATCCCGTACTTGGACGATCTCCTCATAAAAGCGAGATCACGAGAGCAGTTGTTGAACAGCGTGTCACTTTCACTGAAGGTGTTACAGCAACACGGCTGGAATCTCAATATCCCGAAGTCACAGTTCCTACGACTCGTTTGACCTTCTTAGGCATGATTCTGGATACGGACCAGAAAAGGGTTTATCTTCCGATAGAAAAGGCCCAGGAACTCATGACTCTGGTCAGGGACCTATTGAAGCCAAAACAGGTGTCAGTGCATCACTGCACTCGAGTCCTGGGAAAGATGGTGGCATCTTACGAGGCCATTCCCTTCGGCAGGTTCCATGCGAGGACCTTCCGATGGGACCTACTGGACAAGTGGTCCGGGTCACATCTACAGATTCATTGGTTGATCACCCTGTCCCCCAGGGCCAGGGTATCTCTCCTGTGGTGGCTGCAGAGTGCTCACCTTCTAGAGGGCCGCAGGTTCGGCATTCAGGACTGGATCCTGGTGACCATGGATGCGAGCCTCCGAGGTTGGGGAGCAGTCACACAGGGAAGAAATTTCCAAGGTCTTTGGTCAAGTCAGGAGACTTGTGTTCACATCAACATCCTGGAACTAAGGGCCATATACAACGCCCTACGTCAAGCGGAGACCTTACTTCGCAACAGACCAGTTCTGATCCAGTCAGACAACATCACCGCAGTGGCTCATGTAAACCGCCAAGGCGGCACCAGGAGCAGAGTGGCAATGGCGGAAGCCGCCAGGATTCTTCGCTGGGCGGAAAATCATGTAAGCGCACTGTCAGCAGTGTTCATTCCGGGAGTGGACAACTGGAAAGCAGACTTCCTCAGCAGACACGACCTGCATCCAGGAGAGTGGGGACTTCATCAGGAAGTCTTCGCACAGATTGCAAGTCGGTGGGGACTGCCCCAGATAGACATGATGGCGTCCTGCCTCAACAAAAAGCTACAGAGGTATTGCGCCAGGTCAAGAGACCCTCAGGCAGTAGCTGTAGACGCCCTAGTGACACCGTGGGTGTTCTGGTCTGTCTATGTATTTCCTCCTCTTCCTCTCATACCCAAGGTGTTGAGAATAGTATGAAAAAGAGGAGTGAGAACAATCCTCATTGTTCCAGATTGGCCACGAAGGACCTGGTATCCGGATCTGCAGGAAATGCTCACAGAAGATCCGTGGCCTCTTCCTCTAAGACAGGACCTGTTGCAACAGGGGCCCTGTCTGTTCCAAGACTTACCGCGGCTGCGTTTGACGGCATGGCGGTTGAACGCCGGATCCTAGCGGAAAAGGGTATTCCGGATGAGGTCATTCCTACGCTAATAAAGGTTAGGAAGGACTTGACATCTAAACATTATCACCGTATATGGCGAAAATATGTTTCTTGGTGTGAGGCCAGGAATGCTCCTACAGAAGAATTCCATCTGGGCCGCTTCCTTCACTTCCTACAAACTGGAGTGAATTTGGGCCTAAAATTAGGCTCTATTAAGGTTCAGATTTCGGCCCTATCCATTTTCTTTCAGAGGGAATTGGCCTCTCTCCCTGAAGTACAAACTTTTGTGAAGGGGTACTGCATATTCAGCCTCCTTTTGTACCTCCGGTGGTGCCTTGGGACCTTAACGTGGTGTTAAGTTTCCTTAAGTCACACTGGTTTGAACCACTTAAAATGGTGGAGTTGAAATATCTCACTTGGAAGGTGGTCATGTTATTAGCCTTGGCTTCGGCTAGGCGAGTGTCGGAATTGGCGGCTTTTTCACATAAAAGCCCCTATCTGGTTTTCCATATGGATAGAGCGGAATTGCAGACCCGTCCTCAATTCCTGCCAAAAGTGGTCTCATCCTTTCATATGAATCAACCTATTGTGGTGCCTGTGGCTACGCGTGACTTGGAGGATTCCGAGTCCCTTGATGTGGTCAGGGCTTTGAAAATTTGCATGGCCAGAACAGCTAGAGTCAGAAAAACAGAAGCACTGTTTGTCCTGTATGCAGCCAACAAGGTTGGCACTCCTGCTTCAAAGCAGACTGTTGCTCGCTGGATCTGTAACACGATTCAACAGGCGCATTCTACGGCGGGATTGACGTTACCTAAATCGGTCAAGGCCCATTCCACTAGGAAGGTGGGCTCTTCTTGGGCGGCTGCCCGAGGGATCTCGGCACTACAGCTGTGCCGAGCTGCTACTTGGTCGGGTTCAAACACCTTTGCAAGGTTCTATAAGTTTGATACCCTGGCTGAGGAGGACCTCCTGTTTGCTCAATCGGTGCTGCAGAGTCATCCGCACTCTCCCGCCCGTTTGGGAGCTTTGGTATAATCCCCATGGTCCTTACGGAGTCCCCAGCATCCTCTAGGACGTAAGAGAAAATAAGATTTTAAACCTACCGGTAAATCTTTTTCTCGTAGCCCGTAGAGGATGCTGGGCGCCCATCCCAAGTGTGGACTACTTCTGCAAGACTTGTATATAGTTATTGCTTACATAAGGATTATGTTATAGTTTTCATCGGTCTTGGACTGATGCTATGTTGTTTTTCATACTGTTAACTGGGTAGTATATCACAAGTTATATGGTGTGATTGGTGTGGCTGGTATGAATCTTGCCCTAGGATTAACAAAAATCCTTTCCTCGTACTGTCCGTCTCCTCTGGGCACAGTTTCTCTAACTGAGGTCTGGAGGAGGGGCATAGAGGGAGGAGCCAGTGCACACCCAGATTTAAAGTCTTTCTTAAAGTGCCCATGTCTCCTGCGGAGCCCGTCTATCCCCATGGTCCTTACGGAGTCCCCAGCATCCTCTACGGACTACGAGAAAAAGATTTACCGGTAGGTTTAAAATCTTATTTTTTCTTTGCATCATGTGCTGTTTGGGGACTATTTTTAAAATCTGCCATCCTGTCTGACACTGCAGTGCCACTCCTAGATGGGCCAGGTGTTTGTGTCGGCCACTTGGGTCGCTTAGCTTAGTCACACAGCTACCTCATTGCACCTCTTTTGTTCTTTGCATCATGTGCTGTTTGGGGACTATTTTTTAAATATGCCATCCTGTCTGACACTGCAGTGACACTCCTAGATGTGCCAGGTGTTTGTGTCGGCCACTTGGGTCGCTTAGCTTAGCCATCCAGCGACCTTGGTGCACCACTTTTTTTCTTTGCATCATGTGCTGTTTGAGGACTATTTTTTAAATCTGCGATCCTGTCTGACACTGCAGTGCCACTCCTAGATGGGCCAGGTGTTTGTGTCGGCCACTTGGGTCGCTTAGCTTAGTCACACAGCTACCTCATTGCACCTCTTTTTTTCTTTGCATCATGTGCTGTTCGGGGACTATTTTTTAAATCTGCCATCCTGTCTGACACTGCAGTGCCACTCCTAGATGGGCCAGGTGTTTGTGTCGGCCACTTGTGTCGCTTAGCTTAGCCACACAGCTACCTCATTGCACCTCTTTTTTTCTTTGCATCATGTGCTGTTTGGGGACTATTTTTTAAATCTGCCATCCTGTCTGACACTGCAGTGCCACTCCTAGATGGGCCAGGTGTTTGTGTCGGCCACTTGGGTCGCTTAGCTTAGTCACACAGCTACCTCATTGCACCTCTTTTTTTCTTTGCATCATGTGCTGTTTGGGGACTATTTTTTAAATCTGCCATCCTGTCTGACACTGCAGTGCCACTCCTAGATGGGCCAGGTGTTTGTGTCGGCCACTTGGGTCGCTTAGCTTAGTCACACAGCTACCTCATTGCACCTCTTTTTTTCTTTGCATCATGTGCTGTTTGGGGACTATTTTTTAAATCTGCCATCCTGTCTGACACTGCAGTGCCACTCCTAGATGGGCCAGGTGTTTGTGTCGGCCACTTGGGTCGCTTAGCTTAGCCATCCAGCGACCTTGGTGCACCTCTTTTTTTCTTTGCATCATGTGCTGTTTGGGTACTATTTTTTAAATCTGCCATCCTGTCTGACACTGCAGTGCCACTCCTAGATGGGCCAGGTGTTTGTGTCGGCCACTTGGGTCGCTTAGCTTAGCCATCCAGTGACCTCGGTGCAAATTTTAGGACTAAAAATAATATTGTGAGGTGTGAGGTGTTCAGAATAGACTGGAAATGAGTGGAAATTATGGTTATTGAGGTTAATAATACTAAGGGATCAAAATGACCCCCAAATTCTATGATTTAAGCTGTTTTTGAGTTTTTTTTGTAAAAAAACCACCCAAATCCAAAACACACCCGAATCCGACAAAAAAAATTCAGGGAGGTTTTGCCAAAACGCGTCCGAATCCAAAACACGGCCGCGGAACCGAATCCAATACCAAAACACAAAACCCGAAAAATTTCCGGTGCACATCACTAAAATTATATACACACACACACACACACACGCACACACACACACTAGAGATGAGCGCCTGAAATTTTTCGGGTTTTGTGTTTTGGTTTTGGGTTCGGTTCCGCGGCCGTGTTTTGGGTTCGACCGCGTTTTGGCAAAACCTCACCGAATTTTTTTTGTCGGATTCGGGTGTGTTTTGGATTCGGGTGTTTTTTTTCAAAAAACCCTAAAAAACAGCTTAAATCATAGAATTTGGGGGTCATTTTGATCCCAAAGTATTATTAACCTCAAAAACCATAATTTCCACTCATTTTCAGTCTATTCTGAATACCTCACACCTCACAATATTATTTTTAGTCCTAAAATTTGCACCTAGGTCGCTGGATGACTAAGCTAAGCGACCCTAGTGGCCGACACAAACACCGTGCCCATCTAGGAGTGGCACTGCAGTGTCACGCAGGATGGCCCTTCCAAAAAACCCTCCCCAAACAGCACATGACGCAAAGAAAAAAAGAGGCGCAATGAGGTAGCTGTGTGAGTAAGATAAGCGACCCTAGTGGCCGACACAAACACCGTGCCCATCTAGGAGTGGCACTGCAGTGTCACGCAGGATGGCCCTTCCAAAAAACCCTCCCCAAACAGCACATGACGCAAAGAAAAAAAGAGGCGCAATGAGGTAGCTGTGTGAGTAAGATAAGCGACCCTAGTGGCCGACACAAACACCGGGCCCATCTAGGAGTGGCACTGCAGTGTCACGCAGGATGTCCCTTCCAAAAAACCCTCCCCAAACAGCACATGACGCAAAGAAAAAAAGAGGCGCAATGAGGTAGCTGACTGTGTGAGTAAGATAAGCGACCCTAGTGGCCAACACAAACACCGGGCCCATCTAGGAGTGGCACTGCAGTGTCACGCAGGATGTCCCTTCCAAAAAACCCTCCCCAAACAGCACATGACGCAAAGAAAAAAAGAGGCGCAATGAGGTAGCTGACTGTGTGAGTAAGATAAGCAACCCTAGTGGCCGACACAAACACCGGGCCCATCTAGGAGTGGCACTGCAGTGTCACGCAGGATGTCCCTTCCAAAAAACCCTCCCCAAACAGCACATGACGCAAAGAAAAAAAGAGGCGCAATGAGGTAGCTGACTGTGTGAGTAAGATAAGCAACCCTAGTGGCCGACACAAACACCGGGCCCATCTAGGAGTGGCACTGCAGTGTCACGCAGGATGTCCCTTCCAAAAAACCCTCCCCAAACAGCACATGACGCAAAGAAAAAAAGAGGCGCAATGAGGTAGCTGACTGTGTGAGTAAGATAAGCGACCCTAGTGGCCGACACAAACACCGGGCCCATCTAGGAGTGGCACTGCAGTGTCACGCAGGATGTCCCTTCCAAAAAACCCTCCCCAAACAGCACATGACGCAAAGAAAAAAAGAGGCGCAATGAGGTAGCTGACTGTGTGAGTAAGATAAGCGACCCTAGTGGCCGACACAAACACCGGGCCCATCTAGGAGTGGCACTGCAGTGTCACGCAGGATGGCCCTTCCAAAAAACCCTCCCCAAACAGCACATGACGCAAAGAAAAAGAAAAGAAAAAAGAGGTGCAAGATGGAATTGTCCTTGGGCCCTCCCACCCACCCTTATGTTGTATAAACAGGACATGCACACTTTAACCAACCCATCATTTCAGTGACAGGGTCTGCCACACGACTGTGACTGATATGACGGGTTGGTTTGGACCCCCCCCAAAAAAGAAGCAATTAATCTCTCCTTGCACAAACTGGCTCTACAGAGGCAAGATGTCCACCTCATCATCATCCTCCGATATATCACCGTGTACATCCCCCTCCTCACAGATTATCAATTCGTCCCCACTGGAATCCACCATCTCAGCACCCTGTGTACTTTGTGGAGGCAATTGCTGCTAGTGAATGTCTCCACGGAGGAATTGATTATAATTCATTTTAATGAACATCATCTTCTCCACATTTTCTGGATGTAACCTCGTACGCCGATTGCTGACAAGGTGAGCGGCGGCACTAAACACTCTTTCGGAGTACACACTTGTGGGAGGGCAACTTAGGTAGAATAAAGCCAGTTTGTGCAAGGTCCTCCAAATTTCCTCTTTTTCCTGCCAGTATAAGTACGGACTGTGTGACGTGCCTACTTGGATGTGGTCACTCATATAATCCTCCACCATTCTTTCAATGGTGAGAGAATCATATGCAGTGACAGTAGACGACATGTCCGTAATCGTTGTCAGGTCCTTCAGTCCGGACCAGATGTCAGCATCAGCAGTCGCTCCAGACTGCCCTGCATCACCGCCAGCGGGTGGGCTCGGAATTCTGAGCCTTTTCCTCGCACCCCCAGTTGCGGGAGAATGTGAAGGAGGAGATGTTGTTGACAGGTCGCGTTCCGCTTGACTTGACAATTTTCTCACCAGCAGGTCTTTCAACCCCAGCAGACTTGTGTCTGCCGGAAAGAGAGATCCAAGGTAGGCTTTAAATCTAGGATCGAGCACGGTGGCCAAAATGTAGTGCTCTGATTTCAACAGATTGACCACCCGTGAATCCTTGTTAAGCGAATTAAGGGCTCCATCCACAAGTCCCACATGCCTAGCGGAATCGCTCCGTGTTAGCTCCTCCTTCAATGTCTCCAGCTTCTTCTGCAAAAGCCTGATGAGGGGAATGACCTGACTCAGGCTGGCAGTGTCTGAACTGACTTCACGTGTGGCAAGTTCAAAGGGCATCAGAACCTTGCACAACGTTGAAATCATTCTCCACTGCGCTTGAGACAGGTGCATTCCACCTCCTATATCGTGCTCAATTGTATAGGCTTGAATGGCCTTTTGCTGCTCCTCCAACCTCTGAAGCATATAGAGGGTTGAATTCCACCTCGTTACCACTTCTTGCTTCAGATGATGGCAGGGCAGGTTCAGTAGTTTTTGGTGGTGCTCCAGTTTTCTGTACGTGGTGCCTGTACGCCGAAAGTGTCCCGCAATTCTTCTGGCCACCGACAGCATCTCTTGCACGCCCCTGTCGTTTTTTAAAAAATTCTGCACCACCAAATTTAAGGTATGTGCAAAACATGGGACGTGCTGGAATTTGCCCAGATTTAATGCACACACAATATTGCTGGCGTTGTCCGATGCCACAAATCCACAGGAGAGTCCAATTGGGGTAAGCCATTCCGCGATGAACTTCCTCAGTTGCCGTAAGAGGTTTTCAGCTGTGTGCGTATTCTGGAAACCGGTGATACAAAGCGTAGCCTGCCTAGGAAAGAGTTGGCGTTTGCGAGATGCTGCTATTGGTGCCGCCGCTGCTGTTCTTGCGGCGGGAGTCCATACATCTACCCAGTGGGCTGTCACAGTCATATAGTCCTGACCCTGCCCTGCTCCACTTGTCCACATGTCCGTGGTTAAGTGGACATTGGGTACAGCTGCATTTTTTAGGACACTGGTGACTCTTTTTCTGAGGTCTGTGTACATTTTCGGTATCGCCTGCCTAGAGAAATGGAACCTAGATGGTATTTGGTACCGGGGACACAGTACCTCCAACAAGTCTCTAGTTGGCTCTGCAGTAATGATGGATACCGGAACCACGTTTCTCACCACCCAGGATGTCAAGGCCTCAGTTATCCGCTTTGCAGTAGGATGACTGCTGTGATATTTCATCTTCCTCGCAAAGGACTGTTGGACAGTCAATTGCTTGGTGGAAGTAGTACAAGTGGTCTTACGACTTCCCCTCTGGGATGACCATCGACTCCCAGCAGCAACAACAGCAGCGCCAGCAGCAGTAGGCGTTACACGCAAGGATGCATCGGAGGAATCCCAGGCAGGAGAGGAATCATCAGAATTGCCAGGGACATGGCCTGCAGGACTATTGGCATTCCTGGGGAAGGAGGAAATTGACACTGAGGGAGTTGGTGGGGTGGTTTGCGTGAGCTTGGTTACAAGAGGAAGGGATTTACTGGTCAGTGGACTGCTTCCGCTGTCGGCCCAAGTTTTTGAACTTGTCACTGACTTATTATGAATGCGCTGCAGGTGACGTATAAGGGAGGATGTTCCGAGGTGGTTAACGTCCTTACCCCTACTTATTACAGCTTGACAAAGGGAACACACGGCTTGACACCTGTTGTCCGCATTTCTGGTGAAATACTTCCACACCGAAGAGCTGATTTTTTTGGTATTTTCACCAGGCATGTCAACGGCCATATTCCTCCCACGGACAACAGGTGTCTCCCCGGGTGCCTGACTTAAACAAACCACCTCACCATCAGAATCCTCCTGGTCAATTTCCTCCCCAGCGCCAGCAACACCCATATCCTCCTCATCCTGGTGTACTTCAACACTGACATCTTCAATCTGACTATCAGGAACTGGACTGCGGGTGCTCCTTCCATCACTTGCAGGGGGCGTGCAAATGGTGGAAGGCGCATGCTCTTCACGTCCAGTGTTGGGAAGGTCAGGCATCGCAACCGACACAATTGGAGTCGGACTCTCCTTGTGGATTTGGGATTTCGAAGAACGCACAGTTCTTTGCGGTGCTACTGCTTTTGCCAGCTTGAGTCTTTTCATTTTTCTAGCGAGAGGCTGAGTGCTTCCATCCTCATGTGAAGCTGAACCACTAGCCATGAACATAGGCCAGGGCCTCAGCCGTTCCTTGCCACTCCGTGTGGTAAATGGCATATTGGCAAGTTTACGCTTCTCCTCCGACAATTTTATTTTAGGTTTTGGAGTCCTTTTTTTACTGATATTTGGTGTTTTGGATTTGACATGCTCTGTAATATGACATTGGGCATCGGCCTTGGCAGACGACGTTGCTGGCATTTCATCGTCTCGGCCATGACTAGTGGCAGCAGCTTCAGCACGAGGTGGAAGTGGATCTTGATCTTTCCCTAATTTTGGAACCTCAACATTTTTGTTCTCCATATTTTAATAGGCACAACTAAAAGGCACCTCAGGTAAACAATGGAGATGGATGGATACTAGTATACAATTATGGATGGACTGCCGAGTGCCGACACAGAGGTAGCTACAGCCGTGGACTACTGTACTGTGTCTGCTGCTAATATAGACTGGTTAATAAAGAGATGTAGTATGTATGTATAAAGAAGAAAGAAAAAAAAACCACGGGTAGGTGGTATACAATTATGGACGGACTGCCGAGTGCCGACACAGAGGTAGCTACAGCCGTGGACTACTGTACTGTGTCTGCTGCTAATATAGACTGGTTGATAAAGAGATGTAGTATGTATGTATAAAGAAGAAAGAAAAAAAAACCACGGGTAGGTGGTATACAATTATGGATGGACTGCCGAGTGCCGACACAGAGGTAGCTACAGCCGTGGACTACTGTACTGTGTCTGCTGCTAATATAGACTGGTTGATAAAGAGATGTAGTATGTATGTATAAAGAAGAAAGAAAAAAAAACCACGGGTAGGTGGTATACAATTATGGATGGACTGCCGAGTGCCGACACAGAGGTAGCTACAGCCGTGGACTACTGTACTGTGTCTGCTGCTAATATAGACTGGTTGATAAAGAGATGTAGTATGTATGTATAAAGAAGAAAGAAAAAAAAACCACGGGTAGGTGGTATACAATTATGGACGGACTGCCGAGTGCCGACACAGAGGTAGCTACAGCCGTGGACTACTGTACTGTGTCTGCTGCTAATATAGACTGGTTGATAAAGAGATGTAGTATGTATGTATAAAGAAGAAAGAAAAAAAACCACGGGTAGGTGGTATACAATTATGGATGGACTGCCGAGTGCCGACACAGAGGTAGCTACAGCCGTGGACTACTGTACTGTGTCTGCTGCTAATATAGACTGGTTGATAAAGAGATGTAGTATGTATGTATAAAGAAGAAAGAAAAAAAAACCACGGGTAGGTGGTATACAATTATGGACGGACTGCCGAGTGCCGACACAGAGGTAGCTACAGCCGTGGACTACCGTACTGTACTGTGTCTGCTGCTAATATAGACTGGTTGATAATGAGATGTAGTATGTATGTATAAAGAAGAAAGAAAAAAAAACCACGGGTAGGTGGTATACAATTATGGATGGACTGCCGAGTGCCGACACAGAGGTAGCTACAGCCGTGGACTACTGTACTGTGTCTGCTGCTAATATAGACTGGTTGATAAAGAGATGTAGTATGTATGTATAAAGAAGAAAGAAAAAAAACCACGGGTAGGTGGTATACAATTATGGACGGACTGCCGAGTGCCGACACAGAGGTAGCTACAGCCGTGGACTACTGTACTGTGTCTGCTGCTAATATAGACTGGTTGATAATGAGATGTAGTATGTATGTATAAAGAAGAAAGAAAAAAAAACCACGGGTAGGTGGTATACAATTATGGATGGACTGCCGAGTGCCGACACAGAGGTAGCTACAGCCGTGAACTACCGTACTGTGTCTGCTGCGACTGGATGATAAATAATGATATAAAAAATATATATATATCACTACTGCAGCCGGACAGGTATATATTATATAATGACGGACCTGCTGGACACTGTCTGTCAGCAGAATGAGTTTTTTATAGAATAAAAAAAAAAACACCACACAAGTCACACGACAAGTGTTTAACTTTTTCAGGCAATCACAATATAGTATACTACTAACTATACTGGTGGTCAGTGTGGTCAGGTCACTGGTCAGTCACACTGGCAGTGGCACTCCTGCAGCAAAAGTGTGCACTGTTTAATTTTAATAATATGTACTCCTGGCTCCTGCTATAACCTATAACTGGCACTGCTCCCCAGTCTCCCCCACAATTATAAGCTGTGTGAGCACAGTCAGATATATACATAGATGATGCAGCACACTGGGCTGAGCAGTGCACACAGATATGGTATGTGACTGAGTCACTGTGTATCGTTTTTTTCAGGCAGAGAACGGATTATATTAAATAAAACTGCACTGTCTGGTGGTCACTGTGGTCAGTCACTACTAAACTCTGCACTCTCTACAGTACTCCTAAGCTCCAGTAAATCAAGTGTCTCTGTTTAAAATCAATCTCACTCTCTCTCTTCTAATCTAAATGGAGAGGACGCCAGCCACGTCCTCTCCCTATGAATCTCAATGCACGTGTGAAAATGGCGGCGACGCGCGGCTCCTTATATAGAATCCGAGTCTCGCGATAGAATCCGAGCCTCGCGAGAATCCGACAGCGTCATGATGACGTTCGGGCGCGCTCGGGTTAACCGAGCAAGGCGGGAAGATCCGAGTCGCTCGGACCCGTGAAAAAAAACATGAAGTTCGGGCGGGTTCGGATTCCGAGGAACCGAACCCGCTCATCTCTAACACACACACACACACACACACACACACACACACACACACACACACACACACACACACACACACACACACACACACACACACACACACACACATATAGTCAGGAGGGGAGGTGTAGCGGAACTCACAGGACTCCAACAACTTACTTCAGTCTAAAGTCCACATACACGTAGAGGGACAGTCCAATGCAGCGTTATCAGTCAACATTTCATTTTAATTCATAAAATTTCATCAGGACACACTTATCTTACCTTAAATAGAGATGTTGGATATTGGCTATCCGCTGTAAGCAGTCTGTCGAAGGGCTTTTTGTAAAGATTTGTGTGTAGATGGTCAATTTTATGATGGGAATCCATGGTGTTAACCCCTTCCATGGCCTGTCTAGATTCCATTTGTGAACCTCGCCAGATGACCAACAGGTCATCGATGTAACCTGTCATGAAAAAAATCTTGTTCATAGTGGCTGAGTTAAGCAGAAAGAGATCCTTTCGATGTCAAACATAAAGATATTTCTCATACGTCCTAGAGGATGCTGGGGACTCTGTAAGGACCATGGGGTATAGACGGGATCCGCAGAAGACATGGGCTCCTCCCTCTATGTCCCTTCTCCAGACTCCAGTTAGATTCTGTGCCCATGACAGACTGGACACACACTAGGGGAGCTCTCCTGAGTTTCTCTTAAAGACTTTATGTTAGGTTTTTTATTTTCAGAGAGACCTGCTGGCTACAGGCTCTCTGCTTTGTGGGGCTGAGGGGAGAGAAGTCAGACCTACTTCTGTGAGTTAAAGGCTCTGCTTCTTAGGCTACTGGACACCATTAGCTCCAGAGGGTTCGATCACTTGGTGCGCCTAGCTGCTTGTTCCCGGAGCCGCGCCGTCACCCCCCTCACAGAAGCCAGAAGAAAGAAGCCGGGTGAGTATGAGAAGAACAGAAGACTTCAGTGACGGCAGAAGACTTCCGAGTCTCAGAGGTACCGCGCAGTGGTCGCGCTGCGCGCCATTGCTCCCACACACCAACGGCTCTACAAGGGTGCAGGGCGCAGGGGGGGCACCTTGGGCAGCAATATATACCTCCATTGAGTCTGGCTAAACATGTATACAGTGCATAGGCACTGTATACGGACCCCTGCCAGCATAAAAAGGCTATATTAATAGCGGGGCTGAAGCGCGCCGAGAAGGGGCGGGGCTTAGCCCTCACAACATGATTCAGCGCCATTTTCTCCATGTCCCCGCCAAAGCAATGTGTACAGTGCAAACGAGGGGGGGGGGGGGGGGCACAGTGTTTTAGTGCTATATAGAGGGAAATATAGCACTATCTTAGATAATGGGCATGTAATCATTGTGTTGTGCATATATGTCTGTGTGTTCCCTGTCAGATATACCCACTATAGCTTTTTAGTCCACATGTGTCGACATGCGTGAGTGGCTCTGTCACAAACAGCTATGGGAATCCCTGTCGGCATCGCCGACGCCTGTTGGTACTTGATTCAGTAGATGCAGTGTCAGCAGGTCGGTAGTTGTATGCTTTTCAAAAGTAAACACTGTATGGGAGACACAGTAGTATGTGGGTGACCCTGTCGGCACCAACTGTTATTACTGGGTGTAAATTAACATGCTGTAACTGCCTTATACCTGTATATATATTTATATGTATATGTATGGTACGGTTCCATGGGGGAGTGTGGGGGGAGTGTTATTAAAATTAAATATGTATACTTCCCTCGGACCCCTCGGGGTCGCAAGAATGTTATTTTGCCTGGTACTACTCCCTGCTGTCGACGAATACTAGGTTTTCTGTCGACCATAAGGTTTCCTGGTTAGATCCACAACTGGGGCATTCAGTACATGGTCATACACATTCAGGACACATTAATGTCACTAGGGACCCGATGGTTCCGGACAATCCGCTTATATGTATGATATATATATATATATATATATATATATATATAGGATATGCGTGTATATGTGTATTACATTATGTATATTCATATTACGATTTCTAACGAATGCTGAAGTAAAAGTATTCCTTCTCATGTGCTGGTCGCTCTGTTGATAAAGCTCTAGGTCGCCCGTGACGAGTTGGTCTCAGATCCTCACAAGGAGTCCAAATGTTTATTCTTTTTCCGCCGCGGATAGAATACTGTGAAAGTCAACTCCTGGTCGACACGGGGCCCTGTCACAAAGGATCGTACACAGGAAGCTAAGTGATATTTTATTTCTATGCTTTGGAGTTATTTGCATTACATTCACATGGGGGAGTGTTTGTATTCGGAAAGGTATCCGATAGAATTACCCTAAAGAGAGAGGGGATGTTTCTTATGTTGATTCTTCTCTATTACATTGCGGCAGGCTGCCGTGCGTCTGCAGGAGGTGTGGCCGGGGGAATGCTGAGGCTGACTCCGAGAGATACTGGAGTTTCTCCCTGGGACGGTGTACCGCTGTTTGGGGATGCCTCAGTTCAGTAAATCTCGGCGGATACAACTGGTAAGTCTAACTTCGTGAGTTAGATTCCCTCACATCAGTTGGTGACGCATTCTGTTGTGGGATGCTGTCATTTTAACCGGTTCAATACCGTTCTTTTTTCCCTTTCGGTGCAGATGGTGGAAGGTGAAAAGGTAAGAATTCTGCAGCCTTGTTAGGTTCGCAAAAGCGGATGGCGTTTTCTGTTTCTACCACATCCACCGCATGTCGCTGGGTCTATCTGGCTGGAGCTCACTCCGGTGGGAACTCGTCTACTACTCTTCAGTCAGTCCGGGAATAGACTAGGACCTGTGAGTTAATTATAGAATCCAAAGGGGGACATTCTGGCGTTTACAGATGTTTCCCCTCACTGATTTTTCAAATAGATCTTGCTGTTTCCCCTCTGGAAGGGGAGGTAGTACGCAACGCCATACCAGAGTTTCGGCAGGTTCAGGGCACTGTCCTGCTGTCCCTGTTAAAAAAAAAAAAAAAAAAAAAGGAAAACAAAGATTTTTCCTAACGAAGTTAAACTACAGGATGGAATCTCTCAGGCCAGGGAGCTCCAGCACGTAAAGGTAGAAAGGGGTTTAAATGCGTTTTTCTCCGCATTCGGCTTACCTGGGTTGATATCCAGGATTGTCTTTGCCATTTCACCGGAGTGATGGCAGTAGGATGGTATTCTTTCAATAGTAAGAGCCATTGTTATTCTGTACTGGGACACTCTCCTGATTAAGGCGAGGTCAAGACACAATCGGTGCAAATCGTTGTTTTCTCTCTGACTGTTCTTCAACACAGGGGAAGGCTGTTGTTCCCAACGACGCAGACGTCGGAGGTGGGTATCAGAGTAGATACGGAACGGTTGAAGTTCTGTGTGTTCCTGTGGAAAGAGGTCTAAGGATCCGGAGTCGGATCAGATTTGCAGTGACAATCCATCAATATGTTCCATTGATGAAGAAGATGGGTGCGGCCTAAGAGGCCTTTTCGGTGAGCAGATCAAATGCCAGAGTGGTTTTCACGGGGCCAGTTGGAAATGTGGTCTGGGTCTCACCTGCACATGCACCGGAATATAATCCTAATGGCCAGGATATCGCTCCTGTGGTGTCTGCTCAGTTCTCACCTCCTAGAGGTACGAAGGTTCGGAATCCAGGATGAGATCCTGGTGTCCATGCATGCAGATCTCCGAGACTGGGGAGCAGTCCTTGCAAGGGAAGTATTTCCAGAGAAAGCTTGTCTGCAATAAGCTTTCTTGAATTAAGAGCTATTTTGCTACATATGCGTCGTGATCTGCCCGTGTTAATTCTGTCGGACGACTTGACAGCAGTGGTGTAAGTAAGCCACTAGGGCGGAACAAGGAGCAAAGCGGCAATGGCAGAAGACGAAAAAGTTTTCCGCTGGGTGGACAGACTGGTAAACGCTATATTAGCAGTCTTCGTTCCGGATGTGAACGACGGAGAAATAGATTCCTCTGCAGACGCGATCTCCATCCGGAAGAAGTACAGTCGTCATCGAGAAGTTTTCACTGAAGTGACAAGTCTTTGAGGAGTGCCTCAAGTGGACATGTTGGCATCTCGCCTCAACGAGAGATCTCAGGGATATTGTTCCGGGTCAGGGAACACTCAAGCTATAGCAGTGGACGTCCTCGGGACACCTTGGGTGTTTTCAGTCGGTCTATGTGTCCCCTCCGTTTTCACTCTTCTGAAGGTGATAAACGTAAGAAGAACAAAGGTTCAGGCGATCCTCATTGTTCCAGTCTAACCAAGGAGGGCTTGTTATCCAGTTCTTCAAGATTTACTCATAGAAGATCCATGGCTTCTTCCTCTACGTGAGGAACTGTTACAGCAAGATCCGGGCGTGTATCAAGACTTGCAGCGGCTGCGTTTGACGGCGTGGCGGTTGAACGCCATAACCTAGCCAGAAAGGGTATTCCCAGTGAAGTCATTTCCACACTTCTTCAGGCTAGAAAAGAAGTAACGGCAAAGCCTTACCACCGTGTTTGGAGAAAATATGTGTCTTGGTGTGAATCTAAGAAGGCTACTACGGAGGACTTTCAGCTGGGTCGTTCTTCTCCATTCTTTGCAAGCAGGTGTGGGTGCAAGCCTAAAGTTAGGCTCCATTTAAGTGCGGTTTTGGCCTTATAAATTTCCTTTCAAGAAAGAATTGGCAACCTTTCCGGAGGTTCGGACCTTCGTGAAAGGAGTACTGCACATCCAACCTCCATTTGTGCCCCCATTGGCACCGTGGGACCTTGACGTGGTGTTGCGTTTTCTTGTGTCACACTGATTGGAACCTTTATGAAAGGTTGTGTTAAAATTTCTCTCTTGGAGAGTGGTCATGCTATTAACCTTGGCGTCCGCAAGGCAGGTGTCGGAAGTAGCGGCTTGGTCTCACAAGAGCCCCTGTTTGATCTTCCAGGTGGATAGAGCGGAATTGAGAACTCGGATAATAGTTCTGCCAAAAGTGGTTTCGGTGTTTCGCAGAAACCAGCCTATTTGATGCCTGTGGTTACTTAAGCATTGGCTGATTCAAGGTATCTCGATGTAGCCAGGGCTTTGAATATTTATGTCGCCCATTTGGCTCAGATTTGGGAAACAGAGGCTCTGTTTGTCCGGTATGCTCCCAGCGTGATTGGGGCGCCTGCGTGTCTGCAGTCTGTTACATGCTAGATCTGTGATACGATTCGGCATGCTCGATCTACGGCTGGATTGCCGTTCCCGAAGTCGGTGGAGACCCATTCTACTAGGAAGATGGGCTCTTCTTGGGCGGATGCCCGAGGAGTCTGGGCGGTTCAACTTTGGCGAGCGGCTATTTAGTCAGCTTCAAACACTTTTGCTAAGCTCTACAAGTTTGATACCCTGGCTGATGGGGACCTCATGTTTGCTCAATCGGTGCTGCAGGGTCGTCCGCACTCTCCCGCCCGGTCTGGAGCTTTGGTATAAACCCCATGGTCCTTACGGAGTCCCCAGCATCCTCTAGGACGTATGAGAAAATAGGATTTTAATACCTACTGCTAAATCCTTTTCTCTTAGTCCGTAGAGGATGCTGGGTGCCCGTCCCTAGTGTGAACTGTGTCTGCAGTTATTGGTTATGGTTACACTCTTGTGGTGTTTCTTTTCTGTCAGGCTGTTGCTGACGTTGTTTCATGCCATGGCATGCGGTGTCTTATTATTGGCTGTGTTGACACACAGGTTGTGTTACATATTCTCTCAGCATGTGGCTGTGTATTGTTCAGGCCGTTGGCTGGTATTCTATTGAATGCCACGTTCTGCGGTATGTTCGAGGTGTGAGCTGGTATGACACTCACCGTGTTTAAACAATAAATTCTTTACTCAAAATGTCCGTCTCCCTGGGCACAGTTCTCTAACCGGAGTCTGGAGGAGGGGCATAGAGGGAGGAGCCAGTTCACACCAATTCAAAGTCTTATAGTGTGCCCATGTCTCCTGCGGATCCCATCTATACCCCATGGTCCTTACGGAGCCCCCAGCATCCTCTACGGACTAAGAGAAAAGGATTTACCGGTAGGTATTCAAATCCTATTTTGCCAGTGAAGGTCCCACGCAGGATCCCATAGCACACCCAGAAAGCTGTATGTACCAATTTTTGTTGAGCAGAAAATAATTCCGGGTTAGAGCAAGCGCCAATAATTGAAAAAAAAAAGTTATATCGGGTCCCCTGTACAGAATACTGGAAGACACAAACCTCTTCAAGGCCACGCGTGTGTATAATGAAACAAGACAGTGATTTTCGTTTTTTAAGCAAAGTGGTTGCGTCCTTAAGATAAGTAGGCTGGACACTAATCAACTCAGTAAATGTCAAGGTCCCATTTATATATCTGGAGCGTCTACACTCACAGACAAAGGGGAAGATGTGTCAAGATGTGTTAAGAGTAGTGATGAGCGGGTTCGGATCCTCGGGATCCGAACCCGCCCGAACTTCACCTTTTTTTTCACGGGTCCGAGCGACTCGGATCCTCCCGCCTTGCTCGGTTAACCCGAGCACGCCCGAACGTCATCATCCCGCTGTCGGATTCTCGCGAGATTCGGATTCTATATAAGGAGCTGCGCGTCGCCGCCATTTTCACACGTGCATTGAGATTGATAGGGAGAGGACGTGGCTGGCGTCCTCTCCGTTATAGTAGAAAAGACTGAGTGACTTAGTTATAATTGTGGGGAGGATTGGGGACGGGGAGCAGCTGTTAGGGAGTACAGTGCAGGGTTTTGATTATACCACCAGTGAGTTTAATCCGTTGTTTCTCTGCCTGAAAAAAAACGCTCCACCATATCTGTGCTCACTCAGTGTGCTGCACTGCTGCATATATCTGTGCTGAGTGCACTGCTCACACTGCCTAATTGTGGGGACTGGGAAACAGTTATAGCAGGAGTACAGTGCACAGTGTTGCTGACAGTGACCACCAGTCCAGTTACGTTTGTCTGCCTGAAAAACACTTCTGTGGTGGCTTTTTTTTTCTTCATACTAGTTTAGCAGTCTGCTGACAGTGTCCACCAGGTCCGTTATTATTATACAGTATATTATATATATATAGCAGTACGGTAGGCCACGGCTGTACCTACCTCTGTGTCGTCAGTGCACTCGTCGTCCATAAGTAATATAATACTATACTATCCATCCATCTACATTGTATACCTGTGGTGGCTTTTTTTTTCTTCATACTAGTTTAGCAGTCTGCTGACAGTGTCCACCAGGTCCGTTATTATTATTATACAGTATATTATATATATATATATAGCAGTACGGTAGGCCACGGCTGTACCTACCTCTGTGTCGTCAGTGCACTCGTCGTCCATAAGTAATATAATACTATACTATCCATCTATCTACATTGTATACCTGTGGTGGCTTTTTTTTCCTTCATACTAGTTTAGCAGTCTGCTGACAGTGTCCACCAGGTTCGTTATTATTATTATACAGTATATTATATATATAAGCAGTACGGTAGGCCACGGCTGTACCTACCTCTGTGTCGTCAGTGCACTCGTCGTCCATAAGTAATATAATACTATACTATCCATCCATCCATCTACATTGTATACCTGTGGTGGCTTTTTTTTTCTTCATACTAGTTTAGCAGTCTGCTGACAGTGTCCACCAGGTCCGTTATTATTATTATACAGTATATTATATATATAAGCAGTACGGTAGGCCACGGCTGTACCTACCTCTGTGTCGTCAGTGCACTCGTCGTCCATAAGTAATATAATACTATACTATCCATCCATCTACATTGTATACATGTGGTGGCTTTTTTTCCCTTCATACTAGTTTAGCAGTCTGCTGACAGTGTCCACCAGGTCCGTTATCATTATTATACAGTATATTATATATATATATAGCAGTACGGTAGGCCACGGCTGTGCCTACCTCTGTGTCGTCAGTGCACTCGTCGTCCATAAGTAATATAATACTATACTATCCATCCATCTACATTGTATACTGTGGTGGCTTTTTTCTTCATACTAGTTTAGCAGTTTGCTGACAGTGTCCACCAGGTCCGTTATTATTATTATACAGTATATTATATATATATATAGCAGTACGGTAGGCCACGGCTGTACCTACCTCTGTGTCGTCAGTGCACTCGTCGTCCATAAGTAATATAATACTATACTATCCATCCATCTACATTGTATACCTGTGGTGGCTTTTTTTCCCTTCATACTAGTTTAGCAGTCTGCTGACAGTGTCCACCAGGTCCGTTATTATTATTATACAGTATATTATATATATAAGCAGTACGGTAGGCCACGGCTGTACCTACCTCTGTGTCGTCAGTGCACTCGTCGTCCATAAGTAATATAATACTATACTATCCATCCATCTACATTGTATACCTGTGGTGGCTTTTTTTCCCTTCATACTAGTTTAGCAGTCTGCTGACAGTGTCCACCAGGTCCGTTATTATTATTATACAGTATATTATATATATAAGCAGTACGGTAGGCCACGGCTGTACCTACCTCTGTGTCGTCAGTGCACTCGTCGTCCATAAGTAATATAATACTATACTATCCATCCATCTACATTGTATACCTGTGGTGGCTTTTTTTTCCTTCATACTAGTTTAGCAGTCTGCTGACAGTGTCCACCAGGTCCGTTATTATTATTATACAGTATATTATATATATAAGCAGTACGGTAGGCCACGGCTGTACCTACCTCTGTGTCGTCAGTGCACTCGTCGTCCATAAGTAATATAATACTATACTATCCATCCATCTACATTGTATACCTGTGGTGGCTTTTTTTTTCTTCATACTAGTTTAGCAGTCTGCTGACAGTGTCCACCAGGTCCGTTATTATTATTATACAGTATATTATATATATAAGCAGTACGGTAGGCCACGGCTGTACCTACCTCTGTGTCGTCAGTGCACTCGTCGTCCATAAGTAATATAATACTATACTATCCATCCATCTACATTGTATACCTGTGGTGGCTTTTTTTTTTTCTTCATACTAGTTTAGCAGTCTGCTGACAGTGTCCACCAGGTCCGTTATTATTATTATACAGTATATTATATATATAAGCAGTACGGTAGGCCACGGCTGTACCTACCTCTGTGTCGTCAGTGCACTCGTCGTCCATAAGTAATATAATACTATACTATCCATCCATCTACATTGTATACCTGTGGTGGCTTTTTTTTTCTTCATACTAGTTTAGCAGTCTGCTGACAGTGTCCACCAGGTCCGTTATTATTATTATTATACAGTATATTATATATATATATATATAGCAGTACGGTAGGCCACGGCTGTACCTACCTCTGTGTCGTCACTCGTCCTCCATAAGTAATATAATACTATACTATCCATCCATCTACATTGTATACCTGTGGTGGCTTTTAGTTGTGCGCATTAAAATATGGAGAACAAAAATGTGGAGGTTAAAAAAATAGGGAAAGATCAAGATCCACTTCCATCTCGTGCTGAAGCTGCTGCCACTAGTCATGGCCGAGACGATGAAATGCCATCAACGTCGTCTGCCAAGGCCGATGCCCAATGTCATAGCATGTAAAATCCAAAACACAAAAGATCAGTAAAAAAATGACCCAAAAATCAAAATTAAAAGCGTCTGAGGAGAAGCGTAAACTTGCCAATATGCCATTTACGACACGGAGTGGCAAGGAACGGCTGAGGCCCTGGCCTATGTTCATGGCTAGTGGTTCAGCTTCACATGAGGATGGAAGCACTCAGCCTCTCGCTAGAAAATGGAAAAGACTTAAGCTGGCAAAAGCACAGCAAAGAACTGTGCGTTCTTCGAAATCACAAATCCCCAAGGAGAGTCCAATTGTGTCGGTTGCGATGCCTGACCTTCCCAACACTGGACGGGAAGAGCTTGCGCCTTCCACCATTTGCACGCCCCCTGCAAGTGCGCCTCTTTTTTTCTTTGCGTCATGTGCTGTTTGGGGAGTATTTTTTTGAAGGACCATCCTGCCTGACACTGCAGTGCCACTCCTAGATGGGCCAGGTGTTTGTGTCGGCCACTTGGGTCGCTGAGCTTAGTCACACAGCTACCTCATTGCGCCTCTTTTTTTCTTTGCGTCATGTGCTGTTTGGGGAGTATTTTTTTTGAAGGGCCATCCTGCGTGACACTGCAGTGCCACTCCTAGATGGGCCAGGTGTTTGTGTCGGCCACTTGGGTCGCTGAGCTTAGTCACACAGCTACCTCATTGCGCCTCTTTTTTTCTTTGCGTCATGTGCTGTTTGGGGAGTATTTTTTTGAAGGGCCATCCTGCCTGACACTGCAGTGCCACTCATAGATGGGCCAGGTGTTTGTGTCGGCCACTTGTGTCGCTTAGCTTAGTCACACAGCGACCTTGGTGCGCCTCTTTTTTTCTTTGCATCATGTGCTGTTTGGGGACTATTTTTTTGAAGGGCCATCCTGCCTGACACTGCAGTGCCACTCATAGATGGGCCAGGTGTTTGTGTCGGCCACTTGTGTCGCTTAGCTTAGCCATCCAGCGACCACAGTGCACCTCTTTTTTTCTTTGCATCATGTGCTGTTTGGGGACAATTTTTTTGAAGGGCCATCCTGCCTGACACTGCAGTGCCACTCATAGATGGGCCAGGTGTTTGTGTCGGCCACTTGTGTCGATTAGCTTAGCCATCCAGCGACCTTGGTACAAATTTTAGGACTAAAAATAATATTGTGAGGTGTGAGGTGTTCAGAATAGACTGAAAATGAGTGGAAATTATGGTTATTGAGGTTAATAATACTATGAGATCAAAATGACCCCCAAATTCTATGATTTAAGCTGTTTTTTAGGGTTTTTTGAAAAAAACACCCGGATCCAAAACACACCCGAATCCGACAAAAAAAATTCGGTGAGGTTTTGCCAAAACGCGTTCGAACCCAAAACACGGCCGCGGAACCGAACCCAAAACCAACACACAAAACCCGAAAAATTTCCAGTGCACATCACTAGTTAAGAGTAGAGAAGTGAAAAGTAGAGAAGATGCCATTAGCAGCAGAGCTGTCCAAACTCCTCGCTTACTGGTTACTATTAGATCCATAGAAGGGAGAGCAAACTATACTTTCTGTCTACATTGCTCGCCCCCCCCCCCTCCCCCCCATCCCCCTCACGCCCAGCCCAGGACGGGGTCAGGGTGCAGGGAGCGTGGCACAGGCAAGCGGGCATTGCAGGAAATCACCATCCTGACCTGCCTACCTTTCTGGGCATCCGGGTAGACAAAAAAGATTCAGTAATCTCCCGGACATTTCGAGGGAGTAGGCCAGTATATAACAATCAGAGTCTCTTGCGGCTCCACATGGTCACTCCTAGTTTAATGTTTTTTGTTGTTGTTTGTATTGTTTTTTTTTTTAAATATCACCTATTAGCAAAACGTGGGTGTCGTTACAAAAACAGGAAGTGGTTACGTTACCACCGCACAGGATCCCGGTAATAACAATGCTGACACCGGAATCCCACACAGCGGTACAATGCTGACACCGGAATCCCACACAGCGGTACAATGCCGCAGGCTTTTCTCCCTCTATGGGTGTCCACGACACCCACGGGAGAATATAACCTGTTGCGAGGGCAGCAAGCCACCATGCCCGAGCGCCACGCTGCTGGCATACTGGTGGCCGGGATCCAGCTGTCGGTATACTGACAGATGGCATCCCAGGCATCGGAATTACATACTGAACTCTAAAACCATCTCTTGCTTCTCCCTTATATAGCTATACTATACAGTGTATATTATAAACAAAAGCGTAAATGTTTCCCTTTACTCAGAAACGTTAATGTTTTTCAATTCCTGTAGTTTTTACTATCAGTGTCCTGTAAATACCAGATTATCCCTCGCAGGCAGCTGCACACTATACAGCAGATGGAACACGGTTCCCACTAATCTACACTCCATAGCTCCTCATACCTCTATTACATACTCCAGAAGCCGTGACCACTATATATATATATATATATATATATATATATATAAAAAATATATATATATATATATATATATATATATATATTTATAGTGCGAATGTAACATAGCATCCAACTTACTGTATGAGAGAAGATTTTAGGTCTGATTTACAAACCTTGAATTAACAACACACAGGATCCCAAAGACCCTCTACTCTTATGGTGGGTACACACTAAGCGGTACACTCTATGGGGGTCATTCCGAGTTGATTGCTAGCTGCTTTCGTTCGCTGCGCAGCGGTCAGGCAAAAAAAAACTGCACTTCTGCGCATGCGTATGCAGCGCAATGCGCACGCGCATCGTACTATTACAATGAATGATGTGGTTTCACACAAAATCTAGCGAAGCTTTTCAGTCGCACTGCTGGCCGCAGAGTGATTGACATGAAGAAGACATTTCTGGGTGTCAACTGACCGTTTTCAGGGAGTGTTCGAAAAAACGCAGGCGTGCCAGGAAAAACGCAGGCGTGGCTGGACGAACGCAGGGCGTGTTCGTGACGTCAAAACAGGAACTGAATGGTCTGAAGTGATCACAAGCGCTGAGTAGGTGTGGAGCTACTCTGAAACTGCACAAAATAATTTTGTAGCCGCTCTGCGATCCTTTTGTTCGCACTTTTGCTAAGCTAAAATACACTCCCAGTGGGAGGCGGCATAGCGTTTGCACGGCTGCTAAAAACTGCTAGCGAGCTAACAACTCGGAATGACCCCCCTATGAGCGATGTCGCATAGTGTTTTCCCTCCCGGGCCGGGCTGCAGATATAGTGTATATACAATGTGAGATACCACAGGCGATATCACATAGTGACGTCATACCGCGGCCGGCCCGAACATGCAGCTCCTGACAATATAGTCAGATTAAGCTGCATGCACAGGCGACAGTGTGGGTCGTTAACGACCCCCGGGAGCGCGCATCGGCATCGCTGGCAGCATACACACTGGGTGATATTATAAACAGTATCGCTCAGGAGGGCAAAAATGAGCGATATTGTTTACAAAATCGCCAAGAGTGTACCCACCATTACTCTTATCCCACCCAATCAGGTCACCCAATCCGTCCTCTGATAAACTCATCCACCACATGTGCCACAAAGCTAAAACATGCAGGCCTCCATGAAGGCAGACATATAGCCAGGACATGTCAGGCAGCCTTTATGGAGGACATAGTCAGCCTATTGCATAACACAGCTAAACAATTGCATGAAGTATGGGAGCCTGCACATTGGCAGTACCCCTATGATAACAGAAGCCCTTTAAAACAAGGCTGAACTATGACCTTGAACTTTTAATTACCATGTTATATCTACTATTGGGTACGTTCATCTGTATAACTCCAGTAACTACAAGGAGGTACTTACCCCTCAGCATACACCAATTACTGCTGTATACCTCCCACTGAGGGGGGAGGGAGGATAACACCCTACCTCCACCCATACTAGGAAAAAAGAAAGGTCAAGTCACATTATTATGACGACCAGCTAATAGCCAGAGTAACCACCGTCTGCAGCACAGACAGCATCTGAACTGTCATTTTAGACACACGTCTGGTAGCTTCCAGGTTAATTTCTATGGTGAGCTGCTCCACTGTATCAAGGTGACCGTCCCTCACTCACCTTCGTAGCCGACATTCACCTCTCATATCAATGGCACGTCGAGCACTGCAGTTTCCACGTCAGTTATTCACAATGGTGCCATTTGACCAGTCACAATACACCTTCACCACAGCAGCACGCGAACAGTTCACAAACTGCGCTGTGCCAGAAATACTATCACTCTTAGCCCGAAAGCTGATAATCACCCCTTTTTGCCATTGATAAATTGCCCCTTTTACGCATGACAGCAACGAGTAAAATGTGTGCAGACGGCCTATCGCACACCTTATATACCCACCAAGCCAGCGCATGACACGTGACGTACTTCGTGGGCTACACTACCAACGTCAAATGTAGAAGGTGGTCTCAACTACATATATATATATATATATATACTGTATATATACACATATATATATATATATATATATATATATATATAAAATAGATTTTTGAGCCTTTTTTCTTGTACAACATCATGGCTGGCTTTGAAGTCATAGATATACAACGATGCATATGTGACTCTTATTAATTCTTGGGATACTGGCGTATAATTCCTGTAATATTGGCGTATAAATCTCGGAGTACTGCCGTATAATTCCTATGATATTGCTGTATAATTCCTGTGCTATTGCCGTATAATTCTCAGAATACTGGCGTATAATTCCTGTGACAATGCCGTATAATTCTCGGAATACTGGCGTATAATTCCTGTGATATTGCCGCATAATTCTCGGAATAGTGGTGTATAATTCCTGTGACATTGCCATATAATTCTCGGAATACTGGCGTATAATTCCTGTGATACTGCCATATAATTCCCGTGATACTGGCGTATAATTCCTGTGACATTGCCATATAATTCTCGGAATACTGACGTATAATTCCTGTGACATTGCCATATAATTCTCGGAATACTGGCGTATAATTCCTGTGATACTGACATATAATTTCCTTGATACTGGTGTAAAATTCCTGTGATATTGCGATATAATTCTCGGAATACTGGCGTATAATTCCCGTAATACTGGTGTATAATTCCTATGATATTGCCGTATAATTCCTGTGACATTGCCGTATAATTCTTGGAATACTGGCGTATAATTCCTGTGATACTGCCATATAATTCCCGTGATACTTGCGTATAATTCCTGTGACATTGCCGTATAATTCCTGTGATACTGCCATATAATTCCCGTGATACTGGCTTATAATTCCTGTGACATTGCCATATAATTCTCGGAATACTGACGTATAATTCCTGTGATACTGACATATAATTCCCTTGATACTGGTGTATAATTCCTGTGATATTGCGATATAATTCTCGGAATACTGGCGTATAATTCCCGTAGTACTGGTGTATAATTCCTATGATATTGCCGTATAATTCCTGTGACATTGCCGTATAATTCTCGGAATACTGGCGTATAATTCCTGTGATACTGCCATATAATTCCCGTGATACTTGCGATATAATTCCCGTGATACTTGCGATATAATTCCTGTGACATTGCCGTATAATTCCTGTGATATTGCCATATAATTCCCAGAATACTGCCTTATAATTCCTGTGACATTGCCGTATAATTCCTGTGATATTGCCATATAATTCTCGGAATACTGGCGTATAATTCCCGTGATACTGGTGTATAATTCCTGTGATATTGCCATATAATTCTCGGAATACTGGCATATAATTCCTGTGATACTGCCATATAATTCCCGTGGTACTGGCGTATAATTCCTGTGACATTGCCTTATAATTCCTGTGACATTGCCATATAATTCTCGGAATACTGGCGTATAATTCCCGTGATACTGGCATATAATTCCTGTGATATTGCTGTATAATTCCTGTGATGCTGCTGTATAATTCCAGTTATCCTGCCGTATAATTCCATACAAATCCATATAATTCTGTATAAATCCAGTCCAGTGGTGCTGCCATGTAAATTCAGTGGTGCTGTCCTGTGCTGTATATTATTTACGCCAAAGAAAGGGGTTATTAATATTTAATCCAAATAATTTTTACAGGGTTTGCATTGTGAGGTGTAGGGGTACGCTCTCTTGTGCAGCATATTGTGTTATATAACTCCAGAAAAAAAATGGAGAACAAACATTTGGAGGAGTTAATAGGGAAAAATCAAGAACCACTTCCTCCTAGTGCTGAAGCTGCTGCCACTAGCCATTACATAGACGATGAAATGCCATGAACGTCGTCTGCCAAGGCCGATGCCCATTGTGATAGTAGAGGGCATGTAAAATCCAAAAATCCAAAGTTCAGTAAAAAGACCCAAAAAAAGAAATTTAAATGGTCTGAGGAGAAACGTAAACTTGACAATATGCCATTTACGACATGGATTGGCAAGGAATGGCTGAGGCCCTGGCCTATGTTCATGACTAGTGGTTCAGCTTCACATGACGATGGAAGCCCTCATAACTGAGGCCTTGACACTTATGTTGGTGTTAGACATGCGTCCAGTATCCGCCATTAGTGCAGTGGGATTTAGACAATTGATGGAGGTATTGTGTCCCTGGTACCAAATCCCATCTAGATTCCACTTCCCTAGGCAGGCGATACCAACATTTTGCCATTTAATTCCAGTGATTTGGACGTATAATCAGGGGTTTAGCGAGGGTGGCTCCAAAAAAGTTAAAGGGCGCTCTGCCAGTCACTACCTTCCTCCCTTCCTGTGGGCCACTGTACTGGCAGCCGCAGAGCAGGAGGAGGAAAAGTAGATGAGGCACACACTGACTCAGACTCGGAGACTGTACAACAGGGCTACTTCTGTCCTGCAACACCACTATCTGCCTCCGCTGCTGCAGCACCTCTCTCTTTCCTGTCTGCAGTAGCTCTCTCTGCCCTAGGTGCTGCAGCACCTCTCTCTGCCCCGGCTTCTGCAAAACCTCTCTCTGCCCTGGCTGCTGTAGCACTTCTAATTGCCCCAGCTGCTGCAGCAACTCTTTCTGCCCCGGCTGCTTCAGGAAGAGGCTTTCTGCCTCTCTCTGCCCCAGATGCTTCAGCACTTCTCTCTACATTGATGCTGTCAGGTCAGTTGGGACATATACTGTATATAGTGATTTTAATTTATTTGAATTAAACAAGTAAATAGTTAAATACTGCTACTTCCATAGCAGCTCTACCATGGTGTATTGTGTACAAGGGGCTCTACCATAGTGTAATGTGTATAAGGGGCTCAACCATAGTGTAACGTGTATAATGGGCTCTACTGTGAGGCATAATATGTATAAGGGGCTCTACTGTGTGGCGTAACATGAATAACGGACAATACTTTGCGGTGTAATGTGAATTGGTACTATACTGTGGCCACACACCTTCCTAATGAAGCCATGCCCCTGTATTGATGTTTCAAGCCTTCAACAAGCACTGACCCTATTTTAAACATAGGGGGCACCCAAAGTAAACTTTCACCCTGAGCTCCACAAGGTCTAGAACTGGCCCTGTCACCAATTTAGGATTTTTAAATATTGTTTCTTTCTAAATGTAATATGCCCCCACATGTTGGCTATGCCCCCAAATCAGTACAGCGGATGGGGGTCGCCAAAATATACTCTTGCTCTGGGCACCATGGTGCCTAACTACACCTCTGCGTATAATTATTAATTACAGTGATTTTGCCAATTAATTCCAGTGATTAGGACGTATATTTACAGTGAATTTGCAGTATGATTCCAGTGATTTGGACGTATAATTATTAATTACAGTGATTTTGCTTATTAATTCTAGTGATTTGGACATATAATTACAGTGATTTTGCAGTATAATTCCAGTAATTTGGACGTATAATTATTAATTACAGTGATTTTGCCAATTAATTCCAGTGATTTGGATGTATAATTACAGTGATTTTGCCAATTAATTCCAGTGATTTGGACATATAATTATTAATTACAGTGATTTTGCCAATTAAGTTCAGTGATTTGGACGTATAATTCTAATTGGAAATGTTTGTGTCGCTTGGCTTAGTTTTACAGCTACCTCATTGCACCTCTTCAACATCTTTGCATGAGGTGCTGTTTGGGGCCTAGTTTTGGAAAAGTGCCATCCTGTTTGACACTGCCGTATGAGTCCAGGGGTACTGCTTTATTAGTCCTGGGGTACTGCTGTATATGTCCACCAATTGCAGAATTTTTTTAAAATGACAGGGGCGTGCTGCAGATGTTGTCAGTGGACCGAACAATTGCGGTCCACTCTCGACATTCAGGCACTGCGTGACACTACTAGATGAGCCAGTTGGTTGTGTCGCTTAGCTTAGTCATACAGCAACCTCGGTGCACCTTTTTTTCTTCTTTGCATCATGTGCTGTTTGGGGCCTTTTTTTGATATCTGCCTTCCTGTCTGCCACTGCAGTGCCACTCCTAGATGGGCCAGATGTTTGTGCCACACACTTGTGTCACTTAGCTTGGTCATACAGCCACCTCGGTGCAACTTTTAGGCCTAAAAACAATATTTTGAGGTGTTCAGAATAGACTGGAAATGAGTAGAAATGAATGTTATTGAGGTTAATAATACCGTAGGAGCAAAATTACCCCCGAAATCTGTGATTTTAGCTGTTTTTATGTTTTTTAAAAAATCATCCAGATCCAAAACCAAAACACGATAGGGTGGTTTTGGCAAAACCAAGCCAAAACCAAAACACAAAAGTGGAATTAGGACCAAAATCAAAACCCAAAACACGAAAAAGTGCCAGCCGCACATCTCATTTTGTGATAACTGCTGTTTCCACATTGTCTATGAGGCAGGTAGGTATCATAAATAGGCCTCTACGTCTCCTATAACTAACCAATTAAAAGTAGTTTAACATATGCAATATAAAAATGACTTTCTAGCTTATTAAAAGTGTTTAAAGTGGTTATCAGCTTTCTCTGTGCTTACCATTTTATTCCAGGAGGTGGCAGTACAGGCTTAGTGCATGACAATGATCTTAAATGTTTTGAACCCGTTACAATGTAAAATTTTATTATTGATGACTATAATGTATCCTTTGAAGTTTCTTTGAGAAGAAAACATTTTCCTATTTACTTTGTCAATTGCTAAATCAAAATGACAAAAAATAAGAAGTGAATCTATATTTGGAACAATGGGACGGTTTTTAATTCTATTGTGTGTTATTGACCTTTCTGATTGAAAAAAATTGGATAAAGTTACGTTTAGTGTATACAGTGCATGAATTATTTAACAGAGAAACCAAGGTCTGTGATGCTATCGGATCAGCCACAATTACATTAAAATGTGTAGATTTAATTTTGACGAAATGCTAATACTGTACATGGAGAACTTCCGAAAGCAGAACAAACATTAGCCAGAGTTTCATAATGGTAATTATTATGATAAGCAATGTTCAGCTTCCTTGACTTTAATATCAGAACTGGATGAAATCAAATCGTGATTTTCTTCCAAATATGTTGATTCTTTGATTAGTTAAATACTCATCAGGTATGAAAGTTCACTTGTTCCTCTGTAAACAGGCTGTGCAACAGTTTTGCATAAGTTTGCATAAAGAGTTGGACTTATGTAATTGTAAACAGAGATTTACTGTTTAGTCATCAGACAGGATAAAAAATATCACTGGTAGTTTTTTTTATCTATCTTCTGTAATCCATATATTTCCATTAAATAAATAAAAATCAGTTTACAGATAAAGTCAACCTGTTTAGCACTGACAGCACAAACAGGGCTTAAGCCAAGTGTTCCGTACTCTGGGCCCTGTCGCCCACCACATCTGCCTGCAGAAGCTCGCCCTATCGCCCACCACATCTGCCCCGCAGACACTCGCCCTGTCGCACACCACATCTGCCTCATAGACACTTGCCCACCTCATCTGCCCCGCAGACGCTTGCCCTAACACCCACCACATTTGCCCCACAGACTCTAACCCTGTCACCCACCTCATCTTTCCTGCAGACTCTCTTACCCTGTCACACACCTCACCTGCCCCGGAAAGACTCTCTCACCCTGTCACCCACCGCACCTGTCCCTGAAGACTGTCTCACCCTGTCACCCACAGCACCTGTCCCTGCAGATTCTCTCACCCTGTCACCCACCGCACCTATTCCTGCAGACTCTCTCACCCTGTCACCCACTGCACCTGTCGTGGGCCACGTCCCTCATTATGAGGCAACACCTACTTTCTAAGGAGCGCACGCAGAAGAATCCCCTCCCCCCATTCCTCTATTGTGGTGCTCCCCTAGTCATTTTATTCTGGATCCACCCCTGACTACTACTACTACTGCTAATAATATTAATCATCGTCATCATGATAAAACAAATATTGATTTATAGAGTTGGTGGCTAGCGTTGGTGGCTTAGGATATTGTGCAGCCCAAGAGTACTACTGTTGGGGAAGGATGTTCATTCACACCTACAGTTTGTCCAGGTAATTTCCCGGGAGGCCATTGGATTTTGACTGTAAATGTAATCTTGGATGTGAGTACTGTACACCCCACATTATCCGGTACGCTGCTTTGTGTCTTCTGTGGTGGTCATTTCAAAGAACACTCTACCTCATTTGGACATTGTTGAAAAGGACTCTTGGAGATCCACTCTGTGGATAGAAAACACCCCCTTATCAGGTGTGCACAATTACCTGTTGTTTGTTATATATTTATGCTGAGGTAAGGGATTACATTTCCACTGTTGCTGCGCTTGTTCTTGAAGCGCTGGTTGATCATTTTTCCCATTACCACAATTAATTTATAGGGTCTTGGTGAATGGATGATGATTTTTTGATCTCTGCCAACAAACTATAAGAACTATTACTCTGGTATTGGATGTTATATGGGACAGGTCACCCTTTGCTACTTTGGGGCTGCTCCTGAGTTGGGAGCAAAGTTACTGTGCAAATGGGCCAAACCATGCTGCACTGCAGGTGGGGCAGATGTAAAATGTGCAGAGATTTAGAATTAAGACTGGCTTGTCCAAACTCAAATCTAAATTGCAGTAAATATATAAAGCTGCCCTGTATACAGTATGTGGGCTACATGCAAAAGCAGCAAAAGACTAAATATACTGTAAATGTACACCTCTGCTTGTCAGCTTGGTTTGTTCCAGATACAAAAATACAACCAGTAGTTTTTATATTCTTTCTATTCACATATATTGCAAATGGACAGAAAATAATAGTGCACATATGTAACACTTTGGGCCTGATTCTAAGTGGCATGTACTGCTGATGTCAGGCGCAGTGGAGGAACGATTGTCTGTGCATAGAGTCGTAGTATTGATTCAGATGCATGGACTTTGAAATGTACTAGAAACTAGAGATGAGCGGGTTCGGTTTCTCTGAAACCGAACCCGCACGAACTTCATGTTTTTTTCACGGGTCCGAGCAGACTCGGATCCTCCCGCCTTGCTCGGTTAACCCGAGCGCGCCCGAACGTCATCATGACGCTGTCGGATTCTCGCGAGACTCGGATTCTATATAAGGAGCCGCGCGTCGCCGCCATTTTCACACGTGCATTGAGATTGATAGGGAGAGGACGTGGCTGGCGTCCTCTCCATTAGAAATTAGATTAGAAGAGAGAGAGAGATTGTGCAGAGTCAGACAGAGTTTACCACAGTGACCAGTGCAGTTGTTGTTAGTTAACTTTTATTTATTTTAATATAATTAATATATCCGTTCTCTGCTATATCCGTTCTCTGCCTGAAAAAAAACGATACACAGCAGCAGCCAGTCACACAGTGTGACTCAGTCTGTGTGCACTCAGCTCAGCCCAGTGTGCTGCACATCAATGTATAAAAGGCAAAGCTTATAATAATTGTGGGGGAGACTGGGGAGCACTGCAGGTTGTTATAGCAGGAGCCCCCAGGAGTACATAATATTATATTAATTTAAAATTAAACAGTGCACACTTTTGCTGCAGGAGTGCCACTGCCAGTGTGACTAGTGGTGACCAGTGCCTGACCACCAGTATAGTAGTATATTGTTGTATGTATTGTATACTATCTCTTTATCAACCAGTCTATATTAGCAGCAGACACAGTACAGTGCGGTAGTTCACGGCTGTGGCTACCTCTGTGTCGGCAGTCGGAACTCGGCAGGCAGTCCGTCCATCCATAATTGTATTACAATATATACCACCTAACCGTGGTATTTTTTTTTCTTTCTTTATACCGTCGTCATAGTGTCATACTAGTTGTTACGAGTATACTACTATCTCTTTATCAACCAGTGTACAGTGCGGTAGTTCACGGCTGTGGCTACCTCTGTGTCGGCAGTCGGCAGGCAGTCCGTCCATCCATAATTGTATTATTATTATAATATATACCACCTAACCGTGGTTTTTTTTTCATTCTTTATACCGTCATAGTGTCATACTAGTTGTTACGAGTATACTACTATCTCTTTATCAACCAGTGTACAGTGCGGTAGTTCACGGCTGTGGCTACCTCTGTGTCGGCAGTCGGCAGGCAGTCCGTCCATCCATAATTGTATTATTATTATAATATATACCACCTAACTGTGGTATTTTTTTTTCTTTCTTTATACCGTCGTCATAGTGTCATACTAGTTGTTACGAGTATACTACTATCTCTTTATCAACCAGTGTACAGTGCGGTAGTTCACGGCTGTGGCTACCTCTGTGTCGGCAGTCGGCAGGCAGTCCGTCCATCCATAATTGTATTATTATTATAATATATACCACCTAACCGTGGTTTTTTTTTCATTCTTTATACCGTCGTCATAGTGTCATACTAGTTGTTACGAGTATACTACTATCTCTTTATCAACCAGTGTACAGTGCGGTAGTTCACGGCTGTGGCTACCTCTGTGTCGGAACTCGGCAGGCAGTCCGTCCATCCATAATTGTATTATTATTATAATATATACCACCTAACCGTGGTTTTTTTTTCATTCTTTATACCGTCGTCATAGTGTCATACTAGTTGTTACGAGTATACTACTATCTCTTTATCAACCAGTGTACAGTGCGGTAGTTCACGGCTGTGGCTACCTCTGTGTCGGCAGTCGGCAGGCAGTCCGTCCATCCATAATTGTATTATTATTATAATATATACCACCTAACCGTGGTTTTTTTTTCATTCTTTATACCGTCGTCATAGTGTCATACTAGTTGTTACGAGTATACTACTATCTCTTTATCAACCAGTGTACAGTGCGGTAGTTCACGGCTGTGGCTACCTCTGTGTCGGCAGTCGGCAGGCAGTCCGTCCATCCATAATTGTATTATTATTATAATATATACCACCTAACCGTGGTTTTTTTTTCATTCTTTATACCGTCGTCATAGTGTCATACTAGTTGTTACGAGTATACTACTATCTCTTTATCAACCAGTGTACAGTGCGGTAGTTCACGGCTGTGGCTACCTCTGTGTCGGAACTCGGCAGGCAGTCCGTCCATCCATAATTGTATTATATACCACCTAACCGTGGTTTTTTTATACCACCTAACCGTGGCAGTCCGTCCATAATTGTATACTAGTATCCAATCCATCCATCTCCATTGTTTACCTGAGGTGCCTTTTAGTTCTGCCTATAAAATATGGAGAACAAAAAAGTTGAGGTTCCAAAATTAGGGAAAGATCAAGATCCACTTCCACCTCGTGCTGAAGCTGCTGCCACTAGTCATGGCCGAGACGATGAAATGCCAGCAACGTCGTCTGCCAAGGCCGATGCCCAATGTCATAGTACAGAGCATGTCAAATCCAAAACACCAAATATCAGAAAAAAAAGGACTCCAAAACCTAAAATAAAATTGTCGGAGGAGAAGCGTAAACTTGCCAATATGCCATTTACCACACGGAGTGGCAAGGAACGGCTGAGGCCCTGGCCTATGTTCATGGCTAGTGGTTCAGCTTCACATGAGGATGGAAGCACTCAGCCTCTCGCTAGAAAAATGAAAAGACTCAAGCTGGCAAAAGCAGCACAGCAAAGAACTGTGCATTCTTCGAAATCCCAAATCCGAATTCCGAGCCCACCCGCTGGCGGTGATGCAGGGCAGTCTGGAGCGACTGCTGATGCTGACATCTGGTCCGGACTGAAGGACCTGACAACCATTACGGACATGTCGTCTACTGTCACTGCATATGATTCTCTCACCATTGATAGAATGGTGGAGGATTATATGAGTGACCGCATCCAAGTAGGCACGTCACACAGTCCGTACTTATACTGGCAGGAAAAAGAGGCAATTTGGAGGCCCTTGCACAAACTGGCTTTATTCTACCTAAGTTGCCCTCCCACAAGTGTGTACTCCGAAAGAGTGTTTAGTGCCGCCGCTCACCTTGTCAGCAATCGGCGTACGAGGTTACATCCAGAAAATGTGGAGAAGATGATGTTCATTAAAATGAATTATAATCAATTCCTCCGCGGAGACATTGACCAGCAGCAATTGCCTCCACAAAGTACACAGGGAGCTGACATGGTGGATTCCAGTGGGGACGAATTGATAATCTGTGAGGAGGGGGATGTACACGGTGATATATCGGAGGATGATGATGAGGTGGACATCTTGCCTCTGTAGAGCCAGTTTGTGCAAGGAGAGATTAATTGCTTCTTTTTTGGTGGGGGTCCAAACCAACCCGTCATTTCAGTCACAGTCGTGTGGCAGACCCTGTCACTGAAATGATGGGTTGGTTAAAGTGTGCATGTCCTGTTTTGTTTATACAACATAAGGGTGGGTGGGAAGGGCCCAAGGACAATTCCATCTTGCACCTCTTTTTTCTTTTATTTTTCTTTGCGTCATGTGCTGTTTGGGGAGGGTTTTTTGGAAGGGACATCCTGCGTGACACTGCAGTGCCACTCCTAGATGGGCCCGGTGTTTGTGTCGGCCACTAGGGTCGCTTATCTTTCTCACACAGTCAGCTACCTCATTGCGCCTCTTTTTTTCTTTGCGTCATGTGCTGTTTGGGGAGGGTTTTTTGGAAGGGACATCCTGCGTGACACTGCAGTGCCACTCCTAGATGGGCCCGGTGTTTGTGTCGGCCACTAGGGTCGCTTATCTTTCTCACACAGTCAGCTACCTCATTGCGCCTCTTTTTTTCTTTGCGTCATGTGCTGTTTGGGGAGGGTTTTTTGGAAGGGACATCCTGCGTGACACTGCAGTGCCACTCCTAGATGGGCCAGGTGTTTGTGTCGGCCACTAGGGTCGCTAATCTTACTCACACAGCTACCTCATTGCGCCTCTTTTTTTCTTTGCGTCATGTGCTGTTTGGGGAGGGTTTTTTGGAAGGGACATCCTGCGTGACACTGCAGTGCCACTCCTAGATGGGCCCGGTGTTTGTGTCGGCCACTAGGGTCGCTTATCTTTCTCACACAGTCAGCTACCTCATTGCGCCTCTTTTTTTCTTTGCGTCATGTGCTGTTTGGGGAGGGTTTTTTGGAAGGGACATCCTGCGTGACACTGCAGTGCCACTCCTAGATGGGCCCGGTGTTTGTGTCGGCCACTAGGGTCGCTAATCTTACTCACACAGCTACCTCATTGCGCCTCTTTTTTTCTTTGCGTCATGTGCTGTTTGGGGAGGGTTTTTTGGAAGGGACATCCTGCGTGACACTGCAGTGCCACTCCTAGATGGGCCCGGTGTTTGTGTCGGCCACTAGGGTCGCTGAGCTTAGTCATCCAGCGACCTCGGTGCAAATTTTAGGACTAAAAATAATATTGTGAGGTGTAAGGTGTTCAGAATAGACTGAAAATGAGTGTTAATTATGGTTATTGAGGTTAATAATACTATGGGATCAAAATGACCCCCAAATTCAATGTTTTAAGATGTTTTTTAGGGTTTTTTGAAAAAACCACCCGAATCCAAAACACACCCGAATCCGACAAAAAAAATTCGGTGAGGTTTTGCCAAAACGCGGTCGAACCCAAAACACGGCCGCGGAACCGAACCCAAAACCAAAACACAAAACCCGAAAAATTTCAGGCGCTCATCTCTACAGTAGAAACTAGAGATGAGCGGGTCCGGTTCTCCGGCTCTCCGTCCAGGGGTGCTGTGTCCCTCCAGGGGTGCTGTGTCCCTCCAGGAATGCTGTGTTGTCAGTTCAAGGCTGTTTTGTCCTCCAGGGACTGTTTCATCTTCCAGAAGCTGGTGTGTCCGCCAGGGGTGCTGTTTCTTTCCAGGGGTGCTGCGTTGTTCATCCAGGCACTGTTTTGTCCTCCAGGAGTGCTGTATCCTCCAGGGGCTGCTGTGTCCATCCAGGGGCTGCTGGTTGTGTCTGTCCATGGACTCTGCTGTGTTCATCAAGGAGCTCTGTTGTGTCCGTCATGGGGCTCTGCTGTGTCCGTCATGGGACTCTGCTGTGTCTGTTCAGGGGCTCTGCTCCAGTGTAAACAAAAAAAAAACAAAAAAAAATTAAAAATATAAGTTAAAAAATTTAGATTTTCTTTTTTTGGTATTGTACCCCAGTGTAATATTCATACAAGTACTGTGATGCAGCAGGCCGTACTGCAGTGTAATATTCATACACATATCGGGATGCTGTAGATCGTACCCCAATTTCATACAAGCATTGTAACGCTGCAGGTCTTACACAGTGCAATATTCATACAAGTATTGTCACGCTGCAGGTCGTACTGCAGCTTCATAACCATACACATATTGTGACACTGCAGGTCAGACCTCAGTGTAGTATACTATTCATACACGCATGCTGTACTGCAGTGTAATGTTCATACAATTATTGAGACGCTGCTGACCATATGCAGTGTAATCTCCTATATAATAGCCCTGTGATTCTGTGCCTGGGTTTCTAACGCTGGGCGTGGCTAGGAGCTCTCATTGGGTTAGTGGCAGGTCTATAACACCCAGCCCACAGCTGATTGGGCGAGAAACGCCCTCCCACACAGGTTACATCCAATGGGAGGCTCTGCCCTTTGCCTGCTGTGTTTTCACAGAGCAGGATTAGCAATGGGACTGATGGAGCTGCAGCTCCAGACCCACACCCCAAAATAGTCCCACTGCATCTGCAGCAACACACCCTCCAACAATTTACACATAAACATTGATGCAAATTCGAAAAGGGGGAGTGGTCACGAGTACAGCGGCGTGGCCACGCCCCTTTTCCTATACTTTCAATGGAAGCTTGGAGAGTCAAAAAACGGTACAGACCATAAAAAAAAAGGTCCAGCTGGAGGGTATGCCACTCCATCTGCAGCAAGTCTCTGTGCTGTAGATAGGGGAAAAACAATCCTTTAACTGCAGCGTCCTATGGGGTCATTCCAAGTTGATCGCTAGCTGCATTCGTTCGCTGTGCAGGGATCAGACAAAAACTCTGCACTTCTGCACGCGTATGCAGTGCAATGCGCACGTGCGGCTTACTATTACAACGAACGATGTAGTTTTACACAGGGTCTAGCGATGATGCTTTTCAGTCGCATAGGCAGCCACAGAGTGATTGACAGGAAGAAGGCGTTTCTGGGTGTCAACTGACCGTTTTCAGGGAGTGTTCGGAAAAACGCAGGCGTGGCTGGCCGAACGCAGGGCATGTTCATGACGTCAAATCAGGAACTGAATGGTCTGAAGTGATCGCAAGCGCCGAGTAGGTCTGAAGCTGCTCTGAAACTGCACAAAAAATGTTTGTACCCGCTCTCCGATCCCTTCGTTCCCACTTCTGCTAAGCTAAAATACACTCCCACTGGGCGGCAGCATAGCGTTTGCACGGCTGCTAAAAACTGCTAGCGAGCGATCAACTCGGAATGACCACCAATGTCTTGCTGCCAGTCCACCTGCCCCCTCCGGCATCAACAATCCCCACTCCCTAGCCGCGCCGCAGGTGGAACAAAAGCTGCTGCGGCCACCGGCATAGATGTGTATGAAAGCGGCGCAGTGGAAGACTTTCATAGCCCTCCCTGCGCCGCATACTCTCTAAGCCCCGGAGCCTGCTCTGCGTGTGATGTCACAGAAGTGCCTCCCCACCACAGCCGCACCCAGATTCCCAGAGGCCCTGACTCCGCAACACAGCACCTGGCCTGCCGGCCTGGAAGCCCCGAGATGGTTAATGTAGCGGATAGAGAGGGTGATATCATGGAGGGTAATGTATGGACGCTGAATCAATGTAAAAGGTGACAGTGCAGTGCACTGCAGTGGGTGTGCAGTCTGGGCCGGTGCTAGAGTGTTCGGCGCCCCCCTGCAAACTATAAATTTGCACCCTCGCATACTTTACAAATGCACAGCGCACATAATGACCCCTGTAGTAGAGACACTTACACATGTAATGCCCCCTGTACCAGAGATGCTAACACATGTAATGCCCCCTGAACCAGTGACGCTTACACATGTCACGCCCCCCAGTACCAGTGGCGCTTACACAAGTAACACCCCTTGTAGCAGTGACAATTACACACGTAATGCCCCCTGTAGCAGTGACGTTTACACACTTAACGCCCTCTGTACCAGTGCCACTTAGACACGTAAGGCCCCCTGTACCAGTGATGCTTACACACGTAACGCCCCCTGTACCAGTGACGCTTATACACGTAACGCCCCCTGTACCAGTGATGCTTACACACGTAACACCCCCTATACCAGTGACGCTTACACACGTAATGCCCCCTCTCCCAGTACCGTTTACACACATACATTACACACATACACAGTCACACATATATACAGTATACACAGACACTGTATATATACACACACACTCACTCTCTTTCCAGACACTTATCTAATGAAGTCTGGCTGGCCGAAGCTGTAGCAGATCATCCTCCTGCTGCAGCATGGTCCCTTGTGGCTCCGCCCGTTACTCCCATCTAGCTCCGCCCACTTTGGCTCCCTCCCGGCCACTGAATGTCACACAGGGGATGTGAGGGGGGAGAGAAGGTTTTGTGCTGCCGGCGCCGAGGGGGAGAGGAGGCTTTGTGCTGTCAGCGCTAAGGGGGAGAAAAGGTTTTGTGCTTCCGGTGCCGCTGCATGTGTGTAGTGTCACTGACACTGCACAGCACTCTCGCCTTTTACATTGATTCAGCCAGTCACACAGTTCTGCCAGCCAGTCACTATTGTTAGCACCAGTGTCCCAACGCGCCGCATTACAGGGAAGTAGACGCACTACATAAACTACAGCTCCCAGCAGCCCTTAGCGCCGAAGCATTCCGCCCCTTAGGGCTGCTGGGAGCTGTAGTTTATTGGGTACATCTTCTTCCCTGTAATGCAGTGCATTGGGACACCGGCGCGAACAATAGTGACTGGCTGCTGTGCGAGTCTCTGGGAGAGCCACTGCCAAAGGGAGGACAGCAGCTTAGCTGCTGACAGGAGGAGAAGCAGGAGAAACATTACCCTCCCCTCCCCCACTCGCAGTACCTCCGGGCTCCATCAGCGGCACCCCCACACACCCCCTCCAGCGCCCGCGATAGCTCCGGACCCCCTCCTCCACCCGCAGCGACCCCGCACCCGTACCTCCCGCCACACCACCGCATCCACCCCTCTCCCACCCGGGGCAACCCCGCAACTGCTCCTCCCCCACCCGCAGCGCCTCCGGACCACCACCCGCGGCACCCATGCACCCTCCCCCACCTGCGGCACCACCGCAACCGCCCCTCACATGGCACCCCAGGATCCCATCCGCCTCTTCCCCGCACCCCCTACTCCCCCAACCAAAGCACCTACTAGGTAATTCACCAGGCCCTGCGTGCGCTGTTCACGCCGTTGCAAGGGGCTTCCACCCCTTAACCATCGCACGCCCTTTTTGTACGTGCAATATTTAACCACTCACACAATTATGATTGGAGGTAATACTCCATATAATAAAAATATTGCACGC
Organism: Pseudophryne corroboree; assembly: GCF_028390025.1. Classification (NCBI taxonomy): domain Eukaryota; kingdom Metazoa; phylum Chordata; class Amphibia; order Anura; family Myobatrachidae; genus Pseudophryne; species Pseudophryne corroboree. The sequence goes on along the minus strand of NC_086445.1, from coordinate 946,785,837 downwards.
CACAAGGGTGTGCAAGGGTTAACGGGGCGTAGCCCCTTATGACGGTGTGAAGACCGCCCGTAGGGAGCGATGAAACACCTAGTATTCATACAATTAAGGTGACACTGCAGGGTAATATTTGTGACACCCTAGTGTAAAATTTCATACAGGGTAATATTTGTTACACCCTAGTGTGATATTTCATACAATTACTGTGATGCTGCAGGCCGTACCTCAGTTTAATATTTCATACAATTACTGTGACGCTGCAGACCATACCGCAGTGTAATATTCATACAATTTCAGTGACACTGCAAGCGCTACCCCAGTGTATACATAAAAAGTACTGTGACACTGCATGCTGTATCGCAGTTTCATATTTATACAAGTACTATGATGCTGCAGGCCGTACCCCAGTGTATACATAACAAGTACTGTGATGCTGCAGGCCATACCACAGTGTAATATTCGTACAATTAATGTAATGCTGTAGGCCGTACTGCAGTTTAATATTCATACAATTAATATGACTCTGCAGGTCACACCCCAGTGTAATATTCATACAATTACTGTGAGGCTGCAGACCATACCGCAGTATAATATTTTATACAATTACTGTGAGGCTGCAGGTTGTACCCAAGTGTATACATAACAACAACTGTGATGCTGCAGGCTTTACCACAGTGTAATATTCAGACAACTACTGTGACGCTGCAGGACGTACCCCAGTGTACGCATAACAAGTACTGTGATGCTAAAGGCAATACTGCAGTGTAACAGTCATACAATTAATGTGATGCTGAATTCTGTACCACAGTGTTATATTCATACAATTACTGTGAGGCTGCAGGTCGTACCACAGTGTAATATTTCATACAATTACTGTGACGCTACAGACAGTACTGCAGTGTAATATTTATGGCTGATGATTATATTAGTGATAGCATCCAATAGGCATGTCAGACAGTCCATTTCACTACTGGAAGGAAAAGAAGGCAATATGGACACCCTTGCACAAACTGGCTTTGCTTTTTTTTTAAGTGCCCCCCCCCTCTCCAGTGTGCAGCCGGGAACCTTGTCAGCCATCGGCATAGGAGGTCACTTTCCCAAAATGTTCATCAAAATGAATTACAAGTTCCATGAGGAAGACCTTTACTGGCAATTACGTCAAAAAAATACAGAGGCACCTGTAATGGTGGATTCCAGCGAGTATAAATTAATATTGTGTGAAAAAGATAATGTTTACACTGATGGGGACTGTGGATTCGGACGATGATGATGACGACGACGACGACGATATCTTGCCTATGTAGAGCCAATCTGTGTATGTAGAGATCATTGCCAGCAATGTCCACTGGCCCATTGGCAGTTTGTTTTGTGGGGGCTCAAACAAATCAATAATTTCAGCCACAAGCGGCAGCCCCTGTCGCTGAAGTGATTGGTTTGTTAAACTATACATGTCCTATTTAATATATACAGTACAACATGAACATAATGGTGGATGCGAGGGCCCAAGGACAATTCCATCTGGCACCACTTTTCTTTGCATTATACACTGTTTGTAGCATTGCTGACTGTCTTCTTGTGTTGACAACAAACATTTTTATAGTTTATTAAATTGCCACCCTGCCTGCCATAGCAATGCCATTCTGTTTCCTAGGTGTGCCATGTTGGAAGTGTAAGTGCCACATGTTTGTGCCACCTACTGCTGTCACTTAGCTTACTCATCCAGCTACCTCGGGGCAACCCCTTTTGGCCTAAAGCGGATAAAAACAATATTGTGAGCTGTATGGTGGTCAAACTTGAATGGAAATTAACGTTATTGAGCTAATAATACTGTGGGAACAAAATGTTTTTATGATTCTTTGTAAAACTACAGATCCAAAACCAAAACACACAAGGGCGGTTTTGGCAAAACCAAATAAAGATACAAAACACGAAGGAGATACAGCTCCAAAACCAGAACCAAAACCAAAACATGGCGGTCAGCGCACACTAGAAACATATTGGGTGCTCCTGGCTGGTGACTGGCGGTGACTGGGAGGTGGCTATTCTGACATTCGGAGTTGTTTTGTCTTATAGGAGAGTCAGGGGCGTGTTGCTGAAAGTGGTTGTGTACAGTGATGCTTCATCGCTCACACTGGAGGCCATATTCAGGTGGAGTATTTAAACCTAACATGGGGCTGGTGCAAGTTTTGATGGTGCGACCGATAGTTGCCTTTACTGATGCACCAAGCGGTATCTCAGCATGTAAAGATGCTCACAGGGGGCATCTCAGTCCTTGCACATTTGGATGCATGGCTGTATACCAAGGCAGGGCTTTGTAGCAGCATTAGCATAAAGTCGCAGACTTTACTGCAACATAAAATGCACACACATCGACCGCTGCGTCCAACTCAGAATTTGGCCCTTACTCGCTTGCTGCCATTGCATTTAAGTCTAGGATTTAGTGACTAACCTATTGGAAGAACCTATGTTGATAGAGTAACCACTCCAGGGATTGGTTTATTTACCAGATAGAATAGCATGAGGTGAGATAACACAGGGTAAATGCAGCACAATTAGTGATGAGCGGGTTCGGTTCCTCAGAAACCGAATCCCCCCGAACTTCACCCATTTTACACGGGTCCGAGGCATACTCGGATTCTCCCGTATGGCTCGGTTAACCCAAGCGCGCCCGAACGTCATCATCCCGCTGTCGGATTCTCGCGAGATTCGGATTCTATATAAGCAGCCGCGCGTCGCCGCCATTTTCACTCGTGCATTGGAAATGTTAGGGAGAGGACGTGGCTGGCGTCCTCTCCGTTTATTCATTGTTGATGCAAATATTTGTGCTTGCTTATATCTTAATTGTGGGGACTGGGGAGCAGCTGTATTATTAATATAGGAGGAGTACAGTGCAGAGTTTTGCTGATCAGTGACCACCAGTTTTATCCGTTTTGCACAGTTTGCTGACCACCAGTATATAATATATAGCAGTACGGTACAGAAGGCCACTGCTGTACCTACCTCTGTGTCGTCAAGTATACTATCCATCCATACCTGTGGTGCATTTCAGTTTTGCAAAGTTTGCTGACCACCAGTATATAATATATATAGCAGTACGGTACAGTAGGCCACTGCTGTACCTACCTCTGTGTCGTCAAGTATACTATCCATCCATACCTGTGGTGCATTTCAGTTTTGCACAGTTTGCTGACCACCAGTATATAATATATAGCATTACGGTACAGTAGGCCACTGCTGTACCTACCTCTGTGTCGTCAAGTATACTATCCATCCATACCTGTGGTGCATTTCAGTTTTGCACAGTTTGCTGACCACCAGTATATAATATATAGCGTTACGGTACAGTAGGCCACTGCTGTACCTACCTCTGTGTCGTCAAGTATACTATCCATCCATACCTGTGGTGCATTTCAGTTTTGCACAGTTTGCTGATCACCAGTATATAATATATAGCAGTACGGTACAGTAGGCCACTGCTCTACCTACCTCTGCGTCGTCAAGTATACTATCCATCCATACCTGTGGTGCATTTCAGTTAAGCGCAGTATATATAGTAGTAGGCCATTGCTATTGATACTGGCATATAATTCCACACATTAAAAAATGGAGAACAAAAATGTGGGGGTTAAAATAGGGAAAGATCAAGATCCACTTACACCTCATGCTGAAGCTGCTGCCACTAGTCATGGCCGAGACGATGAAATGCCATCAACGTGGTCTGCCAAGGCCGATGCCCAATGTCATAGTAGAGAGCATATAAAATCCAAAAAACAAAAGTTCAGTAAAATGACCCAAAAATCAAAATTGAAAGCGTCTGATGAGAAGCGTTTAACTTGCCAATATGCCATTTACGACACGGAGTGGCAAGGAACGGCTGAGGCCCTGGCCTATGTTCATGGCTAGTGGTTCAGATTCACATGAGGATGGAAGCACTCATCCTCTCACTAGAAAAATGAAAAGACTTAAGCTGGCAAAAGCACAGCAAATAACTGCGTTCTTCTAAATCACAAATCCCCAAGGAGAGTCCAATTGTGTCGGTTGCGATGCCTGACCTTCCCAACACTGGACGGGAATAGCTTGCGCCTTCCACCACTTGCATACCCCCTGCAAGTGCTGGAAGGAGCACCCGCAGTCCAGTTCCTGATAGTCAAATTGAAGATGTCACTGTTGAAGTACACCAGGATGAGGATATGGGTGTTGCTGGCGCTGGGGAGGAAATTGACAAGGAGGATTCTGATAGTGAGGTGGTTTGTTTAAGTCAGGCACCCGGGGAGACACCTGTTGTCCGTGGGACGAATATGGCCATTGACATGCCTGGTCAAAATACAAAAAAATCAGCTCTTCGGTGTGGAATTATTTCAACACAAATGCGAACAGGTGTCAAGCCGTGTGTTGCCTTTGTCAAGCTGTAATAAGTAGGGGTAAGGACGTTAACCACCTCGGAACATCCTCCCTTATACGTCACCTGCAGCGCATTCATCATAAGTCAGTGACAAGTTCAAAAACTTTGGATGACAGCGGAAGCAGTCCACTGACCACTAAATCTCTTCCTCTTGTAACCAAGCTCCTGCAAACCACACCACCAACTCCCTCAGTGTCAATTTCCACCTTACACAGGAAAGCCAATAGTCCTGCAGGCCATGTCAATGGCAAGTATGACGAGTCCTCTCCTGCCTGGGATTCCTCCAATGCATCCTTGAGTGTAACGCCTACTGCTGCTGGCGCTGCTGTTGTTGCTGCTGGGAGTCGATCGTCATCCCAGAGGGGAAGCAGGAAGACCACTTGTACTACTTCCAGTAAGCAATTGACTGTCCAACAGTCCTTTGCGAGGAAGATGAAATATCACAGCAGTCATCCTGCTGCAAAGCGGATAACTCAGGCCTTGGCAGCCTGGGCAGTGAGAAACGTGGTTCCGGTATCCACCGTTAATTCAGAGCCAACTAGAGACTTGATTGAGGTACTGTATCCCCGGTACCAAATACCATCTAGGTTCCATTTCTCTAGGCAGGCGATACCGAAAATGTACACAGACGTCAGAAAAAGAGTCACCAGTGTCCTAAAAAATGCAGTTGTACCCAATGTCCACTTAACCACGGACATGTGGACAAGTGGAGCAGGGCAGACTCAGGACTATATGACTGTGACAGCCCACTGGGTAGATGTATTGCCTCCGGCAGCAAAAACAGCAGCGGCGGCACCAGTAGCAGCATCTCGCAAAACGCCAACTCGTTCCTAGGCAGGCTACACTTTGTATCACCGCTTTCCATAAGAGGCACACAGCTGACAACCTCTTACGGAAACTGAGGAACATCATCGCAGAATGGCTTACCCCAATTGGACTCTCCTGGGGATTTAGGACACGGACAACTCCAGCAATATTGTGCGTGATTACATCTGGGCAAATTCCAGCACGTCCCATGTTTTGCACATACATTGAATTTGGTGGTGCAGAATTATTTAAAAAAACGAGAGGGGCGTGCAAGAGATGCTGTCAGTGGCCCGAAGAATTGCGGGCCACTTTCGGCATTCAGCCACCTCGTGCTGAAGACTGGAGCACCACCAAACATTCCTGAACCTGCCCTGCCATCATCTGAAGCAAGAGGTGGTAACGAGGTGGAATTCAACCCTCTATATGCTTTAGAGATGGAGGAGCAGCAAAAGGCCATTCAAGCCTATACATCTGCCCACGATATAGCCTAAGGAGGGGGAATGCACCTGACTCAAGCGCAGTGGAGAATGATTTCAACGTTGTGCAAGGTTCTGCAACCCTCTGAACTTGCCACACGTGAAGTCAGTTCAGACACTGCCAGCCTGAGTCAGGTCATTCCCCTCATCAGGCTTTTGCAGAAGAAGCTGGAGACATTGAAGGAGGAGCAAAAACAGAGCGATTCCGCTAGGCATGTGGGACTTATGGATGGAGCCCTTAATTCGCTTAACCAGGATTCACGGGTGGTCAATCTGTTGAAATCAGAGCACTACATTTTGGCCACCGTGCTCGATCCTAGATTTAAAACCTACGTTGTATCTCTCTTTCCGCAGAGGTTCAAAGACCTGCTGGTGAGAAAATTGTCAAGTCAAGCGGAACGTGACCCGTCAACATCTCCTCCTTCACATTCTCCCGCAACTGGGGGTGCGAGGAAAAGGCTAAGAATTCCGAGCCCACCTGCTGGCGGTGATGCAGGGCAGTCTGGAGCGAGTGCTGACATCTGGTCCGGACTGAAGGACCTGCCAACGATTACTGACATGTCGTCTACTGTCGCTGCATATGATTCTCTCACCATTGAAAGAATGGTGGAGGATTATATGAGTGACCGCATCCAAGTAGGCACGTCAGACAGTCCGTACGTATACTGGCAGGAAAAAGAGGCTATTTGAAGGCCCTTGCACAAACTGGCTTTATTCTACCTAAGTTGCCCTCCCTCCAGTGTGTACTCCGAAAGAGTGTTTAGTGCAGCCGCTCACCTTGTCAGCAATCGGCGTACGAGGTTACTTCCAGAAAATGTGGAGAAGATGATGTTCATCAAAATGAATTATAATCAATTCCTCCATGGAGACATTCACCAGCAGCAATTGCCTCCAGAAAGTACACAGGGATCTGAGATGGTGGATTCCAGTGGGGACGAATTAATAATCTGTGAGGAGGGGGATGTACACAGTGAAAGGGGTGAGGAATCGGAGGATGATGATGAGGTGGACATCTTGCCTCTGTAGAGCCAGTTTGTGCAAGGAGAGATTGATTGCTTCTTTTTTGGTGGGGGCCCAAACCAACCAGTCATTTCAGTCACAGTCGTATGGCAGACCCTGTCGCTGAAATGATGGGTTCGTTAAAGTGTGCATGTCCTGTTTATACAACATAAGGGTGGGTGGGAGGGCCCAAGGACAATTCCATCTTGCACCTCTTTTTTCTTTCATTTTTCTTTGCATCATGTGCTGTTTGGGGACAATTTTTTTGAAGTGCCATCCTGCCTGACACTGCAGTGCCACTCCTAGATGGGCCAGGTGTTTGTGTCGGCCACTTGTGTCGCTTAGCTTAGTCACACAGCGACCTTGGTGCGCCTCTTTTTTTCTTTGCATCATGTGCTGTTTGGGGACTATTTTTTTGAAGTGCCATCCTGCCTGACACTGCAGTGCCACTCCTAGATGGGCCAGGTGTTTGTGTCGGCCACTTGTGTTGCTTAGCTTAGCCATCCAGCGACCTTGGTGCACCTCTTTTTTTCTTTGCATCATGTGCTGTTTGGGGACTATTTTATTGAAGTGCCATCCTGTCTGACACTGCAGTGCCACTCCTAGATGGGCCAGGTGTTTGTGTCGGCCACTTGGGTCGCTTAGCTTAGCCATCCAGCGACCTCGGTGCAAATTTTAGGACTAAAAATAATATTGTGAGGTGTGAGGTGTTCAGAATAGACTGAAAATGAGTGGAAATTATGGTTATTGAGGTTAATAATAATATGGGATCAAAATGACCCCCAAATTCTTTGATTTAAGCTGTTTTTGAGGGTTTTTTGTAAAAAAACATCAGAATCCAAAACACACCCGAATCCGCCAAAAAATTTTCAGGGAGGTTTTGCCAAAACGCGTCCGAATCCAAAACACGGCCGCGGAATTGAATCCAAAACCAAAACACAAAACCCGAAAAATTTCCGGTGCACATCACTAAGCACAATGCAGGAACACGCAGTATAATCTGGATTTGGGTTAATGCAGGTAGCGTGTGCTGGTATGGAGCATGCACCTGCAGATACATGCAGTGGTGGCAAGTGGAATACCCCGGGCAGTAAGTAGTGGTTACACGGTGGCTTATTTAGTATACGCAGCAGTGTCTGACACAATCTCCTCTTGGGAAACACTCAGGCATGTCCTTACTATCCAGATGGTACAGTATATGCAGTAAGCGTACTGGGACGGAAGTCATGCATGTGCAGTAGCACACCTCCATTACTATGCAGAATGCAGCAACTACGAGGAGACAATGCAGAGTGTTCTCCCCAACATAGCCTGCATTGATAACATTTTTCATATAATTTTTTTTTATTTTTGGTTCTTATATTTTCCAATCCACAGGCAGGAAATATATAATACAACTGAACTACAGTTATGAATTACTTGTTTGATGATAATTCCCATGCTGATGGCTAAGTATTGGCTATCCACAAAAGAGATTGAGTAATGTTTATACTAGTGATGAGCGGGTTCGGTTCCTCGGAATCCGAACCCCCCCGAACTTCACCCATTTTACACGGTTCCGAGGCGGACTCGAATCTTCCCGCCCTTGCTCGGTTAACCCGAGTGCGCCCGAATGTCATCATCCCGCTGTCAGATTCTCGCGAGATTCGTATTCTATATAAGGAGCCGCGCATCGCCGCCATTTTCACTCGTGCATTGGAGACGATAGGGAGAGGACGTGTGCAGCGTTCTCTCAGTTGTGTTCAGTGTGCTGCAAATATCTGTGCTCAGTGTGCTTGCAAATATCTGTGCTCAGTGTGCTGAAAATATCTACATTCTCTGCCTGAAAAATGCTCCATATCTGTGCTGCATTGTAGTATATAGTAGGAGGACAGTGCAGAATTTTGCTGACCAGTGACCACCAGTATTATATCAGTACGGTACAGTAGTCCACTACTCTACCTACCTCTGTGTCGTCAAGTATACTATCCATCCATACCTGTGGTGCATTTAAGTTTTGCGCAGTATATATAGTAGGACAGTGCATAATTTTTCTGACCACCAGTATATAATATATTGCAGTACGGTACAGTAGTCCACTGCTCTACCTACCTCTGTGTCGTCAAGTATACTATCCATCCATACCTGTGGTGAATTTTAGTTGCTGTGCGCAGTATATATAGTAGGAGGACAGTGCATAATTTTGCTGACCACCAGTATATAATATATAGCAGTACGGTACAGTAGGCCATTGCTATTGATATATTACTGGCATATAATTCCACACATTAAAAAATGGAGAACAAAAATGTGGAGGGTAAAATAGGGAAAGATCAAGATCCACTTCCACCTCGTGCTGAAGCTGCTGCCACTAGTCATGGGCGAGACGTTGAAATGCCATCAACGTCGTCTGCCAAGGCCGATGCCCAATGTCATAGTAGAGAGCATGTAAAATCCAAAAAACAAAAATTCAGTAAAATGACCCAAAAATCAAAATTAAAAGCATCTGATGAGAAGCGTAAACTTGCCAATATGCCATTTACGACACGGAGTGGCAAGGAACGGCTGAGGCCCTGGCCTATGTTCATGGCTTGTGGTTCAGATTCACATGAGGATGGAAGCACTCATCCTCTCGTTAGAAAACTGCAGTGCCACTCCTAGATGGGCCAGGTGTTTGTGTCGAACCACTTGGGTCGCTTAGCTTAGTCACACAGCGACCTTGGTGCACCTCTTTTTTTCTTTGCATCATGTGCTGTTTGGGGACTATTTTTTGAAGTGCCATCCTGTCTGACACTGCAGTGCCACTCCTAGGCCAGGTATTTGTGTCGGCCACTTGGGTCACTTAGCTTAGTCACACAGCTACCTCATTGCACCTCTTTTTTTCTTTACATCATGTGCTGTTTGGGGACTATTTTTTAAATCTGCCATCCTGTCTGACACTGCAGTGCCACTCCTAGATGGGCCAAGTGTTTGTGTCGGCCACTTGGGTCGCTTAGCTTAGCCATCCAGCGACCTTGGTGCACCTCTTTTTTTCTTTGCATCATGTGCTGTTTGGGTACTATTTTTTAAATCTGCCATCCTGTCTGACACTGCAGTGCCACTCCTAGATGGGCCAGGTGTTTGTGTCGGCCACTTGTGTCGCTTAGCTTAGTCACACAGCTACCTCATTGCACCTCTTTTTTTCTTTGCATCATGTGCTGTTTGGGGACTATTGTTTAAATCTGCCATTCTGTCTGACACTGCAGTGCCACTCCTAGATGGGCCAGGTGTTTGTGTCGGCCACTGGGTCGCTTAGCTTAGTCACACAGCGACCTTGGTGCACCTCTTTTTTTCTTTGCATCATGTGCTGTTTGGGGACTATTTTTTGAAGTGCCATCCTGTCTGACACTGCAGTGCCACTCCTAGATGGGCCAGGTGTTTGTGTCGGCCACTTGGGTCGCTTAGCTTAGTCATCCAGCGACCTCGGTGCAAATTTTAGGACTAAAAATAATATTGTGAGGTGTGAGGTGTTCAGAATAGACTGGAAATGAGTGGAAATTATGGTTATTGAGGTTAATAATACTATGGGATCAAAATGACCCCCAAATTCTATGATTTAAGCTGTTTTTGAGGGGTTTTTGTAAAAAAACACCGGAATCCAAAACACACCCGAATCCGACAAAAAATTTTCAGGGAGGTTTTGCCAAAGCGCGTCCGAATCCAAAACATGGCCGCGGAACCGAATCCAAAACCAAAACACAAAACCCGAAAAATGTCCGGTGCACACACCTTGAAAATGATGGGTCAAGAAATGAGCAATGAGTATTAAAAAGAATGATGTGATTACTGTATATTGGGGGTCATTCCGAGTTGATCGTAGCTGTGCTAAATTTAGCACAGCTACGATCATTTACACTGACATGTGGGGGGACGCCCTGCACAGGGCTAGCCCACCCCGCATGTAAGTGCCGGCCCCCCTGCAGAAGTGCAAAGGCATCGCACAGCGGCGATGCCTTTTCACTTCAAGAGTAGCTCCCGGCCAGCGCAGTTTTAGCGTGCTGGCCAGGAGCTACTCCTCGCTCCCCGGCCCGCAGCGGCTGCGTGTGACGTCACGCAGCCGCTGCAGCCCGCCCCCCGTTTGGTCCGGCCACGCCTGCATTGGCCGGACCGCGTCTACGAAGCGACGGCCAAACGCTGCCGTTTCGCCCCCTCCCGCCCAGCGACTGCCTCTGCCTGTCAATCAGGCAGAGGCGATCGCAGCCCTGCCAGGGCCTTCAACTGTCTGGCATGCGCCGGCGCACTACGACACCGGTGCATGCGCAGTAGAGACCCGTTCGCTCGGCTGCGATAAACAGCAGCGAGCGAACGGGTCAGAATGACCCCATAGTCTTATGTCAGCTAAAATTCACAGAATTTGCATATATACACTGCTCAAAAAAATAAAGGGAACACTAAAATAACACATCCTAGATCTGAATGAATGAAATATTCTTATTAAATACTTTGTTCTTTACATAGTTGAATGTGCTGACAACAAAATCACACAAAAATTATCAATGGAAATCAAATTTATTAACCCATGGAGGTCTGGATTTGGAGTCACCCTCAAAATTAAAGTGGAAAAACACACTACAGGCTGATCCAACTTTGATGTAATGTCCTTAAAACAAGTCAAAATGAGGCTCAGTAGTGTCTGTGGCCTCCTCGTGCCTGTATGACCTCCCTACAACGCCTGGACATGCTCCTGATGAGGTGGGGGATGGTCTCCTGAGGGATCTCCTCCTAGACCTGGACTAAAGCATCCGCCAACTCCTGGACAGTCTGTGGTGCAACGTGGCATTGGTGGATGGAGCGAGACATGATGTCCCAGATGTGCTCAATTGGATTCAGGTCTGGGGAACGGGCCAGTCCATAGCATCAATGCCTTCGTCTTGCAGGAACTGCTGACACACTCCAGCCACATGAGGTCTAGCATTGTCTTGCATTAGGAGGAACCCAGGGCCAACCGCACCAGCATATGGTCTCACAAGGGGTCTGAGGATCTCATCTCGGTACCTAATGGCAGTCAGGCTACCTCTGGCGAGCACATGGAGGGCTGTGCGGCCCCCCAAAGAAATGCCACCTCACACCATTACTGACCCACTGCCAAACCGGTAATGCTGGGCGATGTTGCAGGCAGCAGAACGTTCTCCTTGGCGTCTCCAGACTCTGTCACATCTGTCACATGTGCTCAGTGAGAACCTGCTTTCATCTGTGAAGAGCACAGGGCGCCAGTGGCGAATTTGCCAATCTTGGTGTTCTCTGGCAAATGCCAAACGTCCTGCACGGTGTTGGGCTGTAAGCACAACCCCCACCTGTGGACGTCGAGCCCTCATACCACCCTCATGGAGTCTGTTTCTGATTGTTTGAGTAGACACATGCACATTTGTGGCTTACTGGAGGTCATTTTGCAGGGCTCTGGCAGTGCTCCTCCTGTTCCCCCTTGCACAAAGGCGTAGGTAGTGGTCCTGTTGCTGGGTTGTTGCCCTCCTACGGCCTCCTCCACGTCTTCTGATGTACTGGCCTGTCTCCTGGTAGCACCTCCATGCTCTAGACACTACGCTGACAGACACAGTAAACCTTCTTGCCACAGCTCGCATTGATGTGCCATCCTGGATGAGCTGCATTACCTGAGCCACTTGTGTGGGTTGTAGGGAGGTCATACAGGCACATGGAGGCCACAGACACTACTGAGCCTCATTTTGACTTGTTTTAAGGACATTACATCAAAGTTGGTTCAGCCTGTAGTGTCTTTTTCCACTTTAATTTTGAGGGTGACTCCAAATCCAGACCTCCATGGGTTAATAAATTTGATTTCCATTGATAATTTTTGTGTGATTTTGTTGTCAGCACATTCAACTATGTAAAGAACAAAGTATTTAATAAGAATATTTCATTCATTCAGATCTAGGATGTGTTATTTTAGTGTTCCCTTTATTTTTTTGAGCAGTGTATAATACAGGCCTGATTGATAGTTATATGCTATGCCGATGTTCTCGCAGCTGAGCAATCATCGGCAATCTGTGCATGCATCTAAGCGGCATTGTGCATGAGCATTACCGTAGTAGTATGCTGCGAGTCTCCATTTGCAGTGTGGTTGGAATGTCACAATCGTTTCCGGGTCGTGTCTCAGCCTACAACTGCAATCCCATACGCCGATTGCACGCAACCCTAGGGTTTCTCCAGGAGTCCATTATCGGAGAATCTGTGTCTGTCGCTGCATATTTGTACTTGGATCTGTGAAGCCGTCTGTGGGTGTCTCAATAGAACAAGTGTCTGTGTCATTTGCATATCAGGCACCCATAGTTCATTTCAGAAAATGCATTTCTAAATACACTTATCATGCTTCCTCACATTTCCCATTCCCAGAACATCAACTACAGATCTGTTGTGTTGATCCTTGAATGAAAAGCAGAAATTATTTTTGGAACAACTTTTTATTGTCTCTCCTAAAGACCAAAGTACTTTGGGGGTCATTCCGAGTTGATCGTAGCTGTGCTCAATTTAGCACAGCTACGATCATTCACACCGACATGCGTGGGGACACCCAGCACAGGGCTAGCCCGCCCCGCATGTCAGTGCCGCCGCCCCCCCCCCCCCCCCCGCAGAAGTGCAAAGGCATCGCACAGCAGCGATGCCTTTGCACTTCAAGAGTAGCTCCAGACCAGCGCAGCTTTAGCGTGCTCGCCGGGAGATACTCACCGCTCTCTGGCCCGAAGCGGCTGCGTGTGATGTCACGCAGATGCCGCGGCTTGCCCCCCCCCAACGGTCCGGCCATGCCTGCGTTGGCCAGACCGCGCCCCCTAAACGGCGGCTTAACGCCACCATCCAGCCCCCTCCTGCCCAACGACCGCCTCTGCCTCAGAGGCGATCGCTAGGCAATGATGGCTGACATGCACCGGCGCACTGCGGCACCGGCACATGCGCAGTTCCAACCCGATCGCTGCGCTGCGAGAAACTGCAACGAGCGATCGGGTCGGAATGACCCCCTTTATACATACACCTAAAGCTTGCGTGCTGCTGAGTCTACGTGCTGTCTCTCATATTGCATATTGTTGCCACTGATATTAATCCTGGAATAGCAATAGGACTGTAGGGACATTAAAAATAACTCTGAAGTTCATAAAAATCTTCAAATGTACATAATTTGTTCAAAATATTTGTGTTTGCTGTTCCCTGCTCAGTTATTGATTCCAGCCAATTATTGATTAAAAAAAGTTATCACTATCCAACAAGGGGGGTCATTCTGAGTTGATCGCTCGTTATTTTTTTTCGCTACGGAGCGATTAGTCGCAAACTGCGCATGCGCAATGTTCGCAGTGCGCCTGCGCCAAGTAAATTAGCACAAAAGTTTGGAATTTTACTCACGGCGTAACAAAGTTTTTTAATCGTTCTGCTGATCGGAGTGTGATTGACAGGAAGTGGGTGTTTCTGGGCGGAAACTGGCCGTTTTCTGGGAGTGTGCGGAAAAACGCAGGTGTTTCAGGGGAAAACGCGGGAGTGGCTGGAGAAACGGGGGAGTGGCTGGGCGAACGCTGGGTGTGTTTGTGACGTCAAACCAGGAACGAAAAGGTCTGAGCTGGTCGCAATGGCAGAGTAAGTCTGGAGCTACTCAGAAACTGCGGGGTAATCGTTACGAGAAAATTAGCTAATCTTTCGTTCGCAATTTTGCTAAGCTAAGATTCACTCCCAGAGGGCGGCGGCTTAGTGTGTGCAATGCTGCTAAAAGCAGCTAGCGAGCGAACAACTCGGAATCACCCCCAAGGATTCCAAAAGTAATAGCATAGAGACTGCAGCAATTTTGGGCCATGGTTTTGCCCAACTGCTAACAAATTTGCTGCTATGATCAGGTCTGAATTACCCCCATTGTCACAAGGGCAGACAGGAAAGTGCCTTAAGGTGGGTACACACCTAAAGGTGCCCATACACTAGACGACCTGTAAAAGATGTTAACGATTTCCCTTGAACTCCCCCGACAGTTCCCCGGGCAGTCTGAAAGGGGTATAACTAAGTCATAGCTAGAATTGATTGATTGCAATTCGCAACTTCCCTACTTCTCCACTCCTCCTTATAAGGCTTGACACATACCTTCCCCTTAAAGCATAATGTATATACATAATGTATTTATATGCACAATTATGTTGAATAATCAAATTATCTTCTATTAGCTGGATATGAAGCCCTTTAATTAATATGCAAAGCAATAAGAAAACATTTACTAAGATAAAATACAATTTAATATTGAAAGCTCTAATCATAGAGAAATAATAAAGCTCAGTTTCATCCATTATACAAGAACATTAAATACCTTTGGTAAACCTGATAATCAAATGGTACTGTATGTAATGAAGGGTGATCACAATCCTGTACTGTTCTGAAAGCTGAGTAAGGTAATAATTTGAAATCTGTGGTGTGTGTGATATCAGTTTGCAGGAAATAGAATTTGCAGAATATCTGATAAACTTAATTAAACACACATAACTGTCTTCTGTTATATTAACTATTTGCGCATATACTTTCAGTAATTGTTTTGTTAGTTACTTTATCTAATTGCCTTAAATAAATGCACAATGCACATTTAAAAAAGAGATTTATATTGTGTTAAAGTAATATAATTTACCCATTATCTGTAACATTATAGCTGTAGAATTTTTTTGTAGCTGATAAATAAGGGAATAATTTATATGAAATGGCTTTGGGGGAATTTATAGTATATTATGGGGAATTTCTAGTATATTATGGGCACAGTGGCGTATCTACAACCAGGGCTGTCATCAGAAATTGAGGCCTGGGACCCCCTTCTGTGTCTGTAGCCATCCCCTCTTCTGTGCTTTTAGCCAGGCCCCCCTTCTGTGTCTGCAGCCATCCACCCTTCATTGCATCCAGCCAGGCCCCCTACTGTGTCTGTAGCCATACCCTCTTCTGTGCTTTCAGCCAGGCCCCCCTTCTGTGTCTGTAGCCATCCTCTCTTCTGTGCTTTCAGCTAACTCCCTTTCTGTACCCGCTACCATCCCCCCTTCTGTGTCTGCAGCCATCTACCCTTCTGTGCATCCAGCCAGGCCCCCTACTGTGTCTAAAGCCATCCACCTTTCTGTGCATCAAGCCAGGCCGCCTACTGTGTCTGAAGCCATCCACCCTTCTGTGCATCCAGCCAGGCCCTCTACTGTGTCTGAAGCCACCCACCTTTCTATGCATCAAGCCAGGCCCCTTATTGTGTCTGAAGCCATCCATCCTTCTGTGCGTCAAGCCAGGCCCCCTACTGTTTATGAAGCCATCCACCCTTCTGTGCATCCAATTTTTTTTCTCATGAATCTGTACTGCACAACTGCTTGTGAGCACCAACATCTGCCTGGCCTGGACCACACACCATTCATCTACACTGTAGGGTCCAGGGGTGGGCCTCCTTCTGTGGCATGGCGCTGGACTGCAGTCCTTGCAGTCCCCCCCCCCCCCCCTCCTCAATGTCAGCCATGTCTACTGTACAATGTATGCAGGCAGAACATACTACTTGCTGTCAGTGATGCCATCTTTTGCGAGACTTCTTCAGAAAAGTGGCATCTGCACAGGAGACGGAAATAGAGATGTACTAAGCCTTGGGGAGTGATAAAGTGGAGAGAGATAAAGTACCAACCAATCAGCTCCTTAACTGCCATGTGTTTGAAAAATCACAGTTAGGAGCTGATTGGCCATTTAATAGTGCTAACAAGAATATCACTCATAAAATCTGCCCCAAAGTACCAACCAATCAGCTCTTGTCAATTTTATAGGCTGTGTTTGAAAAATGACAGTTAGGAGCTGATTGATCGGTACTTTAGCTACGTCCACTTTATCGATCTCAAAGGCTTAAGGTGCATACACACTAGACAACGTTGCGCTTTGAGCGACGTCGTCTAGTGTTTCCCCCTCTCGGGCCGGACAGTCGCCGGTCAGCCGTTCACACTGAGCAATATGACGACCATATCGCTCAGTGATGTCATGCCGCGGCCGGGCCGTGCAGGCAGCTCTTGGACGACGGTCTCAATTGAGCATGCATAAACCACAGATACCGAGGATCGTTAACGACCTGCGGTTCCACGCATCGGTCGCTGGCATACACACTTGCCGAGAAAGTGAACAACGTCGCTAAGGAAGGGTGAAAATGAGCGATGCCGTTCATTTTATCGGCAAGTGTGTATGCACCTTAAGTACATCTGCCCCTATCACTTTGTGTATATATTCCGGCAAGAGTATTAAAGGCTTCAGGGATCAGATCAGCAACGTGAGAGTACTCACCATCATTATAGTCTGCTGAGCCCCTATGCCGGATCCTTCCCTAGATGACACCGAGCACCACTACCAAGTCACTATACAGTGCGGATCATCTAGCCTACATGCTGCGCCCATACGCATTTAGTTCTATGGTGATTGGGGACATAAACCCAGCAATATGATAGGAAGAACAGTATTATACTCAGTATCACTGAGCAAACATACACACTGATACATCATATCATAAATTAAAGTACATTGCTGACCAGAGTACAGTGTGACTGGCTCAGTCTCCATGCTGCCTCTGATCTCATCATCCTTATGTATAGGTGTAATATATATCTGAGCATAATACAGGATATATGTCTGACCACCCCATTGGGTTTATCAGTGTATTACTCCGAGTGTTATACCAGTATAGCTTAGCACCTGTTTTCTGAATTTTCTATATCTTAATAAATGTATTTATCGCTTTACAGCTGATTTTCCCTGTATCTGTTATTGGCATTATCTCTCCCACCTCACCGCCTTATATTCCCCTTTCTTTTCCTCTCTCTAGCTGGAATACAAGTGCTAAGGGGTGTGGTACAAGGTATAGATTTGTAATGTGGACATTGCTGAAATGTTAACATGATAGAATGTTGACAAACCATCCCTGGTGGTCTAGCGGTCACTTACCTGTTCCCAATGGCAGTGGGGTCTCAGCGGCAGCTTCCGGGTCCAGGAAATCCCGTGTGGAGCAGTTTCGGTGCAAGCATCTGACGGAGCAGCATTCCGGTGAGTATTTTCACCTATCCATAATCTATGCTCCTAACGCTCCCCCGAGTGCCTAACCCTAAACCCCCTCCCCCTCACACCCTAATCTTCCCACATCCCCCAGCCTAACCCTAATGTCAACATTCTGAAAATGTCAAGATTTCACATGTTGACATTTCAAATATCGACAATGTGAACATGTTGACATTCAACAATGCCGGCATCATAACTGTCAACATTGTAGTGTCGACATGATGATTGTCGACATTGTGAACCTAATGACTGCAAGCCGAGCACTACAACCAATAAGCCCATGGATGTGTAGGCCAAGATGGCCGCCGTATCTGTAGCAAAGTAAAAGTTTGCACAATCTAGTGGGAGGAGTTTGGAGAATCAGGTGTATTCCTTCATTACTGCAAATCATTAGTGTAGCAATGCCCAGACATCCATGCACATATTTAGATTATAGACAATTATAGCCGACACAGGGGGTACACACACCAGGAGATGCGTGTGTGTGTGTGTGTGTGTGGGGGGGGGGGGGGCAAGGGGGGGGCACTAGGGCACGCATGTCTGTAAAAATAAAATAAAAAGTTGGGATCGGAGATGATACCGTTAAGGAACATTCTTCATTCTTTGCAATATGGAAGAGGGAGCAGCCTATTACTCCCTACAATAAGGCTTGGATTTGCTATTACCATTAAGGTAGCAGAGTGTCAAAGTCGAAAAATATCATAATACATATGCCTTGTACTAACCCCATGCACATGCCCGCTGCTCGTGCACTTAGTCCACCGTGCGTGCACATATCCGCAATTTGCGTAAGATCGCTCCGGCGATCATGCGCATGATATGGGTATTTACGGCGGAGTTTGTGAGCGTGTAGCGTGTTATTAGAACATAGCATATTTAACCCAAATAGCGTATATTGTAGATATAGTTCCCCTAGACCATGACAGCGAGTATTATTAGTTTAAACAGTTCCTGGACAGAGAGATTCGCCTTTGCATGATAGGAAGGGTCAGATAAAGGTTGGAAGGTGATGTCTAGTATCCAGCTGTAGGGTATTTTGAGGGTAACATTCCGGTGTTAGTTAGAGAAAGATCGCTTGCTCCTGCGTATAGTTATGTACAAAAGTAGATTATGAACATTAACTGTATTTACTGTAAATTACATATGCGGGGGGAATCCAGAGGAGACCACCCACAGGAGCAGTTGAGAAAGACATAGCCCACCTTTTCAAATCAACCTATGACCCCTCCCGTAATGAAAAGGTACATCTCTGTGTCCAATAGACAAAGGGATTACACGTAGAGATGTGCACTTGAAATTTTTCGGGTTTTGTGTTTTGGTTTTGGGTTCGGTTCCGCGGCCGTGTTTTGGGTTCGACCGCGTTTTGGCAAAACCTCACCGAATTTTTTTTGTCGGATTCGGGTGTGTTTTGGATTCGGGTGTTTTTTTCAAAAAACACTAAAAAACAGCTTAAATCATAGAATTTGGGGGTCATTTTGATCCCAAAGTATTATTAACCTCAAAAACCATAATTTCCACTCATTTTCAGTCTATTCTGAATACCTCACACGTCACAATATTATTTTTAGTCCTAAAATTTGCACCGAGGTCGCTGGATGACTAAGCTAAGCGACCCTAGTGGCCACCACAAACACCAAGCCCATCTAGGAGTGGCACTGCAGTGTCACGCAGGATGGCCCTTCCAAAAAACACTCCCCAAACAGCACATGACGCAAAGAAAAAAAGAGGCGCAATGAGGTAGCTGTGTGAGTAAGATAAGCGACCCTAGTGGCCGACACAAACACCGGGCCCATCTAGGAGTGGCACTGCAGTGTCACGCAGGATGGCCCTTCCAAAAAACACTCCCCAAACAGCACATGACGCAAAGAAAAAAAGAGGCGCAATGAGGTAGCTGTGTGAGTAAGCTAAGCGACCCTAGTGGCCGACACAAACACCTGGCCCATCTAGGAGTGGCACTGCAGTGTCACGCAGGATGGCCCTTCCAAAAAACACTCCCCAAACAGCACATGACGCAAAGAAAAAAAGAGGCGCAATGAGGTAGCTGTGTGAGTAAGATAAGCGACCCTAGTGGCCGACACAAACACCGGGCCCATCTAGGAGTGGCACTGCAGTGTCACGCAGGATGTCCCTTCCAAAAAACACTCCCCAAACAGCACATGACGCAAAGAAAAAAAAGAGGCGCAATGAGGTAGCTGTGTGAGTAAGATAAGCGACCCTAGTGGCCGACACAAACACCGGGCCCATCTAGGAGTGGCACTGCAGTGTCACGCAGGATGGCCCTTCCAAAAAACACTCCCCAAACAGCACATGACGCAAAGAAAAAAAGAGGCGCAATGAGGTAGCTGTGTGAGTAAGATAAGCGACCCTAGTGGCCGACACAAACACCTGGCCCATCTAGGAGTGGCACTGCAGTGTCACGCAGGATGGCCCTTCCAAAAAACACTCCCCAAACAGCACATGACGCAAAGAAAAATTAAAGAAAAAAGAGGTGCAAGATGGAATTGTCCTTGGGCCCTCCCACCCACCCTTATGTTGTATAAAAAGGACATGCACACTTTAACCAACCCATCATTTCAGTGACAGGGTCTGCCACACGACTGTGACTGAAATGACGGGTTGGTTTGGACCCCCACCAAAAAAGAAGCAATTAATCTCTCCTTGCACAAACTGGCTCTACAGAGGCAAGATGTCCACCTCATCATCATCCTCCGATATATCACCGTGTACATCCCCCTCCTCACAGATTATCAATTCGTCCCCACTGGAATCCACCATCTCAGCTCCCTGTGTACTTTGTGGAGGCAATTGCTGCTGGTCAATGTCTCCACGGAGGAATTGATTATAATTCATTTTAATGAACATCATCTTCTCCACATTTTCTGGAAGTAACCTCGTACGCCGATTGCTGACAAGGTGAGCGGCGGCACTAAACACTCTTTCGGAGTACACACTTGTGGGAGGGCAACTTAGGTAGAATAAAGCCAGTTTGTGCAAGGGCCTCCAAATTGCCTCTTTTTCCTGCCAGTATAAGTACGGACTGTGTGACGTGCCTACTTGGATGCGGTCACTCATATAATCCTCCACCATTCTTTCAATGGGGAGAGAATCATATGCAGTGACAGTAGACGACATGTCCGTAATCGTTGACAGGTCCTTCAGTCCGGACCAGATGTCAGCATCAGCAGTCGCTCCAGACTGCCCTGCATCACCGCCAGCGGGTGGGCTCGGAATTCTGAGCGTTTTCCTCGCACCCCCAGTTGCGGGAGAATGTGAAGGAGGAGATGTTGACAGGTCGCGTTCCGCTTGACTTGACAATTTTCTCACCAGCAGGTCTTTGAACCCCAGCAGACTTGTGTCTGCCGGAAAGAGAGATCCAAGGTAGGTTTTAAATCTAGGATCGAGCACGGTGGCCAAAATGTAGTGCTCTGATTTCAACAGATTGACCACCCGTGAATCCTTGTTAAGCGAATTAAGGGCTCCATCCACAAGTCCCACATGCCTAGCGGAATCGCTCCGTGTTAGCTCCTCCTTCAATGTCTCCAGCTTCTTCTGCAAAAGCCTGATAATGGGAATGACCTGACTCAGGCTGGCAGTGTCTGAACTGACTTCACGTGTGGCAAGTTCAAAGGGCAGCAGAACCTTGCACAACGTTGAAATCATTCTCCACTGCGCTTGAGACAGGTGCATTCCACCTCCTATATCGTGCTGAATTGTATAGGCTTGAATGGCCTTTTGCTGCTCTTCCAACCTCTGAAGCATATATAGGGTTGAATTCCACCTCGTTACCACTTCTTGCTTCAGATGATGGCAGGGCAGGTTCAGGCGTTTTTGGTGTTGCTCCAGTCTTCTGTACGTGGTGCCTGTACGCCGAAAGTGTCCCGCAATTCTTCTGGCCACCGACAGCATCTCTTGCACGCCCCTGTCGTTTTTTAAAAAATTCTGCACCACCAAATTCAAGGTATGTGCAAAACATGGGACGTGCTGGAATTTGACCAGATTTAATGCACACACAATATTGCTGGCGTTGTCCGATGCCACAAATCCACAGGAGAGTCCAATTGGGGTAAGCCATTCCGCGATGATCTTCCTCAGTTGCCGTAAGAGGTTTTCAGCTGTGTGCGTATTCTGGAAGCCGGTGATACAAAGCGTAGTCTGCCTAGGAAAGAGTTGGCGTTTGCGAGATGCTGCTACTGGTGCCGCCGCTGCTGTTCTTGCGGCGGGAGTCCATACATCTACCCAGTGGGCTGTCACAGTCATATAGTCCTGACCCTGCCCTGCTCCACTTGTCCACATGTCCGTGGTTAAGTGGACATTGGGTACAGCTGCATTTTTTAGGACACTGGTGACTCTTTTTCTAAGGTCTGTGTACATTTTCGGTATCGCCTGCCTAGAGAAATGGAACCTAGATGGTATTTGGTACCGGGGACACAGTACCTCCAACAAGTCTCTAGTTGGCTCTGCAGTAATGATGGATACCGGAACCACGTTTCTCACCACCCAGGATGCCAAGGCCTCAGTTCTCCGCTTTGCAGCAGGATGACTGCTGTGATATTTCATCTTCCTCGCAAAGGACTGTTGGACAGTCAATTGCTTGGTGGAAGTAGTAAAAGTGGTCTTACGATTTCCCCTCTGGGATGACCATCGACTCCCAGCAGCAACAACAGCAGCGCCAGCAGCAGTAGGCGTTACACGCAAGGATACATCGGAGGAATCCCAGGCAGGAGAGGAATCATCAGAATTGCCAGTGACATGGCCTGCAGGACTATTGGCATTCCTGGGGAAGGAGGAAATTGACACTGGGGGAGTTGGTGGGGTGGTTTGCGTGAGCTTGGTTACAAGAGGAAGGGATTTACTGGTCAGTGGACTGCTTCCGCTGTCGCCCAAAGTTTTTGAACTTGTCACTGACTTATTATGAATGCGCTGCAGGTGACGTATAAGGGAGGATGTTCCGAGGTGGTTAACGTCCTTACCCCTACTTATTACAGCTTGACAAAGGCAACACACGGCTTGACAAATGTTGTCCGCATTTCTGTTGAAATACTTCCACACCGAAGAGCTGATTTTTTTGGTATTTTCACCAGGCATGTTAACGGCCATATTCCTCCCACGGACAACAGGTGTCTCCCCGGGTGCCTGACTTAAACAAACCACCTCACCATCAGAATCCTCCTTGTCAATTTCCTCCCCAGCGCCAGCAACACCCATATCCTCCTCATCCTGGTGTACTTCAACACTGACATCTTCAATCTGACTATCAGGAACTGGACTGCGGGTGCTCCTTCCAGCACTTGCAGGGGGCGTGCAAATGGTGGAAGGCGCATGCTCTTCACGTCCAGTGTTGGGAAGGTCAGGCATCGCAACCGACACAATTGGACTCTCCTTGTGGATTTGGGATTTCGAAGAACGCACAGTTCTTTGCGGTGCTTTTGCCAGCTTGAGTCTTTTCATTTTTCTAGCGAGAGGCTGAGTGCTTCCATCCTCATGTGAAGCTGAACCACTAGCCATGAACATAGGCCAGGGCCTCAGCCGTTCCTTGCCACTCCGTGTGGTAAATGGCATATTGGCAAGTTTACGCTTCTCCTCCGATAATTTTATTTTAGATTTTGGAGTCCTTTTTTTACTGATATTTGGTGTTTTGGATTTTACATGCTCTGTACTATGACATTGGGCATCGGCCTTGGCAGACAACGTTGCTGGCATTTCATCGTCTCGGCCATGACTAGTGGCAGCAGCTTCAGCACGAGGTGGAAGTGGATCTTGATCTTTCCCTAATTTTGGAACCTCAACATTTTTGTTCTCCATATTTTAATAGGCACAACTAAAAGGCACCTCAGGTAAACAATGGAGATGGATGGATACTAGTATACTTATGGATGGACGAGCGACTGCCGACACAGAGGTAGCTACAGCCGTGGACTACCGTACTGTGTCTGCTGCTAATATAGACTGGATGATAATGAGATGAAATCAATATATATATATATATATAATATCACTAGTACTGCAGCCGGACAGGTATATATATTTATTATGTAATGACTGATGACGGACCTGCTGGACACTGTCAGCTCAGCAGCACCGCAGACTGCTACAGTAAGCTACTATAGTAGTATGTATAAAGAAGAAAGAAAAAAAAAAACCACGGGTAGGTGGTATACAATTATGGATGGACGAGCGACTGCCGACACAGAGGTAGCTACAGCCGTGGACTACCGTACTGTGTCTGCTGCTAATATAGACTGGATGATAATGAGATGAAATCAATATATATATATATAATATCACACTAGTACTGCAGCCGGACAGGTAGATATATTTATTATGTAATGACTGATGACGGACCTGCTGGACACTGTCAGCTCAGCAGCTCCGCAGACTGCTACAGTAAGCTACTATAGTAGTATGTATAAAGAAGAAAGAAAAAAAAAAACCACGGGTATGTGGTATACAATTATGGATGGACGAGCGACTGCCGACACAGAGGTAGCTACAGCCGTGGACTACCGTACTGTGTCTGCTGCTAATATAGACTGGATGATAATGAGATGAAATCAATATATATATATATAATATCACACTAGTACTGCAGCCGGACAGGTAGATATATTTATTATGTAATGACTGATGACGGACCTGCTGGACACTGTCAGCTCAGCAGCACCGCAGACTGCTACAGTAAGCTACTATAGTAGTATGTATAAAGAAGAAAGAAAAAAAAAACACGGGTAGGTGGTATACAATTATGGATGGACGAGCGACTGCCGACACAGAGGTAGCTACAGCCGTGGACTACCGTACTGTGTCTGCTGCTAATATAGACTGGATGATAATGAGATGAAATCAATATATATATATATATATAATATCACTAGTACTGCAGCCGGACAGGTATATATATTTATTATGTAATGACTGATGACGGACCTGCTGGACACTGTCAGCTCAGCAGCACCGCAGACTGCTACAGTAAGCTACTATAGTAGTATGTATAAAGAAGAAGAAAGAAAAAAAAAAAAAAAAACGGGTAGGTGGTATACAATATTATATATATATTATATACAATTATATATATATATATATATATATATATATATATTAAACTGGTGGTGATTATTAAACTGGTGGTCAGGTCACTGGTCACACTATCAGCAACTTGCAAGTAGTACTCCTAAGCAGACAATCACAATATATATTATACTGGTGGTCAGTGTGGTCACAATGGCAGTGTGGCACTCTGGCAGCAAAAGTGTGCACTGTACGTTATATGTACTCCTGAGTCCTGCTCTCAGACTCTAACTGCTCCCCACTGTCAGTGTCTCCCCCACAAGTCAGATATACATTATACAGTCACACTATCTATCTATCTATCTATCTATCACTTCAGCAAGTAGTAGTACTCCTCCTAATGCTCCCCAAAATTACTACTGTGTCTCTCTCTACTCTAGTCTCACTCTCTTCTCTATAAACGGAGAGGACGCCAGCCACGTCCTCTCCCTATGAATCTCGATGCACGTGTGAAAATGGCGGCGACGCGCGGCTCCTTATATAGAATCCGAGTCTCGCGATAGAATCCGAGCCTCGCGAGAATCCGACAGCGGGATGATGACGTTTGGGCGTGCTCGGGTTAACCGAGCAAGGCGGGAAGATCCGAGTCGCTCGGCCCCGTGTAAAAAAAAATTAAGTTCGGGCGGGTTCGGATTCCGAGGAACCGAACCCGCTCATCTCTAGATTACAGTGACCATTGTATTGTTTTGGATGAAGTGAATAAAGAGAGCTTGCAGCAGGCTTGGGGACACAAGACTCTGAACGCTATCTGTATGACCAGCGGAGGACCGACTCGGGTTGCGCTTGCGAAACATTCTCACGTATGTACATTCTCTGTAGCCATTATTCTGTTTAGATTTACTTGTTAGCCTGTAGTGTATAAATTGTATTGTTTTTACCTTTTTGGAATCAATCCACGGAGGCCTTAGAACCCTGTGGTTTCAACTACAAACGGTGTTGTGTTTTCACTTTCCTGCCTGGGCTTTAAAGTAGATTAACCTGTTTAAGGTGCATAAGCATTGTTAAGGTGTACGCACTGCGGATACTTTGTATCGCCAGCGCTACTTAAGGTTTAAAGGTATTACATTGTTGCAGTACTTTGCTGCTAAGGTTTAAAGTGTAAGCATATCATTACATTGTATCATTAACAAGGTTTTAAGGTGTATTGATTGTGTGTGCGCACGCTGTGTGTGCTTTGTACCCACAGTGCAGCGTTTGAACGCTGAGTGCGTATACGGTACGGGACTCTGTGCGCAAATAGCGTACGAAGTACGTAGCGTGAGCTAGCGACCGCAGCAGCTCCATGGTAAAGGTGTGTTTAAAGGTATAGCTTTATGGTTTAAGATAATATCAACATTATCAAGAGATTTGAAGAAGAAAATGGCAAAGATTTCACCTCCAATGATAAACCAAGGTCACCACCTTTTTGTATTCTCTCCACTTTGAGATTTTTGCAAATTTATTAAACATAAAAAACTAAGAAATCACATGTACATACTGTAAGTATTTACAGCCTTTCCTCAATACTTTGTTTATGCACCTTTGGCAGCAATTACAGCCTCAAGTCTTTTTGAATATGATGCCACAAGGTTGGTACACCTATCTTTGGGCAGTTTCGTCCATTCCTCTTTGCAGCACCTCTCAAGCTCTATCAGGTTGGATGGGAAGCGTCGGTGCACAGCCATTTTCAGATCTCTCCAGAAATGTTAAATCAGATTCTAGTCTGGGCTCTGGCTGAGCCACTAAAGGACATTCACAGAGTTGTCCTGAAGCCACTCCTTGGATATCTTGGCTGTGTGCTTAGAATCGTTGTCCTGCTAAAAGATGAACCGTCGCCCTGAGGTCAAAAGTACTCTGGAGCAGGTTTTCATCCAGGATGTCTCTGTACATTGCTGCATTCATATTTCCCTCTATCCTGACTAGTCTCCCAGTTCCTGTCACTGAAAAACATCCCCACAGCATGATGCTGCCACTACCATGCTCTATTTGGATCTTAATTTGGCTCTGATTCGTCATCCAGCTTTGGATTTGTATTTGCTAAACCACTGTGACTGGCTTTGGATTTTTTTTTTTTTTTAAATTGACCAAATAAGCTAAAATCACATCATTTGGGCCAATTTTTTGTTCCTAGACTATTATTAACCCCAATAACATTCATTTCCTGTAATTTCCAGTCAATTCTGACCACCTCACTGCTCACAATATTGTTTTCACCATTATTGGGCAAAGGCTGCAGTGAGCTGACTGGTTACTAAGCGACAGAGCAGTGGTACAAGCACACAGCAATTGCTAGCACATCTATGATACTTAGCCACACGGCAGTGGCAGAAATGAAAGGTGGTACAAGATGGAATTGTCCTTATAATGGATAAAAAAAAGGGCATGCATACTTTAACAAACCAAACACTTCAGGGATAGGGACTGACACTTTTGTGGCTGAAGTACTTGGTTTGTTTGGGCCTCCCAAAACAAGCCATCAATCTGCTTATTGCAATAGCTCTACAGTGGCAAGAAGTCATTGTCATTGCCATCCTCATCAGTGTGTGCATCATCCTCACACAATATTAATTAATCACCGCGGGAAACCACCATTACAGAAGTCTCTGTACTTTGACGTAATTGCTGGGAAAGGCCTTCCTCTTAGAATTTCCAGTTAATTTTGATGAAGATCATATTTTCCATATTTTGAGGAAGTAGTTTCCTACGCCGTTCGCTCACAAGGTTCCCGGCTGTGCTGAAAACTCTCTCCGAGTACACAGCTTAAGTAATGCAACGCCAGTTTGTACAAGGGCTTCAAATTGCCTTTTTGTTTCCTTTCAGTACTCTAAGGGACTCTGTTTCATGTCTATTTGTACAGTGTCATTAAAATAATCCTCCACCATTCTTTGGATGGTGACTATATCAGATGGAGTTATGGTAGAGGTGTCACTAATATTGGGCAATTCTTTTAGACCCGACCAGATGTCAAAATGTTGGGTTGACTTATCTGCATCACCGCTGGGTCTTTTGGGAAAGCTGACTTTTTCTCTGGCTGCCACTGACGAAACGTAATGAGGAGACGTCGTAGTGCCATGTGTCGCTTGAGCTGCCAACTTGCTCGCTAGAAGCTCTTTGTATCTCTTATAATCTGGATCAGTTGGAAAGAAAAACACAGCTTATGACTTAAACTTAGGATCATGCATGGTTGGTAAAATGTAGTGATCAGATTTCAAGACATTGGCAATCCATGAATCCTGGAGTAGTGAATAAAAGACTAAATCTACAAGTCCAGCATACTTTGCTTTGCAGATTCACTTTGTTTAATCTCCTCCTTCAATTTCTCCAGCTGATTTTCCAAAAGCCTAATTAGGGCAATCACCATACTCAAGCTAGCAATGTCAGCACTCACTTCATGTGTTGGATTTTCACCAGTCACCATACCGACGTCAGGGGGGGCAAGTATAACGAAGCCCATTGAGGGCTCGTGGCTCACTACGCTCACCACTGGTTCTATTCCCACTCTATGGGTGTTGTGGACACCCGGAAGTGGGAATAGTCTCTGTTGGTCGGCATGCCGACCAATGGACTATTGAGGTTTCAGGATCCTGGTGTCAGTATTGTCACAGACCCACATCCCCACTTCACAGGTGGCTACTTTGAAGGGTTTGAGCACCTTGCATAAGCAGAAAGTTCTCTCCACTGCACTGGGCTAAGGTACATTCCACCTCCTCTCCCAATATCATGGCTTGTTGTATAGCTATGGATGGCTTTTGCTGTTCCTCTATCTTCTGAAGCATATAAAGAGTGGAGTTCCACCTTGTTACTACCTCTTGTTTCAGTTGATGTCAGGGCAAATTAAACTGCTCTTGCAGGTGCTGCAATCTCCTACATGCTGTTGCTGAATGCCGAAAATGTCCCAACATTTTTCGGGCCACAGACATCATCTCCTGCATGCACTGTCATCTTTTAAAAAGCCCCGTACCACTAACTTAATTGTGTGAGCAAAACAGGGAATGTGTTGGAATTCACCCAGCTGTAATGCTTTTGCAATATTTGTGGCATTTTCAGATGTCAAAAATCCTGAGGAGAGTTCAAGTGGGGTAAGCCATGTTTTCTAAGACATCCCTTAGTTTTTCTAAGAAGTTGTCAGTAGTATGCCTCTTTTTGAATCCAGTGATACACAGATACACAGATTAGCCTGCCCCAGAATGAGCTGGAATTATTTGTTAGATACTGCTTCTGCAGCTGCTGAAGGTAATTCACCCACCCAGTGGGCTGTCACAGTCATGTAATCTTTAGTTTGCCCACTACCACTTGTCCACATATATGTGGTTAATTGGACAGTGGGTACAATGACATTTTGTAGGCCAATAATTATGGGTTTTTTTTTTAACGTTCTGGTACAGCCAAGGAATGGCTTTTTGGATCAAATGGAACTGAGATGGAATTTTGTACCGAGGACACAGGACCTCAATTGACTTTGTAAAACTCACTGCATTAATGGCTTAAATTGGATGCAGATCTAATACTAGCATAGCTGTGATGGCGTTAGTGATCCGCTGTGCGGCATGGTGACATACTTGCTTCCCCTTGCAAAGGATTGTTTCACAGTCAATTGATTTTTTACAATACTACAAGTAGTCTTCTTGGTCCCCTTCTTGGATGAAGTACCAGCCACAGCAGCAGCAGCAGCAGGCCAAGTGCTCAAGGATTCTTCTGAGGAATACTGGAATGGGGAGAAGTCACATACTGTAGCCTTAAGAAATTGGATGCAGAACTACCTCTGCTGATTACTGAGGATATTGAGGATGAAGGTGTTGACAGTCGGATTGAAAGTACTGGGATCTAGTTGAGAGAAGGGAGCTAGCTGATGCTGGACTGCTTGTTGTTGTTTTTTTAGCACCAGCTTTTGTTGGTATCATTAACATGTCATGAGTTCGCTGCAAATTATGTAACAGGGTGGTGTTCCTAAATGCTTAACGTCCCTATCTCTACTTACTGTGGTTCCACAAAGGCTACATATGGCTTGACAAATTATGTCAGGATTTGGTTAAATATAATGTCACATATCCGAGGTGGATTTGTCGGTCCTATGCCCAGGCATGACAATGGCAATCTTCTTATCACGGTAAAGAGCTGCTTCCACTGGTGCCTGACTTACACAAACAACATCCCCAACATCCTCATTAGCACTAGCGTCAGCTACACAAATATCCCAATCATGCTCTTACAATTCCACAGTGGCATCCTCAATTTCTATGTCATCAGCTATACTTCTGTTGCTCATGCCCACATTTGCAGAAAGAGCAGAAATAATGGATAGTGGCTTTTCTGCATGTACAGTATAAGAAAAATCAGGCTCACACATAGCACTCTTGGACACACTTAGACTCTCAACAGGGATTTGTGACATTTCTGTTTCTGAATGCTCAGTTTGTTCTGCTGCCTTAGTGGTTTTCAGTTCTTTTACACCTCTTCTAGACTCTTCTAGGTTTGCATCGTCATGAGAGACAGAAGAAGATGCCTTACTGACAGTTGCAGAACCACCACTCAGAAATAAAGGTCAAAGCCTGAGCCTTTCCTTGCCACTGCGTGTGGTGAATGGCATGTTGGCAATTTTATGTTTTTCTCCACCAAACCTTCCCTTTATAAGAGATGGCTTTTTCTTTAACACTGTATACTGGGTTTTTTATTTTAGATGCATTGACTTAGACCCGCTTTGCACTTGAGCATTGGCTTTAGTAGATAACGTTGCTGGAATAGCATCGTCATCATGACTGGTGGCAGCAGCTGCTGCACTAGTATTTGCTTGTTCCTCTCTAAACTGATAGTTATCCATTTGTCAAGTTGCAGATCACTACGTAGATCATAGGGCTTATAGATGCATATGAACAATATGCACTTGAGTAAAGCGCACCAACCAACTAGTACAAAAACAATAGCTATATTATATATATTTTATTTTTCTATTTTTAAACCTGCAGCTCGGGTCCAACTGTGTGGATTACAGGGCGTGTAAGCGCACCAATCAACCAGTATAAAAACAATAGATATATTGTATATATTTTCTTTTTCTATTTCTAAACCTGCAGCTCGATTCCAACTGCATAGATAACAGGACTTATAAGTGCACCAACCAGCCAGTACAAAAACAATAGAGATATTATATTTTTCTATTTTTAAACTTGCAACTTGGTTTGAACTGCATGGATCACAGGGCTTATAGATGCATGTGGACATAGCACACCAAACGGTACAATTAACAGCAGAGTATAGCGCAGCATGCCCCCTATACATAGTCACTAAACAGCACAACCACTTGTGAGCCTGGAAACAGCATAGCTACTGTAGCAGAGTATTGCGCAGCACACAGAAGTGTGCCTTATGCCACCTATACACAGTAACTATACAGCACAGCCAGTATAGCAGAGTATAGCACAGCACACAGCAGAGTGAAGTATGCCCTCTATACACAGTCACTATACAGCACAGCCACTTGTGAGTCTGGGCTAGAGATGAGCGCCTGAAATTTTTCGGGTTTTGTGTTTTGGTTTTGGGTTCGGTTCCGCGGCCGTGTTTTGGGTTCGAACGCGTTTTGGCAAAACCTCACCGAATTATTTTTGTCGGATTCGGGTGTGTTTTGGATTCGGGTGTTTTTTTCCAAAAACACTAAAAAACAGCTTAAATCATAGAATTTGGGGGTCATTTTGATCCCAAAGTATTATTAACCTCAAAAACCATAATTTACACTCATTTTCAGTCTATTCTGAATACCTCACACCTCACAATATTATTTTTAGTCCTAAAATTTGCACCGAGGTCGCTGTGTGAGTAAGATAAGCGACCCTAGTGGCCGACACAAACACCGGGCCCATCTAGGAGTGGCACTGCAGTGTCACGCAGGATGTCCCTTCCAAAAAACCCTCCCCAAACAGCACATGACGCAAAGAAAAAAAGAGGCGCAATGAGGTAGCTGTGTGAGTAAGATTAGCGACCCTAGTGGCCGACACAAACACCGGGCCCATCTAGGAGTGGCACTGCAGTGTCACGCAGGATGGCCCTTCCAAAAAACCCTCCCCAAACAGCACATGACGCAAAGAAAAAAAGAGGCGCAATGAGGTAGCTGTGTGAGTAAGATTAGCGACCCTAGTGGCCGACACAAACACCGGGCCCATCTAGGAGTGGCACTGCAGTGTCACGCAGGATGGCCCTTCCAAAAAACCCTCCCCAAACAGCACATGACGCAAAGAAAAAAAGAGGCGCAATGAGGTAGCTGACTGTGTGAGTAAGATTAGCGACCCTAGTGGCCGACACAAACACCGGGCCCATCTAGGAGTGGCACTGCAGTGTCACGCAGGATGTCCCTTCCAAAAAACCCTCCCCAAACAGCACATGACGCAAAGAAAAAAAGAGGCGCAATGAGGTAGCTGTGTGAGTAAGATTAGCGACCCTAGTGGCCGACACAAACACCGGGCCCATCTAGGAGTGGCACTGCAGTGTCACGCAGGATGGCCCTTCCAAAAAACCCTCCCCAAACAGCACATGACGCAAAGAAAAAAAGAGGCGCAATGAGGTAGCTGACTGTGTGAGTAAGATTAGCGACCCTAGTGGCCGACACAAACACCGGGCCCATCTAGGAGTGGCACTGCAGTGTCACGCAGGATGTCCCTTCCAAAAAACCCTCCCCAAACAGCACATGACGCAAAGAAAAAAAGAGGCGCAATGAGGTAGCTGTGTGAGTAAGATTAGCGACCCTAGTGGCCGACACAAACACCGGGCCCATCTAGGAGTGGCACTGCAGTGTCACGCAGGATGTCCCTTCCAAAAAACCCTCCCCAAACAGCACATGACGCAAAGAAAAAAAGAGGCGCAATGAGGTAGCTGTGTGAGTAAGATTAGCGACCCTAGTGGCCGACACAAACACCGGGCACATCTAGGAGTGGCACTGCAGTGTCACGCAGGATGTCCCTTCCAAAAAACCCTCCCCAAACAGCACATGACGCAAAGAAAAAAAGAGGCGCAATGAGGTAGCTGTGTGAGTAAGATTAGCGACCCTAGTGGCCGACACAAACACCGGGCCCATCTAGGAGTGGCACTGCAGTGTCACGCAGGATGTCCCTTCCAAAAAACCCTCCCCAAACAGCACATGACGCAAAGAAAAAAAGAGGCGCAATGAGGTAGCTGACTGTGTGAGTAAGATTAGCGACCCTAGTGGCCGACACAAACACCGGGCCCATCTAGGAGTGGCACTGCAGTGTCACGCAGGATGTCCCTTCCAAAAAACCCTCCCCAATCAGCACATGATGCAAAGAAAAAGAAAAGAAAAAAGAGGTGCAAGATGGAATTGTCCTTGGGCCCTCCCACCCACCCTTATGTTGTATAAACAAAACAGGACATGCACACTTTAACCAACCCATCATTTCAGTGACAGGGTCTGCCACACGACTGTGACTGATATGACGGGTTGGTTTGGACCCCCCCCAAAAAAGAAGCAATTAATCTCTCCTTGCACAAACTGGCTCTACAGAGGCAAGATGTCCACCTCATCTTCACCCTCCGTTATATCACCGTGTACATCCCCCTCCTCACAGATTATCAATTCGTCCCCACTGGAATCCACCATCTCAGCTCCCTGTGTACTTTGTGGAGGCAATTGCTGCTGGTCAATGTCTCCGCGGAGGAATTGATTATAATTCATTTTAATGAACATCATCTTCTCCACATTTTCTGGATGTAACCTCGTACGCCGATTGCTGACAAGGTGAGCGGCGGCACTAAACACTCTTTCGGAGTACACACTTGTGGGAGGGCAACTTAAGTAGAATAAAGCCAGTTTGTGCAAGGGCCTCCAAATTGCCTCTTTTTCCTGCCAGTATAAGTACGGACTGTGTGACGTGCCTACTTGGATGCGGTCACTCATATAATCCTCCACCATTCTATCAATGTTGAGAGAATCATATGCAGTGACAGTAGACGACATGTCCGTAATCGTTGTCAGGTCCTTCAGTCCGGACCAGATGTCAGCATCAGCAGTCGCTCCAGACTGCCCTGCATCACCGCCAGCGGGTGGGCTCGGAATTCTGAGCCTTTTCCTCGCACCCCCAGTTGCGGAAGAATGTGAAGGAGGAGATGTTGACAGGTCGCGTTCCGCTTGACTTGACAATTTTGTCACCAGCAGGTCTTTCAACCCCAGCAGACCTGTGTCTGCCGGAAAGAGAGATCCAAGGTAGGCTTTAAATCTAGGATCGAGCACGGTGGCCAAAATGTAGTGCTCTGATTTCAACAGATAGACCACCCGTGAATCCTTGTTAAGCGAATTAAGGGCTGCATCCACAAGTCCCACATGCCTAGCGGAATCGCTCCCTTTTAGCTCCTTCTTCAATGCCTCCAGCTTCTTCTGCAAAAGCCTGATGAGGGGAATGACCTGACTCAGGCTGGCAGTGTCTGAACTGACTTCACGTGTGGCAAGTTCAAAGGGCATCAGAACCTTGCACAACGTTGAAATCATTCTCCACTGCACTTGAGACAGGTGCATTCCATCTCCTATATCGTGCTCAATTGTATAGGCTTGAATGGCCTTTTGCTGCTCCTCCAACCTCTGAAGCATATAGAGGGTTGAATTCCACCTCGTTACCACTTCTTGCTTCAGATGATGGCAGGGCAGGTTCAGTAGTTTTTGGTGGTGCTCCAGTCTTCTGTACGTGGTGCCTGTACGCCGAAAGTGTCCCGCAATTTTTCTGGCCACCGACAGCATCTCTTGCACGCCCCTGTCGTTTTTTAAAAAATTCTGCACCACCAAATTCAAGGTATGTGCAAAACATGGGACGTGCTGGAATTTGCCCATATTTAATGCACACACAATATTGCTGGCGTTGTCCGATGCCACAAATCCACAGGAGAGTCCAATTGGGGTAAGCCATTCCGCGATGATCTTCCTCAGTTGCCGTAAGAGGTTTTCAGCTGTGTGCGTATTCTGGAAAGCGGTGATACAAAGCGTAGCCTGCCTAGGAAAGAGTTGGCGTTTGCGAGATGCTGCTACTGGTGCCGCCGCTGCTGTTCTTGCGGCGGGAGTCCATACATCTACCCAGTGGGCTGTCACAGTCATATAGTCCTGACCCTGCCCTGCTCCACTTGTCCACATGTCCGTGGTTAAGTGGACATTGGGTACAACTGCATTTTTTAGGAGACTGGTGAGTCTTTTTCTGACGTCCGTGTACATTCTCGGTATCGCCTGCCTAGAGAAGTGGAACCTAGATGGTATTTGGTAACGGGGGCACACTGCCTCAATAAATTGTCTAGTTCCCTGTGAACTAACGGCGGATACCGGACGCACGTCTAACACCAACATAGTTGTCAAGGACTCAGTTATCCGCTTTGCAGTAGGATGACTGCTGTGATATTTCATCTTCCTCGCAAAGGACTGTTGAACAGTCAATTGCTTACTGGAAGTAGTACAAGTGGGCTTACGACTTCCCCTCTGGGATGACCATCGATTCCCAGCGGCAACAACAGCAGCGCCAGCAGCAGTAGGCGTTACACGCAAGGATGCATCGGAGGAATCCCAGGCAGGAGAGGACTCGTCAGACTTGCCAGTGACATGGCCTGCAGGACTATTGGCATTCCTGGGGAAGGAGGAAATTGACACTGAGGGAGTTGGTGGGGTGGTTTGCGTGAGCTTGGTTACAAGAGGAAGGGATTTACTGGTCAGTGGACTGCTTCCGCTGTCACCCAAAGTTTTTGAACTTGTCACTGACTTATTATGAATGCGCTGCAGGTGACGTATAAGGGAGGATGTTCCGAGGTGGTTAACGTCCTTACCCCTACTTATTACAGCTTGACAAAGGGAACACACGGCTTGACACCTGTTGTCCGCATTTCTGGTGAAATACCTCCACACCGAAGAGCTGATTTTTTTGGTATTTTCACCTGGCATGTCAACGGCCATATTCCTCCCACGGACAACAGGTGTCTCCCCGGGTGCCTGACTTAAACAAACCACCTCACCATCAGAATCCTCCTGGTCAATTTCCTCCCCAGCGCCAGCAACACCCATATCCTCCTCATCCTGGTGTACTTCAACACTGACATCTTCAATCTGACTATCAGGAACTGGACTGCGGGTGCTCCTTCCAGCACTTGCAGGGGGCGTGCAAATGGTGGAAGGCGCATGCTCTTCACCTCCAGTGTTGGGAAGGTCAGGCATCGCAACCGACACAATTGGACTCTCCTTGTGGATTTGGGATTTCGAAGAACGCACAGTTCTTTGCGGTGCTTTTGCCAGCTTGAGTCTTTTCAGTTTTCTAGCGAGAGGCTGAGTGCTTCCATCCTCATGTGAAGCTGAACCACTAGCCATGAACATAGGCCAGGGCCTCAGCCGTTCCTTGCCACTCCGTGTGGTAAATGGCATATTGGCAAGTTTACGCTTCTCCTCCGACAATTTTATTTTAGGTTTTGGAGTCCTTTTTTTACTGATATTTGGTGTTTTGGTTTTGACATGCTCTGTACTATGCCATTGGGCATCGGCCTTGGCAGACGACGTTGCTGGCATTTCATCGTCTCGGCCATGACTAGTGGCAGCAGCTTCAGCACGAGGTGGAAGTGGATCTTGATCTTTCCCTAATTTTGGAACCTCAACATTTTTGTTCTCCATATTTTAATAGGCACAACTAAAAGGCACCTCAGGTAAACAATGGAGATGGATGGATTGGATACTAGTATACAATTATGGACGGGCTGCCGAGTGCCGACACAGAGGTAGCCACAGCCGTGAACTACCGCACTGTACTGTGTCTGCTGCTAATATATAGACTGGTTGATAAAGAGATAGTATACTCGTAACTAGTATGTATGTATAAAGAAAGAAAAAAAAACCACGGTTAGGTGGTATATACAATTATGGACGGGCTGCCGAGTGCCGACACAGAGGTAGCCACAGCCGTGAACTACCGCACTGTACTGTGTCTGCTGCTAATATATAGACTGGTTGATAAAGAGATAGTATACTCGTAACTAGTATGTATGTATAAAGAAAGAAAAAAAAACCACGGTTAGGTGGTATATACAATTATGGACGGGCTGCCGAGTGCCGACACAGAGGTAGCCACAGCCGTGAACTACCGCACTGTACTGTGTCTGCTGCTAATATATAGACTGGTTGATAAAGAGATAGTATACTCGTAACTAGTATGTATGTATAAAGAAAGAAAAAAAAACCACGGTTAGGTCACTGGTATATACAATTATGGACGGGCTGCCGAGTGCCGACACAGAGGTAGCCACAGCCGTGAACTACCGCACTGTACTGTGTCTGCTGCTAATATATAGACTGGTTGATAAAGAGATAGTATACTCGTAACTAGTATGTATGTATAAAGAAAGAAAAAAAAACCACGGTTAGGTGGTATATACAATTATGGACGGGCTGCCGAGTGCCGACACAGAGGTAGCCACAGCCGTGAACTACCGCACTGTACTGTGTCTGCTGCTAATATATAGACTGGTTGATAAAGAGATAGTATACTCGTAACTAGTATGTATGTATAAAGAAAGAAAAAAAAACCACGGTTAGGTGGTATATACAATTATGGACGGGCTGCCGAGTGCCGACACAGAGGTAGCCACAGCCGTGAACTACCGCACTGTACTGTGTCTGCTGCTAATATATAGACTGGTTGATAAAGAGATAGTATACTCGTAACTAGTATGTATGTATCAAGAAAGAAAAAAAAACCACGGTTAGGTGGTATATACAATTATGGACGGGCTGCCGAGTGCCGACACAGAGGTAGCCACAGCCATGAACTACCGCACTGTACTGTGTCTGCTGCTAATATATAGACTGGTTGATAAAGAGATAGTATACTCGTAACTAGTATGTATGTATAAAGAAAGAAAAAAAAACCACGGTTAGGTCACTGGTATATACAATTATGGACGGGCTGCCGAGTGCCGACACAGAGGTAGCCACAGCCGTGAACTACCGCACTGTACTGTGTCTGCTGCTAATATATAGACTGGTTGATAAAGAGATAGTATACTCGTAACTAGTATGTATGTATAAAGAAAGAAAAAAAAACCACGGTTAGGTCACTGGTATATACAATTATGGACGGGCTGCCGAGTGCCGACACAGAGGTAGCCACAGCCGTGAACTACCGCACTGTACTGTGTCTGCTGCTAATATATAGACTGGTTGATAAAGAGATAGTATACTCGTAACTAGTATGTATGTATAAAGAAAGAAAAAAAAACCACGGTTAGGTGGTATATACAATTATGGACGGGCTGCCGAGTGCCGACACAGAGGTAGCCACAGCCGTGAACTACCGCACTGTACTGTGTCTGCTGCTAATATATAGACTGGTTGATAAAGAGATAGTATACTCGTAACTAGTATGTATGTATAAAGAAAGAAAAAAAAACCACGGTTAGGTGGTATATACAATTATGGACGGGCTGCCGAGTGCCGACACAGAGGTAGCCACAGCCGTGAACTACCGCACTGTACTGTGTCTGCTGCTAATATATAGACTGGTTGATAAAGAGATAGTATACTCGTAACTAGTATGTATGTATAAAGAAAGAAAAAAAAAACACGGTTAGGTCACTGGTATATACAATTATGGACGGGCTGCCGAGTGCCGACACAGAGGTAGCCACAGCCGTGAACTACCGCACTGTACTGTGTCTGCTGCTAATATAGACTGGTTGATAAAGAGATAGTATACTACTAATATTATATACTGGTGGTCAGGTCACTGGTCACTAGTCACACTGGCAGTGGCACTCCTGCAGCAAAAGTGTGCACTGTTTAATTTTAATATAATATTATGTACTCCTGGCTCCTGCTATAACCTATAACTGGCACTGCAGTAGTGCTCCCCAGTCTCCCCCACAATTATAAGCTGTGTGAGCTGAGCAGTCAGACAGATATATAATATATATAGATGATGCAGCACACTGGCCTGAGCCTGAGCAGTGCACACAGATATGGTATGTATGTGACTGAGTCACTGTGTGCTGTGTATCGCTTTTTTCAGGCAGAGAACGGATTATAAATAAAAGTGGTGGTCACTGGTCACTATCAGCAAAACTCTGCACTGTACACTACTGAGTACTCCTAATGCTCCCCAAAATTAGTAAATCAAGTGTCTAAACGGAGAGGACGCCAGCCACGTCCTCTCCCTATCAATCTCAATGCACGTGTGAAAATGGCGGCGACGCGCGGCTCCTTATATAGAATCCGAGTCTCGCGATAGAATCCGAGCCTCGCGAGAATCCGACAGCGTCATGATGACGTTCGGGCGCGCTCGGGTTAACCGAGCAAGGCGGGAAGATCCGAGTCGCTCGGACCCGTGAAAAAAAACATGAAGTTCTGGCGGGTTCGGATTCAGAGAAACCGAACCCGCTCATCTCTAGTCTGGGCACAGCACAGCCAGTATAGCAGAGTATAGCACAGCACACAGCAGCATTCCACCTATACATGGTCACTATACAGCACAGCCACTTGTGAGACTCTGGAGTCTGGATAAAGCACAGCCTGTATAGCAGAGTATAGCACAGCGTGCAGTGTGCCCCCTATATACAGTCACTATCTAGCACAGCCAAGGCCCACTATACAGTACAGCCACTACAGCAGAGTACAACTCAGCAAATAGTAGCGTGCGTTCCAGTGAAATGGCACAGAGACACGGGCACGGCGCCTTTTATCGAATCCAAGTCCCGCAAGAATCCAACGCCGGGAAGATGACGTTCAGCCTCGAATGGGAATCCGAGTCTGGCACGAACACCAGAGTCGCGGCTCAAGTGGGAATCGGACCCCAATGATCATCTCTAATATATACACGGTCGAATCACATTATTATTATGACCACCAGCTAATAGCCAGAGTAATCGCTGTGTCCAGCACGAACAGCAGCTAGACGGGATGGGCTTCAGTTTCCCCACACACTTCAAAAACATACTGGTTGGTAAGGTTCATTATCACATCAATGTATCCTATTTGTGGGTGAGCCCATGTGATAGGAAACATAGATTCTAACTGGACCAGGGACTAATATAAATGACTGTAAACTTTGTATCCACCCAGCAACCTTCTTATAATATACAACAAAGTACGCACTATCAAACATATAATTATACAATTCTGTGCCTGTATTAAGCTTCATTGCAAAGTAAAATCGAATACATTTTTATGTTTACACATTAGTCACTCAATTTCCTTTGAGATAGCCTGGCTTTTAAAAAGACTTTAATTTACTGGCATCTGTGATTATTTCCCTAGACAACCCATAAACTTCACACGTCAGATGCATACGCACGCCACTCAAGCACACTTATCTTATTAAATAAAGACACAACAACCGTAATTGGCGTGAAAGGGGTCAGCTTTTTATTTTGACTGAGAGGGAGGCCTATTAATACTAAAACTAAGAATGCAGACTTCCCTCTCTAACTAAGGTGGCGGGGAGAAGAACGGTTAAGCATGATAAAGAACTTAATAAGGGTAATCCAAAATGATATGACGAAATAGAGCAATAAACATGTGTGTGTGAGGGGGCCTTCTGCCCCAGATGTTCCGGGATTGAAACATAGAAACATAGAATTTGTCGGCAGATAAGAACCACTTGGCCCATCTAGTCTGCCCCTTTTTTTTTTTTTTTTTTTACATTATTTTTATCTCTAACCTTATTTGATCCTTATTTCTTTGTAAGGATATCCTTATGTCTATCCCATGCATGTTTAAATTGCTCTACTGTCTTAGCCTCTACCACCTCTGATGGGAGGCTATTCCACTTGTCCACTACCCTTTCTGTGAAATAATTTTTCTGCAAATTTCCCCTGAACCTCCCCCCCTCCAGCCTCAGTGCATGTCCTCGTGTCCTATTGCTTCTCTTCATTTGGAGAATGTTTCCCTCCTGGACTTTGTTAAAACCCTTGATATATTTGAAAGTTTCTATCATGTCCCCCCTTTCCCTTCTCTGCTCCAAACTATACATATTGAGATTTCTTAGTCTTTCTGGGTATGTTTTGTGATGTAGGCCATGCACCATTTTAGTTGCCCTCCTTTGTACAGTTTCTAATGTATTAATATCCTTTTGAAGATATGGCCTCCAGAACTGAATACAGTATTCTAGATTAGGCCGTACCAATGACCTATACAGTGGCATTATTACTTCTTTCTTTCTGCTGCTGATTCCTCTCCCAATGCAGCCAAGCATCTGACTAGCCTTCCTCATTGCCTTGTTACATTGCTTACCTGCCTTTAAGTCATCTGAAATAGTGACTCCTAGATCCCTTTCCTCCTCAGTAGTTTCCAGTATAGTGCCATTAATACTATATTTAGCTTTAGGATTTTTGAGACCCAAGTGCATGATTTTGCATTTTTTGGCATTAAACTGTAATTGCCAGACTCTTGACCATTCCTCTAGTCTACTTAGATCCTCAATCATTTGTTTTACCCCACCTGGTGTGTCTACCCTGTTGCATACCTTTGTGTCATCTGCAAAAAGGCATGCTTTCCCTTTAATGCCATTTGCAATGTCACCAATAAAGATATTAAAAAGCACTGGTCCAAGTACAGATCCCTGGGGTACTCCACTGGTAACATTTCCCTCCTGTGAATGCACTCCATTTACCACAACTCTCTGTTTTCTATCCTTCAACCAAGATCTTATCCATTCAATAATCCTAATATCCAATCCCAAACTTTCAAGTTTATTTAGCAGTCTGCGATGTGGAACAGTGTCAAAAGCCTTACTAAAGTCTAGATAAGCTATATCCATGGCTCCACCTTTATCCATCACTTTAGTCACACAATCAAAAAAGTCAATAAGATTTGTTTGACATGATCTCCCCCCAGTGAATCCATGCTGTTTGGGATCCTGTAAATTGCCGGATTTGAGATAATCTACAACTCTTTCTTTTAAGAGAGTTTCCATCAATTTCCCTACTACTGATGTAAGACTCACTGGTCTGTAGTTGTTTGCCTCTTCCTTGCTTCCACTTTTGTGCAGTGGGACTACGTTTGCTCTTTTCCAGTCCTCTGGAATTACTCCTGTAGCTAATGACTGGTTGAATAATTCTGTCAATGGTGCTACCAGCACCTCTTTAAGTTCTTTTAGTATCCTTGGATGTATCCCATCTGGCCCCATAGATTTGTCCACTTTCAGCTTTGAGAGTTCTGTTAGGACCTTCTCCTCTGTAAATGTACTTGTTTCATTTTCCTGAATATCCCTGC
The DNA here is from genome assembly GCF_028390025.1 of Pseudophryne corroboree. Classification (NCBI taxonomy): domain Eukaryota; kingdom Metazoa; phylum Chordata; class Amphibia; order Anura; family Myobatrachidae; genus Pseudophryne; species Pseudophryne corroboree. Next base: position 946,743,869 of record NC_086445.1, on the reverse strand, counting down.
AACTTAACTGTGGCCCCTTCCCCTCTCTTTCAGTAGTAAATACTGAGCAAAAATAATCATTAAGATGATCTGCTATTAAATTGTCTCCTTCAACAAAACTCCCAGTGTCCGTCTTTAGTTTTATAATTCCGCCTTTTGTTTTTCTCCTTTCGCTTATATACCTAAAAAAAGTTTTGCCTCCTTTACCCACTGACTGGGCCATTTTCTCCTCAGCTTGTGCCTTTGCACATCTGATTACCTTCTTAGTCTCCTTCTGTCTAACAAGATATATCTCTTTGTCATCATTATTTTGTGTCTGCTTATATTTCCTAAAAGCCATCTTTTTTGCTCTCACAATATTTGCTACTTCTTTTGCAAACCACACTGGCTTCCTTTTCCTTGTGTTTTTCCTAGCAGTTTTGATACAAAGGTCTGTTGCCTTCAATATTGCACATTTTAATGTTTCCCACCTCTCCTGCACTGCTTCCAAATTCCTCCACTCTGCCAAAGAATCGCTTACACATTTTCCCATCCCATTGGCCTCCTGCCTCCATCCCGAGCAATAAAAACATATGTGTGAGGGGGCCTTCTGCCCCAGATGTTCCGGGATCGGCCTCCTGCCTCCATCCCAGACATCGAAAATCCAAAAATCCAAGGCCAGGGGTCGACCTTCTGCCACTACCCCTGCCCACCAACAGTTTTTAGGGACGGAGGTACGCTCCGCCTCTACGGGGTAAAAAATAGGGCCACCGGCCCCGATATCCACACATGTTTATGATCTATCATATGGGCCCACCAGGTACGGGGGTGCCCATTAATTAATAATAAGACTATAAAATTACCTAAAAGTTCACCCAAACTTACTAACGATAAACTCCTTAAGTTAAGCTAAAATAACCGTTCAGAAACCGGCCAACTGCCAGGTTACCAAAACTGCCACCGCCACCTGAACCAAAAACTCAACTCAACTAAACAAAGCAGAATACGAAGAAAACTCACTCAACTCAAACCAAAGAAAACAGAATATGAAACTCAAAAGACCCGAAGTCCCGGCGCACCAGATAATTTCCACCCACGGCCGACAAGCCATAGAAGGCGCGGATTTAGCCGCCTGCCTGCAAAAGAAGGGTGTTACTGAGGTTAAAAAAATAAAAATAAAATGAAATATATGGAGAAAATGGGTAACCTAACCTGCATCCCTAACAGGGAGGGGGGGGTTGAGGGGTCGCCCAATTTGACTTGAGGCAAAAACACAAAACTTTGTTAGCCGGCAAAAGCCGTAATTAAAGCCAACGATAAAACAAAAATTCCTCAAGGCCCCCGCAATCACAAAGTGCAACTGCGACGAGCGGCTAGTCCTCAAAGGGGCGCACTGGGAGGAAAAGGCCTGATATAGCGCCTGGCTGCACCAGACCTCCACCTACCCAGCGCCCGGACTTCGACCTTGGACCAACCTGCCACAGCGGCAGCTGAAGCAGCGCCGATGCGGAAAGAGTGAGTCCCATCAGAGCCGGCCATAGGCATAGGCAAACTAGGTAATTACCTAGGGCATTTGATATGCCTAGGGGCATCAGCAGCTTCTGCTGATTAAAATGATATGTGGCATGCCTATATTCTGTGTGTAGCATTTCATATGCAGATGCAGCCACAGTCTCACACAGTATATTGGCATGCTGCATATAATTTTAATCAGCAGAAGCTGCTTGTGCCTCCTAGCCATATAGCAATGCAAATAAGATGCATTTTCATAAACTAAAGGTGCCCGACGTTAGCATTGAGGCAAGATTTATGAGGACACATCTGTATCCAAGCAGAGACAGAGGTCACAGTGTTAGTGGCAGTGTGAGTGCTGTGTGCATGTGAGTGGGTTGGTTGTGCAGTAGTGTTCGGAATATGTGTAAGGAGCATTATGTGTGTCATGTAAAAATGCATTAATAATGTGCAACATATGTGTAAAGTGCCACTATGTGTGTCATTATGTGCATAAGGGCATTAATAATGTGCGGCGTATGTGTAACAGGGTACTACTGTATGTGTGTCATTATGTGTATAGGGGCACTAATAATGTGTAGGGGGCACTTTGTGTCATTATGTGTATAAGGGCATTAATAATGTGTGGCATATGTGTAAGGGATATTATGTGTAAAAGGGCATTAATAAAGGTTGTCATAATGTGTAAGGTGCATTATGTTTATAAGGACATTAATAAGGTGTCTCATATGTGTAAGGGGCATTACTGTGTGGAATTATGTGTATAAATGCATTACTAATGTGTGGCATGTGTATAAGGTGCTCTACTATGTGGCGTTGCATATAGAAAGGGCACTACTGTGTCGTCTAATGTGAATAAAGAGCAATAGGGTGTGGTGTAATGTGAATAAGGAGCAATTCAGTGTGATGTAATGTGAATAAGGGGCTCTACTGTGAGGAGTAACGTTTATAAGGTAAGGTGATACTACTGTGGGATGTAATATGAATTATGGACACTATCGCATGATCAAATGTGAATAAAGTTGCAGTACTGTGTGGCGTAATTGGAATTGGAGTTACTATTGTGTGGCCATGCCCCTTGCCAGCAAAAACACACCCCTTTCTGGGCTGTGCGCCAAATGTGCGAAATGCTCCAATTTAAACTATAGGGGGTACAAACACCAAAATAAGGACTGCTATGGGTGAGAAGTGATGGTGCTGGGAAAGAGGTGCAAGGTCAGAGGCGGAACCAGCGGTGGTGCTAGGGGGCACCAGCCAAAATCTTGCCTAGGGCATGATATTGGTTAGGGCCGGCTCTGAGTCCCATAGTCGGCCGGAGATAGACCCAGGTACAAAATACAACGCCCCAAAACCGACCGGAATTTGATATCTGGTCAACGGGGAACCGTCAGTATGGACGAGCCACCCGGGAGGCATTGGAGGCCGTAGGGACGAATAAGACCGGGCCGTGACAACTGGACAAATGCCCCGCACACGAGCCCGACCCACTCGAACCCACAGCCCCCTGCCGACTACGTCAGTCTTGGAGCGCCGAATCCTACACCACGAACCGTCGGGGGGTACGACGACGTGGGCCGCCAGCATGGGCGAGGCAGAAGTCCGAGAGACGGACACCAGCTCACCCACCCTGAACGCACCGTGGAAGGCCATCGTAAAGGCCGCCATGAAGAGGCGTACCTCGTATCCCCGTATCGTATGCCCGTATTCTCGTATCGTGAGCGCTGAATCCATCACCGCAACCCGTCGGGGCAGCGTCGATGGCTTTTATTGACTGAAAGGAAGGCCTATGAAATCTAAACGTGGATGAAAAACTCCCTCTATAACTAAGGGACGGTTGAAACATGTATCACACGTAGCAGAAAACAGACAGCACATGAAAAGAAAAATATCTCAAAATTATAATTGAAAGAATATCCTAAATGTTGGAGGGCCTTCTGCCCCGATGTTCCGGGATCGGCCTTCTGCCACCATCCCTAAGGGCCGGCTGCCCCGATGTTCAGGGTTCAGCCTTCTGCCACCATCCCTGACATCCCGAATCCCATGCAACTATGGGTCATCTGCCGTGTGAGGGGTCTTACCACTATGGCCCCTCTCCGGAAGGTAACGACTCCACCGCTCCCAAGCGGCCAGACAAGCCGCGAAAGTTGCAGGAGCCAAAGATCTGTGGGCTACAGCCTCCAATCCGCACACAGAAGCAGGACAGAATTCCCTTTGGATTAGAGCTGCAGGAGCCAACTGCCTAAACCGCTGCCAGTCGCTGCGAGAAAGGGTATCAGTAATTTAGTTGCGCTCAGCCGGGATACCCAGCATAGCCAGACTATATGCGCGAAGACCCGCAGTAGCAGCAAGGATGTAGACTCCTGCTTAATGATGGCAAAAACCACGCCCAAATTGCCGCACCAGAAGACCACCTGCTAGTTACGCAGGGCATAGCGCCAGAGCTCCAATGCGCCCAGTATGGGAAAAATTTTCAGCAACAGCAAGTGTGTCGTGAAACGCTCGCCAATCGCAAGTGCCAGAGGGAGGTGCTAGTCACGACCGCCTCCCACCCAACACAGACGCCGCTGAAACGAACCAGAAAGACATCCCTTGTACATAAATACCGCCAAATTTCGAGGGACAATCTGAGAAAATGATGCGGGCATCAAATTCCAACCGTCGCCCGCTCCCATTTTGCAAGCAAAATTAAACAGGCCCAAAGGGGATTGAGCCTGCATGAAAGTAAGCTTGCCCGCAGCAAGCGCATAAAGGATAGCAACGTGAAGACGTAACCCCTTAACCACTGGGAGCCTACAGAGGCCTGCGACCGAAGCAATCTGTAGTCCGAGATAAACTATGGATGCAGAGGGCTGCTAAAGCCGCTCAGGCGCCACCGGAACCCCGAAGTGTGCGAAGAGGGCGAGTGCCCTCCGCAACAAGCTTGCGCAGCGATCTGAGTCCTGTGGCCCGATCAAAAGGAAATCATTCAAGTCGTGCGAAAGTTGCCGATCGCCCATCGCATGCTCCAGGCACCAATGGAGGAAAGAACTGAATCCCTCGTAGTGTGTGCAAGAGAGAGAACAACCCATAGGGAGGCACCGATCTATGTAATAGCCATCGCCCAATATAAAAAACCCATAAACCGAAAGGCCGAAGGGTGCAGAGGGAGAAGACGAAATGCTGACTGGATGTCCAAGTTACACCTCACGGCCCCCGTTCCAAAGGACCTAATGGTGGCTAAGGCCAAAACGAAGGACAGGTAAATGACTCTACACTGATAATCGGGGATAGCATAATTTACAGAGGAGCCTAAATTCGCCCGCGGTCTTCTTGGGCACTATCCCGACGGGGGACAAAACCAAATCCGGTAAGGGGGGGGATAGAAAAAGGGGCCTATCCTCCTGCCCAACGAAACCTCAGCCCGAACATTCTGCCGGAGAACGACCGGAAACTCCGGAGCCGAATGCAGGTTCGTACCAGCCATGGGACCCACTAGCCCAGATATTGGCAAGGAGATGCCGAACGCGAAACCCGAGAGCAAAAATTGGGCGTCCACCCGCCGCGGGTACCCTCGCAGCCAGGGTATGAGCGCCAGTAATCTAGTTGGGGTGGGGGCCAAGGACAGCAGCCGGGGCCGCGGGAACCCAACTCTGCCGGGTCTGCGAGACGGAATTACCCCGTGTCCCAGGACTGGTGCAGTCCTTGATCCTATGGGCTCCGCCACATCCGATGCAGGAGCGACAAAAACGGAACCTACCACCCAACTAACATTGGGCATTATTAAAAGCGAAGCATTTACCATGCCCTGTACGGGATGGACCCGCTCGAAAAGCAGCAGAACGAGAGCCAGGCCGCTTTGGCCACCGTCTCGCCGTGCTGCCCTCCCCGGTGCCCACGGAGGCCTTCGGCAGCTCCGAGCACAATTCGGCATCCAGTATACTGAAAACTGAGATAGCCCGGCCGAGCAGAGTGCGCCGGAAGACCTATTAGTGACGTCGCCCAGCCAACCCTTTATACTCCAGGTACGGCACGTGTATAAGGAATTGATAGAGCAATAGGTTCATGTGCACGTCCGGGAGCGTCTCTAAATAACACGCCGCGTAGATTAACATGCACCTAACCCAATTAGCCGCAAAGCGGCTCCGCTGCCGTGTCGATGTCTACGTAGCCGAAAGCAAAGCTTAACGATCAACACTAGTGAGGGAGAAGATATTGACGTATTGGCCCTTACGGATCCCGTCCCGGACCCGGGGCAGCAGACCATGTTGCACCGCCGTGTTAGCGCAGTGAACGGTGTCCAACTCGAACGACACTTGCGAGGCGGAAGAGGTTGAATACCGGCGCTCGCGACGTTTGACCCTGTGCAAACCGCCGTCGGAGGACACCCCCTACAAGAACGTTGAGCCAAGGGATGAGTCCGTGACCCGCCGCCTACGCCTGTGTCTACTGCGCTTGCTGGAAACCCTACGCGTACGTCTACCCTCGCTAGAGGACGGGACTGAGTACTATCTCCCAACCCGCTACGGGGGGTAACCGTACTACCCCGGGACAAGTCAGGGTCTGAAGAAAACTCACCTGCACGAGAAGCAACTCCGTCCGTCCCTGCACCCTTCGGATGACTCGCTGAGGCACCGGCCGACTCCATTCCAGTCCCGACGTCCACGGCTGGGGAGACAAAAGAGACATAGTTCCCGTGGACCCAACCGGTCCCACAGCCGCCGCGAGCAGAGCTGGCGCGGGCCGGTCGTTCCGCCGGAGGACAGGAGCGGCGTGAGCTTCTGCGGAACGCTATCAGCCAAAGAAGCGGTGTCCGGCCCCTGTCCCCCGTGTACAGAGGATGACAAGGGGGGGATTTAGGGGGCACCACCGACATGACTGTGGCACGAATGACGCACAAGATGGTGGCGTCTACCAAATGAGCAGACGCCGTAGCTCTAAGCTCAGACACGGAACGCGAGTCCCGCGCCCCCACGGGAGGTTCGCAAACCACCCGTAGGGAGCAAGGACCCGGAAGGGTCCTCACTGTCGGGTATAATGGCACATCTGTCCTGCAGCGATAAAGCCTGGCTGAAACGCCTGTCCTGAGCATAGGCCTAAGGATGAGAAACCGGAGTGTCGTCACTGCTAGATGGGGGCAGCGCAACGTCCGACTGAGCGCTGACCACAGCCGCGTCGGAAGTAGGAATCTGGACATGGGGAGGGCCAGATTGCTCGCCACCCGCATGCCCATGCCACCCATCGTGCGGCGAGTGACCGGCAGCTGGGACCCCAGCCTTTGACCGGCAGGGGCTGCACGGCCACGTCTGGCGGTGGAAGGAATCGGTACGCGAGGAAAGAGACGGGCTGTCCTAGGTCTGAAGACTATATATATGTCAGACCAGCCCCTATGCAGAATCCAGCCAATCACATTCCAGGCAGTTTTCCTTACGTTCCTCCCACAAAAACTGTAACCCCTTCCGTGCCAGAGTGATGCATTAAGAGGCGTGCCGCATGCCCAGCCAGTGAGTTTATGCCGTCTCGGCCACATTCATGACCTATGCAGTCTTTCTACAAGTAGGTGTAGAGAGGACTTATTTAGAGATTTGTGCTGCCTCTTTCATTGATGTGGCTTTTATTCCCGTTACACTTACAAAAGCTTAAAAAGTAGAGATGAGCGGGTTCGGTTTCTCTGAATCCGAACCCGCCAGAACTTCATGGTTTTTTTCACGGGTCCGAGCGACTCGGATCTTCCCGCCTTGCTCGGTTAACCCGAGCGCGCCCGAACGTCATCATGACGCTGTCGGATTCTCGCGAGGCTCGGATTCTATCGCGAGACTCGGATTCTATATAAGGAGCCGCGCGTCGCCGCCATTTTCACACGTGCATTGAGATTGATAGGGAGAGGACGTGGCTGGCGTCCTCTCCGTTTAGAATTAGAATAGATTAGAGAGACACTTGATTTACTAATTTTGGGGAGCATTAGGAGTACTCAGTAGTGTACAGTGCAGAGTTTTGCTGATAGTGACCAGTGACCACCACTTTTATTTATAATCCGTTCTCTGCCTGAAAAAAGCGATACACAGCACACAGTGACTCAGTCACATACCATATCTGTGTGCACTGCTCAGGCTCAGGCCAGTGTGCTGCATCATCTATTATCTATATATAATATTATATATATCTGTCTGACTGCTCAGCTCACACAGCTTATAATTGTGGGGGAGACTGGGGAGCACTACTGCAGTGCCAGTTATAGGTTATAGCAGGAGCCAGGAGTACATAATATATTATATAGTGAGTGACCACCAGACACACAGTGCAGTTTATTTAATATATCCGTTCTCTGCCTGAAAAAAGCGATACACACAGTGACTCAGTCAGTCACATACCATATCTGTGTGCACTGCTCAGGCTCAGGCCAGTGTGCTGCATCATCTATATATATTATATATCTGTCTGACTGCTCAGCTCACACAGCTTATAATTGTGGGGGAGACTGGGGAGCACTACTGCAGTGCCAGTTATAGGTTATAGCAGGAGCCAGGAGTACATAATATTATATTAAAATTAAACAGTGCACACTTTTGCTGCAGGAGTGCCACTGCCAGTGTGACTAGTGACCAGTGACCTGACCACCAGTATATAATATTAGTAGTATACTATCTCTTTATCAACCAGTCTATATTAGCAGCAGACACAGTACAGTGCGGTAGTTCACGGCTGTGGCTACCTCTGTGTCGGCACTCGGCAGCCCGTCCATAATTGTATATACCACCTAACCGTGGTTTTTTTTTCTTTCTTTATACATACATACTAGTTATGAGTATACTATCTCTTTATCAACCAGTCTATATATTAGCAGCAGACACAGTACAGTGCGGTAGTTCACGGCTGTGGCTACCTCTGTGTCGGCACTCGGCAGCCCGTCCATAATTGTATATACCACCTAACCGTGGTTTTTTTTTCTTTCTTTATACATACATACTAGTTACGAGTATACTATCTCTTTATCAACCAGTCTATATATTAGCAGCAGACACAGTACAGTGCGGTAGTTCACGGCTGTGGCTACCTCTGTGTCGGTACTCGGCAGCCCGTCCATAATTGTATATACCACCTAACCGTGGTTTTTTTTTCTTTCTTTATACATACATACTAGTTACGAGTATACTATCTCTTTATCAACCAGTCTATATTAGCAGCAGACACAGTACAGTGCGGTAGTTCACGGCTGTGGCTACCTCTGTGTCGGCACTCGGCAGCCCGTCCATAATTGTATATACCACCTAACCATGGTTTTTTTTTCTTTCTTTATACATACATACTAGTTACGAGTATACTATCTCTTTATCAACCAGTCTATATTAGCAGCAGACACAGTACAGTGCGGTAGTTCACGGCTGTGGCTACCTCTGTGTCGGCACTCGGCAGCCCGTCCATAATTGTATATACCACCTAACCGTGGTTTTTTTTTCTTTCTTTATACATACATACTAGTTACGAGTATACTATCTCTTTATCAACCAGTCTATATATTAGCAGCAGACACAGTACAGTGCGGTAGTTCACGGCTGTGGCTACCTCTGTGTCGGCACTCGGCAGCCCGTCCATAATTGTATATACCACCTAACCGTGGTTTTTTTTTCTTTCTTTATACATACATACTAGTTACGAGTATACTATCTCTTTATCAACCAGTCTATATATTAGCAGCAGACACAGTACAGTGCGGTAGTTCACGGCTGTGGCTACCTCTGTGTCGGCACTCGGCAGCCCGTCCATAATTGTATATACCACCTAACCGTGGTTTTTTTTTCTTTCTTTATACATACATACTAGTTACGAGTATACTATCTCTTTATCAACCAGTCTATATATTAGCAGCAGACACAGTACAGTGCGGTAGTTCACGGCTGTGGCTACCTCTGTGTCGGCACTCGGCAGCCCGTCCATAATTGTATATACCACCTAACCGTGGTTTTTTTTTCTTTCTTTATACATACATACTAGTTACGAGTATACTATCTCTTTATCAACCAGTCTATATATTAGCAGCAGACACAGTACAGTGCGGTAGTTCACGGCTGTGGCTACCTCTGTGTCGGCACTCGGCAGCCCGTCCATAATTGTATATACCACCTAACCGTGGTTTTTTTTTCTTTCTTTATACATACATACTAGTTACGAGTATACTATCTCTTTATCAACCAGTCTATATATTAGCAGCAGACACAGTACAGTGCGGTAGTTCACGGCTGTGGCTACCTCTGTGTCGGCACTCGGCAGCCCGTCCATAATTGTATATACCACCTAACCGTGGTTTTTTTTTCTTTCTTTATACATACATACTAGTTACGAGTATACTATCTCTTTATCAACCAGTCTATATATTAGCAGCAGACACAGTACAGTGCGGTAGTTCACGGCTGTGGCTACCTCTGTGTCGGCACTCGGCAGCCCGTCCATAATTGTATATACCACCTAACCGTGTTTTTTTTTTCTTTCTTTATACATACATACTAGTTACGAGTATACTATCTCTTTATCAACCAGTCTATATATTAGCAGCAGACACAGTACAGTGCGGTAGTTCACGGCTGTGGCTACCTCTGTGTCGGCACTCGGCAGCCCGTCCATAATTGTATACTAGTATCCAATCCATCCATCTCCATTGTTTACCTGAGGTGCCTTTTAGTTGTGCCTATTAAAATATGGAGAACAAAAATGTTGAGGTTCCAAAATTAGGGAAAGATCAAGATCCACTTCCACCTCGTGCTGAAGCTGCTGCCACTAGTCATGGCCGAGACGATGAAATGCCAGCAACGTCGTCTGCCAAGGCCGATGCCCAATGGCATAGTACAGAGCATGTCAAAACCAAAACACCAAATATCAGTAAAAAAAGGACTCCAAAACCTAAAATAAAATTGTCGGAGGAGAAGCGTAAACTTGCCAATATGCCATTTACCACACGGAGTGGCAAGGAACGGCTGAGGCCCTGGCCTATGTTCATGGCTAGTGGTTCAGCTTCACATGAGGATGGAAGCACTCAGCCTCTCGCTAGAAAACTGAAAAGACTCAAGCTGGCAAAAGCACCGCAAAGAACTGTGCGTTCTTTGAAATCCCAAATCCACAAGGAGAGTCCAATTGTGTCGGTTGCGATGCCTGACCTTCCCAACACTGGACGTGAAGAGCATGCGCCTTCCACCATTTGCACGCCCCCTGCAAGTGCTGGAAGGAGCACCCGCAGTCCAGTTCCTGATAGTCAGATTGAAGATGTCAGTGTTGAAGTACACCAGGATGAGGAGGATATGGGTGTTGCTGGCGCTGGGGAGGAAATTGACCAGGAGGATTCTGATGGTGAGGTGGTTTGTTTAAGTCAGGCACCCGGGGAGACACCTGTTGTCCGTGGGAGGAATATGGCCGTTGACATGCCAGGTGAAAATACCAAAAAAATCAGCTCTTCGGTGTGGAGGTATTTCACCAGAAATGCGGACAACAGGTGTCAAGCCGTGTGTTCCCTTTGTCAAGCTGTAATAAGTAGGGGTAAGGACGTTAACCACCTCGGAACATCCTCCCTTATACGTCACCTGCAGCGCATTCATAATAAGTCAGTGACAAGTTCAAAAACTTTGGGTGACAGCGGAAGCAGTCCACTGACCAGTAAATCCCTTCCTCTTGTAACCAAGCTCACGCAAACCACCCCACCAACTCCCTCAGTGTCAATTTCCTCCTTCCCCAGGAATGCCAATAGTCCTGCAGGCCATGTCACTGGCAAGTCTGACGAGTCCTCTCCTGCCTGGGATTCCTCCGATGCATCCTTGCGTGTAACGCCTACTGCTGCTGGCGCTGCTGTTGTTGCCGCTGGGAGTCGATGGTCATCCCAGAGGGGAAGTCGTAAGCCCACTTGTACTACTTCCAGTAAGCAATTGACTGTTCAACAGTCCTTTGCGAGGAAGATGAAATATCACAGCAGTCATCCTACTGCAAAGCGGATAACTGAGTCCTTGACAACTATGTTGGTGTTAGACGTGCGTCCGGTATCCGCCGTTAGTTCACAGGGAACTAGACAATTTATTGAGGCAGTGTGCCCCCGTTACCAAATACCATCTAGGTTCCACTTCTCTAGGCAGGCGATACCGAGAATGTACACGGACGTCAGAAAAAGACTCACCAGTGTCCTAAAAAATGCAGTTGTACCCAATGTCCACTTAACCACGGACATGTGGACAAGTGGAGCAGGGCAGGGTCAGGACTATATGACTGTGACAGCCCACTGGGTAGATGTATGGACTCCCGCCGCAAGAACAGCAGCGGCGGCACCAGTAGCAGCATCTCGCAAACGCCAACTCTTTCCTAGGCAGGCTACGCTTTGTATCACCGCTTTCCAGAATACGCACACAGCTGAAAACCTCTTACGGCAACTGAGGAAGATCATCGCGGAATGGCTTACCCCAATTGGACTCTCCTGTGGATTTGTGGCATCGGACAACGCCAGCAATATTGTGTGTGCATTAAATATGGGCAAATTCCAGCACGTCCCATGTTTTGCACATACCTTGAATTTGGTGGTGCAGAATTTTTTAAAAAACGACAGGGGCGTGCAAGAGATGCTGTCGGTGGCCAGAAAAATTGCGGGACACTTTCGGCGTACAGGCACCACGTACAGAAGACTGGAGCACCACCAAAAACTACTGAACCTGCCCTGCCATCATCTGAAGCAAGAAGTGGTAACGAGGTGGAATTCAACCCTCTATATGCTTCAGAGGTTGGAGGAGCAGCAAAAGGCCATTCAAGCCTATACAATTGAGCACGATATAGTAGGTGGAATGCACCTGTCTCAAGTGCAGTGGAGAATGATTTCAACGTTGTGCAAGGTTCTGATGCCCTTTGAACTTGCCACACGTGAAGTCAGTTCAGACACTGCCAGCCTGAGTCAGGTCATTCCCCTCATCAGGCTTTTGCAGAAGAAGCTGGAGGCATTGAAGAAGGAGCTAAAAGGGAGCGATTCCGCTAGGCATGTGGGACTTGTGGATGCAGCCCTTAATTCGCTTAACAAGGATTCACGGGTGGTCAATCTGTTGAAATCAGAGCACTACATTTTGGCCACCGTGCTCGATCCTAGATTTAAAGCCTACCTTGGATCTCTCTTTCCGGCAGACACAGGTCTGCTGGGGTTGAAAGACCTGCTGGTGACAAAATTGTCAAGTCAAGCGGAACGCGACCTGTCAACATCTCCTCCTTCACATTCTCCCGCAACTGGGGGTGCGAGGAAAAGGCTCAGAATTCCGAGCCCACCCGCTGGCGGTGATGCAGGGCAGTCTGGAGCGACTGCTGATGCTGACATCTGGTCCGGACTGAAGGACCTGACAACGATTACGGACATGTCGTCTACTGTCACTGCATATGATTCTCTCAACATTGATAGAATGGTGGAGGATTATATGAGTGACCGCATCCAAGTAGGCACGTCACACAGTCCGTACTTATACTGGCAGGAAAAAGAGGCAATTTGGAGGCCCTTGCACAAACTGGCTTTATTCTACCTAAGTTGCCCTCCCACAAGTGTGTACTCCGAAAGAGTGTTTAGTGCCGCCGCTCACCTTGTCAGCAATCGGCGTACGAGGTTACATCCAGAAAATGTGGAGAAGATGATGTTCATTAAAATGAATTATAATCAATTCCTCCGCGGAGACATTGACCAGCAGCAATTGCCTCCACAAAGTACACAGGGAGCTGAGATGGTGGATTCCAGTGGGGACGAATTGATAATCTGTGAGGAGGGGGATGTACACGGTGATATATCGGAGGGTGAAGATGAGGTGGACATCTTGCCTCTGTAGAGCCAGTTTGTGCAAGGAGAGATTAATTGCTTCTTTTTTGGGGGGGGTCCAAACCAACCCGTCATATCAGTCACAGTCGTGTGGCAGACCCTGTCACTGAAATGATGGGTTGGTTAAAGTGTGCATGTCCTGTTTTGTTTATACAACATAAGGGTGGGTGGGAGGGCCCAAGGACAATTCCATCTTGCACCTCTTTTTTCTTTTCTTTTTCTTTGCATCATGTGCTGATTGGGGAGGGTTTTTTTGGAAGGGACATCCTGCGTGACACTGCAGTGCCACTCCTAGATGGGCCCGGTGTTTGTGTCGGCCACTAGGGTCGCTAATCTTACTCACACAGTCAGCTACCTCATTGCGCCTCTTTTTTTCTTTGCGTCATGTGCTGTTTGGGGAGGGTTTTTTGGAAGGGACATCCTGCGTGACACTGCAGTGCCACTCCTAGATGGGCCCGGTGTTTGTGTCGGCCACTAGGGTCGCTAATCTTACTCACACAGCTACCTCATTGCGCCTCTTTTTTTCTTTGCGTCATGTGCTGTTTGGGGAGGGTTTTTTGGAAGGGACATCCTGCGTGACACTGCAGTGCCACTCCTAGATGGGCCCGGTGTTTGTGTCGGCCACTAGGGTCGCTAATCTTACTCACACAGCTACCTCATTGCGCCTCTTTTTTTCTTTGCGTCATGTGCTGTTTGGGGAGGGTTTTTTGGAAGGGACATCCTGCGTGACACTGCAGTGCCACTCCTAGATGGGCCCGGTGTTTGTGTCGGCCACTAGGGTCGCTAATCTTACTCACACAGCTACCTCATTGCGCCTCTTTTTTTCTTTGCGTCATGTGCTGTTTGGGGAGGGTTTTTTGGAAGGGACATCCTGCGTGACACTGCAGTGCCACTCCTAGATGGGCCCGGTGTTTGTGTCGGCCACTAGGGTCGCTTATCTTACTCACACAGCGACCTCGGTGCAAATTTTAGGACTAAAAATAATATTGTGATTTGTGAGGTATTCAGAATAGACTGAAAATGAGTGGAAATTATGGTTTTTGAGGTTAATAATACTTTGGGATCAAAATGACCCCCAAATTCTATGATTTAAGCTGTTTTTTAGTGTTTTTTGAAAAAAAACACCCGAATCCAAAACACACCCGAATCCGACAAAAAAAATTCGGTGAGGTTTTGCCAAAACGCGTTCGAACCCAAAACACGGCCGCGGAACCGAACCCAAAACCAAAACACAAAACCCGAAAAATTTCAGGCGCTCATCTCTATTAAAAAGGTCCATGACAATATAACATTAGAGTAATCAAGTGTGATTTAAGGTGTAAAAGAAATTACTAAAGGCTATCTTTAATAATAAGTTGTCATAAAAGAAAGTAAAGAGCTGCTGCCTATAATGAGTCTTCCAAAAATAGCTTAGAGAGAACAATATATCATGTTCCCCGTATGGAATTGTAGGATGGTGCATATCACTGTCGGGGTATAAGAAATTAGAATGTAAAAATAAAAAGTCAATAAGAAATTGACATCTTTTTTGTTTTAAATATATGAAATATTAAAAAATGGTAACACTGCCAGGAAAATGGTAACAATAATTCCTGCACATTGAAGAAAATGAAATCTAGAACACAAAGGCCCTCATTCCGAGTTGTTCGCTCGTTGCCGAGTTTCGCTATATTGCGATTAGTCGCTTACTGCGCATGCGCAAGGTTCGCAGAGCGCATGCGCTTAGTTATTTTACACAAAAGTTAGGTATTTTACTCACGGCATAACGAAGCTTTTTCATCGTTCTGGTGATCGGAGTGTGATTGACAGGAAGTGGGTGTTTCTGGGCGGAAACAGGCCGTTTTATGGGTGTGTGCGGAAAAACGCTGCCGTTTCTGGGAAAAACGCGGGAGTGGCTGGAGAAACGGGGGAGTGTCTGGGCGAACGCTGGGTGTGTTTGTGACGTCAAACCAGGAACAAAACTGACTGAACTGATCGCAGTGGCAGAGTAAGTCCCGAGCTACTCAGAAACTGCAAAGAAATTTCTATTCGCAATTATGCGAATCTTTCGTTTGCAATTCTGCAAAGCTAAGATTCACTCCCAGTAGGCGGCGGCTTAGCGTGTGCAATGCTGCTAAAAGCAGCTAGCGAGCGAACAACTCGGAATGAGGGCCAATATGCAGTCCATATTCAAAAAGAGCTTATGTTAACAAGCTAAGTTAAATAAAAAAAAAAAAAACACAACACACCAGAGGTTCATTAAGTTCAAAATTTCAAGGTGTAAAACATTCCAAACGTTGCCTCGGATTAATATGAGCTATGCTGTATCACTATAATAATAACTGTATCTTACAGTTCCTGTTATATAGTGGGAGATTCAGGGGCGTTTTAAGTGAGGAGGGGGCCCATGTGTAGACTCTGGGTGGCCCCCCTCCTCTCCACGGCGCTGTAGGCTCCGACACTGTACCGGAGCCTACTGCGCATGCGCAGGTCTCCGAAAACATGGTACCAGCCATGTTCCGGAGACAAAATTCAAAGTGCACATGCGCGGCAGCCATTTTGGAGTGGACTTTGTGCTCGACAGAGGTGGCTGCAGCTCCGACGCTGGACTCCGGGGAGGTGAGTACTAAAGTATGGCTGCAATGTGTGCAGTGTGGGGCCCCCCTGGACCCAGGGGCCCCATGTGCACCGCACACATTGCACCCATGACAGAAACGCCAATGGGGAGATGTATCAAGCCACCTAAAGAGTGTACAAGTTGCCCATAGACTTTTGCTGGGAGACCAAGGTAGATCTCATTGCAGTAGTCTAATTGAGATGAAGCAAATGAATATATGACTTTTGGCAGATCTAATGAAGTTAGAGTTAATGAAGTGCTTGATTCGTCAGATGAAAGAATGGGGATTTGATTTTGGCTGATATCTGATGTTTAAGTGTCACCATCCAGGAAAATGCCAAGATTTCGTACATCAGTGTTATGCAATTCTGAACCCCCAAGTGTAAGTACATTTGGTTGGCTATGCTGCAGTCTTGCCCTCTCAGGTTGAGGTCCGATAATATGGGCCTTCTGTTTTATCAGGATTCAGTCACAGCCAACTGGCACTCATCCACTCTCGAGGATCAGCTAGACAGCCATTTAGGGTTGTTATTTGGTTCTCACTCAGAACCTGGAGTAAAGGACATGAACAGTCGTGCATCATCTGCTCAGTAGTGGTAGACCAGGCCATGGCACCTGATTATTTTACCCAGTGGTAGCATGTATACTGCAAAACCATGGGTGATAGTAAATAATGAACCTTTTGGAACACCACATGGCAGTGGCACTGGTGACGATGAGTATACTCCAGACAAAACTATCTGTGACCTGCCTGTGAGAAATGATTTGAATCAGCTAAGTACTGTGCCATCCAGTCCACAGAAATTTTTCAGGCACTCAATCAGAAGCCCATGGTCCATGGTATCAAATGCTGCAGAGAGATCCA
Source organism: Pseudophryne corroboree (assembly GCF_028390025.1). Lineage (NCBI taxonomy): Eukaryota > Metazoa > Chordata > Amphibia > Anura > Myobatrachidae > Pseudophryne > Pseudophryne corroboree. The sequence goes on along the minus strand of NC_086445.1, from coordinate 946,727,150 downwards.
AAAAGATTAGGACTAAACAGTCACCTCTATCTCTTGCCATAAGAAGATCATTTAACCCACACACCAGGGATATTTCAGTACTATGGGGGTAATTCATATCTGATTGCTAGGCTGCGTTTTCTCACAGCTTGCCACCAGGTCCGAACTGCGCATGCGTATGCACCACAATGTGCAGGCGTGTCGCACGGGTACAAAGTGGATCGCCGCACTGTGATGGGTTTGTGCGATGGATCTGTTCGCATGGGCAATCGCAAGGAGATTGACAAGAAAAAGGCGTTTCTGGGTGGCAACTGACCGTTTTCAGGGAGGGGTTGGAAAAACGCAGGCGTGTCCATGTGTTTGCAGGGAGGGATCCTGACATCAATTCAGACAGGCTGAAGTGATCGCAGCGGCCGAGTAAGTCCTGAGCTGCGCAGAGACTGCATAAAATCTGTTTGTACAGCTCTGCTACACATACGTTTGCACACTTGCACAGCTAAAATACACTCCCCCTGTAGGCGGTGACTATCTGATCGCAGCAGTGCAAAAATCGCCCCGGGCAAAATAGGGGCGTGGCTTCATATGGGGGCGTGGTCAGTTACGCCCCCACTTGTGCCCCTGTAGCGCAGCTGGAAGAAAAATAAAAATAAAATAAAAGTATACTTACAATCCCCGCTCCTGATTCCAGACCTCCTCCTCCGCCGGCGCCGCTCTTCTCCAGTCCTCGGATCTATGGGAGAGACGTCATTACGTCTCTCCCATAGCACAGCATAGACACTAGAGGTCAATTATGACCCCTAGTGTCTGTGCCACCGCACAGCACAGGTCCTCTCCATGAAGGGAAACGTAGCGTCTGGTTCCCTTCAAAGCGGGGGACCAGCGCCGGGCACAGCGGGGGGCACAGTGGCGGATCTTGCCATGGTGCGGCGCCCTCTGGATGGCGCCGGCGCCCTCCGGAAGGCGGTGCCCCGGGCAAAAGTACTGCTTGCCCGTGGCAAGATCCGCCACTGGCTACAGATCAGGTCTGAATTAGCCCCTATGTCTTCTTCTCAATCCTGACTGGAATGGATCGTAAACATCATAATAACATAAACATATGTTAAGTATATCTCCTCTTCCCTGAAGAAACTATCTGTAATAACTGTCAATTAGAGTATTACTCTGCTGGGTTATTCTATTGCTGGTGACACACAGGGCCTAATTCAGACCTGAACGGTGCTGTGCGTTTTTGCACAGCAGTGATCAGGTCTGAACTGTGCATGCGCCAGCGGCACAGTGCGCCGGCACATGTCAGATAGCTGACGGCTGTCTGAGCTCTGCGATCGTCTCTGTCTGATTGACAGGCAGAGGCGGCCGTTGGGCGGGAGGGGGTGGGCCGGTGGCATTTGGCCGACATTTAGGGGGCGCGGTTCGAGCAACACAGGCGTGCCTGGACCGTTGGGGGGATAGGCCGTGGCAGCCGCTGCGACCCTCACAGTGATGAGTTACTCCCAGCCAGCGCGCAGAAGCTGCACTGTGCGGTGCTTGTGCGATGGGGCAGGGACTGACATGCGGGGCGGACTAGCCCTGTGCTGGGCGCAGGCCTGAATCAGCCCCACAGACAGGTGGAGAAGGATAGTCAGTAGACATTCTGTGCCTCTATCGACAGTATTTGAAACTGAAACCCTTGTTGGGCCCCACAGCATCCCCCTTACCACCACCCGCCTCTAGAGATCAGGTCCCAGACTGTGCAATTGAATTATACATATGTTATCTTATACTGCACAGGACCAGTGCCGTTTCTTGCGGCGGGCGAGCCGTGCAACCGCACGGGGCGCCCGCCGCGGCACTTCATCATACTTTGAAACCCCCTTCTCCCTCCTCCCGAGTGCCCAGCTCGGGGGGCGGGGTTTCGCAGAATGACGCGATTGCGTCGTGACGTCACGACGCAAACGCGTCATTCCGTGAAACCCCGCCCCCCGAGCTGGGCACTCGGGAGGAGGGAGAAGGGGGAGCCGCGCAGACGAGGAGGGAGAGTCGGCTGAAGAGCGGCGAGAACCGCTACAAATGTAAGTCAGCCCCTCTCCCTCTCTCTCCCTTTCTCCCTCCCCACCACCTGCAGTAATGTGTAAAATGGGGACCTGTCTGCCTTAATGTATAAAATGGGGACCTGTCTGCCTTAATGTGTAAAATGGGGACCTGTCTGCCTTAATGTGTAAAATGGGGACCTGTCTGCCTTAATGTGTAAAATGGGGACCTGTCTGCCTTAATGTGTAAAATGGGGACGTGTCTGCCTTAATGTGTAAAATGGGGACCTGTCTGCCTTAATGTGTAAAATGGGGACACCTGTCTGCCGCAGTGTGTAAAATGGGGACACTTGCCTGCGTACTGTGTAAAATGGGGGCACGTGTCTGCCGCAGTGTGTAAAATGGGAACACTTGTCTGCCGCAGTGTGTAAAATGGGGACACTTGCCTGCGTACTGTGTAAAATGGGGGCACGTGTCTGCCGCAGTGTGTAAAATGGGGACACTTGCCTGCGTACTGTGTAAAATGGGGGCACGTGTCTGCCGCAGTGTGTAAAATGGGGACACTTGCCTGCGTACTGTGTAAAATGGGGGCACGTGTCTGCCGCAGTGTGTAAAATGGGGACACTTGCCTGCGTACTGTGTAAAATGGGGGCACGTGTCTGCCGCAATGTGTAAAATGGGGACACCTGTCTGCCGCAATGTGTAAAATGGGGACACCTGTCTGCCGCAATGTGTAAAATGGGGACACTTGCCTGTCGTACTGTGTAAAATGAGGACACTTTTTCCTGCCGCAATGTGTAAAATGGGGGCACGTGCCTGCCGCAATGTGTGAAATGGGGACACTTGCCTGCCGTGCTGTGTAAAATGAGGACACTTTTTCCTGCCGCAATGTGTAAAATGGGGGCACGTGCCTGTCGTACTGTGTAAAATGGGGACACTTTTTCCTGCCGCAATGTGTAAAATGGGGGCACGTGCCTGTCGTACTGTGTAAAATGGGGTAGCGTGCCTGCTGTAATGTGTAAAATTAGGACTTTTTTTTTTTTAATATCCTGTGGTGGCCGTGTTGATGAGATCAGATGAGGCCACGCCCATCTTAACAAAGCCACGCCCATTTTAATGAGGTCACGCCCCTTACCGGGAGCGCGCGCGCCTTCGGCACGCGCATGCTTTTCCTCTTTATATCTATATGGGGGGGGGGGGCGCATTTTTAAATCTCGCACTGGGAGCCAAATTGGCTAGAAACGGCCCTGCACAGGACTATAGTGTATTTTCTACAGAACATTGCCATTATTAATCTGGTACACCATCATGCATGGACTAGCAGTATTTACTATATACAGTATATTTATGCACTCTATAATGGTTAGGCAAATCGATGAGGTAACTGTTCACACCCCCTCTGGAGACTGACCTCACCCATAAACAAGGGCCCCTACTACTGCATATCCCCGGTGGGCACTACATGTCCCAGTCTGACACTGGCAGGAAACAAGAAGCAGCATATAAACTGACATCGATAGTGGGAAACAGTTACCTCTCCCCAGTGATGTTGGTGTTCCATCCATCATGCGCACTTCCTGTTAACTAAACCCATGAGACAATGATCAGCTCTGGGGTAATCTGACCTACGGTATTTTTAAGTAGTGATTCTTTGAGATAAATTAAATAGTTGATGTTTAAAACAGCTATAAAAGCTAATTGTGAAAATGAACCACACTCACCCACTTAGCTGAACGAAATGGGATTCTTGGGGACACCTCTTCTATGCTGTTGGCGGCCAGTAATATCCCATTCATACTGAGCCTATGACCTGGGTTATTGCCGGGTCAAGCCAGCACATCCCTAGTCAGTGTCAGACTGGGGCATGAAGAGCCCACCAGGGGAATGCAGTGGTAGGGGCACATGTGTGGGGGTGTGGCCAGTCTCTAGAGGGGGTGTGGCCTGCTGCCCCAGAGGCTTTGCTAACCATTAGAGAATGCATAAATAAATATATATAGCAAATACTGATAGCACTTGCAATGTAGAAGATTAATAACACCAATGCACTGTAGAAAATACACCATAGTCCTATGCAGTATAGGGTAACATATGTATAATGTTAATTTAAGTGGACAGTCTGGAACCTGATCCGTAGAGGTGCAGATGATGACTTCTCCAAGCGTCCTATGTAAACAGCGACGACTTGAGAACAACCCAGATCCCGTTGGTGGTCTGAAAAGGTAATTACATCCGAAGCCCCGGCTCCAACTCGTGTTCAGTATCCTGGGTCAGACATTTGTCTGAGCCGGGGCTTCTGTCTGAAAGGGATATAAGGGAGCCCTGTAACTCAAATAGGGAGGAACAAGGGAGGCTTCAATTAAAAAAAGTAAATTACCTCTAATCTGTGCATTTATTTCACAAACCCTTAGAAACCCTTAATGCCGTACACATCTCCCCAATGGGCCATTAGTGCTTGCACCACTCTTGTAAATGCAACATCTGAATTTTGACTTGTCAACTGAAATGCTGCTTAAAGTTGTATTGAGAAACAATGGCAGTTTCCAATTCATTTAAATGACTATAATAATTTTAATAAGTGTCCATTATATGCATTTTATAATGAAGACTGTTCCAAATATTTGCAGCATCTGTAAATATTCAGAGCAGGGGGTTTATGGACATTTTATGAAACATATGGCAAAAAAGATATTTATTTATATATATATATATATATATATATATATATCTAAACAGGCGCTACTTAGAGAAGGTTTTCCTAGCAGCTGTTTTTATGGGGTAGTCACTCCCCACAATAATATATAAACACAGAAAAACAACCAATAAACAGCGCTAACTGGATTGTATGTATTATATTGAGAGAAACAAGGTAATCTAAAAACCTAATTTATTCACAGAAATACTTCTAGTTAAAAAGATATGGATACATATGTGTATTCATTAATACCCCCAGCTCCATAGGGCTGGAATTCACATATACATTCTAAAAACAATAAAACATGCAGCATTCATATAATGTCCTCTCTCCAAGATCAAATATCAGGGATTTTTTATATATATATACACAGTTCTGTGGGCTACAGTCCATATAAAGATGTATGGTCACGGACCGATGGCAGAGGTCCTAGATGGTATTATGCATATATTTACCAGTCCCAAGGTATTTGTAAAAGGAAGAATCCTCCTCGTGTTGGGCCTTTTATGGCAAAGTAGCACCAAGTTGGCAATGGTGTGCAGCAGATTCAATGGAGTCCCCTTTAACCTTTGTAGCTTGGACCGAAGGTGACCTGAAGTTACCAGTAGATGGTGAATGGACTCAGAGTCCACAGAATCCCTTAGACCGGAGAGAAGCAAGACTGAAGCGTTTCGCTGTTGTGCACAGCTTTTTCAAAGATGGTGTGTAGCTGCATAAGACCTCTTTATATAAGGGGTCATTGATTAGATTACCACATTCACATGATTCATGTTTACAACTACAAATTCATTTATTTCTCAAATAATCAATTCATATTCATATATATGTTAGAGGAGGCAAACCTATATTCATATTATATATTAATTTGTAAAAACGAGTATTAGAAACCCCAGAAAATCTTTTTATAATTTTAATCTTTTTGATGATGTAAGCCATTATAATTAGACAAGGTAATAAATACTCTGAGGACGTGGAAAAGTATGGGCCCATGATATCTCTTCTATTAGATGATTAATTCTGAAACCCTTTGATCTTGGAGAGATGTTTAGAAAGATGTCATATTTTCCTGTAACTTCTTATAATACAAAGACATCAAAACCATTGCATGTGTGGCTGAAATGAAGTGCGCTGAAGAGGTACTGCCAATAAAGAAAATAATAAAACACAACAAGAAAGGAGATATGCCAGGTATGCTAGTAATTAAAAACTATATTTGTGCATCTTAAAGGAATTATATCACCACTGCATAAAATATATGTCCTCAAAATATGAAGGAGGTGCCTGGATGGTTCAATCCATTCTTTTTAACCATATTTTCCATTTCTATGTACGAAGTGAGGCGTGAGGATACAAGAATAAAGCTGGGCATAAACTATACAATTATCTGGCAGATCATCTGTCCAATCTGGTTGGTTGAAATGAAAATCTGGTAATGCATGATGGACAGAAGATCTGCCAGATAATTGTATAGGGTATGTCCAGCTTAATGTTTAGCTCTTTTACCCTCCTTAGCTGACTTATCCACCTGCTGGCCAGACTTTATCACCCTTGGTCTTCCTGATAACTCAACATAGGTAAATAAAACACCTGGACACAGTGGCGGATTTAGGGGTGATGGCACCCGTAGACACAACAGTAATGGCTGTCCCCGTCTGCCTAATTTTATTATTGTTATTGATTGATTAGAAGCCCCTCCATTTGATGATAGCCAACTTAATAGAATGATTAAAAAAAAGCCACTATCACATTTTTTTATTTTTAATTATGTGTATATATTTGCTAAGAAGGACAGCTTACAGGGCCAGTATGTGCATGTACTACTCATTTATACTTCATTCAAGATGGAATATGGTACAGTACAGTGGAAATATTTAGCAGTTACTGGTAATTTTTCGGCTGGCAGACCAACACAAGCATTCAAGTGCTGCCCCCATACAAGTGGCGCCGAACCACTCTGAACTCCTGGGATCTGAGTTTACCTCAGCTGCGTCTTCCCGCTAGACTCAGATCCCACTTCATCCTGTCTGTAATGGATTCTCGCAAAATTTGTATTCTATATAAGGTGCCACAGCCGGGACTTGGTGCCATTTCACTTTCACGCATGCTCCTGAATGTTGCGCTGTACTCTTCTGTATTGGTTGTGCTGAGACTCCAGACTCACAAGTGGCTGTGCTCTCTAAAATGACTGTGTGGAGGCACATTACACGCTACTGTATTCTGCGCTGTACTCTGCTGCATTGGCTGTGCAGTGTCCAGACTCACAAGTGGCTGTGCTCTCTAAAGTGACTGTGTAGGGGCATGCTGCTGTATGCTGTGCTGTACTCTGCTGTACTGGCTGTGCAGTGTCCAGACTCACAAGTGGCTGTGCTCTGTATAGTGACTGTGCATAGGGGCATGCTGCTGTATTCTGCACTGTACTCTGCTGTATTGGCTGTGCTGTGTCCGGTCTCACAGGTGGCTGTGCTCTGTATAGTGACTGTGTATAGGGGCACGCTGCTGTATGCTGCACTGTACTCTGCTGTATTGGCTGTGCTGTGTCCGGTCTCACAGGTGGCTGTGCTCTGTATAGTGACTGTGTATAGGGGCACGCTGCTGTATGCTGCACTGTACTCTGCTGTATTGGCTGTGCTGTGTCCGGTCTCACAGGTGGCTGTGCTCTGTATAGTGACTGTGTATAGGGGCATGCTGCTGTATGCTGCACTGTACTCTGCTGTATTGGCTGTGCTATTTCCAGACTCACAAGTGGCTGTGCTCTGTATAGTGACTGTGTATAGTGGCACGCTGCTGTATTCTGCACTGTACTCTGCTGTAAATTGTACTGTTTGGTGTAATTTACCTTAGTGCTCTTTGTTCATGTGCATCTTTAAGCTCTGTGATTCCATGCAATTTGAACTGACCTTCAAGTTCATATATAGGAAAAAAAACTAAGATTTTAAACCTACCGGTAAATCTTTTTTCTCGTAGTCCGGAGAGGATGCTGGGGACTCCATAAGGACCATGGGGATAGATGGGCTCCGCAGGAGACATGGGCACTTTAAGAAAGACTTTAGGTATGGGTGTGCACTGGCTCCTCCCTCTATGCCCCTCCTCCAGACCTCAGTTAGAGAAACTGTGCCCAGAGGAGACGGACAGTACGAGGAAAGGATTTTTGTTAATCCAAGGGCAAGATTCATACCAGCCACACCAATCACACCGTATAACTTGTGATAAATTAACCAGTTAACAGTATGAAAAATCAACACAGCATCAGTCGGAGACCGATGAAAACTATAACATAACCCTTATGTAAGCAAAACTATATACAAGTCTCGCAGAAGTAGTCCACACTAGGGACGGGCGCCCAGCATCCTCTACGGACTACGAGAAAAAGATTTACCAGTAGGTTTAAAATCTTATTTTCTCTTACGTCCTAGAGGATGCTGGGGACTCCGTAAGGACCATGGGGATTATACCAAAGCTCCCAAACGGGCGGGAGAGTGCGGATGACTCTGCAGCACCGATTGAGCAAACAGGAGGTCCTCCTCAGCCAGGGTATCAAACTTATAGAACTTTGCGAAGGTGTTTGAACCCGACCAAGTAGCAGCTCGGCACAGTTGTAGTGCCGAGACCCCTCGGGCAGCCGCCCAAGACGAGCCCACCTTCCTAGTGGAATGGGCCTTAACAGATTTTGGAACGGCAATCCAGCCGTAGAATGCGCCTGCTGAATTGTGTTACAGATCCAGCGAGCAATAGTCTGCTTTGAAGCAGGGGCGCCAACCTTGTTGGCCGCATATAGGACTAACAGTGCTTCTGTTTTTCTAACTCTAGCCGTTCTGGCCACATAAATTTTCAAAGCCCTGACTACATCAAGGGACTCGTAATCCTCCAAGTCTCGCGTAGCCACAGGCACCACAATAGGTTGGTTTATATGAAAAAATGACACCACCTTAGGCAAGAATTGAGGACGGGTCCGCAATTCCGCTCTATCCATATGGTACACTAGATAGGGGCTTTTATGAGATAAAGCCGCCAATTCCGACACTCGCCTAGCCGAAGCCAAGGCCAACAACATGACCACTTTCCAAGTGAGCTATATTAACTCCACCGTTTTAAGTGGTTCAAACCAGTGCGACTTTAGGAAACTCAACACCACGTTAAGGTCCCAAGGCGCCACCGGAGGTACAAAAGGAGGCTGAATATGCAGCACTCCCTTCACAAAAGTCTGTACTTCTGGGAGAGAAGCCAATTCTTTTTGGAAGAAAATGGATAAGGCCGAAATCTGAACCTTAATGGAGCCTAATTTTAGGCCCATATTCACTCCAGTTTGTAGGAAGTGAAGGAAACGGCCCAGATGGAATTCTTCCGTAGGAGCATTCCTGGCCTCACACCAAGCAACATATTTTCGCCATATACGGTGATAATGTTTCGCTGTCACGTCCTTCCTAGCCTTTATCAGAGTAGGAATGACCTCCTCCGGAATGCCCTTTTTCGCTAGGATCCGGCGTTCAACCGCCATGCCGTCAAACGCAGCCGCGGTAAGTCTTGGAACAGACAGGGCCCCTGTTGCAACAGGTCCTGTCGTAGAGGAAGAGGCCACGGATCTTCTGTGAGCATTTCCAGCAGATCTGGATACCAGGTCCTTCGTGGCCAATCTGGAACAAGGAGAATTGTCTGTATTCCTCTTTTCCTTATTATTCTCAACACCCTTGGGATGAGAGGAAGAGGAGGAAACACATAGACCGACTGGAACACCCACGGTGTCACTAGGGCGTCTACAGCTACCGCCTGAGGGTCTTTTGATCTGGCGCAATACCTCTGTAGCTTTTTGTTGAGGTGGGATGCCATCATGTCTATTTGGGGCAGTCCCCACTGACTTGCAATTTGTGCGAAGACTTCCTGATGAAGTCCCCACTCTCCTGGATGCAGGTCTTGTCTGCTGAGGAAGTCTGCTTCGCAGTTGTCCACTCCCGGAATGAACACTGCTGACAGTGCGCTTACATGATTTTCCGCCCAGCGAAGAATCCTGGCGGCTTCCGCCATTGCCACTCTGCTCCTTGTGCCGCCTTGGCGGTTTACATGAGCCACTGCGGTGATGTTGTCTGACTGGATCAGAACTGGTCTGTCGCGAAGTAAGGTCTCCGCTTGACGTAGGGCGTTGTATATGGCCCTCAGTTCCAGGATGTTGATGTGAAGACAAGTCTCTTGACTTGACCAAAGACCTTGGAAGTTTCTTCCCTGTGTGACTGCTCCCCAACCTTGGAGGCTCACATCCGTGGTCACCAGGATCCAGTCCTGAATACCGAACCTGCGGCCTTCTAGAAGATGAGCACTCTGCAGCCACCACAGGAGAGATACCCTGGCTCTGGGGGACAGGGTGATCAACGGATGAATTTGTAGATGTGACCCGGACCACTTGTCCAGTAGGTCCCATTGGAAAGTCCTCGCATGGAACCTGCCGAAGGGAATGGCTTCGTATGATGCCACCATCTTTCCCAGGACTCGAGTGCAGTGATGCACTGACACCTGTTTTGGCTTCAATAAGTTCCTGACCAGAGTCATGAGTTCCTGAGCTTTTTCTATCGGAAGATAAACTCTTTTCTGGTCTGTATCCAGAATCATGCCCAAGAAAGTCAGACGAGTCGTAGGAACCAACTGCGACTTTGGGATATTGAGAATCCAGCCGTGTTGCTGTAATACCTTCAGTGAAAGTGAGATGCTGTTCAGCAATTGCTCTCTTGATCTCGCTTTTATGAGATCGTCCAAGTACAGGATAATTGTGACACCTTGCTTGCGCAGGAGCACCATCATTTCCGCCATCACCTTGGTGATAATCCTCAGGGCCATGGAAAGCCCAAACGGCAACGTCTGAAATTGGTAATGACAATCCTGTACGCCTGATGAGGTGGATATATGGGAACATGAAGGTATGCATCCTTTATGTCCAGAGATACCATAAAATCCCCCCCCCTTCCAGGCTGGCGATGACCACTCTTAGCGATTCCATCTTGAACTTGAACCTTTTCAAGTATAGGTTCAGGGATTTTAAAGCAGGGGAACCTTGACCACCACCTGTTGCAGATACAATTTGTGAATTGCATTTAACACTATCTCCCTTTCTGGGGGAGAGGCTGGTAGGGCCGTTTTGAAAAACCAGCGAGGAGGCACCTCTTCGAATTTCAGCTTGTAACCCTGGGAAACAATTTCTATTGCCCAGGGATCCACCTGTGAGTGAACCCAGATGTGGCTGAAAACTCGAAGACGTGCCCCCACTGGGGCGGACTCCTGTAGCGGAGCCCCAGCGTCATGCGGTGGATTTTGTAGAGGCCGGGGAGGACTTCTGTTCCTGGGAACTAGCTGTGTTGTGCAGCTTTTTTCCTCTACCCTTACCTCTGGCAAGAAAGGATGCACCTCGTACTTTCTTGTTTCTTTGTGATTGAAAGGACTGCATTTGATAATGTGGCGCTTTCTTAGGCTGTGAGGGAATATAAGGCAAAAAATTAGATTTACCAGCTGTAGCTGTGGAGACCAGGTCCGAGAGACCTTCTCCAAACAATTCCTCACCCTTGTAAGGTAAAACCTCCATATGCCTCTTTGAGTCGGCATCACCTGTCCATTGCCGGGTCCATAGGACTCGTCTAGCAGAAATCGACATAGCGTTGATTCTAGAACCCAGTAGACTAATGTCTCTTTGAGCATCTCTCATATATAGGACAGCATCTTTTATATGCCCTAGGGTCAATAAAATGGTATTCTTATCTAGGGTCTCAATTTCCGCTGATAAGGTATCTGTCCATGCTGCTACCGCTCTACAAACCCAGGCCGACGCAATCGCCGGTCTGAGTAAGGTACCAGAATGTGTGTGAATGGACTTCAAGGTAACCTCCTGCTTGCGGTCAGCAGGATCCCTGAGGGTAGCCGTATCTTGGGATGGCAGCGCTACCTTTTTGGATAAGTGTGTCAATGCTTTATCCACCCTAGGGGAGGATTCCCACCGTATCCTGTCCATTGGTGGGAAAGGATACGCCAAAAGAATCCTTTTGGGAATCTGCAGTTTTTTGTCTGGAGATTCCCAAGCTTTTTCACATAATTCGTTCAACTCATGTGAGGGGGGAAAGGTTACCTCAGGTTTCTTTCCCTTATACATGTGTACCCTCGTGTCAGGGACAGGGGGTTCCTATGTGATATGCAAAACATCTTTTATTGCAATAATCATATATCGAATACATTTAGCCAATTGTGGCTGCAACTTTGCATCATCGTAGTCGACACTGGAGTCAGAATCTGTGTCGGTATCTGTGTCTACAATTCGGGATAGTGGGCGCTTTTGAGACCCCAAAGGTCCCTGCGACATAGGGGCAGACATGGGTTGAGTCCCTGGCTGTTCCCTAGCTTCAGCTTTGTCTAATCTTTTGTGCAATAAATTTACATTAGCACTTAAAACATTCCACATATCCATCCAGTCAGGTGTCGGCGTTGTCGACGGAGACACCTCATTCCTTTTCACCTCCTCCTCCTCCTGAAAGCCTTCTACCTCAGACATGTCGACACACGCGTACCGACACACCACACACTCAGGGAATCCTCTTATCTGAAGACAGTTCCCCCACAAGGCCCTTTGGAGAGACAGAGAGAGAGTATGCCAGCACACACCCAGCGCTATATGACCCAGAAATATATGTTTATCCAGTAGCGCTGTTTGTAATATATAAATACGCCAATTATGTGCCCCCCCCTCTTCTTCAAAACCCTCTTTCACCGTGGATTAAGCAGGGGAGAGTCCGGGGAGCTTCCTCTCCGCTGTGCTGAGGAGAAAATGGCGCTGGTGAGTGCTGAGGGAGAAGCCCCGCCCCCTCGGCGGCGGGCTTCTGTCTTGCTCAAATATACTAAAAACTGGCGGGGGCTCTTTATATATACAGTGCCCAGCTGTATATATATATATATTTTTGCCAGAGAGAGGTTTATATGCTGCCCAGGGCGCCCCCCCCTGCGCCCTGCACCCTTACAGTGACTGCCGTGTGTGAGGTGTATGGGAGCAATGGCGCACAGCTTCACCGCTGTGCGTTACCTTAGTGAAGATCCTGAAGTCTTCTGCCGCCTCTGAAGTCTTCTTTTCTTCTCATACTCACCCGGCTTCTATCTTCCGGCTCTGCGAGGAGGACGGCGGCGCGGCTTTGGGACGGATGGCGAGGGTGAGACCTGCGTACCGATCCCTCTGGAGCTAATGGTGTCCAGTAGCCTAAGAAGCAGAGCCTTGAAACTCACAGAAGTATGTCTGCTTCTCTCTCCTCAGTCCCTCGATGCAGGGAGTCTGTTGCCAGCAGGCTCCCTGAACATAAAAAACCTAACAAATATACTTTCTGACAGGAAACTCAGGAGAGCTCCCTGTAATGCACCCAGTCTCCTCTGGGCACAGTAGTAAACTGAGGTCTGGAGGAGGGGCATAGAGGGAGGAGCCAGTGCACACCCATACCTAAAGTCTTTCTTAAAGTGCCCATGTCTCCTGCGGAGCCCGTCTATCCCCATGGTCCTTACGGAGTCCCCAGCATCCTCTAGGACGTAAGAGAAATAATAATAATAATATATATATATATATATATATATATATATATAATTCTATTGTTTGTACTGTTTGGTGCGCTTTACCATAATGTGCTTTGTTCACGTGCATCTATATGCCCTGTGGCATGTGGACAACGATCAGTTTAGAGAAGAGCAACCAAATACTAGCTCTGCAGCTGCTGCCACCAGTCATGCACCACTTTTCATTTCTACCACTGCTGTGTAGCAATGTTTCATAGATGTACTATACAGTAAACTGCCATCTGTTTGTTCCGCTGCTGTGTCTTGTAGTAACAAGCCAGTTCGCTGCAGCCTTTGGCCAATATTGGTGGAAACAATATTGTGAGCTGTGCGGTGGTCAAAATTGACTGGAAATTAATGTTATTGAGCTTAATAATACTCTAGGAACAAAAAAATTCAAGAGTCAAATACAAATCCAGCAAAAATCGTCTCTTAATTTAAATTACTTTGCACACATTTCCCAACAGTGGGATGATTTAGAGTTGAGCACAAAATGTGTGTATACACAAATGTATCTCCATAAAGATAGAAACGCATTGGTGGGGCACCTTCTGCTGGATGATGATGATCTCCTTGGTTGTGAGAGGAGTAAGTGCTTCCAGTTCCATTGTACACATTTAGTCTATGTGCTCATGATTCAGCCTAAGGGGGTATGCCAGAGGTTCCCAAACTGTGTGCCGTGGCTCCCTGGGGTGCCTCGGGACACTTGCAGGGGTGCCCTGGGTTTGGTGGTCCAGGACCAATTCAAATTATTTATGGTCAATATAATAGGCAAAACCAGTGCTGGTGGCTGCCAGTCATAAAATATGTGGCCAAACAGAAGCAAATCTTGCCCCTCACCACACAACTGACTCTAAGGATGACATATAAATGCAATCTACTTAATGTAATATTACTTTCTAAATTTCTCAATAAGAAATTTTTGGCCTAGAGGTGCCGTGAAAAAAATTCTGATATTCTAGGACACCGTGATTCAAAAAAAGTTTCAAAACCACTGGGGTATGCAATTAGCTCCGGTAATCTCAGATCTATTGATATTGCCCCCCTGCCTATTTAATTACAGCGTGTTTTCGTCTGTTTTTAACCACTTGCCTGGCATGGTTGCATCAGTTGCGACCATGCCTGCAAGTGCTCTATCTGACCTGGTCGCACGGGATGCGACCAGTCAGATAGAGAGTGTTAGCAGCGGCAGGGAAGATAAACTTCCCTCCGCTGCTGCTGTCAGAGTGACCGGAAGGTCCCTCTGCCTCCCTGCACTCTCCCCGTGTCTGCCTGCTGCCAATCACTGCTGATCGGTCAGCACAGCAGGATCTCCCCACTCCAGCGGCTGCAGACAATGGCAGCCGCTGGGGAGAGTAAATGAACCCTCCCAAGCCACCCCCTGACCCCCCCTGCATACCTGCAGGCTGTCCCGGCTTTCAAAATGAAAGTCACGATAGTCGTGATGTTCCCGATGTTCCGATGGTCGCGATGTTCCATATCGATGTATCGATGTTTGGAAAAATATTTATTTTAAAAATAAAATAAAAAAAATATTTTTTTTCCTTTTTTTAACTAAAATCATATGGGATAGGATTAAAGTCATGTTTTTCACTTAATTCACTCATAAAAAAAACCCGACAATTTCGGAGCGGTTTTTGGCTAAATAAATCGTCAGTTAAGTGATTAAGGCATTTTTGCCAATGCCTTTTCACCTTTTTTTTGTAGTGAAAAGGCATTGGCGAAAAATGCTTAAAAATCTGCGAAAACAGCCCGTGTTTTTACCAGCACAGATGAGAAAATATGTCCACATATTTTTCGCTCCCGCTGAATCTTTCGTCTAGGCGAAAAACCGTCCCTGCTATTGAATAGGGTGAATCCCCATTTGTCCTAAAAATAGCAAAAAGTCCAATTTTTTTCACCTAAAAAACTGACCTAATTGCATACCCCCCTATGTCTGCAATTGGTTAGGGGGTGAACACGTCTTTCATCACTGATAGTGGTGGTTAACACCCTCAAGTTAAAAACATTCTGAACTAAAATGTATTTACTGTACTACGCTATTTAGGTTTATGTCTATTCTATTAGTTTAGGAAAAAGACAACAGAACTGATTAGAATATAAGGGAAGTGCTATTTCATAGCATTGTATTTTTGTTTAGCACCTTAGTACATAACTTATTTTTTGTTCAATGTCCAATTTTGAGCAAGGGTGAAGCTCTTCTGCAAATTTACTTGCACACAGGGAAATACTATAATATTCTACTATGTTTGGCCGGAGGTAATAGCGCCCGAGTTCAGCGACGTGCGGGATGCCAACCTTGCATATAATTACCCCTTTGAAAAAAAATCAGAATTCGGTTGGCTTCCCGCACTGCCGCTGAATTTGGGCGCTATTACATTTGGCACTTCTAGTGTATCCTGCAACCAGTTAAAGGGCAAATACACGAGGATAACATCCCGGCAACAGCTTATCAGGAGAACCCTAGCTGAACAGAGTGCATCGCAACAACTAAAGTTGTTCTTTTAAAGTTATGCTAAACAAATGTCTATGCTGTATTTATCTACTTTGACCTTTCAGTTATAAAAGGTCCACAAAGAAACAAAAAAGAATCTAATGTATAAGTTCAAGAACATATTCACCTGCGCGATAAGAACAAAAGTTTAAAACATGTTTAAAAGGATATACATTTCCCAGCTGACCTATAAGTGTCTTTTTCCAACAGCATTTTAAATAAGCTTTTTAATGGTGTTGAAACAAAGGAGTATGAGAGTAGCTGTCAGGGCACATTATTATAAGATTTCCGAATAAGCATTCAAGTGAGACGTAACAAGTCAACTGTATAAAAAAAAAAAAGATCTCTCAGATTCTAAAGTGTCTGCAGGTTATTTGATTGCATATTAGTAATAATAGATGAGTGACCATTGAGGTTTAGGTTTGAATAATTCACCTTTGTACATGATAGAGAACACAAGGGAGAAAAAGAAAAAGAAAAAACTTTGTCTTACATTTCACACTCTTATTAAATATTAAAAGGTATAGCAGCATACCAAAATGATATAAAATGTAGTACAGAGGTAGATAAGGTATTATCTGAGTTTTAATTAATGGTTGTCTTGTCTTTTTGGCAATAACACAGTCCTATTGGCAGAGGCGTCACCGGGTGTTATCACCTGCCCCCCCCCCTCGCCACCCCGCGGGAGTACATAAAAGGGGGCGTGATCTAATAAAAAGGGTCGTGGCCTCACAGATCTTTATTTTCTTCGCTCTGGGGGCATGTCCAGCTTCCCCGAAGATGCTGGCTGCCCCCAGAGACTGCTCAGCATGCAGTGCCGGCTCTTATCTGTGAGAGAAGCCGAGTGCTGCAGGGGTTTATCTCACTGCAGCACTCGGCTCCTGTCACTACAGAAGAGCTGGCACTTTGGTGTCACCCCTTCCGAGGGGAACACCCGGGTGCGGGCCGCAGCCCCTGCAAACGCCTTCTGACGCCACTGCTATTGGTGAGATCATCAATGGGAGACCCTTAGGCAATTATTACGGTGTTAAACCGACATTTGCCAAATGTAACAGGGTAGCGTGCCACTGTAGTTAAGCTTCAGGTGATCTCAGTATTACTCAGAAAATAATTGTTTTTATATGCCATCAAAGTCCTTCAACTTTTTTTTATTTTTATTATATTTTATTGTAGAACTGCATACATAAATACAAATATACTGTATCAGTGTAAGGTAAGTGACAATTGTCCATTGTATCAAGTGACGTATCATATAGTTGAAAAACGACAATGAAAAGGCATAATATAATCAAAATCAGAATGGGGGGAGGCCAGTTGTAAGTACCTCGAGGTTATACCATGAGGTCAGAGATACCGCCTTTCTCAGTGGGTCCTGAAGGGAGGGGGATAAAGACTTAACATTGGGCAACCATATATCTAAAAAAAAATTTGCTCAATTTTCTGAATTAAGGGACATCTCTACCCAATCCATTTGGAATAGATAGGAGACTCTGGGCACAAATAGAGGCGTCTCTCAACTTTTTGTCTGCCTTTATATAAGCATGCACAATGGAAAAATAATACTTCATTTTTTGGTATTTAATTGGAAATGAGAAAATGCTAATAATGTGATTAGTTTAAAAGAAGAGAGTGTGTGGGACAAAAGGACAGGGGAGTCAATAGAAATGCCACAAATACCACAGACGTGCTACAATCTATATATATAAATGTGAAAGCCCTCACTCACTGACTGACTGACTCATCACTAATTCTCTTATTTCCCGATATATTAGGAAGCTGAAATTTAACATAGGTATTCTGCAGGTGGGAAATAGGAAAACTACTCACCGTATATACTCGAGTATAAGCCGACTTTTTCAGCACTTTTTTTTGTGCTGAAAAAGCCCCCTCGGCTTATACTCGAGTCAGTGTGAAGGAGGGACACGGAGGGCACAGCACACGCCTCTCCTGTGTCCCTCCTGCGTCTACGGCGGCAGCGGCGGGTCTATTAAATGAAGTACCCGTTCGTGAGCTCTGATTGGCTAATGAACCGGCACTTCATTTAACAGACCCGCCGCGGCCGCCGGAGACGCAGGAGGGACACAGGAGAGGCGCGCCTTGTGCCCTCCGTGTCCCTCCTTCACAAGACAGCACGGGAGCGGCGGAGGGTAAGTTATACCAGGCTCTGGGGGAGCATATTTGGCACTTGGGGGGGGGGGCATATGTGGCACTGAGGGGGCATGCATATCTGGCAGTATGAGGGCATATCTGGCACTGTGGGGGCATATCTGGCAGTGTGAGGGCATTTGTGGCACTGAGGGGGCATGCATATCTGGCAGTATTAGGGCATATCTGGCACTGTGGGGGCATATCTGGCACTATGAGAGCATATCTGGCACTGTGGGGCATATCTGGCAGTGTGAGGGCATATCTGGCACTGTGGGGACATATCTGGCACTATGAGGGCATATCTGGCACTGTGGGGGCATATCTGGCACTGTGGGGGCATATCTGGCACTATGAAGGCATATCTGGCACTGTGGGGGAATATCTGGCAGTATGAGAGCATATCTGGCACTGTGGAGGCATATCTGGCCCTATGAGGGCATATCTAGCACTGTGGGGGCATATCTGGCAGTGTGAGGGCATATCTGGCACTGTGGGGGCATATCTGGCACTATGAAGGCATATCTGGCACTGTGGGGGAATATCTGGCAGTATGAGAGCATATCTGGCACTGTGGAGGCATATCTGGCCCTATGAGGGCATATCTAGCACTGTGGGGGGCATATCTGGCACTATGAGGGCATATCTGGCACTGTGGGGGCATATCTGGCACTATGAGGGCTGTGTACGGCTAGAGCTGCATTTCCCACCCTAGGCTTATACTCAAGTCAATAAGTTTTCCCAGGTTTTTGTGGTAAAATTAGGTGCCTCGGCTTACATTTGGGTCGACTTATACTCGAGTATATATGGTAATTAGAATTTTAATAAACCTCCCCTAAGGAGATGAAAAGCAGGTTAACATAATGAGGTCATTACCGATGTGTGGCTTGTGTTGTGTGAACGATAACGCCCAAACGGACAAGTGGATCAAAATTTGGATTGAGCCTCCAGTTTGTAGAATTTAATAAACTACAAAAATGGTCCTGTCACTTTTTACCATATCTGCTATGGGTGCTCCTCGGGTAACGCCAAGAACCATGGATTATTATTTACTTACTATAAGACGTCCCAAAACTTATTTATATTTACAACTGTGAAAATCAGAAAGTCCTGTGCGAAGAACGGGTAGAACAGCTAGTAATAATAATAATATATATGACTTAACTTTATTGGATCCAAAATAATGACATTGATCAATTGATATTAGAATTATTTGCTGATTTAGGGGTACTAAGCCTTGGGGTAAAATGTAGTAGAGTGATAAAAAGCTGGAGGTGCGGGACTTCATACGAGTCTTCTTGGATTTTTAAAGCGTCAGTCACTTTCATGGCAAAACCAACCTGGTTTTGCCGTGTAAATG
The DNA here is from genome assembly GCF_028390025.1 of Pseudophryne corroboree. NCBI lineage: Eukaryota > Metazoa > Chordata > Amphibia > Anura > Myobatrachidae > Pseudophryne > Pseudophryne corroboree. The sequence continues at coordinate 946,707,915 of NC_086445.1, read as the reverse complement.
ATTGCCTCTTTAAAAGTCCGGGCAGACTCGCACTAAGTCTCGCTCCTCCTGCTTCTCACAGGCTTTTAAATTTTACCCTTGGAGAGAGATAAATGTTATTTTTCAAACACAGCCTGTAACATGGCAGTTACGAGCTGATTGGTTGGTACTTTATATCTGTCCACTTTATCTCTGTAAAAACTGTGACCAGTTCAGCCAGTCTGGTTTGAAACTACTTACCATGGAGTCCCGGAGTCCATGTAGCACAGGTATTCACCAAGAACCCTGCAAGAAGTTATGGACTTTGCTGCTGTCACCACACGGTCCCATCAGGAACACATAACTGCAAGGCACAAGGATACAGCTAGCAAGTGAACAGATGGCAGGGAGGCACATGGATAATACTGGCAGAATGATCAGAAGAGACAGGGACTGGAAGGTAGGATTCCAGGCACTGAGCTGAATGAGGACAAAGAAGACTCCAATGACCAGTTTTGGATCTTTTTTTATTAAATAATAAAAACTGCTAAAAATCACATATTTTTGGCCTTGTTGTTTTATCTTTGGTTCCTATAGTATTATTGACCTCAATAACATTAATTTCCAGTCATTTCCACTCATTTTTGACCACATTACAATTCACAATATTGTTTTTATCCAGTTTAGCCCAAAAAATTTCACTGATCTATAGTAGCTGGCTGACTAAGATAAGCGACAAGTAACATAGAAACATAGAGTTTGACGGCAGATAAGAACCACTTGGCCCATCTAGTTTGCCCCCTTTTTTTTATCCTTTAGGTAATCTCAACCCTTTTTGAACCTTAATTCTTTGTAAGGATATTCATATGCCTATCCCAAGCATGTTTAAATTGCTCTACAGTCTTAGCCTCTACCACCTCTGATGGGAGACTATTCCACTTATCCACCACCCTTTCTGTGAAGTAATTTTTCCTTAAATTTCCCCTGAACCTCCCCCCCTCCAGTTTCAGTGTATGTCCTCGAGTTCTAATATTTCTCTTCCTTTGAAGAATGTTTCCCTCCTGAACTTTGTTAAGACCCTTGATATATTTTAATGGTTTCTATCATGTCCCCCCTTTCCCTTCTCTCCTCCAAACTATACATGTTAAGATCTTTTAGCCTTTCCGGGTACGTTTTGTGATGTAGGCCATGCACCATTTTAGTTGCCCTTCTTTGTACACTCTCTAATGTATTTATATCCTTCTGGAGATATGGTCTCCAGAACTGGACACAGTATTCCAGATGGGGCCGCACCAATGACCTATACAGTGGCATTATCACTTCTTTTTTCCTACTACTGATTCCTCTCCCTATGCAACCAAGTATCTGACTTGCCTTTCTCATTGCTTTGTTGCATTGCTTTCCTGCCTTCAAGTCACTTGAAATAGTGACTCCTAAATCCCTTTCCTCCTCAGTAGTTTCCATTATAGTACCCTTGATACTATATTTAGCCTTAGGGTTTTTGAGACCCAAGTGCATGATTTTGCATTTTTTAGCATTAAACTGTAGTTGCCACGTTCTTGACCATTTCTCAAGCCTACCTAGGTCATCAATCATTTGTTTTACCCCTCCCGGTGTGTCTACCCTGTTGCATATCTTTGTATCATCTGCAAAAAGGCATACCTTCCCATCAATACCATCTGCAATGTCACCAACAAAGATATTAAAGAGAACTGGACCAAGTACAGATCCCTGGGGTACTCCACTGGTAACATTTCCCTCCATAGATTGCACTCCATTAACTACATTAGCGCCATGTCGTGGCACTCTCCTGATTGGCTGTGCGCTCCTGTAGTGTCAGTGAGGCTGCACACGGCAGAGATACAATGTAGCGCCTATGCTCTCCATTGTATCCAATGGTGGGAACTTTATGGTCAGCGGTGAGGTTACTAACGGTCAACCGCTGACCGCAAAGTTCCCACCATTGGATACAATGGAGCCTTTTTTACGAAAGGTGCACATTGAAGCCCTGCACGGATCTCACAGATCCGGCCGAGATTCATTGTGTTAATGTCGGCAGTGTTTTACTATTCACTCCCGTAAAACACTGCCAAAAAATACGAATGACATCGACATCGGAAAACACGAAAATGCAGAATACGACAGCATAGTAAATTAGTCATAATAAATTCAAAAAGTTGCAATTTCACACATTCGATGTCATTCGTGTTTGAACTTTAACCTCGTTCTGAAAATTACGAATTTTAGTAAATATACCCCACAGTGTTAAAGAATTGAACCAATGCTTATTGCAACTGACATGTCTAGTGGCCCCCGAGTCCATGTACCAGCAATTCTTCCTGTGACTGTCTGCTACATTCAATGCTAACTTGTTTGGCTTGTCACGCTGCTTCTGCGCACCACTGGTATTTCTCATCTTGCAATCTGAAGCTTTATGTCCTATCTTGTGACATACAAAACACTTGAATTTGTACTTTCCGGACTTTGTGCCCTTTGTAATCAAGGGAGAACCCTCAGCTATGGTCTGGACAGGAATATATTCTGGAACTGCAGCAATTTGGCTCTTACAATCTCCGTTGTCAGTTTAGTGTCATTTGACTCTAACGCAACCACCAAAAAATCAAATTCTGGCGCCAGATTATGTAATATATTGTGACTTCTTCCTCGTCCATCTGTGCCCCCACAGATACCAACTGCTGAGCTATCGACAATAACTTATCAACGTAATCATTCATGTACTTGCAGGCACTCAGTTTTGTTCCATATAGCATGCATCTTAAACTTATCCTTCTCATTAGAACTTTCTCTTCATATGCATTTTGCAGGGCTGTCCACATGTCCTTAGCTAGTAACATAGTAACATAGTAACTAAGGTTGAAAAACGACAATTGTCCATCGAGTTCAACCTACAGTATTTGTGGTCTCCTATGCAGTTTTATTTTAGGACTAGTTATTTTTATGTTAGTACTAGTTATATTAACTATAACGCGTGACTACGCACCATAACCCTGAATATCTTTATCCAATAGGAATTTATCAAACCCATTCTTAAAGGTGTTGACTGAGTCCGCCGTTACTACTCTCTCAAGAAGGGTATCCCAAACACATATTGTCCTTAACTGTGAAAAACCTTTTCGCCTCAATGTGCGGAAACTCCTCTCCTCTAACCTAAGCGAGTGACGTGTCCTCTGTGCTGATCTTATTGAAAACAGGTCCCTCGCAAGCTCTGTGTATTGACCCCTTATATATTTGTAGAAATTGATCATGTCTCCTCTTAGTCTCCTCTTTTTCAATGTAAACATGCCTAGCCTTGCAAGACTTTCCTCGTATTCCAGCGTCTCCATGCCCTTAATTAATTTGGTCACCCGCCTCTGAACCTTTTCTAGCTCCAAGATATCCTTTTTGTATTATGGTGCCCAAAATTGCACACAGTATTCAAGATGTGGCCTCACTAGTGATTTATATAATGGGAGTATAATACTCTCGTCCCTTGCATCAATTCCCCGTTTTATGCATGCTAATATCTTTTTAGCCTTCTTTGCTGCACTCCTACTTTGGGTACCGCTGCTTAATTTGTTATCTATGTGAACCCCTAAGTCTTTTTCCAGTACAGAATCCCCTAATATTAACCCATTTAGTATGTAGGTGTTATTTTTGGTCTTGCCACCACAGTGCATTACCTTACACTTGTCTGTGTTGAATCTCATTCTCCATTTTGCTGCCCATGCTTCCAGTTTAATTAATTCGGTCTGCAGAGATTCAGTATCCCACTACATATTTATAACCTTACACAATTTGGTATCGTCTGCGAAAATTGACACCATGCTCTCTAGACCTACTGTTAGGTCGTTGATGAAAATATTGAACAAAAGTGGTCCAGGTACAGACCCTTGTGGCACACCACTTAGCACTGTAGTCCAATTTGAAAATGATCCATTGACCACAACGCGCTGCTCCCTATTATCTAGCCAATTACTGACCCAAGTGCATATTGTGCTCCCTAGCCCTATTTCTTGTAGCTTATAGATAAGTCGCATGTGTGGTACTGTGTCAAAAGCTTTGGCAAAGTCTAAAAAGATTACATCCACCTCCTTACCCTGATCAAGGTTCGCACTTACTGTTTCATAAAAGCCAAGTAAGTTGGTTTGACATGATCTGTCCTTCACAAATCCATGTTGGTTCCTTTTAATGACCTTATTAGCTTCAAGGAACTTTTGAACACTGTCCCTTAGAATACCTTCCAATACTTTCCCCACTAAAGATGTAAGACTAACTGGTCTATAAATACCCGGTTCAGCTTTGCTCCCCTTTTTGAATATCGGCACTACCTCCGCTATCCGCCAGTCTTTGGGAACCATACCCGATTTAACTGAATCCATGAAAATCAAAAATAGTGGTCTTGCTAGTTCAACGTACAGCTCCATAAGACCCCTCGGGTGAATTCCATCGGGACCAGGTGACTTATTAATCTTTAACTTTTTTAATCGGTCACAGACTATCTCCTCACATAAATAAGCATTTAGCAGTGGGACATTATCTTTGTTGAGATTTTGTGTTATGCCCAGCATTTGGTCCTCTCTGGTAAATACCATTGAAAAAAACTTGTTTAGTTTGTTTGCTATGTAATTATCATTTTTGATTAAGACTCCCATCTTGTCCTTTAAAGGGCCTATACTCTCCTTCTTTAGTCTCTTGCTGTACTTAAAAAGAATTTTGGGATTCGCTTTGCTTTCCTTTGCTACTAGTTTTTCAGTTTCTACTTTAGCTGCTCTTATTCCTTTTTTGCATATATTGTTACAATCCTTATAGTGCTAAAATGACTCCGCATCCCCCTCAGATTTGTATTTTTTAAATGCTCATCTTTTTTTGTCCATTAATTCCTTTATATTATAGTTAAACCACATTGGTTTGGGCTTTTTATTCCTTTTTTTGCTGCTGGTGGGAATAAAATTCCGAGTATTTTTAATTAGCAATGATTTTAATACATCCCATTTCTCTGTAGTATTTTTTTCTTGAAACAGACTTTCCCATTCAATGTCCCTTAACGCTTCCTTCATCATGTCAAAGTTGGTTTTGCTAAAGTTTAGAGTCCTAGTTGAGCCAGTATAGGGCTGCTTATGAAAACTGATATAGAATGTGACCATATTGTGTCCTATGGGCTCCCCTACTTCAATATTTGATACCAATTCCCCATTGTTAGTTAATACCAGGTCTAAGATTGCATTGTACCTAGTTGGTTCCTTGATTAATTGAACTAAGTAATTATCATTTAGCGTGTTTAAAAACATATTGCCCCTAGCAGTATAACTTGAATTGATTTTCCAGTTTATCTCGGGATAGTTAAAGTCTCCCATCACTACTATGTCTCCTACTCCTGCTGCTCTTTCAATTTGATTCAGAAACAATTTCTCATCAGATACATTAATACCAGGTATAACCCCAATAATAACTTCTTTATTCCTTTACCCCCGCATGCAATTTCTACCCATAACAATAGTATTTATAGTCCCTTCTTGAACATCTTCCCATATAACAGGTTTTAGAAACGGCTTTACGTAAAGACATACCCCTCCACTCTGTTTATTTAGTCTGTCTCTCCTGTACAGTGTATAACCCTCTAGATTGACTGTCCAATCATGAGATTCGTCCCACCAAGTTTCAGTAATGCCTATAATATTATATTCCTTGCTTGCTGCGAGGATTTCTAGTTCCCCCTTTTTTACCTGTAAGGCTTCTAGCATTTAGATACATACAATTGAGATATGTATTTCCCCTTATGGTAGGGACATCATACTTCTTATGCAGCAAAGATGACCCTTAATCGTCATTGGTAACTGTTATTCTAAAACCCTTTTTAGTTCCCATGTTACTACCCTTGCCGTCTGCTCTATTCCTCCCCCTACACCTCCCCCATTTTGTTCACTAACGCCACCCCTGCTATTCTTACTGAATGACCCGTATTTTCTTGCTAAACCCTCCCCCCAGGCTCCTAGCTCTCCTCCAACCTTTTAACCATCCTTCCCCCCAGCACCGCTGCCCCCTCCTCATTCAGGTGCAATCCATCATGACAAAAAAGATGGCACCTGACTGAGAAGTCCGCCCAGTGTTCTAGGAACACAAACTCTTCTATCCTGCACCAATCCCTAAGACACACATTTACCTCCCTAATCTCCCTCTGTCTCCCTGGGCTAGCGCATGGCACGGGTAATAATTCTGAGAATATTACCTTAGACGTCCTTGCCTTAAGTTTCTGGCCTAAGTCCCTATAGTCTTTCTTAAGGACATCCCACCTTCCACTAACTATGTCATTGGTGCCAACGTGCACAAAGACCACCGGATCATTCCCAGCCCCTCCCTACAATCTATCTACCCGGTCCACGATGTGCCGCATCCGAGCACCCGGGAGACAACAGACCGTACGGCGATCACGGTCCCGGTAGCAGATTGCCCTATCTGTCTTCCTAATAATGGAATCCCCTACCACCACAATCTGACTAGGTACCTTACTAACTTTTATCCCAACTGTGCAAGAGGGACCACTCCTCTGGTTGCTAGATGGAACAGTCTCCTCCGGCACCATCATTTCCTCACTATCATCATCCGATTCCTCGTCCAGTCGTGCAAATTTATTCGGGTTTGATAGTTCAGAGATGTCGAGCCTCCCCCTCTTTTTCTTCCTTCTAACTGTGACCCAGCTAACTGCCTGGTCATCCTCATCTACCAGTGACCCCTCCCGCAACTCCTCCACCATTCTAAACTTTGCTCGAGATTGTGAATCTCCCTCAGTCGCGTAACGGCTTGCTCTAGATCAGTTACCTGGGCTTTCAGGGCAACTGTTCGCACACACCTCGTGCAGATGTACTCACTCTGGGACGGTTGCTCCAGCTGCACGTACATCTTGCATGACATGCACTGAGTGAAATCCCCAATCACAGCCCCACCCATATTTTTGTAAGGTCTAACTACCTGTCACCCAAGAAGAAATAGAGAAGCAAAACAATCTAGGCAAAACACTCACTATACAATAATTAAGTTTATACTTATCTATCCTTTGCGGCCCCTAATCCTTCGCTTTTATGCAGCAGTAGTCACCGGTTTCTCCAGTGGCAGCAGCAGCAACTGCAGCAGTCTCCGTCCTCTCCTCTGATGTCTGCAGCAGCAGTCTTCCTTGCCCCCTTGTGCAGCTCAGCAGTGGATTCAGACCCCACAGGCCGGTTGTGGGGTCCCTGGTAGTACCTGCTGGCAGCAGCAGTAGGCTCTTTCCCCACCAGCAGCGTCCCTGGGCAGTACCTAGTATGCTCACACACAAAATAGAACAAAAACAGAGACAGAAATAAAGGCAGCTCAATACCCTCAAAATATCTGCCCCTCACACACACATACACGAAATCTCAGCCCGTCACACACACACACACACACACACACACACACACACACACACACACACACACACACACAATTACAGCCCACTCTCTCACACACAACAATCACAGCACCTACTCACACACAAAACTCAGCCCCTCACACACAAAAAATCACAGCCCCTCTGTTACTCCAAGTTAGAGCCCCTCTCACTCACTCACAAGGTCAGCCCCTTGTAGCCTCACCAGAGACTTATGCAGCCTCACACAGGGAGCGGCAGCTCAACTCAGCACTGGTCCCCCTCGCTAGTGCTCACTCCGCCCCCCCCCCCCCTTCCTCCAGTGCCCAGTACCTGGTCCGGGCCCAATTCGGCCCCCTCCCCTCAGGCTTCGCCACCTCCGCTCCCCACCGCTCTCCTCCGCACACCTCACACGCTCGCGTCCTGTGCGCACTTCCGCTTCCGGGTCGCCAGGTCAGCGTCACAGCGCCTGCTCCTCCTCCTTCTCACAGCGATCACTTTCCCACTGACTATTGAATAAACATGCTGCTCCATAGCTAAACCTATTGTCCCGATGGCTCTGTCTACACCATCTGGGTTTGGACCTGCTCCCGGGTCTATAGTAACCTTCCACAACTTTTCCCACTTAAGCTGCATCTCCATGGCAAACTTCCATGTGGCATAGTTCTCTGAACCTTTCAGCTTCGCAAAGTTCATGCTGTGTCCTGTGATATACATCCTTTCTGCACTTGTATAAAATGTCACTTTAAACTGTGCCACTGTGATTATTCAACAGCACTCAGGGGGTTAATCTTCAAGCACACGCGGGTCTGGGCACATGACTGGGCCCATAACCTGTTGGCAGAGAGTTCTGGGCTATCTGGTGCAGTGACGTCAGTCCACACACTTTGTGACTTAAACAGTAACACAGGTTTATTTATTGTACACAGGTGACTCAGATGTAACACTTATAGCAGTAATCAGGAGCCCATATATCACACAAGGTAACAGCATTAGGTAGTGGTACTTATCAGGAGATGTCTGTGGTGGTGAGGGATGGAGGACTGCACAGCCGTGCACTCTAACTCCAGCTGTAGAGAAGATAATGCATGCACTGGAACACTGTGAGTCTCTGTAGCTGAAATCTGCTCCCAGTCTCAGCTCTGCACACTTGTACACACCAGGGTCGATATTCAATTACCCCGACAGCAAGTCAGGCGATAAGTGTCGCCACCGGGGGCTATCTAATTAGCCACGATAAGCCGGCGCGTGACGCGGTTTATCAGGGATTTTATTTCACCTGCCTCCGGCAGGCGAAGCAAGATCCCTGATAACAGCCTCGTTTTTACCCGAAAACGGGGCCATTTCAACCAAAAACACACAGGTTTCACTAAACCTGTGTGTTTATGGGTGTAACAGTACGTTTAATCGCCCGAGCTAATGAAATAGCCCGACCGCAGCACCCGAAGAAACATCGGGTGTTTTTACTCCTGATGTCTCTTCAGGCCAGATTGAATATCCATGCAGGACTCTGTCTCTCAGTCTCTCTGTGTGTCACACGCTCCTCACACTCCCTGAGATGGAGGAACAGGAACTACATCATATAACTCTGCCTCCGAGTGACTCCTGGCACTAGAGGTCTAACACTAAGGGATGCGCCCATAGACTGATACACAGAAGGAGACAGGCACAGAGTGCACCATGGGGGTCATTACGAGTTGATCGTAGCTGTGCTAAATTCAGCACAGCTACGATCCTGAACTCAGACATGCGGGGGGACGCCCAGCACATGGCTAGTCCGCCCCGCATGTCAGTGCCGGATCCCCCCGCAGAAGTGCAAAGACATCGCGATGCCTTTGAACTTCAAGAGTGGCTCCCGGCCAGCGCAGCTTTAGCGCGCTGGCCGGGAGCTACTCTTCGCTCCCTGGCCCGCAGCAGCTGCGTGTGTGAGAGCCACTCCAAGCACGGTCCGGCCATGCCTGTATTGGCCAGACCACGCCCAGGAAACGGCCCCGTTTCGCCCCATCCCGCCCATCGACCGTAGCACAGCGACGGGCGGCCATGCGCCGGCACACTGCAGCGGCGGTGCATGCGCGGTTCTGACCTGATCGCTACGCTGCGAAAAACTGCAGCGTGCGATCGGGTCAGAATGACCCCCCATATCCTAACACGATAGTCGGGATGTCATATTGAATGAATACGTTGCAGGGATTCTCATGTAGTTTGGCCAGAGTTCACCTTCTCTTTACACGTTTTCTCCCTGTCACTCAATGGCTTCTCTGTCTGTTATACTCTTTCAAAGTTCACTGTGTAGGCAGGTCACTGTTACCATGGAAACCAAAACTACGACCAATAGCGATGAACCAAGCTTCTCCACTTTGCAGGAAAAGTTTAGCAGAAAAAGCATCAAACTATAAATGAACTAAGTAGTAGAGACAGCTGTATGAAACTAAGATATTTAAATTCTCAAAAGCAGGTTGTTTCGGTAGGAAAGAACACGGACATTGCTATATGCCGGCAGTGTCATAAACCTCCTGGCTCTGCAGGCATAAGGTGGGTACACACTAATAGATATATCTGCAGATCAATTGATCTGCAGATATATCTATGGACGGATCGAGCAGTGTGTTCAGCATACACACTGCTCGATCCGTCGGGGACTGACGTCATGAACTGGACACGCCCGCCCAATTCAGCTGTCAATCACCGCCGGCCGCCGCAGCATGATAGATATATTGGCCGTCGGCTGTGCTGCGCGGCCGACGCGACACGTCTGTGAACGACGGAGTTCACAGACGTATCGGCCGTACACACTGGCCGACGGTCCCGCGATATATCGGCCGTTCAAGAGAACGGTCGATATATCGACCAGTGTGTACGGGCCTTTAGGCTCCTATCAGGCACACAAAGGGTTAGTGAATTTATTGGGAGAGTTTAAAGGAATAGTCATAGGAATGTGATTGGAAGTGGCTGTAGAGGAGGAGATAGGATATAAATAGGTGGGGAAGTTTCTAGAAGGTTCAGCCTCTTTTCGGACGTTACCCTCCCGTCCCTCCCTTGTTGTGGAGCTGTGCTTATGTGTCGGCTGTTTAGTGAGTGGGTTGTCTGAGGTGGCCGGTATCAGAACGGCTTAGGTATTGTTATGGGTAGGCATTGGTTAATTTTCCCTGGGGAGCAGTTCAGTCACGGAGGAGTATGGGCATGGTAAGCAGGGGCGGAACGGAGGACATCATCGGACCCGGTGGGCCTCCTTTCTCCTTACGCATGGCTGAACTGCTGCCTCAAGTCGATGCTGATGTGGGCAGATGGCCTCATCAGTTTGGAGTGTTGTCCCTGCAAGGCGTGGGCAGTTGGTCCTGCCTTGGCGAGTCAGATGGACAAGGAAAGTGGCAGTTGGCCCTTCCTTGCCTGTCGGGCAGTTGGCCCAAGTTCATATAGTTATGGTTAAGAATGTTTTGCTTACGCTAGGCCGTTCTTATCCCGCCACCATACCTTAGTTAGTTCTAAAAATAAAAATAAAATAGTTAGTTTAAACCCTCTCAATAAATAAGCTGACCCATTTCACCGCAATTACAGTTGTCCGTGTATTTATTTATAGATAAGTTGGTGTGCGTGGAGTGTGGGAATGCATGAGCCATGGAGAGTTTATGACAGAAGCAAGGAAACCCTATTGTATTTTACATGGCTGATATACTGTACATATTCATGTTGCAGCTTTTAAAACCTGTTCATCAGGAAATACATGCCCAAAAGATTAATTTAAATATAATTATTTTATGACATTTGAAATGAAAATTTATTTCCCTAGAAACTCTAGGTGCGTAAGACTAATCTGCAGGAAATTATACACAATCATTACATAAATCAAGAAACCTTTTATAAGGCAGTGACTGTGCTGGCCCCTAGGCCCTGTGCCCTGAGTGGTGACACTGCTCATCCACCCCTGATTATGGCCCTGTCTTTGGGTGGGATGTACTAAAGGGAAAATGCGATAAAACCCCCGTTTTATCTAGAGATGAGCGCCGGAAATTTTTCGGGTTTTGTGTTTTGGTTTTGGGTTCGGTTCCGCGGCCGTGTTTTGGGTTCGACCGCGTTTTGGCAAAACCTCACCGAATTTTTTTTGTCGGATTCGGGTGTGTTTTGGATTCGGGTGTTTTTTTCAAAAAACCCTAAAAAACAGCTTAAATCATAGAATTTGGGGGTCATTTTGATCCCAAAGTATTATTAACCTCAAAAACCATAATTTCCACTCATTTTCAGTCTATTCTGAATACCTCACACCTCACAATATTATTTTTAGTCCTAAAATTTGCACCGAGGTCGCTGTGTGAGTAAGATAAGCGACCCTAGTGGCCGACACAAACACCGGGCCCATCTAGGAGTGGCACTGCAGTGTCACGCAGGATGTCCCTTCCAAAAAACCCTCCCCAAACAGCACATGACGCAAAGAAAAAAAGAGGCGCAATGAGGTAGCTGTGTGAGTAAGATAAGCGACCCTAGTGGCCGACACAAACACCGGGCCCATCTAGGAGTGGCACTGCAGTGTCACGCAGGATGTCCCTTCCAAAAAACCCTCCCCAAACAGCACGTGACGCAAAGAAAAAAAGAGGCGCAATGAGGTAGCTGACTGTGTGAGTAAGATAAGCGACCCTAGTGGCCGACACAAACACCGGGCCCATCTAGGAGTGGCACTGCAGTGTCACGCAGGATGTCCCTTCCAAAAAACCCTCCCCAAACAGCACATGACGCAAAGAAAAAAAGAGGCGCAATGAGGTAGCTGACTGTGTGAGTAAGATAAGCGACCCTAGTGGCCGACACAAACACCGGGCCCATCTAGGAGTGGCACTGCAGTGTCACGTAGGATGTCCCTTCCAAAAAACCCTCCCCAAACAGCACATGACGCAAAGAAAAAAAGAGGCGCAATGAGGTAGCTGACTGTGTGAGTAAGATAAGCGACCCTAGTGGCCGACACAAACACCGGGCCCATCTAGGAGTGGCACTGCAGTGTCACGCAGGATGTCCCTTCCAAAAAACCCTCCCCAAACAGCACATGACGCAAAGAAAAAAAGAGGCGCAATGAGGTAGCTGACTGTGTGAGTAAGATAAGCGACCCTAGTGGCCGACACAAACACCGGGCCCATCTAGGAGTGGCACTGCAGTGTCACGCAGGATGTCCCTTCCAAAAAACCCTCCCCAAACAGCACATGACGCAAAGAAAAAAAGAGGCGCAATGAGGTAGCTGACTGTGTGAGTAAGATAAGCGACCCTAGTGGCCGACACAAACACCGGGCCCATCTAGGAGTGGCACTGCAGTGTCACGCAGGATGTCCCTTCCAAAAAACCCTCCCCAAACAGCACATGACGCAAAGAAAAAAAGAGGCGCAATGAGGTAGCTGACTGTGTGAGTAAGATAAGCGACCCTAGTGGCCGACACAAACACCGGGCCCATCTAGGAGTGGCACTGCAGTGTCACGCAGGATGTCCCTTCCAAAAAACCCTCCCCAAACAGCACATGACGCAAAGAAAAATAAAAGAAAAAAGAGGTGCAAGATGGAATTGTCCTTGGGCCCTCCCACCCACCCTTATGTTGTATAAACAAAACAGGATATGCACACTTTAACCAACCCATCATTTCAGTGACAGGGTCTGCCACACGACTGTGACTGATATGACGGGTTGGTTTGGACCCCCCCCAAAAAAGAAGCAATTAATCTCTCCTTGCACAAACTGGCTCTACAGAGGCAAGATGTCCACCTCATCATCATCCTCCGATATATCACCGTGTACATCCCCCTCCTCACAGATTATCAATTCGTCCCCACTGGAATCCACCATCTCAGCTCCCTGTGTACTTTGTGGAGGCAATTGCTGCTGGTCAATGTCTCCGCGGAGGAATTGATTATAATTCATTTTAATGAACATCATCTTCTCCACATTTTCTGGATGTAACCTCGTACGCCGATTGCTGACAAGGTGAGCGGCGGCACTAAACACTCTTTCGGAGTACACACTTGTGGGAGGGCAACTTAGGTAGAATAAAGCCAGTTTGTGCAAGGGCCTCCAAATTGCCTCTTTTTCCTGCCAGTATAAGTACGGACTGTGTGACGTGCCTACTTGGATGCGGTCACTCATATAATCCTCCACCATTCTTTCAATGTTGAGAGAATCATATGCAGTGACAGTAGACGACATGTCCGTAATCGTTGTCAGGTCCTTTAGTCCGGACCAGATGTCAGCATCAGCAGTCGCTCCAGACTGCCCTGCATCACTGCCAGCGGGTGGGCTCGGAATTCTGAGCCTTTTCCTCGCACCCCCAGTTGCGGGAGAATGTGAAGGAGGAGATGTTGACAGGTCGCGTTCCGTTTGACTTGACAATTTTCTCACCAGCAGGTCTTTCAACCCCAGCAGACTTGTGTCTGCCGGAAAGAGAGATCCAAGGTAGGTTTTAAATCTAGGATCGAGCACGGTGGCCAAAATGTAGTGCTCTGATTTCAACAGATTGACCACCCGTGAATCCTTGTTAAGCGAATTAAGGGCTCCATCCACAAGTCCCACATGCCTAGCGGAATCGCTCCATGTTAGCTCCTCCTTCAATGTCTCCAGCTTCTTCTGCAAAAGCCTGATGAGGGGAATGACCTGACTCAGGCTGGCAGTGTCTGAACTGACTTCACGTGTGGCAAGTTCAAAGGGCATCAGAACCTTGCACAACGTTGAAATCATTCTCCACTGCACTTGAGACAGGTGCATTCCACCTCCTATATCGTGCTCAATTGTATAGGCTTGAATGGCCTTTTGCTGCTCCTCCAACCTCTGAAGCATATAGAGGGTTGAATTCCACCTCGTTACCACTTCTTGCTTCAGATGATGGCAGGGCAGGTTCAGTAGTTTTTGGTGGTGCTCCAGTCTTTTGTACGTGGTGCCTGTACGCCGAAAGTGTCCCGCAATTCTTCTGGCCACCGACAGCATCTCTTGCACGCCCCTGTCGTTTTTTAAAAAATTCTGCACCACCAAATTCAAGGTATGTGCAAAACATGGGACGTGCTGGAATTTGCCCATATTTAATGCACACACAATATTGCTGGCGTTGTCCGATGCCACAAATCCACAGGAGAGTCCAATTGGGGTAAGCCATTCCGCGATGATCTTCCTCAGTTGCCGTAAGAGGTTTTCAGCTGTGTGCGTATTCTGGAAAGCGGTGATACAAAGCGTAGCCTGCCTAGGAAAGAGTTGGCGTTTGCGAGATGCTGCTACTGGTGCCGCCGCTGCTGTTCTTGCGGCGGGAGTCCATACATCTACCCAGTGGGCTGTCACAGTCATATAGTCCTGACCCTGCCCTGCTCCACTTGTCCACATGTCCGTGGTTAAGTGGACATTGGGTACAACTGCATTTTTTAGGACACTGGTGAGTCTTTTTCTGACGTCCGTGTACATTCTCGGTATCGCCTGCCTAGAGAAGTGGAACCTAGATGGTATTTGGTAACGGGGGCACACTGCCTCAATAAATTGTCTAGTTCCCTGTGAACTAACGGCGGATACCGGACGCACGTCTAACACCAACATAGTTGTCAAGGCCTCAGTTATCCGCTTTGCAGCAGGATGACTGCTGTGATATTTCATCTTCCTCGCAAAGGACTGTTGGACAGTCAATTGCTTACTGGAAGTAGTACAAGTGGGCTTACGACTTCCCCTCTGGGATGACCATCGACTCCCAGCAGCAACAACAGCAGCGCCAGCAGCAGTAGGCGTTACACGCAAGGATGCATCGGAGGAATCCCAGGCAGGCGAGGACTCGTCAGAATTGCCAGTGACATGGCCTGCAGGACTATTGGCATTCCTGGGGAAGGAGGAAATTGACACTGAGGGAGTTGGTGGGGTGGTTTGCGTGAGCTTGGTTACAAGAGGAAGGGATTTACTGGTCAGTGGACTGCTTCCGCTGTCGGCCAAAGTTTTTGAACTTGTCACTGACTTATTATGAATGCGCTGCAGGTGACGTATAAGGGAGGATGTTCCGAGGTGGTTAACGTCCTTACCCCTACTTATTACAGCTTGACAAAGGGAACACACGGCTTGACAAATGTTGTCCGCATTTCTGGTGAAATACTTCCACACCGAAGAGCTGATTTTTTTGGTATTTTCACCAGGCATGTCAACGGCCATATTCCTCCCACGGACAACAGGTGTCTCCCCGGGTGCCTGACTTAAACAAACCACCTCACCATCAGAATCCTCCTTGTCAATTTCCTCCCCAGCGCCAGCAACACCCATATCCTCCTCATCCTGGTGTACTTCAACACTGACATCTTCAATCTGACTATCAGGAACTGGACTGCGGGTGCTCCTTCCAGCACTTGCAGGGGGCGTGCAAATGGTGGAAGGCGCATGCTCTTCACGTCCAGTGTTGGGAAGGTCAGGCATCGCAACCGACACAATTGGACTCTCCTTGTGGATTTGGGATTTCGAAGAACGCACAGTTCTTTGCGGTGCTTTTGCCAGCTTGAGTCTTTTCAGTTTTCTAGCGAGAGGCTGAGTGCTTCCATCCTCATGTGAAGCTGAACCACTAGCCATGAACATAGGCCAGGGCCTCAGCCGTTCCTTGCCACTCCGTGTGGTAAATGGCATATTGGCAAGTTTACGCTTCTCCTCCGACAATTTTATTTTAGGTTTTGGAGTCCTTTTTTTACTGATATTTGGTGTTTTGGATTTGACATGCTCTGTACTATGACATTGGGCATCGGCCTTGGCAGACGACGTTGCTGGCATTTCATCGTCTCGGGCATGACTAGTGGCAGCAGCTTCAGCACGAGGTGGAAGTGGATCTTGATCTTTCCCTAATTTTGGAACCTCAACATTTTTGTTCTCCATATTTTAATAGGCACAACTAAAAGGCACCTCAGGTAAACAATGGAGATGGATGGATACTAGTATACAATTATGGATGGACTGCCGAGTGCCGACACAGAGGTAGCTACAGCCGTGGACTACCGTACTGTACTGTGTCTGCTGCTAATATAGACTGGTTGATAATGAGATGTAGTATGTATAAAGAAGAAAGAAAAAAAAACACGGGTAGGTGGTATACAATTATGGATGGACTGCCGAGTGCCGACACAGAGGTAGCTACAGCCGTGGACTACCGTACTGTACTGTGTCTGCTGCTAATATAGACTGGATGATAATGAGATGTAGTATGTATAAAGAAGAAAGAAAAAAAAACCACGGGTAGGTGGTATACAATTATGGACGGACTGCCGAGTGCCGACACAGAGGTAGCTACAGCCGTGGACTACCGTACTGTACTGTGTCTGCTGCTAATATAGACTGGTTGATAATGAGATGTAGTATGTATAAAGAAGAAAGAAAAAAAAACCACGGGTAGGTGGTATACAATTATGGATGGACTGCCGAGTGCCGACACAGAGGTAGCTACAGCCGTGGACTACCGTACTGTACTGTGTCTGCTGCTAATATAGACTGGATGATAATGAGATGTAGTATGTATAAAGAAGAAAGAAAAAAAAACCACGGGTAGGTGGTATACAATTATGGATGGACTGCCGAGTGCCGACACAGAGGTAGCTACAGCCGTGGACTACCGTACTGTACTGTGTCTGCTGCTAATATAGACTTGATGATAATGAGATGTAGTATGTATAAAGAAGAAAGAAAAAAAAACCACGGGTAGGTGGTATACAATTATGGACGGACTGCCGAGTGCCGACACAGAGGTAGCTACAGCCGTGGACTACCGTACTGTACTGTGTCTGCTGCTAATATAGACTGGTTGATAATGAGATGTAGTATGTATAAAGAAGAAAGAAAAAAAAACCACGGGTAGGTGGTATACAATTATGGATGGACTGCCGAGTGCCGACACAGAGGTAGCTACAGCCGTGGACTACCGTACTGTACTGTGTCTGCTGCTAATATAGACTGGATGATAATGAGATGTAGTATGTATAAAGAAGAAAGAAAAAAAAAACCACGGGTAGGTGGTATACAATTATGGATGGACTGCCGAGTGCCGACACAGAGGTAGCTACAGCCGTGGACTACCGTACTGTACTGTGTCTGCTGCTAATATAGACTGGATGATAATGAGATGTAGTATGTATAAAGAAGAAAGAAAAAAAAACCACGGGTAGGTGGTATACAATTATGGACGGACTGCCGAGTGCCGACACAGAGGTAGCTACAGCCGTGGACTACCGTACTGTACTGTGTCTGCTGCTAATATAGACTGGATGATAATGAGATGTAGTATGTATAAAGAAGAAAGAAAAAAAAACCACGGGTAGGTGGTATACAATTATGGATGGACTGCCGAGTGCCGACACAGAGGTAGCTACAGCCGTGGACTACCGTACTGTACTGTGTCTGCTGCTAATATAGACTGGATGATAATGAGATGTAGTATGTATAAAGAAGAAAGAAAAAAAAAACCACGGGTAGGTGGTATACAATTATGGATGGACTGCCGAGTGCCGACACAGAGGTAGCTACAGCCGTGGACTACCGTACTGTACTGTGTCTGCTGCTAATATAGACTGGTTGATAATGAGATGTAGTATGTATAAAGAAGAAAGAAAAAAAAACCACGGGTAGGTGGTATACAATTATGGATGGACTGCCGAGTGCCGACACAGAGGTAGCTACAGCCGTGGACTACCGTACTGTACTGTGTCTGCTGCTAATATAGACTGGATGATAATGAGATGTAGTATGTATAAAGAAGAAGAAAAAAAAACCACGGGTAGGTGGTATACAATTATGGATGGACTGCCGAGTGCCGACACAGAGGTAGCTACAGCCGTGGACTACCGTACTGTACTGTGTCTGCTGCTAATATAGACTGGATGATAATGAGATGTAGTATGTATAAAGAAGAAAGAAAAAAAAAACCACGGGTAGGTGGTATACAATTATGGACGGACTGCCGAGTGCCGACACAGAGGTAGCTACAGCCGTGGACTACCGTACTGTACTGTGTCTGCTGCTAATATAGACTGGTTGATAATGAGATGTAGTATGTATAAAGAAGAAAGAAAAAAAACACGGGTAGGTGGTATACAATTATGGATGGACTGCCGAGTGCCGACACAGAGGTAGCTACAGCCGTGGACTACCGTACTGTACTGTGTCTGCTGCTAATATAGACTGGATGATAATGAGATGTAGTATGTATAAAGAAGAAAGAAAAAAAAACCACGGGTAGGTGGTATACAATTATGGACGGACTGCCGAGTGCCGACACAGAGGTAGCTACAGCCGTGGACTACCGTACTGTACTGTGTCTGCTGCTAATATAGACTGGTTGATAATGAGATGTAGTATGTATAAAGAAGAAAGAAAAAAAAACCACGGGTAGGTGGTATACAATTATGGATGGACTGCCGAGTGCCGACACAGAGGTAGCTACAGCCGTGGACTACCGTACTGTACTGTGTCTGCTGCTAATATAGACTGGATGATAATGAGATGTAGTATGTATAAAGAAGAAAGAAAAAAAAACCACGGGTAGGTGGTATACAATTATGGATGGACTGCCGAGTGCCGACACAGAGGTAGCTACAGCCGTGGACTACCGTACTGTACTGTGTCTGCTGCTAATATAGACTTGATGATAATGAGATGAAGTATGTATAAAGAAGAAAGAAAAAAAAACCACGGGTAGGTGGTATACAATTATGGACGGACTGCCGAGTGCCGACACAGAGGTAGCTACAGCCGTGGACTACCGTACTGTACTGTGTCTGCTGCTAATATAGACTGGTTGATAATGAGATGTAGTATGTATAAAGAAGAAAGAAAAAAAAACCACGGGTAGGTGGTATACAATTATGGATGGACTGCCGAGTGCCGACACAGAGGTAGCTACAGCCGTGGACTACCGTACTGTACTGTGTCTGCTGCTAATATAGACTGGATGATAATGAGATGTAGTATGTATAAAGAAGAAAGAAAAAAAAAACCACGGGTAGGTGGTATACAATTATGGATGGACTGCCGAGTGCCGACACAGAGGTAGCTACAGCCGTGGACTACCGTACTGTACTGTGTCTGCTGCTAATATAGACTGGATGATAATGAGATGTAGTATGTATAAAGAAGAAAGAAAAAAAAACCACGGGTAGGTGGTATACAATTATGGACGGACTGCCGAGTGCCGACACAGAGGTAGCTACAGCCGTGGACTACCGTACTGTACTGTGTCTGCTGCTAATATAGACTGGATGATAATGAGATGTAGTATGTATAAAGAAGAAAGAAAAAAAAACCACGGGTAGGTGGTATACAATTATGGATGGACTGCCGAGTGCCGACACAGAGGTAGCTACAGCCGTGGACTACCGTACTGTACTGTGTCTGCTGCTAATATAGACTGGTTGATAATGAGATGTAGTATGTATAAAGAAGAAAGAAAAAAAAACCACGGGTAGGTGGTATACAATTATGGATGGACTGCCGAGTGCCGACACAGAGGTAGCTACAGCCGTGGACTACCGTACTGTACTGTGTCTGCTGCTAATATAGACTGGATGATAATGAGATGTAGTATGTATAAAGAAGAAGAAAAAAAAACCACGGGTAGGTGGTATACAATTATGGATGGACTGCCGAGTGCCGACACAGAGGTAGCTACAGCCGTGGACTACCGTACTGTACTGTGTCTGCTGCTAATATAGACTGGATGATAATGAGATGTAGTATGTATAAAGAAGAAAGAAAAAAAAAACCACGGGTAGGTGGTATACAATTATGGACGGACTGCCGAGTGCTGACACAGAGGTAGCTACAGCCGTGGACTACCGTACTGTACTGTGTCTGCTGCTAATATAGACTGGTTGATAATGAGATGTAGTATGTATAAAGAAGAAAGAAAAAAAAACACGGGTAGGTGGTATACAATTATGGATGGACTGCCGAGTGCCGACACAGAGGTAGCTACAGCCGTGGACTACCGTACTGTACTGTGTCTGCTGCTAATATAGACTGGATGATAATGAGATGTAGTATGTATAAAGAAGAAAGAAAAAAAAACCACGGGTAGGTGGTATACAATTATGGACGGACTGCCGAGTGCCGACACAGAGGTAGCTACAGCCGTGGACTACCGTACTGTACTGTGTCTGCTGCTAATATAGACTGGTTGATAATGAGATGTAGTATGTATAAAGAAGAAAGAAAAAAAAACCACGGGTAGGTGGTATACAATTATGGATGGACTGCCGAGTGCCGACACAGAGGTAGCTACAGCCGTGGACTACCGTACTGTACTGTGTCTGCTGCTAATATAGACTGGATGATAATGAGATGTAGTATGTATAAAGAAGAAAGAAAAAAAAACCACGGGTAGGTGGTATACAATTATGGATGGACTGCCGAGTGCCGACACAGAGGTAGCTACAGCCGTGGACTACCGTACTGTACTGTGTCTGCTGCTAATATAGACTTGATGATAATGAGATGAAGTATGTATAAAGAAGAAAGAAAAAAAAACCACGGGTAGGTGGTATACAATTATGGACGGACTGCCGAGTGCCGACACAGAGGTAGCTACAGCCGTGGACTACCGTACTGTACTGTGTCTGCTGCTAATATAGACTGGTTGATAATGAGATGTAGTATGTATAAAGAAGAAAGAAAAAAAAACCACGGGTAGGTGGTATACAATTATGGATGGACTGCCGAGTGCCGACACAGAGGTAGCTACAGCCGTGGACTACCGTACTGTACTGTGTCTGCTGCTAATATAGACTGGATGATAATGAGATGTAGTATGTATAAAGAAGAAAGAAAAAAAAAACCACGGGTAGGTGGTATACAATTATGGATGGACTGCCGAGTGCCGACACAGAGGTAGCTACAGCCGTGGACTACCGTACTGTACTGTGTCTGCTGCTAATATAGACTGGATGATAATGAGATGTAGTATGTATAAAGAAGAAAGAAAAAAAAACCACGGGTAGGTGGTATACAATTATGGACGGACTGCCGAGTGCCGACACAGAGGTAGCTACAGCCGTGGACTACCGTACTGTACTGTGTCTGCTGCTAATATAGACTGGATGATAATGAGATGTAGTATGTATAAAGAAGAAAGAAAAAAAAACCACGGGTAGGTGGTATACAATTATGGATGGACTGCCGAGTGCCGACACAGAGGTAGCTACAGCCGTGGACTACCGTACTGTACTGTGTCTGCTGCTAATATAGACTGGATGATAATGAGATGTAGTATGTATAAAGAAGAAAGAAAAAAAAAACCACGGGTAGGTGGTATACAATTATGGATGGACTGCCGAGTGCCGACACAGAGGTAGCTACAGCCGTGAACTACCGTACTGTGTCTGCTGCAACTGGATGATAAATAATGATATAAAAAATATATATATATCACTACTGCAGCCGGACAGGTATATATTATATAATGACGGACCTGCTGGACACTGTCTGTCAGCAGAATGAGTTTTTTATAGAATAAAAAAACACCACACAAGTCACACGACGAGTGTTTAACTTTTTCAGGCAATCACAATATAGTATACTATACTGGTGGTCAGTGTGGTCAGGTCACTGGTCAGTCACACTGGCAGTGGCACTCCTGCAGCAAAAGTGTGCACTGTTTAATTTTAATAATATGTATGTACTCCTGGCTCCTGCTATAACCTATAACTGCTCCCCAGTCTCCCCCACAATTAAGCTGTGTGAGCACAGTCAGATATTATACATAGATGATGCAGCACACTGGGCTGAGCACAGATATGGTATGTGACTGAGTCACTGTGTATCGTTTTTTTCAGGCAGAGAACGGATTATATTAAATAAAACTGCACTGGTGGTCAGTGGTCAGTGGTCAGTCACTAGTAAACTCTGCACTCTCTCTCTAGTACTCCTAAGCTCCAGTAAATCAAGTGTCTCTGTCTCAATCTCACTCTCTCTCTTCTAATCTAAATGGAGAGGACGCCAGCCACGTCCTCTCCCTATCAATCTCAATGCACGTGTGAAAATGGCGGCGACGCGCGGCTCCTTATATAGAATCCGAGTCTCGCGATAGAATCCGAGCCTCGCGAGAATCCGACAGCGTCATGATGACGTTCGGGCGCGCTCGGGTTAACCGAGCAAGGCGGGAAGATCCAAGTCGCTCGGATCCGTGTAAAAAAAGCTGAAGTTCGGGCGGGTTCGGATTCCGAGGAACCGAACCCGCTCATCTCTAGTTTTATCACATTTTCATATGTACTAACTGCCGCGTTTTTGCCCCTGAGGGTATCGCCATCTTTGGATGGTGATACCCTATAGAAGCCTATGGGCCTCTTATCGCCGGCCCCACAACCCGCCGCCTCCGCCGACCCCTCTCCCTGCGGCATACCTTCTTCAAGGAAGCCCTGGCCTGGAAGCTAAACTCCTCCTCCCACTAGCAACACAGCCGGAGGTCCTTCCGGCTGCAGGGAGGAGGCACCCGGGACAGCCTGCTGCCTACTCCCCGGCAGGTGAGCAGGTGGAGACCCCAGGGAAGTGATGGAGACCCCCAGCACACCACCTCACAGGTATCGCGAGGGGCCTCCGTCATCGCTATGCGATGTTAATCGCATATGTTAGTACATATGCGATCAACATCGCTGCGATGGGCTGGCGAGGGGTGGCGATGTATGTTAATACATCCCACCCTATGTCTGAGGTATGTACCTCCTGGGCCATTGATGGTGCAAGCTGCCTATGAAGCCACATCTTTTAGTGAAAGATCACTGGCCCTAGAGGTCTTCTATAGGGCCAATGCTGTAACGGTGACCTTGTAGCTTGTATGATCTAGGGTGGGATGCCTCATACCTAAAAATGCTGCCAATCCACAAACCAATATATGGCCACTTACCACATATGCACCAAACTCCGAAATGTAATACATTCTGGAGCTTGGAAGTGGTGGACAATGCTATCTGCAGAGGGCGTTACCCTGTAGAAACCTATGGGCTTCTTTTTGTCTTTCCTCCTGAGAGGGATCCAATCGGATGTCTCCCACCCCCTGCAGCATGTTCGGCACTTGACGAGTGCGCAGAGTGACTACCGGGTCCTAAACCTGGAAGTCTCCACCCTGGAAAGGACTGCGCTCATCGGGAAAGCTGCTCTTTGCTGAAATGTTCATGCATATGGCATTAGTAAACACTGATATGCATGTGGCACCCCAATGGTGAAGCCACAAACTGTAGTGTGACTTTTATGGCCCTTCCCCTGCTGAATGCATCCTTGGCTGGACACCATTAAACTTGCAGCAGGGAAAGAGTTAACTGTACCCTGAGTGCTGCCTCTGGCAGGGAGACACTGGCCAATCAGCAAGAGGCGTATGGATCCCAGGGAGGGAGAGTCGGTTTGTGCTGTGGCAGTTACAGCTGTGTTCTTGTAGGCAGTTGGGTAGTGGCCATCTTAGGAGGCCAGACAGCAGCAGATTGGATCAGAGGCAGCTGGCAGTGTGTGACAGGAGTGCTGCACAATTTACGGAGAGCCAGCTTATATTCCCAGTGACCTGAGAGCATCACTGTTGCAACCGATTGGTGATACCAGCCTCCTGCGGGAGATCACGCTGTTTTCGGTGGTACTGTCTGACAGGCGGCTTCTGATGGGGCGGAGCAGTGACGGGCTCTACTGACTGTGTGGCTGGGAACTAGATGACACAACCTGCTCTCCCTTTTGAAGGACAGCCCTGGAGGTAGCTCTACTTTGAAGTAACAGATGGTGGGAGGAGCAGAGACAGTGTTTGCTGCAGCCGCAGACAGGGCCGGTGCAAGGTTTCTGTGCACCCTAGGCAAATCTTCATCCTAGCACCCCCTAACCTGCAAACCCCACCACCACATCCAACGCCTCCCGAAGGGGAAATGCAGATGGGCTGGGGTGAATTGCATCATTAAACATATACAGAGACAACACTAAAGGACTATTAAAGTGATAAAGTATATCTTTACTTATATATAAAGTAAAAAACAGGTGTGAATTTGTTCACAATCTACTTTCACTTTAAAATTGCTAAAGTACTGTCTATTCTTTGTATACTGTATAATACTGTATATGGAGTCTGGTGGGGATATTTAATTGGGGCGGGATACGAGATGCCGCCGGTCAGAATACAGACAACAGCATCCCGACCACTATAATACTAACATCTTGAATTCAATTAATTAACCTTACCATTTACCCTAACCCTCCCTCTCTGCAGCCTAACCCTCCCCGGCATGCTAAAATTCAGGATGTCAGCTGTCAGGATTCCGGCGTCATATATTTGTATGCTCCTTATTGTGTTCCATGCCCACATCTGTAAGTTCATTGCTGACCCGCATACAGAGACATCCTTCAGTTTTTTGCTAGATGAATTCAGTGGCGCCCTCCAGTGGCCAGCGCCCCTAGGCAGCCGCCTAAAGCTGCCTAATGGTAGAGCCAGCCCTGGCTGCAGACAGAGGTCAGCTCACAGTGGTTAACTGAGGCCTACCTAACCCTTGTAACGCAGGTCGGTAACACTGCTGCACTAACAATGCATCACAAGCTTCCTCAGGGATATATAGAGAGGGATAGTGCTTCTAACAGGGACAGCGACTGTTTTACATTGCAGCTTACAGTACATTATGGGGGTCATTCCAAGTTGATCGCTAGCTGCCGTTGTTCGCAAGGCAGCGATCAGGCTAAAAATCGGCATTTCTGCACATGCGTATGCACCGCAATGCGCACGTGCGACGTATGGGTACAAAGTCCTTTGTGGTTTGGCACAGGTTCTAGCGAAGCTTTCAGTAGGATGGCAGAATGCAGGAAGATTGACATGAAGTGGGCGTTTCTGGGTGGCAACCGACCGTTTTTAGTGAGTGCTTAGAAAAACGCAGGTGTGTCGGGGAAAACGCAGGCATGACTGGGCGAACGCTGTGCGGGTGTGTAACGTCAAAAGCCATCCCTCCGTCATTAGAATCAACGCACACGAAGAGTAACTACAGGGCTGGTCTTGTTTTGCGCAAAATGATTTTGCAGCCGCTCTGCTGCACAAGCGTTTGCACTTCTGCAAAGCGAAAATACACTCCCCGGTGAGTGGCGACAATGCGTTTGCACGGCTGCTAAAAGTAGCAAGCGAGCGATCAACTCAGAATGACCCCCTATATCCGATAGTGTATACACCAAGCAAGATCATTTAGAGACAGGAAACTGTTTAAGTGCAATGACAAACGCACTTCAACTAACGGTTACTTTACAGAGCAGCCAATTTATCGGGGACACACAAAAACTTACACCGTATTTGTCAGCTACAGTTCAAGGCAAGTTCAACTAAGGGGGGTCATTCTGACCTGTGCGCACGCTAGGATTTTTTGCTGCGCTGAGATCAGGTCACTACTGCGCATGCGTATGTACCGCAATGCGCAGGCGCGTCGTACTGGTACAAAGCGGATCATTGCTGAGCGATAGATTTAACTAAGAATCCGTTCGCACAGCCGATCGCAAAGAGATTGACAGGAAGAGGGCGTTTGTGGTTGGCAACTGACCATTTTCTGGAAGTGTTTGGAAAAACGCAGGCATGTCCAAGCGTTTGCAGGGCGGGTGTCTGACGTCAATTCCGGACAAGAACAGGCTGAAGTGATCGCAGCGGCTGAGTAAGTTCTGAGCTACTAACCATGGGAGAGAAAGAAAGCTCTTGTGTGGGCGCACTCTTATGTATAGAAGAAAATTTCTTCAAAAATGTATTAAGGAAATATTTTTAAAACATCAGTTTAATATTCAAAATTAAAAACGTTACCCAAATGTGATCCAAAATGTGAATAAAGAGGAAAAAATGTTAAAATGTTCTGGTCTTTTTTTTACACAAAAAGGTGATTAGAAAGGTTGTAGACACTTGATTGTCTAACACCCGTTTCTCCTGACCAGTACAGAAATTCTGTATTGATGGGACCAAGGAAGGATCAACAAGTGTGTAGTAGTGTATCTTCAGAGAACCACTTAGGTTGGATCCTTATTATACACTTTGGTGGTCACCAGTTATTCGAATATGCACGTATTTGTTATATATACATAAAAATTAGTTTGACAAAGCTTGACGCTGAATTGACAGAACAAAGGAAAGAAAGAAGAGATTAGTGGTGATACTGCTGTTGGTGTTCACCTTTTAAATAAAGGGAGTAGTGCCTGCTCTACAAAACCGGGTATTCCCAGGAAGTCTCCTCTCCAGGTACTGACCCCGCCCAACGCTGTTTGGCTTCCAAGATTGGACGAGATCGGGCATTAGCAGCGTGGTATGATAGTAGAGGAACTATATACCAATGAGAGTGCACCTATATAGGAGCAGTAGAAGATGTAGTTTTAAAAGTAAGATAGAGTATAATATGTGGATCTGCTTTCCCCATTAGGCAAGGTGCAACGCCCACCACAAATGTGGTGTCGTGCCCCCTGGATCGTGGATGAGAGTCCACGGAAAGATGGTAAGTCAGAAAAGAAGGGGTTATAGAAAAAATATATCCTTTTTTATAGTAACTTATTCAGTCAGTCTTGTAGGAGAAAAAAGAGCTCCTAATTAAATCTCAAACGTCAGGCAGTTTTGTAAATCATGTGTCAGTCAGACATCTATTCTCCTATATGGAGACACCACATATTATTGCAACTTAGAAACATTCCTAATTTGGATACATTGCAAACGAAATTGTGGATGGAAATAAGTAAAATTGTTGCACTGCTGCTTATGGTGTAGAGATGTGGATGTAATATTGGCTCAAAACGATCCCTGACACATAGGACTGTTCGCTGTGCAGGCAGTTAAATAACTAACCGTGCCTGGATCCAGGAATCATATGTGAATCACTGTGTATACAGAGATCACATGTGAATAAATATGTGTCAAATGTGAAAAAAGCACAAAAAAATATACATAGAAAATAATATATATAACTCAGCCTAAATGCAAGAATCACCTATACATACATATATATCAGATATGGATAGGCATCTATTGGTACTGAATAAGCTATTCACCCAATGGGTGCAGGCTTACGAAGCTCAGAATATGACAGTCCAATGGAGTGATTGCGGTGTCATGTCCTAGAAAAGGCTGGTGCCAGCAGGTCCTTCCATGGAGTGGTCCCTCCGTGGAAAACGCATTTCACCCTTGCGGGCTTGTTCACTTCCGGTATCAGAAACTGCACAAAACTTTTTTGTACCGCTCGGATGCACATGCGATCGCACGCTTGCAAAGAAAAAATCACTCCTCTATAGGCGGCGACTATCTGATCGCAGCGCTGCAAAAAATAGCTAGCGAGCGATCGACTCGGAATGACCCCCTAAATTGTACAGGAGGCATTCCCTAGCAGAGCAGCTTGCATCTCCCGGTCAGTTCTCGCACAGAGAAAAGTTGCTGCAACTAGTTCATTTGTCTCCAGGACATTAAATTTACTGAAAAGTGCACTACATAAACTTAATTCAGCGAGCTGAACATTATAGCAGTTAAAGGGGCCCCAATAAGTAATTTAGCGGTGATTGTGGCTTAGCCTTTGATTTTAGTGATAGGATTGTTATTTATTTTACGCTGTGTAGTGTAATTTGTTTCTTATGAATTAACAAGTATGTATTTGGAGATATTGAACTTTTTAATGCTGAACAGCATTGGTAATATTGAGAACTGTTATTTCTTAATGATATATATTCCTTCTAATGTACATTGCTGAGTATACATAACCAGCTATAATCTTACGTTAATTGCCATTGAAGGTGATTGTGTATGCTTGTGAAATGATAACCCTTTAAGTTACCAGAACAGTGACAACCGCACCAGTTAATAAAAAGTGAGTCACTGTTCTACCGTGTAGTGACTGTGTATGTTGGGGTACTGAAGGGGTTCCTGATCCTTCTGCCTAAAGCTCATAAGAAAGATCCAGAAGAGGCAGACATCATTGAGGAAAAGAGGTACGGCCAATACTTTAGCCCTTTACCGTTTATCACTCGCATGTGATGACTGGCGGGATTCATCGCAGCATCATGCACCCTGCCAAAACCGACAAATTGTATGGCAACCTTTATTTCCTATCAGGAAACTTCTTTTCACAATACTAAGCTGTACAAATTTGTTCTTTGTTACTGAGAAGGATAACAAAAAGCTTTTTTTATACCTAAAGGGTACAACTCCTTTTAATACAATTATCATAGGACTGTTTAGATAAAGATCCCACTACAGGAAAGAGAATTTAGAAATTAATTACAATATTTATTTGAAAGGATGCTATGGGGTCTATTTACTAAGCCTAGGAAGGAGATAGGGTGGTCTTCAGGTTGCCGTCAGCCGGGCTCCCGGCGACCACCATACCGGCGCCGGAATCCCGACTGCTGGCATACCGACATCTTTTCTCCTTCTTGGGGGTCCACGACCCCCCTGGAGGGAGTATAGATGGTGTGGCGCGCGTAGCGCGCCACCGTTCCCACAGCGTGGCGAGTGCAGTGAGCCCACAAGGGGATCATTTGCGCTCGGCCAGCTGTAGTATGCTGGCGGATGGGATTCCAGCGCCGGTATGCTAGTCGCCGGGACCCCGACCGCCGGCAAACCATACTACACCCAGGAGATAAAGTGGATGGAGATAAAGTAACAGACAATCAGCTCCTGTCATTTTTCAAACACAGCATGTGACATGGCAGGAGCTGATTGGCTGGTACTTTATCTTCATCTACTTTATCTCCACCCAAGGCTTAGTAAATAGACCCCTATATTCTCTCTACTCCCATATCACCCAATGGCACTGAGAATGTGTTTTTGGGGGCACTCTTCAAACAGGAATGTGGTTGTGAAAGGGCCGGTGTCAACTACTGAGAGCTTCGCGATGACGCGCATAGTTTATCAGGTCAGTTGCTGAGGGAAGCGTTGTCCTCATTTGCAGCATTGCTGACGGGGTAAAAAGTCCCACTTTGCAGTGCGCAGCGCCGCGCATAGTATTTTTTTCACATTTTTTTTTTGTTGGCCAGATATGCCCACGCCCTTCTCCCCCGGTACCTGGTCACCACTCTCAATGGCCCTGGTACCACCAACACCCCCAAAATATGCTATTACATTTATGGTGTAATTTGTTTGCTACTTGTATTGTATAGTGCTATAATCTACTGATCTTCGTTTTGTGTATAATAAACTGTATTGTGAATGTCTGAAACCGGCAATAACACTGAATTAAACAGCAATAATGAAAATGTGAGTGCTTAATGCTGCCGTCTGTGGCCCCAAAGTTATAAGCGCAATGGAACATGCTGCGCCATATAAGAAACTGTTAATAAATAAATAAATAAAATAAATTGCAAAGCATTCAGTGTTCATAATGATGATATTATATTGCCTCTATTCAGTAGTGTATAGCCATGTACATTACAGGAAATCAATAACTTTTTAAACAAATTATTTTCACTCGAGTTATTTGACCAGCGCATGCGAGAGCGGACAGGTTTCTCTCTTGTTAAACTAAATGAGAATGAAGAAAAATAAAGATTTTTTAAACGGTAATGGAAAAGCCAGCTGGTGGTATTCTTCATAGATGAAGGATTTACTGTGGTGTTAATAATAATAATAATAATAATAATTTTATTTATATAGCGCTCTTTCTCCAATAGGACTCAAGGCGCCTAACAGATACATAGCATAATATAGTACAGAAAATAATAAAGTACAGAAAAGCTTTTCATAAAATACAGAAGCATGAAGATACTAAAGGGACATTATGGAAATGCAGAGTAAACAGGAAAGTCTTGAGTCTACTTTTGAAGGATTCTATAGTTGGGGTCTCTCGCACTTTGAGGGGAAGTGAGTTCCATAGAGTCGGAGCCGCATGACTAAAAGCTTGACCCCCAGATGAATTACGGGAGATTCTAGGTACTGCTAAAAGTCCTTCATCTACAGATCGCAGCAATCGAGTGGGGCAGTATGGGGTCAGAAGCTGCTTCAGGTACATTGGGCCCTGGTCATGTAGTACTTTGAAACTCAGTAAGCCAATCTTGAAGATGATTTGCCATCTTACAGGCAGCCAGTGAAGGGAGTAGATTATGGGTGTTATGTGGCTAGAACGGGGCTGGCCGGTTAACAGCCTGGCAGCTGTTTTGACCCAGCTGTAAGCGGTGTAATTCTTTTGCTGGGAGACCAAGGTAGAGGGCATTACAGTAGTCTAATCGAGATGATACAAATGCATGGATGACTTTGACAGATCCTCTGAGGGAATTAAGTGCTTGATTCTGGCTATGTTCCTCAGGTGAAAGAATGAGGATTTGATTGTGGCTGATATCTGATGTTTAGGTGTCAAGCCACCATCCAGGACAACGCCAAGATTCTGCATACGATCAGTGGTTTGTAATTCTGAATCCCCGAGTGTAAGTCCAGTTGTTTGGCTATGCTGCAGTCTTGTCCTTTGATGTTGCGGTCCTATCATAAGGACCTCTGTTTTATCCGGGTTCAGTCGCAGCCAACTGGCACTCATCCACTCCTGGAGCTCAGCTAGACAGCCATTTAGGGTTGCTATTGAGTTATCAGTGCCCGGATCAAAGGACAAGTACAGTTGTGTATCATCTGCATAGCAGTGGTAGACCATCCCATGGCGCCTGATTATTTCACCCAGCGGGAGCATGTATACTGCAAAAAGCATGGGGGATAGTATAGAACCTTGTGGGACACCACATGGCAATGGCACTGATGGTTATGAGTATACTCCAGACGATACTCTCTGTGACCTGTCTGTTTGAAATTATTTGAACCAGCTTAGGAATGTGCCATCCAGTCCACAAAAATGTATCAGTCGCTCAATCAGAAGCCCATGGTCCACGGTATGAAATGCTGCAGAGAGATCCAGAAGGATTAATATTGAATAGTCACCTCTGTCTCTTGCCATCAGAAGATCATTTAACACACATAGCACTGAAACAGCCCTGGTGTGTCTTCTCCTGAATCCTGATTGGAATGGATCATAGATATCATGGGTTGTCAGACGGGTTTCCAGAAAAGGAAGGTTTGATACCAGTCTGTAGTTGGTCATGCAGTCGGGATCTAAATTACGTTTTTTAAGAAGAGGTCTAACAATTGCTTCCTTTAGGGGTCCAGGAAAAATGCCCGTCTGCAAACAGCATTGAACAATTTTTGCAAAGACAGGACCAATTATATCCATACAACCTATTAGAAGCTTGGTTGAGGCAGGGTCCAGATCACAGGTGGTGGGACGCAAAATCAGAGCAATTTCAGCAATGTCCTTTACATCTACTGGGTTAAAGCTGGTCCATGAAGGCAGGTGGCTTATATTGGCAGGCTTTGTATTTTGGCACTCCTTTGATGGTACTGTGGAGTTTGCAAACTCGTTGCATCTTGCCTGGGAGAGGGTTTCATCAGTCTTCAGGAATGCTGGCTTGCAAAGCATCTCCACTGTGCGGAAAAGTTGAGCTGGCCTATTGTTTGCTGCCGTGATCTCATTTGACAGAACTGTGATTTCTTACAGGTGATTGTCGATTAATATTCTTCATTATGCTTTATTAGTTTTATTTTGTCATCCACTGGGTTAGTCTTCCTCCATCGTCTTTCCAGTCTACGCCCCCTTTTCTTGAGCTCACTAACACTGTTGTCGAACCAGGGAGCTCGACGTTGTGGTTTACGAGGTCTTATATGCACAGGGGCGATAATATCAATTGCAGCCATAACATCCCTATTATAATAATGGACAAGGGAACAGGGATCTTCACAGGCACCCAGTATAGCAGAGAGATCCAGATTTGCTGCTAGAGCCTGGTGAGTGATACCCCTCCTTGGATGATACCTGGTGAACTCCAGGGGCACGGGTTAAGATAAAGAAGCCAGTATGTAACACAGAACTAGTAAGTGATTTTGGAATATTGGGCAATATTAGTTATCCTTTGCTGGATTCATTTAAAACAACTTGCATACAACAGAATTTATGTATAACCTCTATGAATATTATTAATGGCTGTGGCTGTGGGGACCAGCAGTGATGGAGGACCAGATAAGTTGGTGTTTCTGCTACAGGGGTCCATGATCTGCTCTTTCAAAACTTAATAACCACATACACACAGCACATGTGATGGCCCGAAGGCTTGCTCATGAGAACAGAGCTGGCTTCTCCAGGGGGGGACGGGCATGTGCCTTCCCTCCTTCCCCCCAAATAGAAAAGAAGACATTTGGTAACAGCTGTGAGGCCTATAGATTGAGTCTGTCTTAGGCTCCTCGTAATATCTAAGATAAGAAGTTAAGGATCCGCCAATGGTTAACGCCTACACTGCATCAATTTACATTGCGACTACTTATAGTGGTGTAGTTTGTTGTATGTAATAATTACCATCTGCCTTTACAGTGATTTTGATATAAGAAACACAGCTGGAAAATGGATGTTATTGTTCATAAAAGGAGTTCTCCACTTACTGACCTCTCCTGGTCCCCCTCCTGGACCTTCTCAGGATACAACTAGCTGGAGAGTTTTTAATTTATACCATTGCTGACCCATCTTGTGCCAAGAGCATATGCTAGATAGTCAATGAGCTGAAGATGGGAGTGGTCATAGGCACTTATGTACCGATCGTGGATGCAGGGGATGCCGCTGCTATGGGGCCTGGGCTGTCTCCAGGGCCGGCTGCTCCCCCTCCATCCAGTCACACACAAATTGACCCGCCAGGATTCAGCCCACCGCTCAAGATACCTATTATTCCATATTTGTAAGGAGGGCTGTGCGGCCGTTTCCCCAACTCAACATGCTCACCAACTGTCTTATTCTAGCTGTGCACCCACTGCAATGCATGTGCGATGATTCTCTCATCTCTCAGGATAGAGGATAACCACCTGGCTCCCGCACTGTGTGAAATGTTGTGACATCTGCCACAGTGCCGTACAAGTAGCCAGCCATGAAGGTACCTGGCTACGGCACAGTACTTGTATGTCATAGATAGACAGTGGTGTACGGCCTAAGGAGTTGTTATGTCCTGATGTACATCTCGTTATTTCAATGAATCATACAGTATGAAGATTATGTATTTTATTTCTTATTGCTAAGTAGTACTTGCATGGTTATAGATAGACATCAACTCCACATGCTGCTCTCCTCCTTACTCTCCTTCCACTTCCTACTTCCTTCTACTTCCTGATCACATGTTCATCTGTGCAGCCAGATTCTTAAAGTTACACTACCTCATCTAGATAATGCACATAAACTATTTACATAGATACTACAGGAGTCACACTACTTTTGTTATGGATACAAATTTCACACCTTATAGTAGTACATAACTCCAGTATATGTTGCCAGTTTCTAAATAGATTGTAATGTAAATAAACGCAAGTGTTTTTTCTTGTGTCCCAAGGAATCTTCTGCATACCTAGTCGCTCAAAAAGCCACTAAAACAAATGAACATCAGAAATTAACTAGGGAATTCTTTCTACATAGATGAAAAGCCAATTCTCATAAAGGATGATTGAGCAATTGGTTTTCTCTGATGTCCTAGTGGATGCTGGGTACTCCGTAAGGGCCATGGGGTATAGACGGGCTCCGCAGGAGACTGGGCACTCTTAAAAGAAAGATTAGGTACTATATCTGGTGTGCACTGGCTCCTCCCTCTTTGCCCCTCCTCCAGACCTCAGTTAGTATCTGTGCCCGGCCAGAGCTGGATGCACCCTAGGGGCTCTCCTGAGCTTCCTAGAAAAGAAAGTATTTGTTAGGTTTTTTATTTTCAGTGAGATCTGCTGGCAACAGACTCACTGCTACGTGGGACTGAGGGGAGAGAAGCGAACCTACCTGCTTGCAGCTAGCTTGGGCTTCTAAGGCTACTGGACACCATTAGCTCCAGAGGGATCGAACACAGGCCCAGTCCTCGGTCGTCTGGTCCCGGAGCCGCGCCGCCGTCCCCCTTGCAGAGCCAGAAGAACGAAGAGAAGTTGAAAATCGGCGGCTGAGGACTCCGGTCTTCATTAAGGTAGCGCACAGCACTGCAGCTGTGCGCCATTGCTCCCTTAGCACACCACACACTCCGGTCACTGATGGGTGCAGGGCGCTGGGGGGGGCGCCCTGGGCAGCAATTAGATTACCTTACTTGGCGAAAAGCACATAATACAGTCTGATAAACTGTATATGTGCATTAACCCCCGCCATTAAAGTACATAAAAGGACAGAAGCCCGCCGCTGAGGGGGCCGGGCCTTCTTCCTCAGCACACCGGCGCCATTTTCTCTTCACAGCTCAGCTGGAAGGAAGCTCCCCAGGCTCTCCCCTGCAGTATCCTGGTACACAAAGGGTAAAAAAGAGAGGGGGGGCACATAAATTTAGGCGCAAAACTGTGTATATAAGCTGCTATAGGGGAAAAATCACTCAGTATAGTGTACATCCCTGTATTTTCTCTGACGTCCTAGTGGATGCTGGGAACTCCGAAAGGACCATGGGGAATAGCGGCTCCGCAGGAGACTGGGCACAAAAGTAAAAGCTTTAGGACTAGCTGGTGTGCACTGGCTCCTCCCCCTATGACCCTCCTCCAAGCCTCAGTTAGATTTTTGTGCCCGAACGAGAAGGGTGCAATCTAGGTGGCTCTCCTGAGGTGCTTAGAGTAAAAGTTTAAATTAGGTTTTTTATTTTCAGTGAGTCCTGCTGGCAACAGGCTCACTGCATCGAGGGACTAAGGGGAGAAGAAGCGAACTCACCTGCGTGCAGAGTGGATTGGGCTTCTTAGGCTACTGGACATTAGCTCCAGAGGGACGATCACAGGCCCAGCCATGGATGGGTCCCAGAGCCGCGCCGCCGTCCCCCTTACAGAGCCAGAAGAGCAGAAGAGGTCCGGAAAATCGGCGGCAGAAGACGTCCTGTCTTCAATAAGGTAGCGCACAGCACCGCAGCTGTGCGCCATTGCTCTCAGCACACTTCACACTCCGGTCACTGAGGGTGCAGGGCGCTGGGGGGGGGCGCCCTGAGACGCAATAAAAATACCTTAGATGGCAAAAAATACATCACATATAGCTCCTGGGCTATATGGATGCATTTAACCCCTGCCAGAATACATAGAAAAACGGGAGATAAGGCCGCCGATAAGGGGGCGGAGCCTATCTCCTCAGCACACTGGCGCCATTTTCCCTCACAGCTCCGTTGGAGGGAAGCTCCCTGGCTCTCCCCTGCAGTCACTACACTACAGAAAGGGTTAAAAAAGAGAGGGGGGGCACTAATTACGCGCAGTATTAACGATACAGCAGCTATAAGGGGAAAAACACTTATATAAGGTTATCCCTGTATATATATATAGCGCTCTGGTGTGTGCTGGCAAACTCTCCCTCTGTCTCCCCAAAGGGCTAGTGGGGTCCTGTCCTCTATCAGAGCATTCCCTGTGTGTGCTGTATGTCGGTACGTTTGTGTCGACATGTATGAGGAGAAAAATGATGTGGAGACGGAGCAGATTGCCTGTAATAGTGATGTCACCCCCTAGGGGGTCGACACCTGAGTGGATGAACTGTTGGAAGGAATTACGTGACAGTGTCAGCTCTGTATAAAAGACAGTGGTTGACATGAGACAGCAGGCTACTCAGCTTGTGCCTGTCCAGACGTCTCATAGGCCGTCAGGGGCTCTAAAGCGCCCGTTACCTCAGATGGCAGATATAGACGCCGACACGGATACTGACTCCAGTGTCGACGGTGAAGAGACAAATGTGACTTCCAGTAGGGCCACACGTTACATGATTGAGGCAATGAAAAATGTTTTACACATTTCTGATAATACGAGTACCACCAAAAAGGGGTATTATGTTCGGTGAGGAAAAACTACCTGTAGTTTTCCTGAATCTGAGAAATTAAATGAGGTGTGTGATGATGCGTGGGTTTCCCCCGATAACAACTGATAATTTCTAAAATGTTATTGGCATTATATCCTTTCCCGCCAGAGGTTAGGGTGCGTTGGGAAACACCCCCTAGGGTGGATAAAGCGCTCACACGCTTGTAAGGGCTCTACCCTCTCCTGAGATGGCCGCCCTTAAGGATCCTGCTGATAGAAAGCAGGAGGGTATCCTAAAATGTATTTACACACATACTGGTGTTATACTGCGACCAGCAATCGCCTCAGCCTGGATGTGCAGTGCTGGGTTGGCGTGGTCGGATTCCCTGACTGAAAATATTGATACCCTAGAAAGGGACAGTATATTTTTGCCTATAGAGCATTTAAAAGATGCATTTCTATATATGCGTGATGCACAGCGGAATATTTGCCGACTGGCATCAAGTCTAAGTGCGTTGTCCATTTCTACCAGTAGAGGGTTATGGACACGACAGTGGTCAGGTGATGCGGATTTCAAACGGCATTTGGAAGTATTGCCTTATTAAGGGGAGGAGTTATTTGGGGTCGGTCTTTCAGACCTGGTGGCCACGGCAACAGCTGGGAAATCCACGTTTGTACCCCAGGTCGCCTCTCAACATGAGAAGACGCCGTATTATCAGGCGCAGTCTTTTCGTGGACAAGCGGGCAAAAGGTTCCTCATTTCTGCCCCGTGACAGAGGGAGAGGAAAAAGGCTGCAGAAATCAGCCAGTTCCCAGGAACAGAAACCCTCTCCCGCCTCTGCCAAGCCCTCAGTATGACGCTGGGGCTTTACAAGCAGAATCAGGCACGGTGGGGGGCCCGTCTCAATGAATTTCAGCGCGCAGTGGGCTCACTCGCAAGTAGACCCCTGGATCCTTCAGGTGATATCTCAGGGGTACAAATTGGAATTCGAGACGTCTCCCCCTCGCCGTTTCCTAAAGTCGGCTTTACCGATGTCTCCTTCTGACAGGGAGACAGTTTTGGAAGCCATTCACAAGCTGTATTCCCAGCAGGTGATAATCAAGGTACCCCTCCTGCAACAGGGAACGGGGTATTATTCCACACTGTTGTGGTACCGAAGCCGGATGGCTCGGTGAGACCGATTCTAAATCTAAAATCTTTGAACACTTACATACAGAGGTTCAAATTCAAGATTGAGTCACTCAGAGCAGTGATTGCGAACCTGGAAGAAGGGGACTACATGATGTCTCGGGACATCAAGGATGCTTACCTTCATGTCAAAATTTACCCTTCTCACCAAGGGTACCTCAGGTTTATGGTACAGAACTGTCACTATCAGTTCAGACGCTGCCGTATGGATGGTCCACGGCACCCCGGGTCTTTACCAAGGTAATGGCCGAAATGATGATATTCCTTCGAAGGAAGGGAATTTTAGTTATCCCTTACTTGGACGATTCCCTGATAAGGGTAAGATCCAGGGAACAGTTGGAGGTCGGTGTAGCACTATCTCAGGTAGTGTTGCGGCACCACGATTGGATTCTCAATATTCCAAAATCGCAGCTGGTTCCGACGACCCGTCTTCTGTTCCTAGGGATGATCCTGGACACAGTCCAGAAAAAGGTGTTTCTCCCGGAGGAGAAAGCCAGGGAGTTATCCGAGCTAGTCAGGAACCTCCTAAAACCGAGCCAAGTCTCAGTGCATCAATGCACAAGGGTTCTGGGTAAAATGGTGGCTTCCTACGAAGCAATCCCATTCGGCAGATTCCACGCAAGAACTTTCCAGTGGGACCTGCTGGACAAATGGTCCGGGTCGCATCTTCAGATGCATCAGCGGATAACCCTGTCACCAAGAACAAGGGTGTCCCTCCTGTGGTGGTTGCAGAGTGCTCATCTTCTAGAGGGCCGCAGATTCGGCATTCAGGACTGGGTCCTGGTGACCACGGATGCCAGCCTGCGAGGCTGGGGAGCAGTCACACAGGGAAGGAATTTCCAGGGCTTATGGTCAAGCCTGGAGACATCACTTCACATAAATATCCTGAAGCTAAGGGCCATTTACAATGCTCTAAGCTTAGCAAGACCTCTGCTTCAAGGTCAGCCGGTGTTGATCCAGTCGGACAACATCACGGCAGTCACCCACGTAAACAGACAGGGTGGCATAAGAAGCAGGAGGGCAATGGCAGATGCTGCAAGGATTCTTCGCTGGGCGGAAAATCATGTGATAGCACTGTCAGCAATTCCGGGAGTGGACAACTGGGAAGCAGACTTCCTCAGCAGACACGACCTCCACCCGGGAGAGTGGGGACTTCACCCAGAAGTCTTCCACATGATTATAAACCGTTGGGAAAAACTCGACAGGTATTGCGCCAGGTCAAGGGACCCTCAGGCAATAGCTGTAGACGCTCTGGTAACACCGTGGGTGTACCAGTCAGTGTATGTGTTCCCTCATCTGCCTCTCATACCCAAGGTACTGAGATTGATAAGATGGAGAGGAGTAAGCACTATATTCGTGGCTCCGGATTGGCCAAGAAGGACTTGGTAACCGGAACTTCAAAAGATGCTCACGGAGGATCCGTGGCCTCTACCTCTAAGAAGGGACCTGCTTCAGCAAGGACCCTGTCTGTTCCAAGACTTACCGCGACTGCATTTGACGGCATGGCGGTTGAACGCCGGATCCTGAAGGAAAAAAGGCATTCCGGATGAGGTCATCCCTATCCTGATCAAAGCCAGGAAGGATGTAACCGCAAAACATTATCACCGCATTTGGCGAAAATATGTTGCGTGGTGCGAGGCCAGTAAGGCCCGACGGAGGAAATTCAACTGGGTCGATTCCTACATTTCCTGCAAACAGGAGTGTCTATGGGCCTGAAATTGGGGTCCATTAAGGTTCAAATTTTGGCCCTGTCAATTTTCTTCCAAAAAGAACTAGCTTCAGTCCCTGAAGTTCAGACGTTGTAAAAGGGGTACTGCATATACAGCCTCCTTTTGTGCCTCCAGTGGCACCTTGGGATCTCAATGTAGTTTTTGGGTTCCAAAAAGTCACATTGGTTTGAACCACTTAAATCTGTGGAGTTAAAATATCTCACATGGAAAGTGGTCATGCTGTTGGCCCTGGCCTGGGCCAGGCGCGTGTCAGAATTGGCGGCTTTATCCTGTAAAAGCCCTTATCTGATTTTCCTTTCGGACAGGGCGGAATTGAGGACTCGTCCTCAGTTTCTCCCTAAGGTGGTTTCAGCGTTTCACCTGAACCAACCTATTGTGGTGCCTGCGGCTACTAGGGACTTGGAGGACTCCAAGTTGCCAGACGTTGTCAGGGCCCTGAAAATATATGTTTCCAGGACGGCTGGAGTCAGAAAATCTGACTAGCTGTTTATCCTGTATGCACCCAACAAGCTGGGTGCTCCTGCTTCTAAGCAGACTATTGCTCGTTGGATTTGTAGTACAATTCAGCTTGCACATTCTGTGGCAGGCCTGCCACAGCCAAAAATCTGTAAATGCCCACTCCACAAGGAAGATGGGCTCATCTTGGGCGGCTGCCCGAGGGGTCTCGGCTTTACAACTTTGCCGAGCAGCTACTTGGTCAGGAGCAAATACGTTTGTAAAATTCTACAAAATTGATACCCTGGCTGAGGAGGACCTGGAGTTCTCTCATTTGGTGCTGCAGAGTCATCCGCACTCTCCCGCCCGTTTGGGAGCTTTGGTATAATCCCCATGGTCCTTTCGGAGTTCCCAGCATCCACTAGGACGTCAGAGAAAATAAGAATTTACTTACCGATAATTCTATTTCTCATAGTCCGTAGTGGATGCTGGGCGCCCATCCCAAGTGCGGATTGTCTGCAATACTTGTACATAGTTACAAAAATCGGGTTATTATTGTTGTGAGCCATCTTTTCAGAGGCTCCTCTGTTATCATGCTGTTAACTGGGTTCAGATCACAGGTTGTACGGTGTGATTGGTGTGGCTGGTATGAGTCTTACCCGGGATTCAAAATCCGTCCTTATTGTGTACGCTCGTCCGGGCACAGTATCCTAACTGAGGCTTGGAGGAGGGTCATAGGGGGAGGAGCCAGTGCACACCAGCTAGTCCTAAAGATTTTACTTTTGTGCCCAGTCTCCTGCGGAGCCGCTATTCCCCATGGTCCTTT
The DNA here is from genome assembly GCF_028390025.1 of Pseudophryne corroboree. Lineage (NCBI taxonomy): Eukaryota > Metazoa > Chordata > Amphibia > Anura > Myobatrachidae > Pseudophryne > Pseudophryne corroboree. Next base: position 946,667,718 of record NC_086445.1, on the reverse strand, counting down.
CGGAGTTCCCAGCATCCACTACGGACTATGAGAAATAGAATTATCGGTAAGTAAATTCTTATTATATAGCGCTGTGGTGTGTGCTGGCATACTCTCTCTCTGTCTCTCCAAAGGGCCTGGTGGGGGAACTGTCTTCAAATAGAGCATCCCCTGTGTGTGTGGTGTGTCGGTACGCGTGTGTCGACATGTCTGAGGTAAAAGGCTCCTCTAAGGAGGTGATAGAGCGGATATGTGTGTGGGAGGGTGTCTCCGTCGACAACGCCGACACCTGTTTGGATATGTGTAAGTGCTCAGGTAAAATTATTGCACAAAAGGTTAGGGAACAGAAAGGAAATCTACCCTGGTCTGTCCCTATGTCACAGAGTCCTTCAGAGTCTCTCTATGTTCACTATCCAAAATAACAAAGTATCGACACGGAGTTTAACTCCACTGTCGACTACGATAATGCAAAGTTACAGCCAAGAGGGCTAAAAGATATTCAATATATGATTATTGGAATAAAAGATGATTTGCATGTCACTGATGACTCATCTGTCCCTGACACGAGAGTACACATGTTAAGGGGAAGAATGCTGAGGTAAATTTCCCTCCTCTCATGAGGAAAAAGAGCGGGAATCTCCAGACAAGAGACGGCAGCTTCCCACAAGAGAATTCTCAGGCTGTATCCTTTCCCCACTAGGGCCAGGATGTGTTGAGAATCTTCCCCTTGGGTGTCCTGTTTGCACTAGCTATTCTCAGGGATCCTGCAGATAGTGTGCACATTCTAGTATACTACCCAGACCGGCGATTGTGTCGGCATGGGTTTATAGCGCTGTGGCAGTGTGGACAGGTACCTTATCAGCAGAGATTGAGACCCTAGTATGCATATAAATATTTTAAGATGCTGTCTTAAGTGATAGATATATAATTATAAAGCATGCCCAAAGGGACATGAGTATACTGGGTCCTAGAGACAAAAGCTATGTCGATTTCTGCTTGACGTGTCCTGTAGAATATACATTGGACAGATGATGCCGACTTAAGAGGCATATGGAAGGCTGAGGATTGTGTGGAGAAAGGTTCTCGGGCCTGGTCTCCACAGCTATAGCTGGTAATTCTGATATTTTGCCTTATATTCCTGCACAGCCTAGGAAAGCACGACATTATTAAATGCAGCTTTTCGAATAAAGAAACAAGAAAGTCTGAGGTGCGTCCTTCCTTGTCAGAGTCGGGGGCAGAGGAAAGAAGCTGTACAACACAGCTAGTCCCCAGGAACAGAAGTCCTCCCCGGCCTCTACAAAAATCCACCGCATGTCGCTGGGGCTCCACAGGCGGAGCTAGGCCCGGTGGGGACACGCCTTCGTAAGTTCAGCCACAAGTGGGTTCACTCCCTGTTAGATCCCTGGGCAATAGAAATTGTATCGCAGGGATACAGGCTGGACTGTGAGAAGATGCCCCCTCACCGAGGACCCGGCGGGCTTCCCCCCAAGAAAGGGAGCCAGTGTTAACTGCAATTCGTAAATTGTATCTTCAACAGGTGGTGGTCAAGGGTCCCCTCCTTCAACAAGAGGGTGTTATTATTCGACCATGTTATAATCCCGAAACCAGACGGTTCGGTTAGACCCATATTGTATTAAAATCCCTGAACATATACCTGAAAAGGTTCAGGTTTAAGATGGAATCGCTAAGAGCAGTCATTGCAAGCCTGAAATGAATTGGGACATAAGGGATGCATACCTTCGTGTCCCCATTTATCCACCTCATCAGGCGTACCTCAGAATTGCGGTACGGGATTATCATTACCAATTTCACCAAGGTAATGGCGGATATGATGGTGCTCCTGCGGAAGCAAGGTGTCACTATTATCACATACTTGGATGATCTCCTCATAAAAGCGAGATCAAGAGAGCAGTTGCTGGACAGCGTATCACCTTCTCTGGAAGTGAAATGGCAACACGACTGGATTCTATATATTCCGAAGTCGCAGTTGGTTCCTACAGCTCATCTGCCTCGCCTAGGCATGATCCTAGACACAGACCAGAAGAGGGTTTATCTCCCGATAGAGAGAGCTCAGGAGCTCATGACACTGGTCAGGAATCCATTGAAAACCAAAACAGGTGTCAGTGCATCACTGCACTCGAGTCCTGGGAAGGATGATGGCATCATACGAGGCCATCCCCTTCGGCTGGTTCCATGCAAGGACAATGGAACTTACTGGACAAGTGGTCCGGATCACATCTTCAGATGCATCGGTTAATTACCCTATCCCCCAGGGCCAGGGTGTCTCTCCTGTGGTGGCTGCGGAGTGCTCACCTTCTCGAGGGCCGCAGATTCGGCATTCAGGACTGGGTCCTGGTGACCACGGATGCAAGCCTCCGATGGTGGGGGGCAGTTACACAGGGAAGAAAATTCCAAGGTTTGTGGTCAAGCCAACAGACTTGCCTTCACATCAATATCCTGGAACTAAGGGCCATATACAACGCCCTAAGTCAAGCGGAGTTCCTGCTTCGCGACCAACCGGTTCTGATCCAGTCAGACCGCAGGGGCTCATGTAAACCGCCAGGGCGGCACAAGGAGCAGGGTGGCGAGGGTAGAAGCCACCAGAATTCTTCACTGGGCGGAGAATCAAGTAAGCGCACTGTCAGCAGTGTTCATTCCGGGAGTGGACACGACCTCCACCCGGGAAAGTGGTGACTTCATCAGGAAGTCTTCACGCAGTTTTGCAAATTGATGGAAACTGCCTCAGGTGGACTACATGGCGTCCCACCTCAATAAAAAGATAAAAAAGGTTTTACGCTGGGTCAAGAGACTCTCAGGCGATAGCTGTGGTCGCACTAGTAACACCGTGGGTGTTCCAGTCGGTCTATATATTCCCTCCTCTTCCTCTCAGACCCAAGGGCTGAGAATTGTAATAAACGGAGGAGTGTGAACAATATTCTTTGCTCCGGATTGGCCAAGAAGGACTCGGTACCCGGAACTGCAAGAAATGCTCTCAGAGGACCCATGGCTTCTGCCTCTCAGTCAGGACATGTTGCAACAGGGACCCTGTCTGATCCAAGACTTACCGCGGCTGCGTTGGACGGCATGGCGGTTGAACGCCGGATCCTAGCGGAAAAGGGCATTCCGGATGCAGTTATTCCTACGCTGATAAAGGCTAGGAAAGACGTGACAGCAAGACTTCTTCACTGCATATGGCGAAAATAGGTTGCTTGGTGTGTGGCCGGGAAGGCCCTACAGAGGAATTCCAGGGGGGTCGATTCCTGCACTTCCTACAGTCAGGAGTGACTATGGGCCTAAAATTAGGATCCATAAAGGCCAAGATTTCGGCCCTATCCCTTTTTCTCTCAAAAAGAACTGGCTTCACTGCCTGAAGTTCGGACGTTGTTACAGGGGTGCTGCATATTCAGCCCCTTTTGTGCCTCCAGTGGCACCTTGGGATCTTAACGTGTGTTGGATTCCTAAAATCCCACTGGTTTGAGCCACTTAAGACCGTGGAGCTAAAATATCTCACGTGGAAAGTGGTCATGCTTTTGGCCTTAGCTTGGACTAGGCGTGTGTCAGAATTGGCGGCTTTGTCATGTAAAAGCCCATATCTGATCTTCCATAAGGAAAGGGCAGAATGGAGGACTCGTCCCCAATTTTTCCCTAAGGTGGTATCATCATTTCATTTGAACCAACCTATTGTGGTGCCTGCGGCTACTAGGGACTTGGAGGATTCCAAGTTGCTGGACGTAGTCCGGGCCCTGAAACTTTATGTTTCCAGGACGGCTAGAGTCAGAAAAACTGACTCGCTATTTATCCTGCATGCACCCAACAAGCTGGGTGCTCCTGCTTCAAAGCAGACTATTGCTCGCTGGATCTGTAGCACGATTCAGCTTGCACATTCTGCGGCTGGACTGCCGCATCCTAAATCAGTAAAAGTCCATTCCACGAGGAAGGTGGGCTCTTCTTGGGCGGCTGCCCGAGGGGTCTCGGCTTTACAACTTTGCCGACCTGCTACTTGGTCGGGTTCAAACACTTTTGCAAAATTCTACAAGTTTGATACCCTGGCTGAGGAGGACCTTGAGTTTGCTCATTCGGTGCTGCAGAGTCATCCGCACTCTCCCGCCCGTTTGGGAGCTTTGGTATAATCCCCATGGTCCTTACGGAGTACCCAGCATCCACTAGGACGTCAGAGAAAATAAGAATTTACTCACCGGTAATTCTATTTCTCGTAGTCCATAGTGGATGCTGGGAGCCCGTCCCAAGTGTGGACTCTCTGCAATACATGTATATAGTTATTGCTTAACTAAAGGGTTATTGTATGAGCCATCTGTTGAGAGAGGCTCAGTTCTTGTTCATACTGTTAACTGGGTATAGTTATCACGAGTTGTACGGTGTGATTGGTGTGGCTGGTATGAGTCTTACCCTGGATTCCAAATCCTTTCCTAGTAATGTCAGCTCTTCCGGGCACAGTTTCCCTAACTGAGGTCTGGAGGAGGGGCAAAGAGGGAGGAGCCAGTGCACACCAGATATAGTACCTAATCTTTCTTTTAAGAGTGCCGAGTCTCCTGCGGAGCCCGTCTATACCCCATGGTCCTTACGGAGTACCCAGCATCCACTACGGACTACGAGAAATAGAATTACCGGTGAGTAAATTCTTATTATTTGACAACTGAGCTGACATTTCAAATTCATAATCCCATATATTAATCATTTTTTTTATTAGATGTCATTAAAAATCTCTGCACAGTGAATTTTATTCCATCAGTAATTTTATCATAATTGTGTTGAATTATGCATTAAATACACTCATTTCTACATTGTCACAATAACCTGTATAGATTAGATTAGATGTGCTCTCAGGTCAAATTTCTGTTCACTTATTTCTCAATCATTTTCTATTCCTTTAAAGTCTACTTCAACTATAATTATAGGAAATATCTTTGCTATTGCCAAAATGCGCATGTAGAAAATTACATTTGAGCTACTCAGAATGTAGTCAATCACTTGTTATGATTGCAAGGACATGCTCATTTGTTTATCATTATCTTTAATCCAAGGTTACTGTGCATTTCATTGCAAGGTGCATTTTGCAGTGACACACCTCCAATTGCCACAGGTTAGCTCTCCAAAGGGTGGGCAATACCAGAGAAGGAAGTCCTGCTCAAGACTTTAAAGGGCACGAATATGATTACAGCAAGCTTCTCCTCTCCTTCCAGCTCAATCACTTGTAACAGATGTGTAATAGCTCCCCTGTGTGTGTAAGTGCAATCGAACCTGCTTTCTTCAATCGATGCCTGCAGCTCTACGACTTCTCCCGACTTCTTCTTTTAGAGCCTGTGGCAGAAGAATGATCACCCCCAGGAGGACCCCATTGATAAAAAGGAAGGCAAATGGCGGTAACAACACGTTTATTTAAGCAAAAAGGACAACCACCTTTCAATGAACTCGCGTGTCGCCTAGCGCGTCAATTGTACTTCAGAAGGCGCACTGCGGCACATTGCATAACATTTGCATAATGAGCATAGGCGTTATCACATATCATTCGCATAATGGGCATAGGTATTATCACATATCATTTGCACAATGAGCATAGGTATTATCACATATCATTTGCATAATAAGCGTCAGTGCTCTTTAGAACTCAGAATGAAATAAAGCCATAACATGATACACAATCCGGAGAAGTCCATCGGTGTACGTTTAAATGAACCACCAGAGTCCCCTTTTATATAGGGGTCAGTTGTATATACCCAGAGTGGTAGCTGGCATAAGTCAATGTAATGACGATCCAGGAAACAGAACAAACACTGTGGGCGAGTACTGACCGGGTTATTATGTCCCTGTTTGGTCTCCCTTTTAATTGGTCCTGGTGTTGTTTGCTATGGCACTATTAGTGCTGGGTAGGCCGGGAGTCCTTGACCTTATTAGGACCCATGGGCGGGGAATGAGGGCTTAGCCGGCTTGGGTGTCAGTATTCCCCTGGTTTATCCTGAGTCTTAGACAGGCAGGTGGCTCTAAGCTTGCGGCTGCAGCGTCCAACCGGGCAGGGCTCCTTGCTGTAGCCTCTCCTGTCTGCTGCGTAGTGATGCCTGACACTGTGGGGAAACCCCTGTTCCTCTGGACCATTCCTGAGGGGACCCTGGCTCCTGTGACAGGGGCAGAGGTGGTTCACCTTTCAACGAGCAGCTAAGTGGCCCTTCAGAATGTGTGTCCCAGCAGCCTCATTGATCCGGGCTTCCCCAGTTATAATACAGATTGTGAGGGTACTTTAGGGTAAGGAATGCAGCAGCCTCTCTGGTGTATCAGTCTATTAGAGTGGGGTTAGGTGAGGGTATCTGCTGTTACGTCCCCGCACGCTGCCTCCCTGCTCCACGACTCTGTTCTCTTTCCATGCAGCGGCTCTCCCCTGCGGCGGCTGGCGGCTCCCGGCACAACAGCGATCTTCCTCTCCATCAGTGCAGCGGGCGGCGGGCGGCAGCGCAGGGCTCTCGGATGGGTCACCTCCCTCACAGTGTCTTGCTACCGCTCTCCACAGCGGCTTCTCCTCACGCAGGTCCGTCCCACCTCATCTGGTAGCGCGGCAACTCTTTTTTTAAAAGACCCCTCCTCCTCTCTTTGCTGCGTCTCGCCCTCCAATCAGGCGACTCTCAGGCTTCCCGCTCTGCAGGGACAGGGTCAGTTGTCTCTGGGTCCCAGAGCTATCCTAGATTCCCCCCGGTGCTGTGGTTGCCTAGCAACCGGGATGAGGAGATTAACCCCTGCAGTCTCTTCCCTGAGGGCGCCTCAGTAGGCTGCTCTGGTGTCCATGGTGGCTCAAATAATTACATTAGGGGTATCCCCAAAGGCAGGGTACCACAAATCTCCCTGCTGGAATTATGTGTGTCCTCACGCATTTTCAGTGTAGCTCAAATTCCTGAACAAGTCTCTTGACAAGAACTTCAACAATTAAAAGGTACGCAACGTAAGCATGAACATATCTACATTTAGCACATTATCATTCTATTCTCGGTAGCGCAAGGGCAGAGTGCCTTTAGTGCTGCGTTTTGACCTCCTGACACCGATTACATTGGGCTCGCTTTCAGCATCAGAAACACCTGAAGAACATTGGCCATTACTGGTGAGTCCGTCATCAGACGATTCTGGAGCCGTGCTCCAGGCAATGGGGTAGGGAATGGCGCTCCCCATAAACATTAGCAACTTAATGGGGTCATCAAGGGGTATCCCTCCCTGGGGCTGCCATTCCTCCGCCACAGGACTCCTCTCCCTCTGCGGCACAGGTTCTTCGGAAGTGCACAACTCTAGTTGGTCACGAGGTACAGTACTGAGTCAACCATCTTCTCCCTCGATCTGGTAAGTATACCTGTCATCAGACGGGACTCTTGTGATGGTGTAAGGTACAGCCTCCCACATGGTGTCGAGTTTACTGGTTCGGCGGTTTTTCTTTCTCCACTCTCTGTCGCCTATCTGTAGAGGCACCGGCCGTACGTTAGCGTTGTAGTTTCTCTCTTGCCGGGTGTGTACGACTTCCAGTCGCTTTTCCACAACTTGTCTGGCGGTCTCGATGCGGTGCTGGTGCTCTTGCACCCAGTCAGTTTGCGGAGTATTGGGTTCGTCCACCTCTGGAGTCAACTCCAGATCCTTGGGGAGTCTGCCTTGCCTTCCAAACATCAGATAGAATGGCGTGAATCCTGTTGAACAGTGTTCTGTGTTGTTGTATAGGTACACCATTTCTGGTAGGAGAGTGGGCCACCGGGCCCTAGTTTCTGCCGAGAGGCTTCGGAGCATCCTATAATGGTCTGGTTGGCTCTCTCACAGAGACCGTTTCCCTGCGGGTGATAGGCTGTGGTCCTCAATTTCCGGCATCCGTACGTCGAGCATAGCTGATGGAACACTTGAGACTCAAAGGCAGGGCCCTGATCCGTCAGGACCCGGTCAGGGTATCCGTAAGGCCGGACGAAATGCTTCATGAAGAGTTCGGCTGTCGTCTTTGCGGTTAGATCGTGTGCGGGGACTACCACCAAGAAGCGGCTATAGTAATCCATGATCGTGAGGGCGTATTGGACACCGGTGCATCTTGGTTCCAACTTTACATGGTCTAATACCACCAATTCGGCCGGACGGCTGCTGAGAATCGGGTGAAGGGGGTCTTTCTGGGTGGCTTCGGCCGGGCGCTTCAGGTTGCAACTCGCGCAGTCACGGCACCATCTTTCTACATCAGCCCGCATTCTAATCCAGAAGTACCGCCTCCTCAGAGTTGCCTCAGTTTTCTGTGACCCGAAATGGCCGGACTGGTTGTGATAAGAGGTGAGTAAGGAGCAGGCTTGTTCTTTTGGTACCACGATCTGATGAATGGGCTGATGGGTCCCTGGGTCAAGACTTGTGCGAATGACGAGTCCTCGTCGAAGACTCAGGTGATCACGGTGTCTTAATAGTTTGACTAACTCTTGATCTGTGTTAGTTCTCTGGTCAGCCGACCATTCCGGCGGAGAAGTGCTTTAAGGTTTTGAATCACCGAACTTTCTTCCTGGATTGACTCCCAACCGAATCCTCCCTTGTCTTGTAGACTTGGTTCAGGTGAGGGGTCGGTGGTGACAACAACAGGGTCGGAGGTGACCATGCGTCTCTGTGTTTTGGGAACCTTGAAGACCGGAGTCTCGACGTCCTCATCCCAATCTCGTTCTACCTCTTCAACATCCGCTGTGGGCAGACGGGACATAGCGTCCGCATTGCCATTGGATTTTCCACTGCGATAAGTCACTGTGTAGCGAAAGTTGGCCAAGCGTGATAACCATCTTTGCTCCATTGCGCCCAGCCGGGCTGTGGATAGGTGGGCCAAGGGGTTGTTGTCAGTGACAATCACGAAAGGGGTAGCAGCCAAGAAATTTTTTTACTTTTCTGTCACGGCCCAGATCAGGGCAAGCAGTTCCAGTTTGAATGTGCTGTAGTTTTCGTTATTGCGTTCTGTCTTCCTGAGGCCCCGACTGGCGTAGGCAATCACCCTTTCCCGGCCATTCTGTATTTGTGATAGCACAGCTCCCAGGCCGCGGTGGCTGGCCTCAGTATAGACCTGAAAGGGTTTCTCGTAGTCAGTGTAGGCTAGGAGGGGTGCTTCAACAAGTGACTGCTTCATCTGTTCAAAAGATGCTTGGTGGCCTTCAGTCCAGGCGACCACTGTTGTACTTCGCCTCTCCTGGCCCGATTTTCCACGCAGGAGCTCATGCAGAGGGGAGGCTACTTTAGCAAAATTCTCAATAAAGCGTCGGTAGTATCCAACGAACCCCAGAAAGCTGCGTACGTCTTTGACGGTCTTTGGTACTTGCCAATCGTGCACCACGCAAATCTTTTCTGGGTCTGGCTTTACCCCTTCAGCACTCACAATGTGTCCGAGGTATTGCACTTTTGGTTTCAGGAGGTGGCATTTGGACGGCTTCAACTTCAGGCCACAGCGAGTCAGTTGTCCGAACACTTCCTCCAAGTGTTTCAGGTGGTCCTCGTACGTTTTTGAAAAGATGGTCACATCTTCAAGATAGAGGAGGAACATCTCGAAGTTGCGATGGCCCAAGCAGTGTTCCATGACCCTCTGGAAAGTGGCAGGGGCGTTGCAGAGTCCGAATGGCATTCTATCAAATTCGAAGAGGCCCATGGGGGTGGTGAAAGCTGTTTTCTCCTGATCTTCTGGTGCCATCGGGATCTGCCAGTACCCGCTGGTCAAATCCAAGGTCGAGAAATAGACAGCGGTCTTCAGGGCAGCTAGGGACTCCCTTAATTCGTGGTAATGGATATGCGTCCTTGTGGGTGACTGCATTCAACCTCCTGTAGTCGACACAGAAACGAAGGCTGCCGTCCTTCTTCTTGGCAATGACCAGCGGGGCGGCCCACGGACTGTGGCTCTCCTTGATCAGGCCTGCCTCTTGCATCTCGCTGATCATGGTTTGTACCGGTTGGTACATGGCCAGTGGGAGCAGTCTGTGTCTCTCTTTGATTGGCGGACTCACTCCGGTGGGAATGTGGTGTTGCACCCCCTCTGCTCTACCAAAGTCAGCTGGGTGCTGGCTAAAAGCCCCGGTGTTCCTGCACACGACTTGGATAACACCCTCTCATTGGTCCTCTGGTGTATCTGCATCTCCGATTTGGATCTCGTTCCACCATGGGGTGTCTGTGGTGATTAGGCTGGATTGGCTGGTCACTGTCCTCTGTTGGGTTCCGGGCACGGTTTCTCCTAACACGTCTTGGAAGTCAACCCACACCACGCTGGCCACGGGGCAGTTTTGAAACAGTCGGATCGGGTAATTGTGCGGATTGAGTACCCGGACTGGAACACTTCCCCGTTCCACTCTCTCTATCGTCCTGGCCACCGCGAATGGTAGCTGCCCATCGGGGTCACAGGCTTCGATGGCTGCTTCATAATCCCGCCCACCTGGGCCGATTCTGGCTTTACACCATATCACGTGTTCAGCATTGGGTTGAAGTACAATGGGTCGGCGGTTCATGATTCTGGCCTTGCCCACTTCTCCTTTGGGATTAGTGAACCGCTTGTGTCCTTCAAGCAGACGCATTGTCTGCTGCATCGCCTTCCGTTCTCTCGGGGCTGCGGACTTCATCTCCATCCTGAGGGCCTCCACCAAGTCGTCAGGACAACCTTTCAGCACGTTCATCCCCAAAATGACAGGCGGCAGGTGTTCATTGCAGGAAGTCATGATCAAACAGCCTTGATGTTCTAGCCGTGCTTCACCAATAGATAAATCGGCCTCCCAGTAGCCACTGAACTGAATTGGTTGACCATTGCTGGCCAGTAGACTGAGCCAGGTGGTAGGTGGTGTAACGATCTCGCTCTCCTTCCAGTGTTTCCGGAACTCGGTGAGTTGAATGGTCATCACTTGGGACCCGGTATCTAAGAGAGCTGCCATTTCTATTCCGTTGACCCTAATCTTCAAGTGGAGACACTTGCCCACGTATTGTGGCCACCATTCTGGTGCTGGTGGACCTATTTGCGAGGTTCTTCCTGAGGGTCGGTCCCTCGCCTCGGGGTCACGTCGTTTAAAGGCTTGACTTCACATTCGCGCTCAGCATGCCCACTCAACTTGCAGCGCCGACCGATGGGTCTCCCCTGTGCATCGAACTGATCGGTGGGGCGTCATCCTGAGCCTCGCGGGACTTCCCATTGTCGTCTGCTTCGTCCACCCAAATCGCGCCGCCAGCCTCCGCGTTTATTCTCGGCCTGTTCCAAACGTATGTTTCGGATTCATTTCATCATCTCTGTGACGGCACTAGTGACAGCTCCAATCGGATCTTGGCTTGCTTGGACCTGCTGAATGGCGATACGTTTAGGCTTGCTGGGTTCGGGCATCAAATACAGTTGTGCCTCGTCGCCCTCTTCATCCTCGGTGAGTTCCGAGGTTGCCCCATATTCTGTGTCTGTGTTCTGATTCAACCCCAGTATGTCCATGGAGGTTTCCTTAAATTCGGGGAATGGGCAATTGGGCTTCTGTTTTCTCCACATTCTCAGCTGGGCCCTTGTTGTTTCACCCTGGGCTCCTTCAATAAACAGGTCCGTCAATGTTTCGTCAACATGTTCCACTTCCCTTGGAGATCTAGCTTGGATCGCCCGCATCGCTTCCTGTAACCCCAGAGCAAAGTCTCGCAATGATTCTTGCGGTTGTTGTTTTCAGGGCATATAATCTCCCCTTCAGTTCTGCGATGGATTGAGAGTTATAGATGTCGCCCAGGTTCTTTAGGATTCCTTCAGCCGTCTTTCGGTCTGCGTCCGACCACGATCGTGCCTCCTGTAGCGCAGACCCTTTAAGCTGGCCGATGACGATCTCTGCCCGCTGTTCCTCACTCAGCGTGTTTAACCGGAACATGGAGTGTCACTTTTCCTTGAATTCCCTAAAAGAACTGGTCCCCCGGATGCGGTTGTCACCTGAGTATGTGGGAAGCCAGGGGGCCCCAAAATAATATGGCATGGTGATTGGTGCCGTCGGCATTGGTGCTGTCGGTATTTGTGCTGTCGGCATTACTGCTACTGGAGGTGCTGGGTTGGGTGCATCAGGCGCTCTTCTGCGGCTCGGGGTAGAATCTGCCGACTGCGGTTGGTCTCCCATGTCTGGTGCGTCTTGCGACTGCGACATCTCGCCATTCACAGGGGTATCTGTAATGCTGTTTGTAGACGCCAAGTTGAAATAGCTCCCCTGTGTGTGTAAGTGCAATCATACCTGCTTTCTTCAATCGACACCTGCGGCTCTACGACTTCTCCCGACTTCTTCTTTTAGAGCCTGTAGCAGAAGAATGATCACCCCCAGGAGGACCCCACCGATAAAAAGGAAGGCAAATGGTGGTAACAACATGTTTATTTAAGCAAAAAGGACAACCACCTTTCAATGAACTCACGTGTCGCCTAGCGCGTCAATTGTACTTCAGAAGGCGCACTGCGGCACATTGCATAACATTTGCATAATGAGCATAGGCGTTATCACATATCATTCGCATAATGGGCATAGGTATTATCACATATCATTTGCACAATAAGCATAGGTATTATCACATATCATTTGCATAATAAGCGTCAGTGCTCTTTAGAACTCAGAATGAAATAAAGCCATAACATGATACACAATCCGGAGAAGTCCATCGGTATACGTTTAAATGAACCACCAGAGTCACCTTTTATATAGGGGTCAGTTGTATATACCCAGAGTGGTAGCTGGCATAAGTCAATGTAATGACGATCCAGGAAACAGAACAAACACTGTGGGCGAGTACTGACCGGGTTATTATGTCCCTGTTTGGTCTCCCTTTTAATTGGTCCTGGTGTTGTTTGCTATGGCACTATTAGTGCTGGGTAGGCCGGGAGTCCTTGACCTTATTAGGACCCATGGGCGGGGAATGAGGGCTTAGCCGGCTTGGGTGTCAGTATTCCCCTGGTTTATCCCGAGTCTTAGACAGGCAGGTGGCTCTAAGCTTGCGGCTGCAGCGTCCAACCGGGCAGGGCTCCTTGCTGTAGCCTCTCCTGTCTGCTGGGATGGGTTACCTCCCTCACAGCGTCTTGCTGCCGCTCTCCACAGCGGCTTCTCACGCAGGTCCGTCCCACCTCCTCTGGTAGCGCGGCAACTCTTCTTTTAAAAGACCCCTCCTCCTCTCTTTACCGCGTCTCGCCCTCCAATCAGGCGACTCTCAGGCTTCCCGCTCTGCAGGGACAGGGTCAGTTGTCTCTGGGTCCCAGAGCCCCCGCAGTCTCTTCCCTGAGGGCGCCTCAGTAGGCTGCTCTGGTGTCCATGGTGGCTCAAATAATTACATTAGGGGTACCCCAAAGGCAGGGTACCACAGATGTACACTACTTCACAAAATTCTAACCTCAAAAGTTGGAACTACTGAAGAGGTTAAGTTCTAAAAACCAAGTTATTTTAAAGAGAACATCGTACTGAAATATTGTTGACTAAGTCAAAGTCACACTTTTGTGAAGCATGTCCTCAACCCTACGCTCCTTTCTCTGTAATCTTGACTTTGCCACAAACTTCACCTCTAAAATCCATACATCATGACATCCCACATAAATCCCGCCTCCTATCTGCATATAATTGTTCAGAGGTGGTAATAATTGTGCAGAGGGGGTAAGAATCTGCATGGGAAACAAGGTAGGGGGATAGTCATATGGTATGAATGATATAAAATACATGTAATATACTGTACATAGGCACAGCAGTTCTTATTTACAGTGCCTGGAATTATAATACATGCTGGAACACTGGAGCCCAGGACTGACATTGGAGCATAGGTGGTCAGCCATCTTATCTCTTGCTCAGTATACAGTATACTCCTCTATGCCTCTATCCATCCTCAGTAACTAGCAAATTAGGTCTCACTACTCACTACTCACACTAACACTCCCTGGTTACTAGCCAGACAGCTTAGCATCACTTTGCCCTACAATCACACTGAATATCACTTCACAACTCCCTGGAGGGTCTTCTCTCACACCTCCAGAGCATCTCTATTCACCATACAGTACTACGCACTCACATAGCAGTGGGATCAGAGTGCTCGCTTGGTACTGATTCTAGTGACCTCCCAGTTCTGACTTTTGTTTTCCTCCTACTGGATTCTGTTTGTCCCTTGGTACCGCATTGCCTGCCTGGTTCTGACCATTTTCTGACAATCCCTCTTCAGTATACCTCATGGTGCTCTGTTTGCTGCCTGCCTTCTATTCCTCCAGAGTTCACCAGCCCCATATATTAGGAGCCCAGTCAGAGGACCACGACCTGCGTCTCAGTCAGGCACAGTGAGGGCCAAACCCCCATGCGGAGGTCCATGGGGAAAACAACAGATATGTTAGACTCCGTGCCTTTGTTCTAGGTATTTGAAAATTCTACAAGTACGGTCAAAATCCACATCTCCCAGCGAGAGTTGTGACAGCATGATTGTTCTGGAAATAATGCAAAGCTGAGCTTACTAACCTGTGATGTCATTGAAGTCCAGATGGTTTTGCACTATGGGGGTCATTCCGAGTTGATCGCTCGCTGCCGATTTTCGCAGCGCAGCGATCAGGTTTCTGCTGCGCATGCATATGCACCGCAATGCACCCCGTATGGGTACAAACAGCATCGTTGCTGTGCAATGCTTCTAGCGACGAATCCATTCGCACAACCGATCACAAGGAGATTGACATGAAGAAGGCTTTTATGGGTGTCAACTGACCGTTTTCTGGGAGTGGTAGGGAAAACGCAGGCGTGTCCAGGCGTTTGCAGGGCGGGTGTCTGATGTCAATTCCGGGACCGGACAGGCTGAAGTGATCGCAAGGGCTGAGTAAGTCCAGAGCTACTCAGAAACTTAAAAAAACTTTTTTGTCCTGCTCGGCTTCACAAGCGTTTGCACACTTACAAAGCGAAAATACACTCCCCTAGAGGCGGCGACTATCTGATCGCTGCTCTGCAAAAAATAGCTAGCAAGCGATCAACTCGAAATGAGTCTATATCTCACTTTTGACACACTTACTGTATCTCTGTATGCTTTAGGCAGTATTTCAAGTTAAAATCACACCATTCAATAGAGCCATTTGTGACCTCACCCGAATGTTAACAATTGTATACATATTCCATTACCTCAGTGATTCAGTGGCTCAAAATAAATAAAGAGACACACTTCCAAAATTGTTCCATGGACTATTTGCCTATCACGGAGGGGGCGTGACATTGAAAGAAATCCTGGACAATTGGTGTGGCCTCATTAGAAAGGGGCGTGGCTTCACTGGCAGCCCCCGGCTTCATCACTCCGGGAGACGTGCCCAGCATCTACGGAGATGCTGGCTGACCGCGGAGACAGGGCTGTATGCAGTGTTGGCTCCTCCACTATGGCAGGAGCCAGGTGCTGCAGGAGAATGTTACACTGCTCACCTGGTTCCTGTCACTGTGGAGCATACTTGCCTACTTTTGAAAACTACTTTCAGGGAGATTTCAGGTGGCAGCAGGATACACAGCAATTTCCATTGGGAGAGGGGGGTATCGGGCCATGCATGTCTAGGTCCACCTATGAGGGTATTTATTGGTACTCAGGGGTGTGTCCTGATGAAAACTATAGTACTAAAAGCAGAAAAAAAAGAGTAATAATATAGGTACACTATATATTAAGATAGTGTGTACTGTACACTTGTGAGAAGACGGACAAATAGAGAACCTACAGTATATACACTGGTGTGCGATTGTGTGATATATATATATATATATATATATATATATATATAGTCCAGAATGACCTGGCACTCGTTTGCCCTTAGAAGAACAGTAGTTTGCTCACGTTGCCTTCCCTCCGGGCTGCAGCCCAGGAATATACAGGGACAGAAATGGGCGGCACTCCGAGTCTTGAGTTAAGTGAAATAAAGTGCAAAGACTTTTATTTGTCAACTACACATGATCTACGTTTCGGGGTCGCAGCAGGATCCTGACGACGGGGCTGCGACCCCGAAACGTAGATCATGTGTAGTTGACAAATAAAAGTTTTGCACTTTATTTCACTTAACTCAAGACTCGGAGTGCCGCCCATTTCTGTTCCTGTATATATATATATATATATATATATATATATATATACATACACACAGACACACACACACACACACACACACACACACACACTACACTCAGTACACACAGCACCATAATATATTGCATTATACACAGACCCTTCATAACACCCAGTACCCACAGCACCGTAATCCACTACATTATAAACACAGCCAGAGCCGTAACTAGACATTTTGGTGCCCTGTGCCAGTAAAATAATTGGTGCCCCCCACCCACCCACATGTTAGACAGGGACTGCGCGCAAAAGGCGCACATAAAAAATGTAGGGGCATGGCTTCATGGGAAAGGGGCATGACAACATAATTCACATTACATTGCCATAACAACACACAGTAGTACCCCTTATACACATTACACCAGACAGCCCCTTATATACATTACGCCAGGTAGCCTCTTACACATATTACCCCAGGTAGACTCTTATACACATTACATCAGGTAGCCTATGCCTGGTAGCCTCTTACACACATTACCCCAGGTAGCCTCTTACACACATTACCCCAGGTAGCCTCTTACACACATTACACCAGGTAGCCTATTACACACATTACACCAAGTAGCCTCTTACACACATTACCCACAGTAGCACATTACATTACACCCCCCATATTACATACAGTAGCACATTACACACACACCCATATTACACACAGTAGCACATTACATTACGCCCCCCATATTACACACAGTAGCACATTGCACACACACACACACACACACACCAATATTACACACAGTAGCACATTACATTACACTCCCATATTACACACAGTAGCACATTACATTACACACAGTAGCACATTACATTACACTCCCCATATTACACACCCCCCCACATTACACACAGTAGCACATTACATTACACTCCCATATTACACACAGTAGCACATTACATTACACTCCCATATTACACACAGTAGCACATTACATTACACCCCCCATATTACACACAGTAGCACATTACATTACACTCCCCATATTACACACAGTAGCACATTACATTACACTCCCATATTACACACAGTAGCACACTACATTACACTCCCCATATTACACACACACCCACATTACACACAGTAGCACATTACATTACACTCCCCATATTACACACAGTAGCACATTACATTACACTCCCATATTACACACAGTAGCACATTACATTACAACCCCCCATATTACACACAGTAGCACATTACATTACACAACCCATATTACACACAGTAGCACATTACATTACACCCCCCCATATTACACACAGTAGCACATTACATTACACTCCCCATATTACACACAGTAGCACATTACATTACACTCCCATATTAAACACAGTAGCACATTACATTACACTCCCATATTACACACAGTAGCACATTACATTACACTCCCATATTACACACAGTAGCACATTACATTACACTCCCATATTACACACAGTAGCACATTACATTACCATACCCTCCAACTGTACCTTTTTAATAGGTACAGTACCTTTTTTTATGGTCTGTACCAATTTTTGGCTCTCCAAACTTCCATTGAAAGAATAGGAAAAGGGGCGTGGCTATGCCCGCTTTACCCGTGGCCATGCCCCCTTTTCTCATTTGTAACGATTTTTATGTGTAAAATGTTGGAGGGTATGCATTACACTCCCATATTACACACAGTAGCACATTACATTACACTCCCATATTACACACAGTAGCACATTACAACACCCCCCTCCCTCCCACCATAGTAGCACATTACATTATACATAGTCCCCCCACCCCCCAATAACCCCCAGTAGTCACAGTACCCGGCTGGTTTGTTGCTCCCTCCTGTGAAGAGCAGGGTGGCAGCCCTGGGACAGTGTGGTGGGGGAGGTAGCACAGAGCAGCCACATCCAGCAGCAGGAAAGCTGGGCTGTTGCACGAAGCCTACTGTTAGTGTGGTGGGCGGGGCCAGCCACAGCGATGCAGAGCCCCTGGCTGCCGTGTCATGTGCTTCACTGGTGGCAGCTGTGCTTATTTACACCCTGCAACTGTTCAAACTGCCTGACTCCGATACAGTGCAGTGACCAGGACTCTCACAGCACAAAGTCTACCTCTCCGGCGCAGGCCCCACCCCCTGCATTTCCGGAATCGCGCATGCGCAGTCCGGATTTACGGGGATGAAGAGTTGAAAACCGGGAGGGCTGACAAGGTATGCGGGCAACAGGAGGCTCATGTAAAAATCGGGAGCCTCCCGCTGAATGCGGGAGGGTAGGCAAGCCTGCTGTGAAGAAGCCGGCACTTTGGTGTCACCTCCTTCAAAGGTCACACCCGGGTGCGGGCTGCTCCCCCCGCACTCCCCTTCTGACGCCACTGTCTCATTCAACATTTTGGCATCGACTTTCCTTGATGTAATTTTGCTTTAAGAGGGGGAATTCAATTAACCGAGTAAACGTGGTTTTGCAATAAAATGTTATCATGACCCATGAAAAGCGGGTATTCAACTGTCCGCGAAAAAAGGACCCGCAATAACTCTCCATAGGTTTTACCACAAATTTGTATTCACTGCCGCAGGTGACAAGTTGGGGTAAATCCCTATTTCTCTAACGTCCTAGTGGATGCTGGGGACTCCGTAAGGACCATGGGGAATAGCAGCTCCGCAGGAGACTGGGCACAACTATAAAGAAAGCTTTAGACTACTGGTGTGCACTGGCTCCTCCCACCATGACCCTCCTCCATACTTCAGTTAGATTCTTGTGCCCGGCTGAGCTGGATGCACACTAGGGGCTCTCCTGAGCTCCTAGAAAGAAAGTATATTTAGGTTTTTTATTTTACAGTGAGATCTGCTGGCAACAGACTCACCGCAGCGAGGGACTAAGGGGAGAAGAAGCGAACCTACCTAACAGGTGGTAGTTTGGGCTTCTTAGGCTACTGGACACCATTAGCTCCAGAGGGATCGACCGCAGGACCCGACCTTGGTGTTCGTTCCCGGAGCCGCGCCGCCGTCCCCCTTACAGAGCCAGAAGCGTGAAGAGGTCCGGAAAATCGGCGGCAGAAGACTTCGGTCTTCACCAAGGTAGCGCAGAGCACTGCAGCTGTGCGCCATTGCTCCTCATGTACACCTCACACTCCGGTCACTGATGGGTGCAGGGCGCTGGGGGGGGGGGGCGCCCTGAGGGCAATATAGGACACCTTGGCTGGCAAATCTACATCATATATAGTCCTAGAGGCTATATAGATGTAAAAATACCCCTGCCAATATTCCAGAAAAAGCGGGAGAAGTCCGCCGGAAAAGGGGCGGGGCCATCTCCCTCAGCACACTGGCGCCATTTTTCCCTCACAGCTCCGCTGGAAGGAAGCTCCCTGGCTCTCCCCTGCAGTCTGCAAGCTACAGAAGGGTAAAAAAGAGAGGGGGGGCACCAAATTTAGGCGCAGGATATATATATATATATAAAAAGCAGCTATAAGGGAAAACACTAATTTATAGTGGGATCCCTGTGTTATATAGCGCTCTGGTGTGTGCTGGCATACTCTCTCTCTGTCTTCCCAAAGGGCTTTGTGGGGTCCTGTCCTCTGTCAGAGCATTCCCTGTGTGTTTGCGGTGTGTCGGTACGGCTGTGTCGACATGTTTGATGAGGAGGCTTATGTGGAGGCGGAGCAGATGCCTGTAAATGTGATGTTACCCCCTGCGGGGTCGACACCTGAGTGGATGGTGCTGTGGAAGGAATTACGCGACAGTGTCGACTCCTTGCATAAAAGGTTTGATGACATACCTAATGTGGGACAGCCGGCTTCTCAGCCTGTGCCTGCCCAGGCGTCTCAAAAGCCATCAGGGGCTCTAAAACGCACGCTACCTCAGATGGCAGACACAGATGTCGACACGGATACTGACTCCAGTGTCGACGACGATGAGACTAATGTAACTCCCAGTAGGGCCACACGTTACATGATTGAGGCAATGAAAAATGTGTTGCACATTTCTGATGTTACCCCCGGTACCACAAAAAAGGGTATTATGTTTGGAGAGAAAAAACTACCAGTAGCTTTTCCTCCATCTGAGGAGTTAAATGAAGTGTGTGAAGAAGCGTGGGCTTCCCCTGATAAGAAGCTGGTAATTTCTAAAAGGTTACTAATGGCGTACCCTTTCCCGCCAGAGGATAGGTCACGTTGAGAAACATCCCCTAGAGTGGATAAAGCGCTCACACGCTTGTCAAAGAAGGTGGCACTACCGTCTCCGGATACGGCCGCCCTGAAGAAATCTGCTGATAGGAAGCAGGAGGCTATCCTGAAATCTCTATATACACACACAGGTGTTATACTGAGACCAGCTATTGCTTCAGCATGGATGTGCAGTGCTGCAGCTGCATGGTCAGATTCCATGTCAGAAAATATTGATACCCTAGACAGGGACACTATATTGCTAACCGTAGAGCATATAAAAGACGCACTTTTATACATGAGGGATGCACAGAGGGATATTTGCCGGCTGGCATCCAAAATTAGTGCAATGTCCATTTCTGCCAGGAGAGGGTTATGGACTCGGCAGTGGACAGGTGATGCAGATTCCAAAAGGCACATGGAAGTTCTGCCTTATAAGGGTGAGGAGTTGTTCGGGGATGGTCTCTCGGACCTCGTTTCCACAGCAACAGCTGGGAAGTCTACATTTTTACCCCATGTTCCCTCACAGCCAAAGAAAGCACCGTATTATCAGGTACAGTCCTTTCGGCCCAATAGGGGCAAGCGGGTTAAAGGCGCGTCCTTTCTGCCCAGAGGCAGAGGTAGGGGGAAAAAGCTGCAGCATACAGCCAGTTCCCAGGAACAAAAGTCCTCCCCCGCTTCCTCTAAGTCCACAGCATGACGCTGGGGCTCCACAGGCGGAGCCAGGTACGGTGGGGGCCCGTCTCAAATATTTCAGCAATCAGTGGGCTCGCTCACGGGTGGATCCCTGGATTTTTCAGATAGTATCTCAGGGGTACAAGCTGGAATTCGAGACGTCTCCCCCCCCCCGCCGTTTCCTCAAATCTGCCTTGCCAACCACTCCCTCAGGCAGGGAGGCAGTGTTACAGGCAATTCACAAGCTGTATTCACAACAGGTGATAGTAAAGGTACCCCTACTTCAACAAGGACGGGGTTACTATTCCACAATGTTTGTGGTACCGAAACCGGACGGTTCGGTGAGACCCATTTTAAATTTGAAATCCTTGAACACATATACAAAAAAATTCAAGTTCAAGATGGAATCGCTCAGGGCGGTTATTGCAAGCCTGGACGAGGGGGATTACATGGTATCACTGGACATCAAGGATGCTTACCTGCATGTTCCCATTTACCATCCTCACCAGGAGTACCTCAGATTTGTGGTACAGGATTGTCATTACCAATTCCAGACGTTGCCGTTCGGTCTATCCACGGCTCCGAGGGTCTTTACCAAGGTAATGGCCGAAATGATGATACTCCTTCGAAAGAAGGGAGTTTTAATTATCCCGTACTTGGACGATCTCCTGATAAAGGCGAGGTCCAGAGAGCAGTTGTTGGTCGGGGTAGCACTATCTCGGGAGGTGCTACAACAGCATGGCTGGATTCTAAACATTCCAAAGTCACACCTGGTCCCTACGACACGTCTACTGTTCCTGGGGATGGTTCTGGACACAGAACAGAAAAAAGTGTTTCTCCCGGAGGAGAAGGCCAAGGAGCTGTCATCTCTAGTCAGAGGCCTCCTAAAACCAAAAAACAAAACGTGCATCACTGCGCGCGGATCCTGGGAAAGATGGTAGCTTCCTACGAAGCGATTCCATTCGGCAGGTTTCATGCGAGAACCTTTCAGTGGGACCTGTTGGACAAGTGGTCCGGATCGCATCTTCAGATGCATCGGCTGATAACCCTGTCTCCAAGGACAAGGGTGTCTCTGCTGTGGTGGCTGCAGAGTGCTCATCTTCAAGAGGGCCGCAGATTCGGCATACAGGACTGGGTCCTGGTGACCACGGATGCCAGCCTTCGAGGCTGGGGGGCAGTCACACAGGGAAGAAACTTCCAAGGACTATGGTCAAGTCAGGAGACTTCCCTGCACATAAATATTCTGGAACTGAGGGCCATTTACAATGCCCTAAGTCAGGCAAAACCCCTGCTTCAAAACCAGCCGGTACTGATCCAGTCAGACAACATCACGGCGGTCGCCCATGTAAATCGACAGGGCGGCACGAGAAGCAGGACGGCAATGGCAGAAGCCACAAGGATTCTCCGATGGGCGTAAAATCACGTGTTAGCACTGTCAGCAGTGTTCATTCCGGGAGTGGACAACTGGGAAGCAGACTTCCTCATGACAATGCCTATTCTATACCTTATATAAAACACTCTAAAAGGTCAAAGAACACAGTACGCAATTGGCGTATGGAATACCGTAAGAGTACGCACGTAGCGTAGCGAACGCTTAGCCGTGGACGAGACGCACGAGCGGCACGTTCGCTCACGGCTTAGAGCGTAAAGGCAAGCACGCTATAGGCTGCCGACTAACATAATGATACGCTATCAGCGTAGCGGACGCTCGAGACCACGAGGAGATCACAAGCGGCACTGACGCTCACAGAGTTAAACCTTTATAACTATACCATAAACAATGTACTTATACTGTAAACCCTTGTGCAGTGATAAGGTGTAAATGCAACACAGTGTAACCTTGTTAGTTTAAAAGCTGTATGAGCGTATGTGACGCTCAGAGAACCCCTTAGTAATATAATAAACACTCAAATACCGGTCTAAGGGTCTAACGCCTTTTAAGGAAATGAATGAACGTTCAATTGCAAAAGAATAATACAATACAAGTTATACACTACCAAGATAACATAAAATACCTAACCGAATCACTACACATAAAATACACTACAGATACAGTTACATTTAAAGGGGAAGGAGAGAGAGAGAGAGAATGGCTTATAACATTTAATAAGAGACAATATGGTTGCAGAGAACTTACGCACCAGGGGAAACAATCGCAAGCGCCTTTCTGGATATCCAGCTCCCGATTATCAGCAATGAGAACCGTTGAAGAGAGTAGAGAGCTGGCCCAGATCGGCTTGTCCTTTTATACACTACACACAATACAGTACAATGGTCCCTACATTCTTATTGTTCATTGGACACAGGAATTCGTCTTCGCATTATAACAAAAGGTCATAGGTTGGTTCATACAGGTGGGCTGTGACTATTCCTAACTGCTCAGGTGGGTGGGAAACTGGGTTTCCCGCCGCATGGGTAATAAAGTGCAAATATAGTAAATGTCCATAAACTTCTTATGTCCATAACTATACGCACGAACGATTAATCCGCTTCAAACCAACACCGGAATATTGCTAATTATATTCTCTTCCGATGGATACTAAACACCACTGTGTAACCCCTGTCTGACCCTTCGTATCAAACAAAGAGGGATCTCTTTGTCCCCGAACATACTACATTAACTAAACTTTCAGATTCTATCAAAGGGACCATAATCTACAAAATACATTATATGAATAAAATATGTTACGATTGAGTCGCCCGCTAGACGCACACAAACTCTACCGTAAATGCGCATACCGTGTGCCTGCGGGTGCACGCAACTGAGAGTATGCGCACGCACGGGAGGGCTCATGCACACGCAGCAGGCACTCGCATGAGGTGCATATATGGCAGTGTGTAGCGTGATATTTTTCTGACTTTGACAGTCCACCCTTTGGCAGTCACCAATAACTGCCACTTCCTAAAACAGTTCAAAAAGAGAAAAATATATGTCATGTATAATACATTTCTATGATTGGGTAGGGGAGGAGAGGAGAAGGTAGGAAAAGGGTATGACCTAGTGAGATAGCAGAAGCATGTGTGTATGAATCCATGTTTGGGGGGTCATGTATCATCGTGCCGTACGTGTTTTAAATCAAGCTTCGAGGTATTGCGAAGTATACATTTGAATTCCTTCTTATCCCGTGGTACGGGTCGGTGGATGGGCTGTCAAACTTTACCGAGCTCTCTTCGGCTTTTGGTTGCAACAAAATGGGGGAGCACATTTTAGTTGATGATACATGAATGGGGGAATATGTGAGTGCTGATATTTGTGCCTACATTCCCTATCGACTATGTGTGTTATTACCTGAAGGTTGTAGAGATGAAGATAAAGAACAATTATGGTAAATGCAGTGATAAACTATGTGAGTTTAATATACATTTGCCGATTGAGGTCTTGTCTTGTGTCTTGTCTTGTCTTGTCTCGATGTACATGTTGACTGTAGTCTCCTTGGGCTTTTGCCAAAGTGCGAGCAAAAGCTTTCTCAATGTCCATAGACTTACAAAAAGTGTTGGGCTAGCGTAAAATTAAAGGTACTAGGGATATGGGGGGTCTATGGCATAGTCCATCTGTTGTCTGTGTAAAAGGTTGTCAAATTCTTCTTCCCAGCGGCTTTGTACCTTGGAGGAAAACAAAGGAGAAACGGGTGAAAGAAACGGACCGTGGAATCACATTTTCATCACAACATTGTATCGTTGGGTCATAAACCAAATCAGTCGTTGTTATTACAGTATCTTCACTTCTTAAACTCATCACTCGGGCGCTACGTTTACACTTTGTTAAAACCCGAACGCATCTAAATATCAGACCGACCAATATGATGACACCCAGAATACACAAAAGAAATTTCCCTACATCCATGATAATACCTTGGGTCCATTCTCCTAAACCAGAGAACCAATTTCGTGGGTTCAACCATGACACCCAACTGGTCAGCTCATTACCCACAGCGGCAAGGGTGAGATTGTGTTTCCTTCGGAACTCCCATTTTAATTGCAAAATGTCATCCATCTTTTTGTCTATGACCTCGACCGGGTCCTCGGTGCTGTTTGTAATATATGTGCAGCACTTTATTCCATACTGAGTCGCGGCTAACTAGTGATGAGCGAGGTTCGGTTTTACTCGGTTTTACTCGGTTTTACTCGGTTCTCAAAACGGCATCTTATTGGCTATCCAAAACACGTGACATCCGTGAGCCAATAAGATGCCGTTTTGAGAACCGAGTAAAACCGAGTAAAACCGAGTAAAACCGAATCCGCTCATCACTAAGGCTAACACAATACCCGCCTGTCACAGCTGTGAGATAATTGAGAATCATCCTATGCTGAACCAGTTCTGTTTTATAAGCTTGGAGCTCCCTTCCAGTATACCTAAAAGTGTCGTCATACATTTCAGTGATATTGTCTAATAAATTTGCAAGCGCAGATATATATTTATAATTTATCACTCCTCTGGCGGTACGAGTGATATCTAACGCGATTAGGAATTGAATCCCGGTGGATTCATTGATCAGGTCAGAGGCCGGATGCTCTGTTCTTTCTATTAGGTGCCGTTTAACGATGTGTGCATAATGAGTGTGAGTATAAGGAGCTTGGGCACTGCGGTGAATATCCTTCATTTTAGTGTGGGATACGGTCATTACCTCAGGCAGTACTTTTCCAATATAACATAATCCTTCTGAATTTGGGGCAAGCCACTTATACGCCTTCCTCCCGCATATGAAATATGCATCATCGGGGAGAACATATGGGACGGAGTAGGACATAACCATATTACACATTTTCCATATGAAATCTCCTAACCCTAATTCTCCCATCTGTTTAGTACACGTATCTGTTTGTACAACATGTGCACAGTATCCTGGTGATACCTCTCCAACTCTCATGGTCCTACTTCCTAGGGTATACCTATATCGGAAATATTTTCCACTACCGGCTATGTGGCGTATAAGTTCTGTATCTGTAGGCATTCTATCGGCTCTGTATGAAAAGGTCATGGCTTGGTTATTCCATGACACTTCCCAATTTCCCGGCTTTCGGGGATTGGAAATGTTAAAACATACTAGGGATCTATCCACATGATATTGGTGGAGCTTCAAACTAGGAGGACTGGAGATATTAAACCTCCTGTCCACCGGCCTCCCAGCACTTAGCTCAAGTACCTCTCCTATAGTTAAGGGGAATGGTACTAATCCTGATTTGCTATGGCCTTGAGGTACTTGAGAGCATACCCAACAATCTGTCTGATTTAACACTTTACCCACTAAGGAATGATAGTCACTCAATGGATGTCGGTCCATGTGGATATTAAAACTGGACTGACATTTCTTGATACACCCATCCTCAACTACACTGTCACAGAGTCTACAGATACATTTCTCTTCAGCTAACAATCCTTCACAATTTCTTCTATTGTCAATGCTACCAGATCGTTTTCTGATACTCGCCTTTACTCGGTGATTATGTTGTTCTTGGAAATCTACGCCTCCATCTCTGTCATCAGAACCCATTCCAGAACCTCTCTCGATCTCCATGGTACTCTCGCCGGAACAGACTGCTCTGGTCAACATCATGGTCAACAGGAAAATCCGGATCACAGTCTCTTGGGGCAAGTCCATCTTATAGGAGGAAATGGAGAAGAATGAGAAGGGGGAAAGAAACAATTGAGGGAGATGGGATGGGAAGTGGAGAAAAACAATAAAAGGGAACAGGGAATCGACAACTGCCTCCGATCTTATTATTCTCAATGCTCAGGTGCCGTCTCAGTCCTCCTGAAACAGACACTCCAGTGATACAACTTCCTCTACCGTCTGTTCTTTATCACGGGACCTCTCTGGATCAGCAACCTTCTTACAATGGGACGAATGAACCCAAGTCTCTCTCTCGGCAACCTTCAATGCTGTCGTGCTAATCAATAAGACTTGGTATGGTCCTTCCCATTTGTCAATAAGGCAACCTGAGCGTAGAAAATTCTGTATCATTACATAATCCCCAGGTTCAATGTCATGACAATTACTATCTGGCAGATCAGGAATCACTAACTTCAAATTATCATTCTGATTCTTTAGCTGTTTACTCATCTTAACCAAATACTTTACAGTCACTTCATTGTTACACTTCAAATCATCCTGAGGGTTAATCATGACATGCGGTTGTCGACCAAACAGAATTTCAAAAGGGGACAGATTAAGAGGGGACCTGGGAGTGGTTCTGATGCTGTATAATACAAGGGGCAAAGCAGAGGTCAATAACAGTGAAAAATTTCGCAGTGGGAGGGATTTGCATAAAGATGACAGCTGGATTTGGCACTACGGGGAACTGACTCTCAACTATTTTGTTAATCCCCCTTAGATCCTGCACTAGCCTGTAACCCCTCCCCCCACTCTTTTTCACAGGGAAGATGGGACTATTGGCAGTGCTGGATGTTCTTACCAGAATGCCCTGTTGTAGCAAGCGCTCTATTACGGGGTATACTCCTAACTCCACCTCTGGCTTCAGAGGGTATTGTGGGATTTTTGGAGCTATCCTACCATCTTTTACTTGCACAACTACTGGAGCTACGTTTGCCATTAATCCAGTGTCTTGTCCATCTTTAGTCCAAAGTGACTCTGGTATTTGGGATGTCATTTCTTCTACCTGGGATGAACTCCTATTTATCATAACGGTTTGTGACATTAATTTTGATGGGGAGTCTAGCATGTCTCGTACTTCCTGAGCGTAATTCTCAGGTATGTCTAAGAATACACCTTCAGGAGTACAATAAATGACACACCCCATTTTACACAGTAAATCTTTTCCCAGGAGATTAGTCGGTGCCGATGCAGCCAGCAAAAAGGAATGCTTGGTATGCAAAGGCCCTATTGTAATCTCTGCTGGTTTGCTAACAGGGTAGTGTTGTACTACTCCCGTTACTCCCATGGCTGGAATTGTTTTACCAGTGGTTCTCATGCCCACTGTCGAATTTATCACTGATTTGGCCGCCCCGTATCTACAAGGAAATTTAATGATTTACCAGCTACATCAATTGTGATCTCGGGTTCACTTCCAAGACTTGCAATCAATTTCACTGGCTGCAGATTACAGGTGTGGCCACACCCCTATTGGGTATGGTGACCTCCCTGAATCGCGCTGGCAGCAATTACTTGTGGTGGGGTAGATGGGAACTATCAGAGATTTGCCAGTCTCTTCTTGGGGGATGCCTTTTTGTTTCCCCTGTATGTGGCTCATAGCTCCGCCCTTTCGGTCCTTGATCCCATTGTCTTGTGTCAGGTCGGTGTCTAGGGGATTGATATGAATTTTGTATTTGTCTTGCTTTACAATCACGTGACATGTGTCCCTCTCTGTGACAACTATAACATTTTATACCTCTTGACTTACCCACAGGGGTCACAGTTCTGGGCTGAGGTGGCCGGGTAGTGAGGGCCTGTATGCTTACAGCCATTAACTTATCACTCTGTGACTCCCTGTGTCTGATGATATTCCGATCATGCCCAGCAGCAGCCTCTCCCAATGCATCCACCGACATACCTCTCCAATCAGGCCTAGTGGTTTGTATTCTATTCCTTAAAACCTCTTTTAGACCGTCCATTAATACTGAAACAGCTACTTCCCTGTGGTGTACATTTGTTTTAATGTCATCTATACCAGTGTACCTAGCCATATCCTGCAGAGCCCGGTGAAAATACTCTGGTGTGGATTCACCTTCTTTTTGTTTTATTGTAAAGATTTTATTCCACTTTACAACTGCAGGAAAATATACTCCTAACTGTAAGTTGATTCTCTTTACATTATCCTGATTATACTCGTCTGTTAGTGGTACTTCCTCATCTAACTTGCAATCAGCGATAAACTTTAACGGATCAACGCTGGGGGGTAAACATGCCCTCAAAACTGTCCTCCAATCTTTGTTATTTGGCTCTGCAGAATTTCCTAGCTCTCTAATATACTTTTGACATGCAGCTAAGTCTTTTCTAGGATCAGGGAATTCAGACATCATTGACCTCAATTCCGTTCGGGAAAAGGGACAGTGCACGGCGATGTTTCTGATAGGGGTTGCCCCTGAAGTATCAGTCTTCCCATTTGGCACTGCTATTACCCTAACGGGATTGAGTCTAATAACATCTGTCTGTGTAGATTCTACAATACTAGGTGAAATGGTTTCAGCGTAGTGCATGGTGCCGTACTTACCAGTCGATACGACCTCACCTGTCCCTCCGCTAGGGGCCTTTGATGCTAATCTTACGGGTTGAGTCGTGCCTACTGCTGTTTCTGATATGGTGGCTGCTAGGGAGAGTGCTGATATTGTTGTGGGCTCATCCTCTTGGTCACAATCCTGGGGAAAGTTCAAAACAGGGTACAACTTGCACGGATTAGTGTTAGCATTAATTACTTTGGTTACATTATCCTTAACTTCTACACATTTAACATGACCCTGAGTGCCATTCTCTGCAACCAATTTCTCTCCAGGTATGTATGGTGGTGGGGGAGCAGTGGCTATCAGTTTCCTGATAGGGTTAGATCCAGTGGCTTGCGCCAACCCCCTTTGTATTTCACCTTCCTGTTGCCACAATG
This sequence comes from Pseudophryne corroboree, assembly GCF_028390025.1. Taxonomy (NCBI): domain Eukaryota; kingdom Metazoa; phylum Chordata; class Amphibia; order Anura; family Myobatrachidae; genus Pseudophryne; species Pseudophryne corroboree. The sequence goes on along the minus strand of NC_086445.1, from coordinate 946,638,329 downwards.
TTAAATAATCATAATGTCTAATACGCCTTTTTGAAGACTTAATCAGACAAACTCTTCTCCTTAAATTCTGTAACACTTCTGGGTTAAAACTACCTACCCGGGGAAACTTTTCCCCGTCATCACAGTCATCCTTTCCCATTCATTGCACAACATTTCTGTGTGATGACCATGTTTCTCACACATGATATACCTTGCCGACCCGATTGGTCGGTTTACCAAATCAACCTGAACCTGGGTTGATCGCCCCTTACCTGAACAACTGGCCCCCATCTCTGCAGGCGTTGCTTTCACTACCTCTGACTTCCAATCAGGGTCTCCGGCAACCCTTACAAAAACCAAGATGCTCGGGGTAAAGCTGCGGTGGGGGTTTTGCAACGAGGTCCGCCCACTTAACTCCGCCCACGCTGGCCAATACGGTGACCAAAGTTCCCAGAGGTTCCGTACCCAACCTAGTGCACCTAAGTACGTCTACTTGCTCGGGCATGTGGGAGTGTCTTACCCTCCCCAGCAAGTATCAGTCGCTGGAATGTCTCTGAGTGATCAGGCTACTTCCCTTAAAATAAAAAAATTACACAAATCACGTTAACAATGTGCAAGTAGCGTTCTTTTGAATTCAAGACACGCTACTGCACACAATCACATGCGGTACAATCGTATCTGCACACAAGCAACTAATCTTATGTGCGGAACGATCAGTGGAATCGAAAATTTCGGCTGCGAATTCCTTCAGCAATGAGCTTCTTTGGCCTATATGGGTCTAGCACCAACCCTCTTCGGTTGTGCCTCTCTACTTCTAGTCTGCTGTACCTGAACCTCCTGTTCTGTGACCTCCTGGTCTGTGACCTCCTGGTCTGTTATGTACAGCAGACTCTACTGCTCATAAATGTGTCGAGACTAACAAGGGACGCCTCCCAAGCCACCCCACGCTATCACTCTCGCTGGTGTACCTCTTTCTACTGGCCTATGGTTCCCACTTCCGTGATAAAAGAGAAATCTTATATATACACACACTCTTACCACATGTACACTTTAATTTTTATTTCTGCGCAGAAATCCTTTCATTCGGTACTAGCTTAACCCAGAAGAATTGCAACAGAGAAAGTCTTTTCCTTTTAACTTTTAAACTTTTGGATTTGAGATAGATTTGTGTTATTTTTCGCGTTACTTCCTTATCGCTTACTAAACAATACTATCGTGCGGTTTGTATCATGTGGGCGTATCCGTACGCTCCGTTGCGTAATACACGCTCCGTGCGTCGACCCTTGCTGCGTACGCCCTGCCCTTGTAAGGACACGTGTACACAGACCAAGTACGTCCACAGTCACACACTACACGTTTATCAATGTGAATGATTTTTTAACAGTAATCCTTCACTGACCACCACTCAAATCTCCCTTGTATTCTAGGCGAGATTGTGTGTGTGCCTTTTACAATTATTCCCTTAAATATTACTTTTAACTATTAATAACAACAAATGTCTCAACACGTTTATCACTAGTATGTGGCAATCAGGAGAATGAGGCACGAAAACAATACTAAACAAGAAATACAGATGTGTATGCTTATTGCTTACGTTCGCAAAACAGAAACTAAACAGGTTTTAAAAAGACAATAACGTACTGTTCCTACCTGTTGGTTCCGGATTCCTTCAGCACTCCTTACTAAGCGAAGCAGACGCTTATCTGGTCAGCACTACGAGGAATATTACCTCCCGCCTTTTGCTGACCGATAATGTCTGCTGGAATTACCTAGTGCAGATATGTGAAGAGGGTGCCGGGTTCATATCCCGGATGAGCCCCAATTGACAATGCCTATTCTATACCTTGTATAAAACACTCTAAAAGGTCAAAGAACACAGTACGCAATTGGCGTATGGAATACCGTAAGAGTACGCACGTAGCGTAGCGAACGCTTAGCCGTGGACGAGATGCACGAGCGGCATGTTCGCTCACGGCTTAGAGCGTAAAGGCAAGCACGCTATAGGCTGCCGACTAACGTAATGATACGCTATCAGCGTAGCGGACGCTCGAGACCACGAGGAGATCACAAGCGGCGCTGACGCTCACAGAGTTAAACCTTTATAACTATACCATAAACAATGTACTTATACTGTAAACCCTTGTGCAGTGATAAGGTGTAAATGCAACACAGTGTAACCTTGTTAGTTTAAAAGCTGTATGAGCGTATGTGACGCTCAGAGAACCCCTTAGCAATATAATAAACACTCAAATACCGGTCTAAGGGTCTAACGCCTTTTAAGGAAATGAATGAACGTTCAATTGCAAAAGAATAATACAATACAAGTTATACACTACCAAGATAACATAAAATACCTAACCGAATCACTACACATAAAATACACTACAGATACAGTTACATTTAAAGGGGAAGGAGAGAGAGAGAGAGAATGGCTTATAACATTTAATAAGAGACAATATGGTTGCAGAGAACTTACGCACCAGGGGAAACAATCGCAAGCGCCTTTCTGGATATCCAGCTCCCGATTATCAGCAATGAGAACCGTTGAAGAGAGTAGAGAGCTGGCCCAGATCGGCTTGTCCTTTTATACACTACACACAATACAGTACAATGGTCCCTACATTCTTATTGTTCATTGGACACAGGAATTCGTCTTCGCATTATAACAAAAGGTCATAGGTTGGTTCATACAGGTGGGCTGTGACTATTCCTAACTGCTCAGGTGGGTGGGAAACTGGGTTTCCCGCCGCATGGGCAATAAAGTGCAAATATAGTAAATGTCCATAAACTTTTTATGTCCATAACTATACGCACGAGCGATTAATCCGCTTCAAACCAACACCGGAATATTGCTAATTATATTCTCTTCCGATGGATACTAAACACCACTGTGTAACCCCTGTCTGACCCTTCGTATCAAACAAAGAGGGATCTCTTTGTCCCCGAACATACTACATTAACTAAACGTTCAGATTCTATCAAAGGGACCATAATCTACAAAATACATTATATGAATAAAATATGTTACGATTGAGTCGCCCGCTAGACGCACACAAACTCTACCGTAAATGCGCATACCGTGTGCCTGCGGGTGCACGCAACTGAGAGTATGCGCACGCACGGGAGGGCTCATGCACACGCAGCAGGCACTCGCATGAGGTGCATATATGGCAGTGTGTAGCGTGATATTTTTCTGACTTTGACACTCAGCAGGCACGACCTCCACCCGGGAGCAGGTGATAGCTGTGGATGCTCTAGTGACACCGTGGGTGTACCGGTCGGTTTATGTGTTCCCTCCTCTTCCTCTCATACCAAAGGTACTGAGGATAATAAGGAGAAGAGGAGTAAGGACTATACTCATTGTTCCGGATTGGCCAAGAAGAGCTTGGTACCCGGAACTTCAAGAAATGATGTCAGAGGACCCATGGCCTCTACCGCTCAGACAAGACCTGCTGCAGCAGGGGCCCTGTCTGTTCCAAGACTTACCGCGGCTGCGTTTGACGGCATGGCGGTTGAACACCGGATCCTGAAGGAAAAGGGCATTCCGGAGGAAGTCATTCCTACGCTGATTAAAGCTAGGAAAGAAGTAACCGCAAACCATTATCACCGCATATGGCGAAAATATGTTGCGTGGTGTGAGGCCAGGAAGGCCCCAACGGAGGAATTTCAGCTGGGCCGTTTCCTGCACTTCCTACAGTCAGGGGTGACTATGGGCCTTAAATTGGGTTCCATTAAGGTCCAGATTTCGGCTCTATCGATTTTCTTCCAGAGAGAACTGGCTTCACTACCTGAAGTTCAGACTTTTGTTAAGGGAGTGCTGCATATTCAGCCCCCTTTTGTGCCTCCAGTGGCACCTTGGGATCTCAACGTGGTGTTGGATTTCCTAAAGTCACATTGGTTTGAGCCACTGAAAACCGTGGATTTGAAATATCTCACGTGGAAAGTGGTCATGTTGTTGGCCTTGGCTTCGGCCAGGCGGGTATCAGAATTGGCGGCTTTGTCATGTAAAAGCCCTTATCTGATTTTCCATATGGATAGGGCAGAATTGAGGACATGTCCCCAGTTTCTCCCCAAAGTGGTATCAGCTTTTCATCTGAACCAACCTATCGTGGTGCCTGCGGCTACAAATGACTTGGAGGCTTCCAAGTTGTTGGACGTAGTCAGGGCCCTGAAAATCTATGTTTCCAGGACAGCTGGAGTCAGAAAGACTGACTCGCTCTTTATCCTGTATGCGCCCAACAAGTTGGGTGCACCTGCTTCAAAGCAGACTATTGCTCGCTGGATCTGTAGTACGATTCAGCTTGCACATTCTGCGGCTGGACTGCCGCATCCTAAATCAGTGAAAGCCCATTCCACGAGGAAGGTGGGCTCTTCTTGGGCGGCTGCCCGAGGGGTCTCGGCTCTTCAACTTTGCCGAGCAGCAACTTGGTCGGGGTCAAACACGTTTGCTAAATTCTACAAGTTTGACACCCTGGCTGAGGAGGACCTAGAGTTTGCCCATTCGGTGCTGCAGAGTCATCCGCACTCTCCCGCCCGTTTGGGAGCTTTGGTATAATCCCCATGGTCCTTACAGAGTCCCCAGCATCCACTAGGACGTTAGAGAAATTAAGAATTTACTCACCAGTAATTCTATTTCTCGTAGTCCGTAGTGGATGCTGGGCGCCCATCCCAAGTGCGGATTGTCTGCAATACTTGTATATAGTTATTGCTTTTCTAAAGGGTTATTGTTGAGCCATCTGTTGAGAGGCTCAGTTGTTATCATACTGTTAACTGGGTATTGTATCACGAGTTATACGGTGTGATTGGTGTGGCTGGTATGAGTCTTACCCGGGATTCAAAATCCTTCCTTATTGTGTCAGCTCTTCCGGGCACAGTATCCTAACTGAAGTCTGGAGGAGGGTCATGGTGGGAGGAGCCAGTGCACATCAGTAGTCTAAAGCTTTCTTTATAGTTGTGCCCAGTCTCCTGCGGAGCCGCTATTCCCCATGGAGTCCCCAGCATCCACTACGGACTACGAGAAATAGAATTACCGGTGAGTAAATTCTTATTTTTAAGTAAAATATGTGGGGATGTGGTTCAGAACCACGGGAATGCCCCCCCCCCCCTGAATGACTAATTAGGCACTTACAGAGTTTTTAATTATTTGATTTAGCAAATAATGGCATTGTTTTTGGGGAAAAAAAGTGAAAAGTGATGGAAATTGGGGTTTAAGACATGGAACAGGTATATTGGGGTGCTTAATGAGAGGGATTAATGTTTTTAGTCTTGCAGGTTGGAGTAATCCTTTTTTTTTTTTTTTTTTTTTAAAGACCAAAAAACTCTTTTTAAAGTGGTTTAAAATGACAGAAATACAAGTACTTACACCAATTTTTATGTACCCCCAATTTAAATTAAGCACTTATTTTGCTTAAAAAATGTTCTATCCTTTTTCCTACTTTATTAGAAAAATGCATACAGTATAACAGCCATTTGACCCAATTTAAGTACGTCAAATATTTTTATTATGACCACTAATAGACTTCTATACTGTTTTCCTACATTAGTTTTGCTTTTTTTGGAGTATAGGCAGATTTCCCCATTTTGGCCAACACTTTTCATTGGTTTCACCTGGAATAATTATCACACAAATCCTGTTTCTGCGAATTGGCAATACGTATGTCAAATTGCGGAATCACGCATACCCCTTAAAAAGCCACTATTTGCGGAACTTTTCTGACTATAGCCGCAAAAATTCAGATTGTGGAAAATTACTGCGTTTTCACGGCTGATTAAATTCCCCCCTAAGTCTTTCACTTGGAATTCGATGTTTCTTCTCCAATAACATTACAGATTAGACTGAATCATACTTGCCTAGTTGCTGCCCCCTCCTCCGGGAGGAGGCAGCGTTGTAGGCGCATGGGGGTGTGGCCGGCAGTATGATGGTCTGTCCGGGGTGCGTGATCAGTCAATTTGGGCTGTCCGGGGGCATGATTACTGGGAAGTGGGCAGTCCGGGGTGGTGTGGTATTATAATTGCGTCTTCGTGGCCCCGCCCCTGCTATACAGTGCCGAGAAAATAGGCGCTGTATAGAGGGGGGCGGAGTGACGATGACGCGCTTCAACCCAAATCGCGTCATCAGAACCCCTCGGACCGCCCAACTGATACTGCTGTGGGCGGCCGAGGCAGGGTGCGGGGGGCCTGACAGGGAAAATGGGAGGCTTGCCCACCTTTACAGGGGGCCGGGAGGGTGACCCAATTTTTGGGTGCCTCCCAGCCATTCCGGGAGGGTAGGCAAGTATGGAATGAATTGATATCATTGTCGTTCCAGCTCAATTTCTAGACCATACATTCTGAGATGTACAAGGGCCCTCATTCCGAGTTGTTCGCTCGCTAGCTGCTTTTAGCAGCTTTGCACACGCTAAGCCGCCGCCTACTGGGAGTGAATCTTAGCTTTGCAGAATTGCGAACGAAAGATTAGCACAATTGCGAATAGAAATTTCTTTGCAGTTTCTGAGTAGCTCGAGACTTACTCTGCCACTGCGATCAGTTCAGTCAGTTTTGTTCCTGGTTTGACGTCACAAACACACCCAGCGTTCACCCAGACACTCCCCCGTTTCTTCAGACCCTCCCACGTTTTTCCCAGAAACGGCAGCGTTTTTTCGCACACACCCATAAAATGGCCAGTTTCCGCCCAGAAACACCCACTTCCTGTCAATCACACTCCGATCACCAGAACGATTAAAAATCTTCGTTAGGCCGTGAGTAAAATGCCAAACTTTTGTGCTAATTTACTTGGCGCAGGCGCACTGCGAACATTGCGCATGTGCAGTTTGCGACTAATCGCTCCGTTGCGAAAAAATCTAACGAGCGAACAACTTGGAATGAGGGCCAATGTGGGATATTCAAATATAGAGCAAAATGCTATTCCATGGAATGGTGAAGCAAAAGCGGAACACAATGATTCTGGGTGAGATTCAAATGACATATCACACCCAATTTCCTTTCTAAAATGATCTCCGTTATCGGGCATATTGTGCCCATAGTAATCAGGTTTACTGTGTAAAGGGTTGGGTACCTCGCTACTCCAGGGGTAGCGAGCTGAAATAATGATACAACATCCCTGAGGGCAGAAACAGAATGAGTGTGGAAAGGGGTGAAAAGAATTGAATCTCCCCCTTTGTCTTTGTAACTGGAAATCAGCCTTTTCTGAAGCAAAATGTATGTATTCCAAATTCGGCAGCACCCTTCTCCAGAACATTCACTCTACTCTGCATCAGGGTAGTAAACAAACAATTATATGCCATGGCCCATGACTAGTAACTTGAACAGTCACTGTACAAACGTAAACATGTTCTTGGATAAGAACTCTTACTATTTCCCTAAAGTAGTGTAATCAGGGACAAGCTTTAAAGATGCATTATATACCATACATGTTTCATAAATGTCATTGATCAAGGGAGTTTGTTATTACTCTAGCAGTAAAGCTCAAATGGATTTTAGAATAGGTTATTGCAGATGACAGAAAAGCATTATTATAACAGTTTATATCCAATTTATAGGAGGTAAAAGATGCACAATGTGCTTGCAGAAAGCTAATGCTACATGTAGAAAGCTACATGATTTGTTTTATTCTAGATTATCTTAATTCATTTATTCAATTCATTTACCATGCTTTAGGTTTTCTGATTCAGTATTATCTTAAAGTGTCCCAAGGTTTTACATATAATGCAGACAGCCATTTCTATTTGCATTATTTACTTGTCTGAGCTGCCAACTCCCTAATCACTGTGACATTATTTCCTATATGAAAATGGAAGGATGGATTCAGCAAAGATTTAAGCAGTTTAACATACTGACTAAAGGAACAAATACAGTAGTACTTCTTTCCTGGAGTCAATACAATATAGACTCCTTCCTGGTAGCTAGTGTACAATACAGGCCCCATACTCTGATTATTATACAACACAGACATTTTTACTGATGGAGAGTATGAAATATATTTAAACTGTGTAGGGGCTAATACAATATAGTGTTCTTTTCTAGTATGTAGAGATGAGCGCCTGAAATTTTTCGGGTTTTGTGTTTTGGTTTTGGGTTCGGTTCCGCGGCCGTGTTTTGGGTTCGACCGCGTTTTGGCAAAACCTCACCGAATTTTTTTTGTCGGATTCGGGTGTGTTTTGGATTCGGGTGTTTTTTTCAAAAAACCCTAAAAAACAGCTTAAATCATAGAATTTGGGGGTCATTTTGATCCCATATTATTATTAACCTCAAAAACCATAATTTCCACTCATTTTCAGTCTATTCTGAATACCTCACACCTCACAATATTATTTTTAGTCCTAAAATTTGCACCGAGGTCGCTGGATGACTAAGCTAAGCGACCCTAGTGGCCGACACAAACACCTGGCCCATCTAGGAATGGCACTGCAGTGTCACGCAGGATGTCCCTTCCAAAAAACCCTCCCCAAACAGCACATGACGCAAAGAAAAAAAGAGGCGCAATGAGGTAGCTGTGTGAGTAAGATTAGCGACCCTAGTGGCCGACACAAACACCGGGCCCATTTAGGAGTGGCACTGCAGTGTCACGCAGGATGTCCCTTCCAAAAAACCCTCCCCAAACAGCACATGACGCAAAGAAAAAAAGAGGCGCAATGAGGTAGCTGTGTGAGTAAGATTAGCGACCGTAGTGGCCGACACAAACACCGGGCCCATTTAGGAGTGGCACTGCAGTGTCACGCAGGATGTCCCTTCCAAAAAACCCTCCCCAAACAGCACATGACGCAAAGAAAAAAAGAGGCGCAATGAGGTAGCTGACTGTGTGAGTAAGATAAGCGACCCTAGTGGCCGACACAAACACCGGGCCCATTTAGGAGTGGCACTGCAGTGTCACGCAGGATGTCCCTTCCAAAAAACCCTCCCCAAACAGCACATGACGCAAAGAAAAATAAAAGAAAAAAGAGGTGCAAGATGGAATTGTCCTTGGGCCCTCCCACCCACCCTTATGTTGTATAAACAAAACAGGACATGCACACTTTAACCAACCCATCATTTCAGTGACAGGGTCTGCCACACGACTGTGACTGATATGACGGGTTGGTTTGGACCCCCCCCAAAAAAGAAGCAATTAATCTCTCCTTGCACAAACTGGCTCTACAGAGGCAAGATGTCCACCTCATCATCATCCTCCGATATATCACCGTGTACATCCCCCTCCTCGCAGATTATCAATTCGTCCCCACTGGAATCCACCATCTCAGCTCCCTGTGTACTTTGTGGAGGCAATTGCTGCTGGTCAATGTCTCCGCGGAGGAATTGATTATAATTCATTTTAATGAACATCATCTTCTCCACATTTTCTGGATGTAACCTCGTACGCCGATTGCTGACAAGGTGAGCGGCGGCACTAAACACTCTTTCGGAGTACACACTTGTGGGAGGGCAACTTAGGTAGAATAAAGCCAGTTTGTGCAAGGGCCTCCAAATTGCCTCTTTTTCCTGCCAGTATAAGTACGGACTGTGTGACGTGCCTACTTGGATGCGGTCACTCATATAATCCTCCACCATTCTTTCAATGTTGAGAGAATCATATGCAGTGACAGTAGACGACATGTCCGTAATCGTTGTCAGGTCCTTCAGTCCGGACCAGATGTCAGCATCAGCAGTCGCTCCAGACTGCCCTGCATCACCGCCAGCGGGTGGGCTCGGAATTCTGAGCCTTTTCCTCGCACCCCCAGTTGCGGGAGAATGTGAAGGAGGAGATGTTGACAGGTCGCGTTCCGCTTGACTTGACAATTTTGTCACCAGCAGGTCTTTGCACCCCAGCAGACTTGTGTCTGCCGGAAAGAGAGATCCAAGGTAGGTTTTAAATCTAGGATCGAGCACGGTGGCCAAAATGTAGTGCTCTGATTTCAACAGATTGACCACCCGTGAATCCTTGTTAAGCGAATTAAGGGCTGCATCCACAAGTCCCACATGCCTAGCGGAATCGCTCCCTTTTAGCTCCTTCTTCAATGCCTCCAGCTTCTTCTGCAAAAGCCTGATGAGGGGAATGACCTGACTCAGGCTGGCAGTGTCTGAACTGACTTCACGTGTGGCAAGTTCAAAGGGCATCAGAACCTTGCACAACGTTGAAATCATTCTCCACTGCACTTGAGACAGGTGCATTCCACCTCCTATATCGTGCTCAATTGTATAGGCTTGAATGGCCTTTTGCTGCTCCTCCAACCTCTGAAGCATATAGAGGGTTGAATTCCACCTCGTTACCACTTCTTGCTTCAGATGATGGCAGGGCAGGTTCAGTAGTTTTTGGTGGTGCTCCAGTCTTCTGTACGTGGTGCCTGTACGCCGAAAGTGTCCCGCAATTCTTCTGGCCACCGACAGCATCTCTTGCACGCCCCTGTCGTTTTTTAAAAAATTCTGCACCACCAAATTCAAGGTATGTGCAAAACATGGGACGTGCTGGAATTTGCCCATATTTAATGCACACACAATATTGCTGGCGTTGTCCGATGCCACAAATCCACAGGAGAGTCCAATTGGGGTAAGCCATTCTGCGATGATCTTCCTCAGTTGCCGTAAGAGGTTTTCAGCTGTGTGCGTATTCTGGAAAGCGGTGATACAAAGCGTAGCCTGCCTAGGAAAGAGTTGGCGTTTGCGAGATGCTGCTACTGGTGCCGCCGCTGCTGTTCTTGCGGCGGGAGTCCATACATCTACCCAGTGGGCTGTCACAGTCATATAGTCCTGACCCTGCCCTGCTCCACTTGTCCACATGTCCGTGGTTAAGTGGACATTGGGTACAACTGCATTTTTTAGGACACTGGTGAGTCTTTTTCTGACGTCCGTGTACATTGCCTGCCTACAGAAGTGGAACCTAGATGGTATTTGGTAACGGGGGCACACTGCCTCAATAAATTGTCTAGTTCCCTGTGAACTAACGGCGGATACCGGACGCACGTCTAACACCAACATAGTTGTCAAGGACTCAGTTATCCGCTTTGCAACAGGATGACTGCTGTGATATTTCATCTTCCTCGCAAAGGACTGTTGGACAGTCAATTGCTTACTGGAAGTAGTACAAGTGGGCTTACGACTTCCCCTCTGGGATGACCATCGACTCCCAGCAGCAACAACAGCAGCGCCAGCAGCAGTAGGCGTTACACGCAAGGATGCATCGGAGGAATCCCAGGCAGGAGAGGACTCGTCAGAATTGCCAGTGACATGGCCTGCAGGACTATTGGCATTCCTGGGGAAGGAGGAAATTGACACTGAGGGAGTTGGTGGGGTGGTTTGCGTGAGCTTGGTTACAAGAGGAAGGGATTTACTGGTCAGTGGACTGCTTCCGCTGTCGGCCCAAGTTTTTGAACTTGTCACTGACTTATTATGAATGCGCTGCAGGTGACGTATAAGGGAGGATGTTCCGAGGTGGTTAACGTCCTTACCCCTACTTATTACAGCTTGACAAAGGGAACACACGGCTTGACACCTGTTGTCCGCATTTCTGGTGAAATACTTCCACACCGAAGAGCTGATTTTTTTGGTATTTTCACCAGGCATGTCAACGGCCCTATTCCTCCCACGGACAACAGGTGTCTCCCCGGGTGCCTGACTTAAACAAACCACCTCACCATCAGAATCCTCCTGGTCAATTTCCTCCCCAGCGCCAGCAACACCCATATCCTCCTCATCCTGGTGTACTTCAACACTGACATCTTCAATCTGACAATCAGGAACTGGACTGCTGGTGCTCCTTCCAGCACTTGCAGGGGGCGTGCAAATGGTGGAAGGTGCATGCTCTTCACGTCCAGTGTTGGGAAGGTCAGGCATCGCAACCGACACAATTGGACTCTCCTTGTGGATTTGGGATTTCGAAGAACGCACAGTTCTTTGCGGTGCTACTGCTTTTGCCAGCTTGAGTCTTTTCATTTTTCTAGCGAGAGGCTGAGTGCCTCCATCCTCATGTGAAGCTGAACCACTAGCCATGAACATAGGCCAGGGCCTCAGCCGTTCCTTGCCACTCCGTGTGGTAAATGGCATATTGGCAAGTTTACGCTTCTCCTCCGACAATTTTATTTTAGGTTTTGGAGTCCTTTTTTTACTGATATTTGGTGTTTTGGATTTGACATGCTCTGTACTATGACATTGGGCATCGGCCTTGGCAGACGACGTTGCTGGCATTTCATCGTCTCGGCCATGACTAGTGGCAGCAGCTTCAGCACGAGGTGGAAGTGGATCTTGATCTTTCCCTAATTTTGGAACCTCAACATTTTTGTTCTCCATATTTTAATAGGCACAACTAAAAGGCACCTCAGGTAAACAATGGAGATGGATGGATACTAGTATACAATTATGGATGGACTGCTGAGTGCCGACACAGAGGTAGCTACAGCCGTGGACTACCGTACTGTACTGTGTCTGCTGCTAATATAGACTGGTTGATAAAGAGATGTAGTAGTAGTATGTATGTATAAAGAAGAAAGAAAAAAAAACCACGGGTAGGTGGTATACAATTATGGACGGACTGCCCAGTGCCGACACAGAGGTAGCTACAGCCGTGGACTACCGTACTGTACTGTGTCTGCTGCTAATATAGACTGGTTGATAAAGAGATGTAGTAGTAGTAGTATGTATGTATAAAGAAGAAAGAAAAAAAAACCACGGGTAGGTGGTATACAATTATGGACGGACTGCCCAGTGCCGACACAGAGGTAGCTACAGCCGTGGACTACCGTACTGTACTGTGTCTGCTGCTAATATAGACTGGTTGATAAAGAGATGTAGTAGTAGTATGTATGTATAAAGAAGAAAGAAAAAAAAACCACGGGTAGGTGGTATACAATTATGGACGGACTGCCCAGTGCCGACACAGAGGTAGCTACAGCCGTGGACTACCGTACTGTACTGTGTCTGCTGCTAATATAGACTGGTTGATAAAGAGATGTAGTAGTAGTAGTATGTATGTATAAAGAAGAAAGAAAAAAAAACCACGGGTAGGTGGTATACAATTATGGACGGACTGCCGAGTGCCGACACAGAGGTAGCTACAGCCGTGGACTACCGTACTGTACTGTGTCTGCTGCTAATATAGACTGGTTGATAAAGAGATGTAGTAGTAGTATGTATGTATAAAGAAGAAAGAAAAAAAAACCACGGGTAGGTGGTATACAATTATGGACGGACTGCCGAGTGCCGACACAGAGGTAGCTACAGCCGTGAACTACCGTACTGTGTCTGCTGCGACTGGATGATAAATAATGATATAAAATATATATATATATCACTACTGCAGCCGGACAGGTATATATTATATAATGACGGACCTGCTGGACACTGTCTGTCAGCAGAATGAGTTTTTTATAGAATAAAAAAAAAAAACACCACACAAGTGAAGTCACACGACGAGTGTTTAACTTTTTCAGGCAATCACAATATAGTATACTATACTACTAACTATACTGGTGGTCAGTGTGGTCAGGTCACTGGTCAGTCACACTGGCAGTGGCACTCCTGCAGCAAAAGTGTGCACTGTTTAATTTTATTAATAATATGTACTCCTGGCTCCTGCTATAACCTATAACTGGCACTGCAGTGCTCCCCAGTCTCCCCCACAATTATAAGATGTGTGAGCTGAGCACAGTCAGATACGAGTGTTTAACTTTTTCAGGCAATCACAATATAGTATACTATACTACTAACTATACTGGTGGTCAGTGTGGTCAGGTCACTGGTCAGTCACACTGGCAGTGGCACTCCTGCAGCAAAAGTGTGCACTGTTTAATTTTAATAATAATATGTACTCCTGGCTCCTGCTATAACCTATAACTGGCACTGCAGTGCTCCCCAGTCTCCCCCACAATTATAAGATGTGTGAGCTGAGCACAGTCAGATATATACATAGATGATGCAGCACACTGGGCTGAGCAGTGCACACAGATATGGTATGTGACTGAGTCACTGTGTATCGTTTTTTTCAGGCAGAGAACGGATATATTAAATAAAACTGCACTGTCTGGTGGTCACTGTGGTCAGTCACTAGTAAACTCTGCACTCTCTACAGTTCTACAGTACTCCTAATCTCCAGTAAATCAGGTCAATCTCTCTCTCTCTCTCTTCTAATCTAAATGGAGAGGACGCCAGCCACGTCCTCTCCCTATCAATCTCAATGCACGTGTGAAAATGGCGGCGACGCGCGGCTCCTTATATAGAATCCGAGTCTCGCGAGAATCCGACAGCGTCATGATGACGTTCGGGCTCGCTCGGGTTAACCGAGCAAGGCGGGAAGATCCGAGTCGCTCGGACCCGTGAAAAAAAACATGAAGTTCGTGCGGGTTCGGATTCAGAGAAACCGAACCCGCTCATCTCTAGTATCTAGTGCACAATACAAAGCCCTTTCCTAGTGCCAAGTGTTCAGAACAAAGCCCTGGTTGGGATGCTATCGCTCTCTCTCTCTCTCAATATACATAAGTATAAGGGCGAGCTCTGGGCGACAGAAAAGATAGAGGGCGCGCTGCTGCTACCCCCCCCCCCCCCTTCTTCTGACCACTGTACCGGCAGACACAGAGCAGGAGTAGGAGAAGCAGCGGGGGCACACACTGACTCGGACTCGGAGACTAGGTAGGGAACAGGGCAGGACAGAGGCAAAAGCAGAAGGCACTGTTTGCTGGCACATGTCGGAGCTCTGCACGCCCTCTTTATATGTCTCACTGTCAGCTTTTAGCTGTACAGCAGGGTTACTTCTTTCCTGCAGCACCACTCTCTGCCCCGCTGCTGCAGCTCCTCTCTCTTTCCAGGAAGTTGTAGCACATGTTTCTACTTCAGATGCTGCAGCAGCTCTCTCTGCCCGGGCTTCTGCAGAACCTCTCTCTGCCCCAGCTGCTGCAGAACCTCTCTGCCCCAGCTGCTGCAGCACCTCTCTTTGCCCCGGCTGCTGCAGCACTTCTTTATACATTGATGCTGAAGCACCTCTCTCTGCCCCAGCTGCTGCAGCACCTCTCTTTGCCCCGGCTGCTGCAGCACTTCTCTATACATTGATGCTGCAGCACCTCTCTCTGCCCCAGGTTGCTGCAGCACCTCTCACTGCATTAGAAGCTGCAGCACCTCACTCTGTCTCTCGAGCTGCTGCAGCATGTCTCTCTGCCCCTCAGGTGGCTGCAGCACTTCTTGCTGCCCTCAGGCAATTCTGGGGCATTATTTTCATTGAAACATAGTGGAATTATCAGGTCTGGGAAGACAGTTCTAGGGTATTATTTTCATTAAGGCAGTGGGGGATTATCAAATGGTGGGGGCAATTTTGGTGCATTATTTTCATTGAGAGATTGGGAGGGAGTCAGGTCTGGGGGGGGGGGGGGGGACAGTTTTGGGGCATTATTTTTATTCAGAGATTGGGGAGCCACTTTATTGCATTTGCCCCCAGGCTAAAATTTGCCAGCCTGCCCCTGCCTCAGCCTAGCCCTAACTTCCTAATACATAACCCCCCACACCCCGCAGCCTAACCCTATCTCTCCCCCCGGTGGTACCTATACCTGACACCCCCCAGTGGAGTCTAACCCTAACCCCTCCCCCCTGCCCCACAGCCTAACCCTAACCTCCCTACACCCGCAGCCAAGCCCTAACCCTCCCCAGGCGGCAGCTAATGCTAACACACACACATCCTCCATACACACACACCCGCAACCTAAACCTAACACCCCAGCTATACTTAGATTCGGGATTCTGGCTGTTGGGATTCCGGCATCGGGATCCTGATGTTTTCTGTGTTCTAATGGATGTCGAGGTTCAGGCATCAGTATTTCAGCAGCTGGGATACAGACAGCGGGGATATTAAACATAAACCAGTCAGGGCATATATAGTGTTTTTAAGTTATCTAAATTAAACAAGTGAATAGTTAAATTCAGCTGCTTTCAAAACAACTCTACCATGGTGTAATGTGTATAAGGGGCTCAACCATGGTGTAACATGTGTAAGGGGCTCTACTGTGAGGCATAACATGTATAAGGGGCTCTACTGTGTGGCGTAACATGTATAAGGGGTACTACTCTGTGGTGTAATGTGATTAACGGACACTACTGTGTGGTGTAATGTGAATATTCTGTGGCCATGCACCTTCCCGATGAAGCCATTATTTATTTATTATTACCAGTTATTTATATAGGGCACACATATTCCGCAGTGCTTTATAGAGAATATTTCGCCCTTTCACATCATTCCCTGTCCCATGGGACCTCATTCAGGGATGGATGCAGACCCTGCTTCCCACAGCAAGATATGCATCCATCTACTCACATGCTGGGGTCCGCCCAACATGTGTGTGGCACCGCCTCATTATTAAATTGCGGACACATCGATTTAGGTTGACCGCCAGGTGGTCCGGCTCCAATTTTTGGGGATCGACTGCATGTGACATCATGCATCTGCCCCAAAAATAGACTTCCTCCTGCTGCTGTGGCCCCCTTGGAGTGATGTTGCGGTCTGTGACTGCTGACATTACTCCTGAAATTGTGCCCTAGAATGCTTTCTGAGTGGCATTCCAGGGCACATTCACAGGAACTAAAAGAGCTAAGAGTGGAAAATAATTCCCCTCCCCAGCACAACTATGCTGATCTCTGCTTGTGCAGAGATCAGCTGCAACAGGGCAGGGGCAAACGCAGAAATTACTTAGGGGGGTTTCCGTGGGTATCTGTGAATGTACATACCGTATATTATATATATATGGCAACGGTGACGTCAGCGGAAACAGGGAAGTGTGAGGTGAGGACCGGAAGAGAGGACCTGGCGTGCGGCGGCGAGGACAACGTGGCAATGTACAGGTATTTAAATGTTTGTATTTGTTTTGTAATTTGATTGTATGTGGTACTGAGGACGGAGTCTATACTCCGAAACGTTCGTTTACCTGCTAAATACAGCATTTATATTCGCTGACAGTCTCCAGTGCCGTTACTTTTGGACATTATATATATATATATATATATGGGACGCAGTTAAAAATGCCGGCTGTTGGGATCCCGGTGTTCGAGAGACTGACATACCAGAATCCCGACAGCCGGTGAAATACCGATTAACAGAATCCTGATATCCGCAGGGTATTCCCACTCGGTTAGTTGCTCCACACCACCAACCAAGTGGGAATATAACCTGTGGCGAGCGAAGCGAGCAACCAGGCCCGCTGCGAGCCCGCGAGGGGTCTCGCCACCTCGCTTCCAACAGACGTGATGCCACTGTCGGTATACTGACAGCCGGCATCCCGTGTGCTGGTAAAACATACTGATATTATATATATATATATATATATATATATATATATTATATACATACATAGACATATACATTAGGGATGTGCACTTGAAATTTTTCGGGTTTTGTGTTTTGGTTTTGGGTTCGGTTCCGCGGCCGTGTTTTGGGTTCGACCGCGTTTTGGCAAAACCTCACCGAATTTTTTTTGTCGGATTCGGGTGTGTTTTGGATTCGGGTGTTTTTTTCAAAAAACCCTAAAAAACAGCTTAAATCATAGAATTTGGGGGTCATTTTGATCCCAAAGTATTATTAACCTCAAAAACCATAATTTCCACTCATTTTCAGTCTATTCTGAATACCTCACACCTCACAATATTATTTTTAGTCCTAAAATTTGCACCGAGGTCGCTGGATGACTAAGCTAAGCGACCCTAGTGGCCGACACAAACACCTGGCCCATCTAGGAGTGGCACTGCAGTGTCACGCAGGATGGCCCTTCCAAAAAACACTCCCCAAACAGCACATGACGCAAAGAAAAAAAGAGGCGCAATGAGGTAGCTGTGTGAGTAAGCTAAGCGACCCTAGTGGCCGACACAAACACCTGGCCCTTCTAGGAGTGGCACTGCAGTGTCACGCAGGATGGCCCTTCCAAAAAACACTCCCCAAACAGCACATGACGCAAAGAAGAAAAAAAGAGGCGCAATGAGGTAGCTGTGTGAGTAAGATAAGCGACCCTAGTGGCCGACACAAACACCTGGCCCATCTAGGAGTGGCACTGCAGTGTCACGCAGGATGGCCCTTCCAAAAAACACTCCCCAAACAGCACATGACGCAAAGAAGAAAAAAAGAGGCGCAATGCGGTAGCTGTGTGAGTAAGCTAAGCGACCCTAGTGGCCGACACAAACACCTGGCCCATCTAGGAGTGGCACTGCAGTGTCACGCAGGATGGCCCTTCCAAAAAACACTCCCCAAACAGCACATGACGCAAAGAAGAAAAAAAGAGGCGCAATGAGGTAGCTGTGTGAGTAAGCTAAGCGACCCTAGTGGCCGACACAAACACCTGGCCCATCTAGGAGTGGCACTGCAGTGTCACGCAGGATGGCCCTTCCAAAAAACACTCCCCAAACAGCACATGACGCAAAGAAGAAAAAAAGAGGCGCAATGAGGTAGCTGTGTGAGTAAGCTAAGCGACCCTAGTGGCCGACACAAACACCTGGCCCATCTAGGAGTGGCACTGCAGTGTCACGCAGGATGGCCCTTCCAAAAAACACTCCCCAAACAGCACATGACGCAAAGAAGAAAAAAAGAGGCGCAATGAGGTAGCTGTGTGAGTAAGCTAAGCGACCCTAGTGGCCGACACAAACACCTGGCCCATCTAGGAGTGGCACTGCAGTGTCACGCAGGATGGCCCTTCCAAAAAACACTCCCCAAACAGCACATGACGCAAAGAAGAAAAAAAGAGGCGCAATGAGATAGCTGTGTGAGTAAGATAAGCGACCCTAGTGGCCGACACAAACACCTGGCCCATCTAGGAGTGGCACTGCAGTGTCACGCAGGATGGCCCTTCCAAAAAACACTCCCCAAACAGCACATGACGCAAAGAAGAAAAAAAGAGGCGCAATGAGGTAGCTGTGTGAGTAAGCTAAGCGACCCTAGTGGCCGACACAAACACCTGGCCCATCTAGGAGTGGCACTGCAGTGTCACGCAGGATGGCCCTTCCAAAAAACACTCCCCAAACAGCACATGACGCAAAGAAAAATGAAAGAAAAAAGAGGTGCAAGATGGAATTGTCCTTGGGCCCTCCCACCCACCCTTATGTTGTATAAACAGGACATGCACACTTTAACCAACCCATCATTTCAGTGACAGGGTCTGCCACACGACTGTGACTGAAATGACGGGTTGGTTTGGACCCCCGCCGAAAAAGAAGCAATTAATCTCTCCTTGCACAAACTGGCTCTACAGAGGCAAGATATCCACCTCATCATCATCCTCCGATATATCACCGTGTACATCCCGCTCCTCACAGATTATCAATTCGTCCCCACTGGAATCCACCATCTCAGCTCCCTGTGTACTTTGTGGAGGCAATTGCTGCTGGTCAATGTCTCCACGGAGGAATTGATTATAATTCATTTTAATGAACATCATCTTCTCCACATTTTCTGGAAGTAACCTCGTACGCAGATTGCTGACAAGGTGAGCGGCGGCACTAAACACTCTTTCGGAGTACACACTTGTGGGAGGGCAACTTAGGTAGAATAAAGCCAGTTTGTGCAAGGGCCTCCAAATTGCCTCTTTTTCCTGCCAGTATAAGTACGGACTGTCTGACGTGCCTACTTGGATGC
Source organism: Pseudophryne corroboree (assembly GCF_028390025.1). Taxonomy (NCBI): domain Eukaryota; kingdom Metazoa; phylum Chordata; class Amphibia; order Anura; family Myobatrachidae; genus Pseudophryne; species Pseudophryne corroboree. Next base: position 946,618,795 of record NC_086445.1, on the reverse strand, counting down.
GGTCACTCATATAATCCTCCACCATTCTTTCAATGGTGAGAGAATCATATGCAGTGACAGTAGACGACATGTCCGTAATCGTTGTCAGGTCCTTCAGTCCGGACCAGATGTCAGCATCAGCAGTCGCTCCAGACTGCCCTGCATCACCGCCAGCGGGTGGGCTCGGAATTCTGAGCCTTTTCCTCGCACCCCCAGTTGCGGGAGAATGTGAAGGAGGAGATGTTGACAGGTCGCGTTCCGCTTGACTTGACAATTTTGTCACCAGCAGGTCTTTGAACCCCAGCAGACTTGTGTCTGCCGGAAAGAGAGATCCAAGGTAGGTTTTAAATCTAGGATCGAGCACGGTGGCCAAAATGTAGTGCTCTGATTTCAACAGATTGACCACCCGTGAATCCTTGTTAAGCGAATTAAGGGCTCCATCCACAAGTCCCACATGCCTAGCGGAATCGCTCCCTTTTAGCTCCTCCTTCAATGCCTCCAGCTTCTTCTGCAAAAGCCTGATGAGGGGAATGACCTGACTCAGGCTGGCAGTGTCTGAACTGACTTCACGTGTGGCAAGTTCAAAAGGTTGCAGAACCTTGCACAACGTTGAAATCATTCTCCACTGCGCTTGAGACAGGTACATTCCACCTCCTATATCGTGCTCAATTGTATAGGCTTGAATGGCCTTTTGCTGCTCCTCCAACCTCTGAAGCATATAGAGGGTTGAATTCCACCTCGTTACCACTTCTTGCTTCAGATGATGGCAGGGCAGGTTCAGGCGTTTTTGGTGGTGCTCCAGTCTTCTGTACGTGGTGCCTGTACGCCGAAAGTGTCCCGCAATTCTTCTGGCCACCGACAGCATCTCTTGCACGCCCCTGTCGTTTTTTAAAAATTCTGCACCACCAAATTCAAGGTATGTGCAAAACATGGGACGTGCTGGAATTTGCCCATATTTAATGCACACACAATATTGCTGGCGTTGTCCGATGCCACAAATCCACAGGAGAGTCCAATTGGGGTAAACCATTCCGCGATGATCTTCCTCAGTTGCCGTAAGAGGTTTTCAGCTGTGTGCGTATTCTGGAAACCGGTGATACAAAGCGTAGCCTGCCTAGGAAAGAGTTGGCGTTTGCGAGATGCTGCTACTGGTGCCGCCGCTGCTGTTCTTGCGGCGGGAGTCCATACATCTACCCAGTAGGCTGTCACAGTCATATAGTCCTGACCCTGCCCTGCTCCACTTGTCCACATGTCCGTGGTTAAGTGGACATTGGGTACAACTGCATTTTTTAGGACACTGGTGAGTCTTTTTCTGACGTCCGTGTACATTCTCGGTATCGCCTGCCTAGAGAAGTGGAACCTAGATGGTATTTGGTAACGGGGGCACACTATCTCAAGAAATTGTCTAGTTCCCTGTGAACTAACGGCGGATACCGGACGCACGTCTAACACCAACATAGTTGTCAAGGCCTCAGTTATCCGCTTTGCAACAGGATGACTGCTGTGATATTTCATCTTCCTCGCAAAGGACTGTTGGACAGTCAATTGCTTGGTGGAAGTAGTAAAAGTGGGCTTACGACTTCCCCTCTGGGATGACCATCGACTCCCAGAAGCAACAACAGCAGCGCCAGCAGCAGTAGGCGTTACACGCAAGGATGCATCGGAGGAATCCCAGGCAGGAGAGGACTCGTCAGAATTGCCAGTGACATGGCCTGCAGGACTATTGGCATTCCTGGGGAAGGAGGAAATTGACACTGAGGGAGTTGGTGGGGTGGTTTGCGTGAGCTTGGTTACAAGAGGAAGGGATTTACTGGTCAGTGGACTGCTTCCGCTGTCGCCCAAAGTTTTTGAACTTGTCACTGACTTATTATGAATGCGCTGCAGGTGACGTATAAGGGAGGATGTTCCGAGGTGGTTAACGTCCTTACCCCTACTTATTACAGCTTGACAAAGGCAACACACGGCTTGACAAATGTTGTCCGCATTTCTGGTGAAATACTTCCACACCGAAGAGCTGATTTTTTTGGTATTTTCACCAGGCATGTCAACGGCCCTATTCCTCCCACGGACAACAGGTGTCTCCCCGGGTGCCTGACTTAAACAAACCACCTCACCATCAGAATCCTCCTTGTCAATTTCCTCCCCAGCGCCAGCAACACCCATATCCTCCTAATCCTGGTGTACTTCAACACTGACATCTTCAATCTGACTATCAGGAACTGGACTGCGGGTGCTCCTTCCAGCACTTGCAGGGGGCGTGCAAATTTGTGGAAGGCGCATGCTCTTCACGTCCAGTGTTGGGAAGGTCAGGCATCGCAACCGACACAATTGGACTCTCCTTGTGGATTTGGGATTTCGATGAACGCACAGTTCTTTGCGGTGCTTTTGCCAGCTTGAGTCTTTTCATTTTTCTAGCGAGAGGCTGAGTGCTTCCATCCTCATGTGAAGCTGAACCACTAGCCATGAACATAGGCCAGGGCCTCAGCCGTTCCTTGCCACTCCGTGTGGTAAATGGCATATTGGCAAGTTTACGCTTCTCCTCCGACAATTTTATTTTAGATTTTGGAGTCCTTTTTTTACTGATATTTGGTGTTTTGGATTTTACATGCTCTGTACTATGACATTGGGCATCGGCCTTGGCAGACGACGTTGCTGGCATTTCATCGTCTCGGCCATGACTATTGGCAGCAGCTTCAGCACGAGGTGGAAGTGGATCTTGATCTTTCCCTAATTTTGGAACCTCAACATTTTTGTTCTCCATATTTTAATAGGCACAACTAAAAGACACAGAGGTAGCTACAGCCGTGGACTACCGTACTGTGTCTGCTGCTAATATAGACTGGATGATAATGAGATGAAATCAATATATATTATATCACACTAGTACTGCAGCCGGACAGGTAGATATATTTATTATGTAATGACTGATGACGGACCTGCTGGACACTGTCAGCTCAGCAGCACCGCAGACTGCTACAGTAAGCTACTATAGTAGTATGTATAAAGAAGAAAGAAAAAAAAAAACCACGGGTAGGTGGTATACAATTATGGATGGACGAGCGACTGCCGACACAGAGGTAGCTACAGCCGTGGACTACCGTACTGTGTCTGCTGCTAATATAGACTGGATGATAATGAGATGAAATCAATATATATATATATATATATATATATATATATAATATCACTAGTACTGCAGCCGGACAGGTAGATATATTTATTATGTAATGACTGATGACGGACCTGCTGGACACTGTCAGCTCAGCAGCACCGCAGACTGCTACAGTAAGCTACTATAGTAGTATGTATAAAGAAGAAAGAAAAAAAAAAACCACGGTAGGTGGTATACAATTATGGATGGACGAGCGACTGCCGACACAGAGGTAGCTACAGCCGTGGACTACCGTACTGTGTCTGCTGCTAATATAGACTGGATGATAATGAGATGAAATCAATATATATATATATAATATCACTAGTACTGCAGCCGGACAGGTAGATATATTTATTATGTAATGACTGATGACGGACCTGCTGGACACTGTCAGCTCAGCAGCACCGCAGACTGCTACAGTAAGCTACTATAGTAGTATGTATAAAGAAGAAAGAAAAAAAAAACACGGGTAGGTGGTATACAATATTATATATATATTATATACAATTATATATATATATATATATATATATATATATATTAAACTCACTGGTGGTGATTATTAAACTGGTGGTCAGGTCACTGGTCACACTATCAGCAACTTGCAAGTAGTACTCCTAAGCAGACAATCACAATATATATTATACTGGTGGTCAGTGTGGTCACAATGGCAGTGTGGCACTCTGGCAGCAAAAGCGTGCACTGTACGTTATATGTACTCCTGAGTCCTGCTCTCAGACTCTAACTGCTCCCCACTGTCAGTGTCTCCCCCACAAGTCAGATAATACAGTCACACTATCTATCACTTCAGCAAGTAACTACTAGTACTCCTCCTAATGCTCCCCAAAATTACTACTGTGTCTCTCTCTACTGTCTCACTCTCTTCTCTATAAACGGAGAGGACGCCAGCCACGTCCTCTCCCTATGAATCTCAATGCACGTGTGAAAATGGCGGCGACGCGCGGCTCCTTATATAGAATCCGAGTCTCGCGATAGAATCCGAGCCTCGCGAGAATCCGACAGCGGGATGATGACGTTCGGGCGCGCTCGGGTTAACCGAGCAAGGCGGGAAGATCCGAGTCGCTCGGCCCCGTGTAAAAAAAACTGAAGTTCGGGCGGGTTCGGATTCCGAGGAACCGAACCCGCTCATCCCTAATATACATATATATATACATATAGGATGGAAGAAATGGCGGCACTCAGAAGTAATTTAGACGACACAGCCGCTGGTTGGGTCGACGTTTCAGGGACACCTCTCTTTTATCAAGACACGTGTCTTGATAAAAGGGAGGTGTACCTGAAAAGTCGATCAAACCAGCGGCTGTGTTGTCTAAATAATTTCTGAGTGCCACCATTTCTTCCATCCTGAATGCTCTTTTGAGGGGTTGTGCACCGGACCAAGTTGTTTCGTCTGTTCATATTGTTAGTGCCGGACATATTGTGTGTATATGTATATATATATATATATATTAGAGATGAGCGGGTTCGGTTCGTCGAGATCCGAACCCCCCCCGAACTTCACGTGGTTTACACGGGTCCGAGGCAGCCTCGGTTCTTCCCGCTTTACACGCAGAACCCGAATGGGGGAAAACGTCATCATCCCGCTGTCGGATTCTCGCGAGATTCGGATTCCATATAAAGAGCCGCGTGTCGCCGCCATTTTCACTCGTGCATTGTCGATTGAGCGGAGAGGACGAGGCTACGTTCTCTGCCTGAAAAGCTCAATATACAGATGTGTCCACTATTACCTTTCTGAAAACAGAGCTATGGTAGTAAATTTGGCATGACATATATTCCTTGTGCTTTTGTGCCGTCATATTGTGCCGTGACAATTCGTGACAATTGATAGTTTCACCACTGGGTGGCCAGTGCATCACGTAACATAGCTTTGCACTAACATTGCTGTTAAATAGACACTGTAATCAGTATGGCCAGCTTTAAAGTCTAATTGCTAATTGTGTAGGTGTGAAAATCTCAGTGTGAGAGGCCTTTGAAGTAGACTCCTTGGGGGTTACAGATTTTATCCTGGCTGGGGGATGTTACTATCAGTGATGTGCGGTGGGCACGTCCCTGCTTACTATACAGTATGTTGCTCAAAGCACAGAGGTGAATGAAATCTAAAGTGAAATTAAATAATAAGTTAATAAAAACCTTAGTGCTATAGAGTAAAAGAACATATTATAAGATTTTGCAATGATAAAATATTTCCAAATAAAGGGCCTCATTACGAGTTGATCAGACAAAGATGCTTTTTTCAGCCCGTGCGACAAACTAACCTCCACCTATGGGGGTTGTTTTTTTCCCCATACCAAGGCTTTGATCACTTGTGCAGGCCTGTTATGGTAAAAAATGTTGTGCAGTTTCTAAGTAGTTCTGGACTTAGGGGGTCATTATGACCCAATCGCAGCGTGTTGTCATTCGCACAGCTGCAATCGGGTCCCTACTGCACATGTGCGACGGCCGCTATGCGCACGCACGGCCATCGACGGGAAACGACGCTGGAACCGAAAAAAGCGATCGCTGTAATGATCGCACGAAGATTGACAGGCGGAGGGGGTACCTGGGCATCAACTCACCGTTTGCAGCCGTTTTTGGAGGGGGGGGGTAAGAAAACGCGGGTGTAGTGAGAGAAACGCAGGCGTGTTCAGGACGGGTGTTTGACGTCAGAGCCAGGACCGAACAGGCTGAAAATGTTGCAGCAGGTAAGTAAGTCACTGGCACCCCTGCACTGAGGACACCGCTGGCACTGCCCACACTGCCGGCACCCCTGCACTGGGGATGCTGCCAGCACTCCTGCGCTGAGGACACCTCCTGCTCTGCCGACACTGCCGGCACTTTTGCACCGAGGACACTTCCGGCACTCCCACACTGCCTGCACCCCTGACTGCTGACACTTCTGGCACCCCTGCGCTGGGGATACTGCCAGCACTCCTGCACTGAAGACACCTCTCGCACCAAGGACACTTCTGGCACTCCCACACTGCCGACACCCTTGAACTCCTGCTCTAAGGACACCTCCAGTACTCCCGCACTGCCGACACTGCCGGTACCCCTGCACTGAGGACACCGCCGGCACTTCCCGCACTGCCGACACTCCTGCACTGGGTATACTGCCAGCATTCCTGCACTGAGGACACCTCCTGCACTGCCGACACTGCCGGCACCCCTGCACAGAGGACACTTCCGGCACTCCCACACTGCTGGCACCCCTGAACTCCTGCAATGAGGACACCGCCCTCACTGCCAGCACTCCTGCAATGAGGACACCTTTTGCACTGCCGACACCCCTGCCCTGCCGGCACACCTATTGCTAGCACTCATGGACTGAGGACACCTCCCGCACTGCCGGCACTTCTACACCGAGGACACTTCCGGCAACCCCACACTGCCGGCACCCCTGAATTCCTGCAATGAGGACACCTCCCGCACTGTCGACATTGCCGGCACACCTGCACTGGGGATACTGCCAGCACTCCTAGACTGAGGATACCTCCCGCACTGCTGGCACCCCTGCACCGAGGACACTTCCGACACTCCCACACTGCCGACACTGCCAGCACCCCTGAACTCCTGCACTGGGGACACCTCCCACACTGCCAACACTGCTGGAACCCCTGCACCGAGGACACTTCTGGCACTCCCAAACTGCCGACACCCCTGAACTCTTGCACTAAGGACACCTCCAGTACTCCCGCACTGCCGACACTGCCGACACCCCTGCACTGAGGACACCACCGGCACTGCCTGCACTGCTGACACTCCTGCACTGGGGATACTGTCAGAATTCCTGCACTAAGGACACCTACCGCACTGTCGACACTGCGGCACACCTGCACTGGGGATACTGCCAGCACTCCTAGACTGAGGACACCTCCCGCACTGCTGGCACCCCTGCACAGAGGACACTTCAGACACTCCCACACTGCCGACACTGCCAGCACCCTTGAACTCTTGCTCTGAGGACACCTCCCACACTGCCAACACTGCTGGAACCCCTGCACCAAGGACACTTCTGGCACTCCCAAACTGCCGACACCCCTGAACTCCTGCACTAAGGACACCTCCAGTACTCCCACACTGCCGACACTGCCGACACCCCTGCACTGAGAACACCACCGGCACTGCCTGCACTGCTGACACTCCTGCACTGGGGATACTGCCAGAATTCCTGCAGTAAGGACACCTCCTGCACTGCCGACACTGCCGGCACTCCTGCACTGAGGACACTTCCGGCACTCCCACACTGCCGGCACCCCATAACTCCTGCAATGAGGACACCGCCCTCACTGCCGGCACTCCTGCAATGAGGACACCTTTTGCACTGCCGACACCCCTGCCCTGCCGGCACACCTATTGCTAGCACTCATGGACTGAGGACACCTCCCGCACTGCTGGCACTTCTACACCGAGGACACTTCCGGCAACCCCACACTGCCGGCACCCCTGAACTCCTGCAATGAGGACACCTCCCGCACTGTTGACACTGCCGACACCCCCGTTCTGCCGGCACACCTATTGCCAGCACTCCTACACTGAGGACACCTCCCACACTGCCGACACCGCTACCCTGCCGGCACACCTATTGTTAGCTCTCATGGACTGAGGACATCTCCCGTACTGCCGACACTGATGGGACCCCTGCACCGAGGACACTTCCGGTACACCCACATTGCCGACACTGCCAGCACCCCTGAACTCCTGCACTGAGGATACCTCCCACACTGATGGCATCCCTGCACCGAGGACTACATTGTTTGACCAGTAATGAGTGAAGCTGAAGCAATTATATTTTTAAATACATACCATATTTTTTTATTGCAAGGAACAAGAAATGTATAAAAAAAACTTTTAATATTGTAGCTGCATACACTAAAGTTAGAAGCTGAGAAAACTTGTGACAATAGCTCGGCATTCAAATCGTATTTTTTATATATAGTGTACAGTACATGAAATATACAGTACAATAGCTGCTGCAGGAAATACAGTATCTAGCAATGACTGTTGCAGGATATACAGTATCTAACAATGGACAGTATTAGGTTAGGCAGAGGCTGTGGTTCAATACATGGCTTTGGGCTGAAATTAGCAGAGTTCCACGTTGGACATCATTATCCCAGGGCTGTACTCTGCGCATCCTTAGCAATGAATTCAAAGTACTCTTAATCTTTGTAATATCACTGTTTATTAGTCGGAATTTCTCCCCACATCGCTTCAGGATATCCTCCTTCAGATTTACCGGTAGCGCCCTTTTTATCTTGTTACCATCAAAGTTCACATTATTAACCCAAGCCAGGTACAGTTGGTGTGGAACATGCTCCTGGAATATGTCTTGGGCATATCGATGAAGATGTCCCTTGCTCAGGGTGAACAGCAATAAATCTGTTTCAGGTGAGATGTTTCTGAGTGGTATGTTTTCCACAGGTCTTCCTGCTATCGCTGAAAAATCACTTTGTGTAAGTTGCTCAGGTGTGCTGAACCTGTGTGGCACTCCTGTATCACTATCCCCAGTCCTTCTTACTGTTGGTTGCTGTACTGGTGTTATCGGTACAGTGGCATCGTTAGTGAAAAGTAAGTCATCTTCCATGCAGACATTGTCAAAATCATTTAAGAATTGTTTGGGATTTTGAGATTCTGTCTCTTTCATTGTAGTACTTTGCTTAGTAATAGCATTCTTCCACTCAACAGCAGCCTCTCGAACAGACTCATGGACAGTGTCCTGAACAACATTTCTAACAGTTTCCACCAAAGCAACACTCATAATGTCCACTTCAGCCCTGAGCTGTGTCCTCATCTCGGCTCTCAATTCTTTTACCTCACCCATCAGCTGACTCACCAACTCAGCACAGGTGCTTGTACAGACACCATCACTGACTCCCATGTACTCAAGTTTCCTACGGAGTCCAAGCGGGAATCTGCTACATGGTAACACTGGTGTGACTGTACTGTTCTCTGGTAAAACGTTGTCTTGCTCCATTATACCAATATCATCCATTAATGGCATAAAATTAGGTGTAGCTGGGTCCTTCTGGAAGTTCACTGCTTGCTCCACATCGATGTTGGCTTCCCAGTTTCGAGAAAGAACTGCACACTTTGCCTTTGCAGTTTTTTTCCTTGCATTTGGTACATTTCTTTCCCCACTTTCTGTGGTTTAGTGGTCTTCGGTACCATACTGGCAAGCTTCTTGGAAACACGTCTATTTGGAGATTTGTTATAGAAAGAATTCTTCTTCATTCTGCTGGTCTTTGTTCACAGAAAGCGTAGTACTGTGAAGTCCAATAGGTAACAGACCACTATTTAAACTGTGAACTAATTTGTATACAATCCTGTCTCAAGTTCCCAAAGGTTGTCCTTGAAATGATTGGACAGCTTTATGAGACATCCCACATTCAAACCTGTATGTACTGGTCTGCTCTTATGACCTCCTCCACTTTTCTGCAGTACATAAAATTATACCTACTGTAAACAGTATGTTTGTACACACTACAAGATGACACGCACAATTTCAAAGAGTGTGAGCCAAATCATTGCTAATATGAAGAAGGAGAATAAGAAAATAAGTGAGCTAAAACAGTGGCTGCAATACAGTGGTATTGAGGTCAGTTTACCCACGGTTCGTTATCATGCCTTTGAGAGGACTTTACTAAGAATCAACACACCTACAAAATGCACATGGTACGTATAGTCATTTTCAATATCTGTTGTTTCAATTGTTTACTTTACAGTTTCAAAATATATCACTATATTTAATATTATGAAGCCAGGAAATCACATTCTAGTTAAATGACTGCACTTTAATGTAGACATACAGTACATATTAGTGCTTAAAAATATGGTACCAAATAGTATTTCATACACTGATGCAGTATAATGTAATTAAATTACTGACAGTGATTGTGTGACTTTCATCCACTGTTTGCCTCAAAACACAGAAAGAAGGAACAAGACATTTGGAGACAGTGCATGTGCTACTTTATGAGAATGAGACTGTACAAAAGTCTCAATACAACATCAATTAGCATTAACAAAAGGCAGGGGGGAGGGCAAATGGAGACCTAATTAGTTGTCTGTCTGGGGACAGTGCACTGGGCCTCATGTATGAAGCTTAAAAAGTGGTAAAATGCAGAGTGATAAAGTACCAGCCAATCAGCTCCTTACTACCCTGTCACAGGCTGTGTTTGAAATATGACAGTTAGGAGCTGATTGGTTGGCGGTTTATCACTCTCCACTTTATCACTTTTTAAGGCTTAGTACATCTTACCAATTGTCTCCAAATTCATTTCTCATTCCCCCTTTGTGTTGAGGCAAACAATAGATGAAAGCAGGGTCTCTTTAAGAGAGCAGGAGGCGCGTGTGATCGCTGACATCACTGGGCTGAAAATTGCTCAGTGCATACACACTGAGTGATTTTCCCCCTGCCCAGCGATGTCAGCGGGGGTGAATGGCTTTCCATAGCAGGACGCTATGGAAAGCCGTCCACCCCACCATTCATTTGCTGATAATACCAGCAGATGAACGGCTGCCGCCGGCGATGAAACGGAAACACACATCGGCGCTCACCGTTCATCGCCGGGGCATACACACTGGGCGGTTTTGAGCTGAAAGCAGCTCAAAACACCAAAAGGGAGCTGCTTTCAGCTCAAAATCGCTGGAGGTGAGAGCACCGATACACAGAGCTGGATTAAAGGGGGGGGGGGGAGTACGTACCCCGGGCCCCCCTTTCCAAAGGGTCCCCTGCCACACCACAGATCGGATCTCCCTTCCGATCCAATCTGCGGTGCTGGGCTCCCGGCTCACGTCCTCACTGCATAGGCGGCCGCACAGGTAGGACAGCTAAGCTGTCCAATAATATATGAATGAAGCAGCCAGTCCCTGCAGCCTGCGTGCCCATCCAATGACTGGCTACTTCATTCATACATTATTGGACAGCTGAGCTGTCGCTCAGCTCAGCTGTCCTGTCTGTGTGGCCACTGCTGCAGTGGGGACGGTAGTGCAGGGCAGGTCAGGAGGTCCGCCGTGTACTGCTTGGGGAGCACATTAAGCTGCTGCATATATATATATATATATATATATATATATTCAGCTGCCTTCTTTTTATTAGGGGCTCCACAGTATTAAGAGCCACAGGCCCCCCATGGTCTTAATCCGGCTCTGCCGATACACATACAGTACGATCACCCTTGTCATTTGTTTTTATTTAAACTCTTTGACAATACTGTATTCTTGCTGAATTGGCATAGATATACTATAGATAGTACTTTACATTTTGATTATAATCTCTAATTTTTCATCGACTGTACTTTAGGAGAGTCAAGAAAATAGTAGATGAGCTGACTGCTGATAATGATGAGCTTACTGCCATAGAACTCCGTCGTATTCTGCAAGCTGAGTATGGCCTTGACAATGACATCTCCTGTAGTAGCATAAAAAGAATGCGGAGGCAACTTGGTTGGACTTATGCCGGTGCTAGGTACTGTACAGTAAATTGAAATTTCAATTACAATTATAATACAATTTCTATACAGTTTGTATACAGTGCGGTAAACTAATTACATCTCTGAAATCAGCATCTGATTTTTCTTTAACATTATCTTAGTTTGGACGCTCAATTATCCTATTTTCACTGTAAAATGTATCCCATTTTACATTCCTTTCACAGGATGACTCACATGATTAGAGATGTTAACAAGGAAAAGAGAGTTCAACAGGCTCGTCAATGGATTGCTATTGGAGAAAATTTTGACAATGTCATATTTACAGATGAAACTTCTGTAGCACTTGAGAGGTTTGCAAGGAGGTCCTTCCGCAAACGTGGCCATTTATCATTTAAGCCATCTCCAAAGCACCCATTAAAAGTACATGTGTGGGGTGGTATCTCCCGCAGAGGCCCAGGACCAATTTTAATTTTTGAAGGTACATATAAAGTACAGTAGTAATGTACATTACTATGTTGTTTTTCAATATTTTCTATTTAGAACTACTGTCCAGTGACTACTGTAAGTCTATGGACTACGAGAAAAGGATTTACTGGTAGGTATATAAAATCCTGTTTTTTTTTATTGTTCTACGTCAGGTATCATGGATAAAACATTCTTCCAGTCCATGATCATTAATGATACTTTAGTGCCGTATGTAAGAAAGTATTGGTCATCTGGACATCGAATGTTCCAGGACAATGATCCAAAACATAGTGCTTCGGCCAAATTCATAGAGGAAAAAGGCATCATTTGGCAACGCACACCACCAGAGTAAGTACAGTTTTGCCCTGTAGACTGATGCTTCCTGTAAAGCATGAAATGCCAAATATTCCATTTTTAAATTCTCTCCCTTTATTGACTTTTCACAGATCACCGGACATGAATCCTATCGAGCTAGTGTGGTCTCAAATGAAAAGTTATATTCGTTCTCAATGTAAGCCAAGGACAAAAGAGCAACTGATTTATGGCATCAATACATTTTGGAAAAACGTACTTACATTGGAGACCTGTAATAATTATGTAGACCATTTATTTTCTGTGCTGCCAGTGATTATAGAAAGAAATGGACAAGCCAGCTGCATGTAATTGGAATGGATCATATTGTCGACAAAAAGAAGGTCAACAGTCATTAGGTCGACCAATATTGGTCGACAGGCCATATGTCGACACATCAAAAAAGACAGTACTCAAACGAATAATGCATAGAATTTGCATAAAGGGCCCTTTACCTATCGTACTCATCCTTTCTGCAAATGCTTGAAATATCAAAATTAGACTACCTGCTTAAATTAATTAATTTGTTATATTTTATCTGTAACATGTACTTCACCCTAGTATTACATTTGTTATGCAATCTTGAAAATTGTTTAAAAAAAAAAAGTAGTCACCTCTGCAACACTGTATACTGTAATTGTGTATGGATTGTACAAAGCATCCAAGTGATTGCATTCAGTTTTGTCTAACTTACAGTATATTTATACTATTTAGTTGGAATTATTTTATCATTGCAAAGTCTTATAATATGTTCCGTTACCTTGTAGCACTATTAGGTTTTAATTAACTTATTCTTTAATGTCACTTTAGACTTCATTCACCTCTGTGCTCTGAGTAACAAATAACTCCAATTTTTGCATTAATAAACTGAGGCTCTGAATTGCTAAAAGTTCACTGTTTATTTCAAATTCCAGGACAGCAGCCCTTCCCCCACCCAGAATACATGTAACTGTGCTGTATCCCTATTCCCCAAGGAATCTACTTCAAAGGCCTCTCACACTGAGATTTTCACACCTACACAATTAAGAACTGGACTCTAAAGCTGGCAATACTGTACATCAGAATGACCTGAATACGATCACACACACATAGCGATTTGGGCTGCTTTTCTAATTGATTTGCTGAGTCACTTAGAAATACAGCACAAATCGCTATGTATGTATGGACTATAGCGATAGTGATGTGCGTCCCTGCATGCTTGAAAGATCTAGTCATCACCCATGTTTAATGTGATAATGTGGCAGTGTGTTGGAGCAAACGATTATCAGCCGTTTGCTCCCACACGCTGAAAAACGGACAGAAACGGTCTGTCCAACTAGTTGGGAAAATCAAACCTGTTTGATTTTCCCAACTAATCGTTCAGGTGTAGGGGAAACTTTCCCCCCAACTGAATGATAAGTAGGCGGACACTGCCTGCTAGTGTCTGCCTACTGCGCCGGCAGCATGAAAAGCTCCCCCCCCCATTACCTGTGACAGCGGGCTGTGCAGTGCGGGGCCTGGAAAGGGGGCAGAGCTACGGCGGCATGAGGGGGCGGAGCTACATGGGATAGAGGGGCGGAGCTACACAGGACCAGACAGCTTTGCAGTGATGGCCAGCCATACTTGGTAAGTGAGGGTGAGAGAGAAGTGTGTGTGTGTGTGTGTGTGTGTGTGTGCGCGCACGGTGGGGGGGTGTCTTTGTATATATGTGTGAATTGTGTGTGTGTGTGTATGTGAGGTATGTCTGTGTGTGCGTGCCTTATGGACGCCACTGCTGGGGGGGCCATTACATGCAAGGACGCTACTACTATAGGGGGGGCATTACGTATAAGGACGCTACTATTGCTGGGGGAGGGCATTACATATAACGACACTACTGCTGGGGGGGCATTATGTATAAGGACGCTACTATTACTGGGGGGGCATTACCTATAACAATGCTACTACTACTGGGGGGGCATTATGTATAAGAACGCTACTACTACAGGGGGGCATTACATATAACGATGCTACTACTACTGGGGGGGCATTATGTATAAGGAGGCTACTAATACTGGGGGGGCATTACATATAAGGACGCTACTACTGGGGGGCATTATGTATAAGGACTCTTACTACTGGGGGGCATTATGTATAAGGACGGTGCTACTACTACTGGGAGGGCATTACATGTAAGGATGCTACTACTACTGGGGGGGCATTATGTATAAGGACACTGGATCAGGTGAGTATAATTATCTATTATTTATTTTCAGGTACCCGTGGATTCTACTTGGAGAAGAGGATCGACTGCTTCGTGTCAACATAGGTAAGTATGTGTGTGTCGACATGTGTGAAATAAAGTTTTACTGTCACGGTGTGTGTCTCCTGTTTTTATTTGGGTATTTTTTTTCCATTAGAACTACAGGTACCAGCGGGCACGTTTTTCTCCCGCATGCTGGTACTTGTGGTTCTCCAAGTACCAGCTTGCGGGGGAGGCTTGCTGGGACTTGTAGTACTACTGGAAAAAACAATATTCTTTCAATTTTCTCAAGGCTATCAGCCCCCCATCCGCAGCCTTTGGATGGGGGGGACAGCCTCGGGCTTCACCCCTGGCCCTTGGGTGGACCCCTTGATTGAAGGGGTCCCCACTCCCCCAGGGTACCCCGGCCAGGGGTGACTAGTTGGATATTTAATGCCATGGCCGCAGGGCACTGTATAAAAGTGACCCCCGGCTGTGGCATTATCTGTCCAGCTAGTGGAGCCCGATGCTGGTGTAAAAAATACGGGGGACCCCTACTCTTTTTGCCCCCCGTATTTTTGCACCAGCACCAGGCGCAGAGCCCGGTGCTGTTTTTAAAAATACGGGGGATCCCCTGTCCGTTTTCCCCCCGGATTTTTAGAACCAGGACCGGCTCGAAGAGCCCGAGGCTGGTTATGCTTTGGAGGGGGGACCCCACGCAATTTTTTTGGGGTTTTTTCCCATTCCATTAAAAAAAAATATATATATATATAATAATAATCTTTTTAAAAATATATAAATAATACTTGTGCCTCCAAAAAAGAGGGCACCAGGCAAGCTGTACATTTTACTACATTGGGAGTGCCGAATATCTACATCATATATATTATACATATATATATATATATATATATATATATATATATATTTATTTGCCTTGGCAGCCCAACCATGCTGGTATCCATAGTTCAGTATAAAAATAAGTAAATCTAATAAATGTATGGTGGTGAAAGAAAAGCCCAGTTTCACTGAAAAAAAGACACTTCTGCATGTTTTGAAATTAAAAAACAAAACAAAACTGAAGAACTGTAGGCAGGCACTGTCCGCCTACTTCGGTGACATCACAAGTTGGACAGAAGTTGGAAGGTTGGTTAGTCTGATGAAAAGTTGGTTAGATGTGTGGAGCACTGGTAAAAAGTTGGTGAGATGTGTGAGGCACTGTTTTAGTTGAACAGACAAGTTGGATGGTTGGAAGTTTGGAGTGTTGGAGAAAAGTTGGTCTGATGTATGGCTAGCATTAGTGCAGGAGTTCAGAGGTGTCGGCTGTGTGGGAGTGCAGCAGGTGTCCTCCTTGCAGAAGTTCAGGGGTGCCGGCAGTGTCAGCAGTGCAGGAGGTGTCCTCCTTGCAGGAGTTCAGGGGTGCTGGCAGTGTCGGCAGTGCGGGAGTACTGGAGGTGTCCTTAGTGCAGGAGTTCAGAGGAGTCGGCAGTGTGGGAGTGCCAGACGTGTCCTCGGTGAAGGGATGCTAGCAGTGTTGGCAGTGTGAGAGGTGTCCTCAGTGCAGGAGTTCAGGGGTCCTGGCAGTGTCAGCAGTGCGGTAGTACTGGAGGTGTCCTTAGTGCAGGAGTTCAGAGGTGTCGGCAGTGTTGGAGTGCCAGACGTGTCCTCGTGCAGGGATGCCAGCAGTGTTGGCAGTGTGGGAGGTGTCCTCAGTGCAGATGTTTAGGGGCGCCGGCAGTGCGGGCAGTGTCCTCAGTGCAGGGGTGCTGGCAGTGTGGGCAGTTCAGGAGTACTGGAGGTGTCCTTAGTGCAGGAGTTCAGGAGTGTCGGCAGTGTGGGAGTGCCAGAAGTGTCCTCGGTGAAGGAGTTCAGGGGTGTCGGCATTGTCGGTAGTGTGGGAGGTGTCCTCCTTGCAGTAGTTATGGGGTGCTGGCAGTGCGGGAGTGCCAGAAGTGTCCACGGTACCATCAACCAAGTGCAAGGAGGACATCTCCCGCACTACTGACACTCCTGCACTGGGGATACTGCCAGCCCTCCTGCACTGATTACACCACCTACACCTCTGCACCGAGGACACTACTGGCACTCCCACATGTATTGGAGATATATTAATACTTCACAATTAGCTGCCACTGCAGATATTCCCGTGTGCCTGATGGATAAATTGCCCTGCACATATGGATGTCCATGTTGCTGCCCACGGTGCTGTTGGTGGCTAGAGGTGGGAGGAGAAGCCACCGGCATCCTTGATTCTGCTGACCGGAAGTCTGACCAGGTCACATGCTCATTGCCAGGGGTTACATGCTCATTGCCAGGGGTTACATATGCTTTTTGCCATAGGGGGTTATATGCTTAGAGCCAGGGGGTTACATGCTCATTCTGGGTAGCGCTGGGTAATGGTCTAGTAATACCCCTGGCATCTGTCTCCTATAAGGGCCGTCTTCCATGCTGACTGCATGGAATATGCAGCTTCCAGTAGTAGGTAGAGCCTAAGCATCTATTGTGCCGGTGCTGCGCCCCCCCAGGACTCAGCTATCCAGGCTGCAGCCTTATGGCTGATCAGGCCCTGGGTCTCATGTTTCTTCACCCACTTGTATGGCAGGCAGAGCACCCACTGACTTATGGAGCACAGCCCAAGCACAGGACTGATTTGTGGCAGACAGGCACAGCACCCACTTGTATGGCAGACAGAGCACCCAGTGACTTATTACGGCAACACAGCCTCAGCGCTGGACCGATTTGTGGCAGACAGACGCAGCACCCACTTGTATGGCAGACACTGTCGATCTTCAGACCGGATCCCAGTGAAATATATGTGGTATTGAAATACCAAAAATTCTCTCTACTCGCACCTTAACCACCAAACAATTGCAAAAAACGACAAGTATCAATAGTGGCTTTTAGTTAGTATCATAATTTCTATATTGAAGCTCTGTGTGGAGTTTGTATGAACTCTTCATCAGCACATTATCAATCACAAGGAAAAAGATTTTTTTAAACATATAGGCAACATTAAGCCAGGTACATGTTGGAAGTTAGTATGAGAGATGTATTGGAAAAATATTAATACTTCACAATTAGCTGCTGCAGCTGATATTCCCGTGTGCATGATGGATAAATTGCCCTGCACATACGGATCATGGGGGACATTCTGACCCGATCGCTGCTGCTGACTAGCCGCTGCGGGCCGTGTAGTAATGAGTAGCTCCCGGCCAGCACGCTAAAGCTGCGCTGGCCGGGAGCTACTCCTGAAGTACAAAAGCATCGCCGCTGTGCAATACTTTTGCACTTCTGCAGGGGGGGGGGGCGTAACTGACCTGCGGGGCGGACTGGCCCTGTGCTGGGCATCCCCCGCATGTCTCTGTTCCTGATCGTAGCCCTGCAAAATTTTGCAGGGCTACGATCAACTCGGAATGACCCCCCCATAGCTGCAATTTTGTTAGCAGATGGGCAAAACCATGGGGGTCATGCAGGCCTGATTGCACGCTAGGTTGTTTTGCTGAGCTGCGATCAGGACATAACCGCATGTGTGTGCCCCGCAATACGCAGGCGCGTCGCACAGGTACAAAGTGGATCGTTGCTGAGCAATGGATTTAATGAAGAATCCATTCGCACAGACAATCGCAAGGAGATTGACTGGAAGAAAACATTTGTGGATGTCAACTGACCGTTTTCTGGGAGTGTTTGGAAAAACGCTGGTGTGTCTATGCGTTTGCAGGGTGGGTGTCTGATGTAAATTCGGGGCAAACACTTTAGCCTGTTCGTGTCCGGAATTGACATCAGACACCTGCCCTGCAAACGCTTGGACACGCCTGCGTTTTTCCAAACACTCCCAGAAAGCGTTCAGTTGCCACCCACAAATGCCCTCTTCCTGTCAATCTCCTTGCGATCTGCTGTGCGAATCGATTCTTCGTTAAATCCATTGCTCAGCAATGATCCGCTTTGTACCCGTACGACGCACATGCGCATTGAGGTGCATATGCATGTGCAGTTTCGACCTGATCGCAATGCTGCAAAACAGCCTAGCGTGCGATCATTTCGGAATGACCCCCATGGTTTTGCCCATTTGCAAATAAAATGCTGCTAGAATCAGGTCTGAACTACTCCCTCTAGAATCTCTTTATCAGACTTTCTGCTTGCTCAGTTTCTGAAAATGCCACCTGCTGTCTGAAAAGTGGTACTGCACTATATTTCAGAGGAGATACACATGGCTTGCCGTGTATATCTTAAGAGGAAAGCTTATCTCGTGCCATGAACGGCAGGCCATGATACTTTTTTCAAAAAAGGTAATAGTGGACACATCTGTATGTGCTCAGTGTGCTGCATTGTGGTGATCAACAGCATATAGTAGTACAGTACAGTAGGCCATTGCTGTATCTTGCAGCTCCGTGTCAGACTCAGTTCTATTCTCTTGATCAGTGCTCAGTATCTGCTGCATTGTTGTGACCAGTATATAGTAGTACAGTGCTGCATTGTGGTGACAACCAGTATATAGTAGTACAGTACAGTAGGCCATTGCTGTATCTTGCTGCTCTGTGTCACTTCTATTCTCATGATCAGTGCTCAATATCTGTGATGCATTGTGGTGACCACCAGTATATAGTAGTACAGTGCTGCATTGTGGTGACCACCACTATATAGTACTACAGTACAGTAGGCCATTGCTGTATCTTGCAGCTCCGTGTCAGAAACAGTTCTAGTTTCCTGATCAGTGCTCAATATCTGCTGCATTGTTGTGACCAGTATATAGTAGTACAGTGCTGCATTGCGGTGACCACCAGTATATAGTAGCACAGTACAGTAGGCCATTGCTGTATCTTGCAGCTCCGTGTCAGACTAAGTTCTAGTATCCTTATTAGTGCTCAATATCTGCTGCATTGTGGTGACCACCAGTATAAAGTAGTACAGTGCTGCATTGTGGTGACCACCAGTATATAGTAGTACAGTACAGTAGTCCATTGCTGTATCTTGCAGTTCCATGTCAGACTCAGTTCTATTCTCCTGATCAGTGCTCAATATATGCTGCATTGTTGTGACCAGTATATAGTAGTGCAGTGCTGCATTGTGGTGACCACTAGTATATAGTAGTACAGTACAGTAGGCCATTGCTGTATCTTGCTGCTCTGTGTCACTTCTATTCTCCTGATCAGTGCTCAATATCTGTGCTGCATTGTGGTGACCACCAGTATATAGTAGTACAGTGCTGCATTGTGGTGACCACCAGTATAAAGTAGTACAGTACAGTAGGCCATTGCTGTATCTTGCTGCTCTGTGTCACTTCTATTCTCCTGATCAGTGCTCAATATCTGTGCTGCATTGTGGTGACCACCAGTATATAGTAGTACAGTGCTGCATTGTGGTGACCACCAGTATATAGTAGTACAGTACAGTAGTCCATTGCTGTATATTGCAGCTCCATGTCAGACTCAGTTCTATTCTCCTGATCAGTGCTCAATATATGCTGCATTGTTGTGACCAGTATATAGTAGTGCAGTGCTGCATTGTGGTGACCACCAGTATATAGTAGTACAGTACAGTAGGCCATTGCTGTATCTTGCTGCTCTGTGTCACATCTATTCTCCTGATCAGTGCTCAATATCTACTGCATTGTGGTGACCCCCAGTATATAGTAGTACAGTGCTGCATTGTGGTGACCACCAGTATAGAGTAGTACAGTACAGTAGTCCATTGCTGTATCTTTCAGCTCCGTGTTAGACTCAATTCTATTCTCCTGATCAGTGCTCAATATCTGCTGCATTGTTGTGACCAGTATATAGTAGTACAGTACTGCATTGTGGTGACCACCAGTATATAGTAGTACAGTACAGTAGGCCATTGCTGTATCTTGCTGCTCTGTGTCATTTCTATTCTCCTGATCAGTGCTCAATATCTGCTGCATTGTGGCGACCCCAAGTATATAGTAGTACAGTGCTGCATTGTGGTGACCACCAGTATATAGTAGTACAGTGCTGCATTGTGGTGACCACCACTATATAGTAGTACAGTACAGTAGGCCATTGCTGTATCTTGCAGCTCCGTGTCAGACTCAGTTCTAGTACCCTGATCAGTGCTCAATATCTGCTGCATTGTGGTGACCACCAGTATATAGTAGTACAGTGCTGCATTGTGGTGACCACCAGTATAAAGTAGTTCAGTACAGTAGTCCATTGCTGTATCTTGCAGCTCCATGTCAGAATCAGTTCTATTCTCCTGATCAGTGCTCAATATCTGCTGCATTGTTGTGACCAGTATATAGTAGTACAGTGCTGCATTGTTGTGACCACCAGTATTTAGTAGTACAGTACAGTAGGCCATTGCTGTATCTTGCTGCTCTGTGTCACTTCTGTTCCCCTGATCAGTGCTCAATACCTGCTGCATTGTGGTGACCCCCAGTATATAGTAGTACAGTGCTGCATTGTGGTGAACACCAGTATATAGTAGTACAGTACAGTAGGCCATTGCTGTATCTTGCAGCTCTGTGTCACTTCTATTCTCCTGATCAGTTCTCAATATCTGTGCTGCATTGTGGTGACCACCAGTATATAGTAGTATAGTACACTAGGCTATTGCTGTATCTTGCAGATCTGTGTCAGACTCAGTTCTATTCTCCTGATCAGTGCTCGATATCTGCTGCATAGTTGTGACCAGTATATAGTAGTACAGTGCAGCATTGTGGTGACAATCAGTACATAGCAGTACAGTACAGTAGGCCATTGCTGTATATTGCAGCTCCATGTCAGACTCAGTTCTATTCTCCTGATCAGTGCTCAATATCTGCTGCATTGTTGTGACCAGTATATAGTAGTACAGTGCTGCATTGTGGTTATTACCAGTATATAATAGTACAGTACAGTAGGCCATTGCTGCATCTTGCAGCTCCATGTCAGACTCAGTTCTAGTATCCTGATCAGTGCTCAATATCTGCTGCATTGTTGTGACCAGTATATAGTAGTACAGTGCTGCATTGTGGTGACCACCAGTATATAGTAGTACAGTACAGTAGGCCATTGCTGTATCTTGCAGCTCCATGTCAGACTCAGTTCTAGTACCCTGATCAGTGCTCAATATCTGCTGCATTGTTGTGACCAGTATATAGTAGTACAGTGCAGCATTGTGGTGACCACTAGTATATAGTAGTACAGTACAGTAGGCCATTGCTGTATCTTGCTGCTCTGTGTCACTTCTATTCTCCTGATCAGTGCTCAATACCTGCTGCATTGTGGTGACCCCCAGTATATAGTAGCACAGTGCTGCATTGTGGTGAACACCAGTATATAGTAGTACAGTACAGTAGGCCATTGCTGTATCTTGCAGCTCCATGTCAGACTCAGTTCTAGTATCCTGATCGGTGCTCAATATCTGCTGCATTGTTGTGACCAGTATATAGTAGTACAGTGCTGCATTGTGGTGACCACCAGTATAAAGTAGTATAGTAAGTAGGCCATTGCTGTATCTTGCAGCTCCGTGTCAGACTAAGTTCTAGTCTCCTGATCAGTGCTTAATATCTGCTGCATTGTGGTGACCACCAGTATATATTAGTACAGTTCTGCATTGTGGTGACCACCAGTATATAATAGTACAGTACAGTAGGTCATTGCTGTATCTTGCAGCTCTGTGTCAGACTCAGTTCTATTCTCCTGATCAGTGCTCAATATCTGCTGCATTGTTGTGACCAGTATATAGTAGTACAGTGCTGCATTGTGGTGACCACCAGTATATAGTAGTACAGTAATTCATTGCTGTATCTTGCAGCTCCGTGTCAGACTCAGTTCTATTCTCCTGATCAGTGCTCAATATCTGCTGCATTGTTGTGACCAGTATATAGTAGTACAGTGCTGCATTATGGTGCCCACCAGTATATAGTAGTACAGTACAGTAGGCCATTGCTGTATCTTGCTGCTCTGTGTCATTTCTATTCTCCTGATCAGTGCTCAATATCTGCTGATTTGTGGTGACCACCAGTATATAGTAGTACAGTGCTGCATTGTGGTGACCACCAGTAAATTGTAGTACAGTAGTCCATTGCTGTATCTTGCAGTTCCGTGTCAGACTCAGTTCTATTCTCCTGATCAGTGCTCAATATCTGCTGCATTGATGTGACCAGTATATAGTAGTATAGTGCTGCATTGTGGTGACCACCAGAATATAGTAGTACAGTACAGTAGGCCATTGCTGTATCTTGCTGCTCTGTGTCACTGCTATTCTCCTGATCAGTGCTCAATATCTGTTCTGCATTGTGGTGACCTCCAGTATATAGTAGTATAGTACAGCAGGACATTGCTGTATCTTGCAGTTCCGTGTCAGTCTCTGTTCTATTCTCCTGATCAGTGCTCAATATCTGTGCTGCGTTGTGGTGACCACCAGTATATAGTAATACAATGCTGCATTGTTGTGACCACAAGTATATAGTAGTACAGTAGTCCATTGCTGTATCTTGCAGCTCTGTGTCAGACTCAGTTCTATTCTCCTGATCAGTGCTCAATATCTGCTGCATTGTGGTGACCACCAGTATATAGTAGTACAGTGCTGCATTGTGGTGACCACCAGAATATAGTAGTACAGTAATCCATTGCTGTATCTTGCAGCTCCGTGTCAGACTCAGTTCTATTCTCCTGATCAGTGCTCAATATCTGCTGCATTGTTGTGACCAGTATATAGTAGTACAGTGCTGCATTGTGGTGACCACCAGTATTTAGTAGTAAAGTACAGTAGGCCATTGCTGTATCTTGCTGCTCTGTGTCACTTCTATTCTCCTGATCAGTGCTCAATATCTGCTTCATTGTGGTGACCCCCAGTATATAGTAGAATATTGCTGCATTGTGGTGACCACCATTATATAGTAGTACAGAACAGTAGGCCATTGCTGTATCTTGCAGCTCCATGTCAGACTCAGTTCTAGTATCCTGATCAGTGCTCAATATCTGCTGCATTGTTGTGACCAGTATATAGTAGTACAGTGCTGCATTGTGGTGACCACCAGTATATAGTAGTACAGTGCTGCATTGTGGTGACCACCAGTATATAGTAGTACAGTACAGTAGGCCATTGCTGTATCTTGCAGCTCCGTGTCAGACTCAGCTCTAGTACCCTGATCAGTGCTCAATATCTGCTGCATTGTGGTGACCACCAGTATATAGTAGTACAGTGCTGCATTGTGGTGACCACCAGAATATAGTAGTACAGTACAGTAGGCCATTGCTGTATCTTGCTGCTCTGTGTCACTGCTATTCTCCTGATCAGTGCTCAATATCTGTTCTGCATTGTGGTGACCTCCAGTATATAGTAGTATAGTACAGCAGGACATTGCTGTATCTTGCAGTTCCGTGTCAGTCTCTGTTCTATTCTCCTGATCAGTGCTCAATATCTGTGCTGCATTGTGGTGACCACCAGTATATAGTAATACAGTGCTGCATTGTTGTGACCACAAGTATATAGTAGTACAGTAGTCCATTGCTGTATCTTGCACCTCCGTGTCAGACTAAGTTCTAGTTTCCTGATCAGTGCTCAATATCTGCTGCATTGTGGTGACCACCAGTATATAGTAGTACAGTGCTGCAGTGTGGTGACCACCAGTATATAATAGTACAGTACAGTAGGCCATTGCTGTATCTTGCAGATCTGTGTCAGACTCAGTTCTATTCTCTTGATCAGTGCTCAATATCTGCTGCATTGTTGTGACCAGTATATAGTAGTACAGTGCTGCATTGTGGTGACCACTAGTATATAGTAGTACAGTACAGTAGGCCATTGCTGTATCTTGCTGCTCTGTGTCACTTCTATTCTCCTGATCAGTGCTCAATACCTGCTGCATTGTGGTGACCCCCAGTATGTAGTAGTACAGTGCTGCATTGTGGTGAACACCAGTATATAGTAGTACAGTATAGTAGGCCATTGCTGTATCTTGCTCCTCTGTGTCACTTCTATTCTCCTGATCAGTGCTCAATATCTGCTGCATTGTTGTGACCAGTATATAGTAGTACAGTGCTGCATTGTGGTGACCACCAGTATAAAGTAGTATTGTAAGTAGGCCATTGCTGTATCTTGCAGCTCCGTGTCAGACTAAGTTCTAGTCTCCTGATCAGTGCTTAATATCTGCTGCATTGTGTTGACCACCAGTATATATTAGTACAGTTCTGCATTGTGGTGACCACCAGTATATAATAGTACAGTACAGTAGGTCATTGCTGTATCTTGCAGCTCTGTGTCAGACTCAGTTCTATTCTCCTGATCAGTGCTCAATATCTGCTGCATTGTTGTAACCAGTATATAGTAGTACAGTGCTGCATTGTGGTGACCACCAGTATATAGTAGTACAGTAATTCATTGCTGTATCTTGCAGCTCCGTGTCAGACTCAGTTCTATTCTCCTGATCAGTGCTCAATATCTGCTGCATTGTTGTGACCAGTATATAGTAGTACAGTGCTGCATTATGGTGCCCACCAGTATATAGTAGTATAGTACAGTAGGCAATTGCTGTATCTTGCTGCTCTGTGTCATTTCTATACTCCTGATCAGTGCTCAATATCTGCTGCATTGTGGTGACCACCAGTATATAGTAGTACAGTGCTGCATTGTGGTGACCACCAGTATATTGTAGTACAGTAGTCCATTGCTGTATCTTGCAGTTCCGTGTCAGACTCAGTTCTATTCTCCTGATCAGTGCTCAATATCTGCTGCATTGTTGTGACCAGTATATAGTAGTACAGTGCTGCATTGTGGTGACCACCAGTATATAGTAATACAGTACAGTAGGCCATTGCTGTATCTTGCTGCTCTGTGTGCCCCCACAGTGCAGATATGCCCCCACAGTGCCAGATAAATGCCCCCACATTGCCAGATAAATGCCCCCACAGTGCAGATGTGACCCCACAGTGCCAGATAAATGCCCCCACAGTGCCATCCATAAATGTCCCCCCCCCCTCCCAAAATACCTGCAGCGCTGAGAGGGGGAGGAGCACTGCTGTCCGAGTGCGGGCGGGCGGCCGGGTGAGTGCGGGTCCGGGTCCAGGTGCTCGTGTGCGCTGACGTTAGACACCGGCGCCACGCAGCGCACATAGCGCACACAAGAGGTCACGCGGCCGGGCCAATGCTGCACAGGGCCGGCTCCAGCTTCGAATATGGCGGTGCCAGCACGCGGCGCCCATTAAGGGTGGCACCCTGCGCGGCCCCTCTATTCGAACATGCCTGGAGCCGGCCCTGCCTGCAGGGCTTGCATAGGAGGATTTCAAACTAGGCAAGACTAGATTAGACAAGATTCTAGACAAGAGTCTAGACATGACTGGATTTTGAACTTGACAAGACAAGACTGGACTGAGTTCTGCACACTGGACTGGGTTCTGCACACTGGACTGGGTTCTGCACACTGAATTCTAGACAGGACTGGATTCTAAACACCGGACTGGATTCTGCACACTGAATTCTAGACAGGACTAGATTCTAGACAAGACACTGGACTGGGTTCTGTACACTGGACTCTAGACAGGACTGGATTCCAGACAAGACTGGATTCTAGACAGGGCTGGACTGGGCCAAAAAAGAAAAAACTACTATTTAGCTTTGTTTCTTTTTTGTGGTATGGCCGGTGATAATGTTACGTTCATGCTCTGAACAAAGAGGTATTGCGTAGAAAGTCCAGAGCACAAGAACGTGACGCTGAAATGATGGCCAGGTGTGATGGTAACCCCTAGCAACCTACCTCCGTTGACTCACCCTCGTTGTCCGCTTACGCCTGCGAGACTATGGTTTCTTGGGCCCATGGCAGCCGCGTTTGAAGGGCAGATTATGTCTGCCCAACTCCGATGCCCCCAGGTCTTAATGTGAGACAAGGCGTAAACCGAGATGGGATGATAACAAGGGGACCTCTAACTAAACCAAACAGAGAGCTAGGGGCTACAAAGAGACCTAAAACTAAACGTTTATGCGGCACAGCCGCCAGGATAAACAACAACAAAGGAAATGCTGTCCACACGCCGACACAATACTGTTGTGTACCGGCGGTGACAGCATATGCAGAACCCTCTGCAAAACACCAGTAACAAGTATAACTAAAGAATACAGCGGCCTAGGCTGACGAACGCAGCAAAGCCGCTACTCACGAAACCGGTGCAAATACTGGCAAACGGACAGGAACCCCCAATGTAGCAGACACAGGCCCCTCAGAACCGGAGGACAGGCAGAATCCCAAACGACAGACCGGTGGACACCAAGAAGCCAGATCCTCGATCAGGCACAGACAAAGCCACAGGACTTCTGGACAGGAATACTTCAAGGCAGGACACTGGATCAGACACTGGATCAGACACTGGAAGCAGCTAGACAGAAGCTCAGAAACTATCACCGGCGTCTGTGAAATGCACTGAGCCAGAATATAACAGGGATCCCTAATTAATTATGTCGTGCAGCTGCCCTGTTGCACGTCTCCAAACTGACAAGATGCAATTAACAGACAGGTGAGGTCAAACACATGGAAACAGGCTGCAATTACACAGACTCACCACCGGCAGCCAACAAGAGTCTTCTAAACCAGAGCAAAGGGAAATCCTGGCCTGCAAGAGAACTATAACATAAAATACATAAACGGAAAACAGGAATGAACCACTACCTGTGGTTCTTAACAGTACCCTCTCCTTAAGGGTGGGCTCCGGACACCCCATGACACCCACGGGGAACAGAAACAGAAGTATAACATAAAATACATAACCAAAATGCAAAACAGGAATGAGCCACAGCTGTGGCTCATAACAGTACCCCCCCCCCCCTTGAGGAGTGGTCAACGGACCCCAAAATTCAGACTTTCCAAAACAAGGGATACACTAAAAACCTGACACTTGTACAAACAGACAATGACAAGAAACAGAAACAAGCTGTGGGAACAGCTTGTAACAGTGCCCCCCCCCCCTTTGACGGTGGCCACTGGACACAAGACAGGAAAAAAAATATCTTTTTTTCTTAAAACACACGGCAAGAGTCAATAATTATTTCTTTTTCTTCTTTTTTTTTACAAGGTTCTTGAGGTCTGACCAAGGTAATTCCCCAAACATTGTCTGAACTGATGGTACCTTCCAGCAAAGCTGGGTTCAAATCAGATATTGGTTTCTTAACCTTGGGAGCTGAATTTTCAGGCAAAGTACTTCTACTAGAAGAAGACAGAAAAGCACATCCTGCTGTTATGAACCACAGGTAGTGGTTCATTCCTATTTTATGTTTATAGTTGTCTTGCAGGCCAGGATTTCCCATTGCTCTGGTTTAAGAATACTCTTGTTTGCTGCCGGTTGTGAGTCTGTGTAATTGCAGCTTGTTCCCATGTGTTCAGCCTCACCTGTCTGTTGATCGCACCTCTCAGTTGTGCAGCAGGGCAGCTGCACAACATAATTAATTAAGACTCTCTGTTATATTCTGGCTCAGTGCAATTCACAGACGCTGGTGATATTTCCTGAGTTCCAGAGTTCTTGAGTTCTGAGCTAGTCTCTGCCAGTTCCCGAGCTCCTGTCTAGCAGTATCTGCCTAGCTGCTTTGAGTGTCGGTTCCTGAGTGTTGGTTCCTATGTCGATTCCAGTGTCTGATCCTGTGTCCTGCCGTGAAGCGTTCCTGTCCAGGAGTCCTGTGGCTTAGTCTGTGCCTAGGCGAGTGTCTGGCTTCTTGATGTCCACCGGTCTGTCGTTTGGGATTCTGCCTGTCCTCCGGTTCTGAGAGTCTGCGTCGGCTACTTTGGGGGTTCCAGTCCGTTTGCCAGTATTTGTACCGGTTCCGTGAGTAGCGGCTTTGCCACGTCCGTCGGCCTAGGCCGTAGCATTCTTTGGTTATAATTTGTTACTGGTGTTTTGCAGAGGGTTCTGCTTATGCTGTCACCGCCGGTACACAACAGTATTGTGTCGGCGAGTGGACAGCATTTCCTTGGTTGTTCTTTTCCTTTGGCGGCGTGCTGCACATATATTTAGTTTTAGGGTTGTTAGTAGCCCCTAGCCTTCTGTTTGCTTTAGTCAGAGGTCCCCTTGTTATTATCCTGTCTCGGTTCATGCCTTGTCTCAATCTAAGACCTGGGGGCATCGGAGTTGGGCAGACCTAATCCGCCCTTCAAACGCGGCTGCCGTGGGCCCAAGAAACCATAGTCACTCAGGCGTGAACTGACCACACGGGTGAAACAATGAAGGTAGGGTGCTAGGGGTTATTTCCACACCACACCTTACTTCAGCGTCATGTTCTGGTGCTCAGGACTCACTACGCAACATCTCCCTTGTTCTGAGCACCAGAAACCTAACACCTGCAGTCAAAACAATGGGCTGAGACTTTTGTGCAGAGTTTACAGTATACGGTGGACTCTCAGCAGATAAGACGGATGACCTAGAGGAACCTGAACCAATTTCTTTGGAACCATATCTCTTAATAACTGCATCACTGAATGCCGGGGGATCCTTAAGAATGGGATCTTCAGTTTTCATTAAGTTGGACGCCCACTCAAAAGGCTCCCCTCTAAAGGAATATATCAGATATAGCACAAGGTTCTCTGAAGTGATGCCCAGAAATGGTCTAGAAAACATAATGATGTAATAGTGTTTGTAAAGCGCCAGAAATTGGACTAAGTCCCCATCAAAGATTATAGATGTTGAGTTATCAACAGAGTCAGGATCTGCTTCCTTCCCATCTGACTGACTAGAGTGCTTTGCTAGGACCAGGTCACTACTGACCTTACTCGAGGCTGTGGCCTTTGGGACCCTCTTTGGGGCAGTGACCTTCGGGACCCCCTCTAGGGCAGTGGCCCTCGGAACCCCCTCTTGGGCAGTGGCCCTCGGAAACCCCCTCTGGGGCAGTGGCCCTCGGAACCCCCTGGAACCCCGCTGGGGCAGTGGCCTCGGAGTCTTTTACTGGGACCGGGCCGTCAGCCTCCCTCTCTGGGACTGGGCCGTCAGCCTCCCTCTCTGGGACCGAGCCTTCAGCCTCCCTCATTCCTGTTTTGCAGTTTTGTTCTGTATTTCATGTTATACTTCTGTTTATGTTCCCCGTGGGTGTCATGGGGTGCTCGGAGCTCACCCTTAAGGAGGGGATACTGTTATGAACCACAGGTAGTGGTTCATTCCTATTTTATGTTTATAAAGTTGTCTTGCATGCCAGGATTTCCTGTTGCTCTGTTTTAGAATACTTTTGTCTGCTGCCGCTGGTGAGTCTGTGTAATTGCAGCTTGTTCCCATGTGTTCAGCCTCACCTGGCTGCTAATTGCATCTTGTCAGTTTGGAATCATGCAACAGGGCAGCTGCATGGGATTATTAATTAGGCCTCTCTGTTATATGTTGGCTGACTGCAATTCACAGACGCTGGTGATATTCCTTGGTTTGCAGTCTGCTTGAAGTGTGAGCTGGTTCCTGTCAGTCCCTGTGTTGATTCCTGTGTCAGTCCCTGTGTTGATTCCTGTGTCAGTCCCTGTGTCGATTCCTGTGTCTGATCCCGTGTCCTGCTGTGAGGCGTTCCTGCCCTGAGTTCCAGTGGCTTTGCCTGTCCCTGGTCAAGTCTTCTGGCTTCCTGGTGTCCACCGGTCTGTCGTTTGGGATTCTGCCTGTCCTCCAGTTCTGAGAGTCGGTGTCGGCAGCATTAGAAGTTCCTGTCCGTTTGCCAGTATTCGTACCGGTTCCGTGAGTAGCGGCTCTCCCGCGTCCGTTGGCCTAGGCCGCTGTATTCCATTATTGTTTCTGTCCCTGGTGTTTTGCAGAGGGTTCTGCTTATGCTGTCACCGCCGGTACACAAAGGTATTGTGTCGGCGTGTGATCAGCATTTCCTTTGTTGTTCTTTTCCTTTGGCGGTTTCTCCGCACATACTTTAGGTTTTTAGTTAGCTTGTAGCCCCTGGCCTGTTTGCTTAGTTAGAGGTCCTCTTGTTATCATTCTGCCTCGGATTTCTCTTTGTCTCTCATTAAGACCGGGGGGCACCGGAGTTGGGCAGACATAATCCGCCCTTCAAACGTGGCTGCCAAGGGCTCAAGAAACCATAGTCTCGCAAGGGATTTCCGATAGCACGGGTGAGACAACAGAGTTAGGGCGCCAGGGGCTATTCCCTTTCCATTCCCCTTTCCCAGCGTTACGTCCTGGTGCTCTGGACTCACTTCATGAACATCTCCCTTGTTCTGAGCACCAGGAATCTAACACTCTCTGGGACCGGGCCGTCAGCCTCCCTCTCTGGGATCGGGCCGTCAGCCTACCTCTCTGGGACCGGGCCGTCAGCCTCCCTCTCTGAGTCGATAATTATCGAAACTTCTCCCGGGACTATGACCTCCGGGACTTTTGCTGAAGCTACAACCTTCAGAACCTCCACTAACGCTATGCCTCTTGAGTCCTTTCCTGGGGAAGCGAACTCTAGACCCTTCTCTGGGGCTGTGTCTCTCGAGACCCCACTTGGGGATATTACTTCAAAGATCCCTTCTGGGGTTTTGCTTCTCGAGTTCCCTTCTAGAACTATGGTTTTAGACACCTTTTCTGGGGTTGCGCTTTTCAAGTCCCTACCTGGGACCCCTTCTGGTATTGACACCTGAGCTATTATATCCGATGTCCCTCTATGACCCAGAGCATCGGGTACCACTCCAGGACTCTGGGCATCGGGTACCGCTCCAGGACTCTGGGCATCGGGTACCGCTCCAGGACCCCGGGCATCGGGTACCGCTCCAGGACCCCGGGCATCGGGTACCGCTCCAGGACCCCGGGCATCGGGCACCGCTTCGGGACCCCGGGCTTCCACAACTGGGGTTTGCAACTCTGATTCAACAGGAAAGTCAAGAGAGGAGAGAAACATTCTCATTTGGTTCCTGAATCTATAATGGGGCTCCCTAGCCCAAGGACCCCAATTATAGGACAGAGTGCTTTTTAGTGTGGGTTTTGTGACAAGTACCTCTGCCACAGTGGAGACAGGAGTAGGTCTTAAATTCTGACTCAACTTGGCCAGAGGGTAGGACTTGTCGCCACACTTTGGCTTGCGCAACTCACAGGTCTGCAGATAGTGGCCTAAACCCCCACAATATAGGCATAAGTTTAAGTTTCTGCGACGCAGACGCTCCTCTTTTGAGTGCCTGGGCCGCGGAAAACTTTTAAACCTTTTCTTTTCAATTAAACCTGAGGATTCTCTTGTCACCATATTGTGAACAAGAGTCTCTTTAGAGGATGAACTCTCAACAACTTCTGGCAAAATTTTGGTCAGAAGGTTTTGCAGTTGCTTTAAGGATTGCTGCAAAACTTCCAGCCGCTCAGGTTTCAAAGCACTGAAAGCAGAGTTCAGGGCTGAGAGAGACGCCTGCAGGCAGGGCCGGCTCCAGGCCTACTAGTACCCTGAGCGAGAACATATAAAAGCGCCCCCCCCCATGCGCGCGCGCTCCAGGAAAAGTGGGTGTGGCCCCTGGAAAAGTGGGCGTGGCCTCATAACTTCATATTATTAGACTATAAATAAATATATTTTCACACCCCCTCTACGCACACAATTTGCAGCCTTACACATAACAGCCACAGTAGGGTTCCTTACACACAATGTCTCCAGTATAGTGTCAGATACACAATGTGCAGTGCCAGATAGACATGATATGCCCCCCAGCAGTGCCAGCTACACACAATATGCCCCCCAGCAGTGCCAGCTACACATGATAGTGTTCACTTTTTAGGGCAGGGTGCTGATCACAGGGACGGCACATTTTTAAGTTAGGAGGGCAAAATGATGTACTTACTGTAATGCTTGGTGCTCATCTACCTACATGGTAAAGTATGGACAGTGCACGCCGAAGGCGCGCAGCAAAAATTTAGAGGCGTTGCTTCGTGGGAAAGGTGCGTGGCCACATAATAGTGGCAATTCACATTACACCACACAGTAGTAGTGCAGTTAATACACACTGCACCAGGTAGAACCTCCTAGACACTTTGCGCCAGGCAGAGCACGTTAGACACTTTATGCCAGGCAGAGCACGTTAGACACTTTGTGCCAGGCAGAGCACGTTAGACACTTTGCGCCAGGCAGAGCACATTAGACACTTTGCGCCAGGCAGAGCACGTTAGACACTTTGCGCCAGGTAGAGCACGTTAGACACTTTGCGCCAGGCAGAGCACTGAGACTCATTGCCTAGCCACAGACGCCTAGCGGGAACACTACATGATATGCTCCCCAGCCGTGCCAGCTACACATGTCATGCCCCCCAGCAGTGTCAGATACAGAAATGCCCCCACAGTGCCAGAAATGCCCCAACAGTGCCAGATACAGAAATGCCCCCACAGTGCCAGATAAATGCCCCCACAGTGCAGATATGCCCCCACAGTGCCAAATAAATGCCCCCACAGTGCCAGATAAATGCCCCCACAGTGCCAGATAAATGCCCCCACAGTGCCAGATAAATGCCCCCACAGTGCAGATATGCCCCCACAGTGCCAGATAAATGCCCCCACAGTGCCAGATAAATGCCCCCACAGTGCAGATGTGACCCCACAGTGCCAGATAAATGCCCCCACAGTGCCATCCATAAATGTCCCCCCCCCCAAAATACCTGCAGCGCTGAGAGGGGGAGGAGCACTGCTGTCCGAGTGCGGGCGGGCGGCCGGGTGAGTGCGGGTCCGGGTCCAGGTGCTCGTGTGCGCTGACGTTAGACACCGGCGCCACGCAGCGCACATAGCGCACACAAGAGGTCACGCGGCCGGGCCAATGCTGCACAGGGCCGGCTCCAGCTTCGAATATGGCGGTGCCAGCACGCGGCGCCCATTAAGGGTGGCACCCTGCGCGGCCCCTCTATTCGAACATGCCTGGAGCCGGCCCTGCCTGCAGGGCTTGCATAGGAGGATTTCAAACTAGGCAAGACTAGATTAGACAAGATTCTAGACAAGAGTCTAGACATGACTGGATTTTGAACTTGACAAGACAAGACTGGA
Organism: Pseudophryne corroboree; assembly: GCF_028390025.1. Classification (NCBI taxonomy): domain Eukaryota; kingdom Metazoa; phylum Chordata; class Amphibia; order Anura; family Myobatrachidae; genus Pseudophryne; species Pseudophryne corroboree. Next base: position 946,585,336 of record NC_086445.1, on the reverse strand, counting down.
CTGAGTTCTGCACACGGGACTGGGTTCTGCACACTGGACTGGGTTCTGCACACTGAATTCTAGACAGGACTGGATTCTAAACACCGGACTGGATTCTGCACACTGAATTCTAGACAGGACTAGATTCTAGACAAGACACTGGACTGGGTTCTGTACACTGGACTCTAGACAGGACTGGATTCCAGACAAGACTGGATTCTAGACAGGGCTGGACTGGGCCAAAAAAGAAAAAACTACTATTTAGCTTTGTTTCTTTTTTGTGGTATGGCCGGTGATAATGTTACGTTCGTGCTCTGAACAAAGAGGTATTGCGTAGAAAGTCCAGAGCACAAGAACGTGACGCTGAAATGATGGCCAGGTGTGATGGTAACCCCTAGCAACCTACCTCCGTTGACTCACCCTCGTTGTCCGCTTACGCCTGCGAGACTATGGTTTCTTGGGCCCATGGCAGCCGCGTTTGAAGGGCAGATTATGTCTGCCCAACTCCGATGCCCCCAGGTCTTAATGTGAGACAAGGCGTAAACCGAGATGGGATGATAACAAGGGGACCTCTAACTAAACCAAACAGAGAGCTAGGGGCTACAAAGAGACCTAAAACTAAACGTTTATGCGGCACAGCCGCCAGGATAAACAACAACAAAGGAAATGCTGTCCACACGCCGACACAATACTGTTGTGTACCGGCGGTGACAGCATATGCAGAACCCTCTGCAAAACACCAGTAACAAGTATAACTAAAGAATACAGCGGCCTAGGCTGACGAACGCAGCAAAGCCGCTACTCACGAAACCGGTGCAAATACTGGCAAACGGACAGGAACCCCCAATGTAGCAGACACAGGCCCCTCAGAACCGGAGGACAGGCAGAATCCCAAACGACAGACCGGTGGACACCAAGAAGCCAGATCCTCGATCAGGCACAGACAAAGCCACAGGACTTCTGGACAGGAATACTTCAAGGCAGGACACTGGATCAGACACTGGATCAGACACTGGAAGCAGCTAGACAGAAGCTCAGAAACTATCACCGGCGTCTGTGAAATGCACTGAGCCAGAATATAACAGGGATCCCTAATTAATTATGTCGTGCAGCTGCCCTGTTGCACGTCTCCAAACTGACAAGATGCAATTAACAGACAGGTGAGGTCAAACACATGGAAACAGGCTGCAATTACACAGACTCACCACCGGCAGCCAACAAGAGTCTTCTAAACCAGAGCAAAGGGAAATCCTGGCCTGCAAGAGAACTATAACATAAAATACATAAACGGAAAACAGGAATGAACCACTACCTGTGGTTCTTAACAGTACCCTCTCCTTAAGGGTGGGCTCCGGACACCCCATGACACCCACGGGGAACAGAAACAGAAGTATAACATAAAATACATAACCAAAATGCAGAACAGGAATGAGCCACAGCTGTGGCTCATAACAGTACCCCCCCCCCCCTTGAGGAGTGGTCAACGGACCCCAAAATTCAGACTTTCCAAAACAAGGGATACACTAAAAACCTGACACTTGTACAAACAGACAATGACAAGAAACAGAAACAAGCTGTGGGAACAGCTTGTAACAGTGCCCCCCCCCCCTTTGACGGTGGCCACTGGACACAAGACAGGAAAAAAAATATCTTTTTTTCTTAAAACACACGGCAAGAGTCAATAATTATTTCTTTTTCTTCTTTTTTTTTACAAGGTTCTTGAGGTCTGACCAAGGTAATTCCCCAAACATTGTCTGAACTGATGGTACCTTCCAGCAAAGCTGGGTTCAAATCAGATATTGGTTTCTTAACCTTGGGAGCTGAATTTTCAGGCAAAGTACTTCTACTAGAAGAAGACAGAAAAGCACATCCTGCTGTTATGAACCACAGGTAGTGGTTCATTCCTATTTTATGTTTATAGTTGTCTTGCAGGCCAGGATTTCCCATTGCTCTGGTTTAAGAATACTCTTGTTTGCTGCCGGTTGTGAGTCTGTGTAATTGCAGCTTGTTCCCATGTGTTCAGCCTCACCTGTCTGTTGATCGCACCTCTCAGTTGTGCAGCAGGGCAGCTGCACAACATAATTAATTAAGACTCTCTGTTATATTCTGGCTCAGTGCAATTCACAGACGCTGGTGATATTTCCTGAGTTCCAGAGTTCTTGAGTTCTGAGCTAGTCTCTGCCAGTTCCCGAGCTCCTGTCTAGCAGTATCTGCCTAGCTGCTTTGAGTGTCGGTTCCTGAGTGTTGGTTCCTATGTCGATTCCAGTGTCTGATCCTGTGTCCTGCCGTGAAGCGTTCCTGTCCAGGAGTCCTGTGGCTTAGTCTGTGCCTAGGCGAGTGTCTGGCTTCTTGATGTCCACCGGTCTGTCGTTTGGGATTCTGCCTGTCCTCCGGTTCTGAGAGTCTGCGTCGGCTACTTTGGGGGTTCCAGTCCGTTTGCCAGTATTTGTACCGGTTCCGTGAGTAGCGGCTTTGCCACGTCCGTCGGCCTAGGCCGTAGTATTCTTTGGTTATAATTTGTTACTGGTGTTTTGCAGAGGGTTCTGCTTATGCTGTCACCGCCGGTACACAACAGTATTGTGTCGGCGAGTGGACAGCATTTCCTTGGTTGTTCTTTTCCTTTGGCGGCGTGCTGCACATATATTTAGTTTTAGGGTTGTTAGTAGCCCCTAGCCTTCTGTTTGCTTTAGTCAGAGGTCCCCTTGTTATTATCCTGTCTCGGTTCATGCCTTGTCTCAATCTAAGACCTGGGGGCATCGGAGTTGGGCAGACCTAATCCGCCCTTCAAACGCGGCTGCCGTGGGCCCAAGAAACCATAGTCACTCAGGCGTGAACTGACCACACGGGTGAAACAATGAAGGTAGGGTGCTAGGGGTTATTTCCACACCACACCTTACTTCAGCGTCATGTTCTGGTGCTCAGGACTCACTACGCAACATCTCCCTTGTTCTGAGCACCAGAAACCTAACACCTGCAGTCAAAACAATGGGCTGAGACTTTTGTGCAGAGTTTACAGTATACGGTGGACTCTCAGCAGATAAGACGGATGACCTAGAGGAACCTGAACCAATTTCTTTGGAACCATATCTCTTAATAACTGCATCACTGAATGCCGGGGGATCCTTAAGAATGGGATCTTCAGTTTTCATTAAGTTGGACGCCCACTCAAAAGGCTCCCCTCTAAAGGAATATATCAGATATAGCACAAGGTTCTCTGAAGTGATGCCCAGAAATGGTCTAGAAAACATAATGATGTAATAGTGTTTGTAAAGCGCCAGAAATTGGACTAAGTCCCCATCAAAGATTATAGATGTTGAGTTATCAACAGAGTCAGGATCTGCTTCCTTCCCATCTGACTGACTAGAGTGCTTTGCTAGGACCAGGTCACTACTGACCTTACTCGAGGCTGTGGCCTTTGGGACCCTCTTTGGGGCAGTGACCTTCGGGACCCCCTCTAGGGCAGTGGCCCTCGGAACCCCCTCTTGGGCAGTGGCCCTCGGAAACCCCCTCTGGGGCAGTGGCCCTCGGAACCCCCTGGAACCCCGCTGGGGCAGTGGCCTCGGAGTCTTTTACTGGGACCGGGCCGTCAGCCTCCCTCTCTGGGACTGGGCCGTCAGCCTCCCTCTCTGGGACCGAGCCTTCAGCCTCCCTCATTCCTGTTTTGCAGTTTTGTTCTGTATTTCATGTTATACTTCTGTTTATGTTCCCCGTGGGTGTCATGGGGTGCTCGGAGCTCACCCTTAAGGAGGGGATACTGTTATGAACCACAGGTAGTGGTTCATTCCTATTTTATGTTTATAAAGTTGTCTTGCATGCCAGGATTTCCTGTTGCTCTGTTTTAGAATACTTTTGTCTGCTGCCGCTGGTGAGTCTGTGTAATTGCAGCTTGTTCCCATGTGTTCAGCCTCACCTGGCTGCTAATTGCATCTTGTCAGTTTGGAATCATGCAACAGGGCAGCTGCATGGGATTATTAATTAGGCCTCTCTGTTATATGTTGGCTGACTGCAATTCACAGACGCTGGTGATATTCCTTGGTTTGCAGTCTGCTTGAAGTGTGAGCTGGTTCCTGTCAGTCCCTGTGTTGATTCCTGTGTCAGTCCCTGTGTTGATTCCTGTGTCAGTGCCTGTGTCGATTCCTGTGTCTGATCCCGTGTCCTGCTGTGAGGCGTTCCTGCCCTGAGTTCCAGTGGCTTTGCCTGTCCCTGGTCAAGTCTTCTGGCTTCCTGGTGTCCACCGGTCTGTCGTTTGGGATTCTGCCTGTCCTCCAGTTCTGAGAGTCGGTGTCGGCAGCATTAGAAGTTCCTGTCCGTTTGCCAGTATTCGTACCGGTTCCGTGAGTAGCGGCTCTCCCGCGTCCGTTGGCCTAGGCCGCTGTATTCCATTATTGTTTCTGTCCCTGGTGTTTTGCAGAGGGTTCTGCTTATGCTGTCACCGCCGGTACACAAAGGTATTGTGTCGGCGTGTGATCAGCATTTCCTTTGTTGTTCTTTTCCTTTGGCGGTTTCTCCGCACATACTTTAGGTTTTTAGTTAGCTTGTAGCCCCTGGCCTGTTTGCTTAGTTAGAGGTCCTCTTGTTATCATTCTGCCTCGGATTTCTCTTTGTCTCTCATTAAGACCGGGGGGCACCGGAGTTGGGCAGACATAATCCGCCCTTCAAACGTGGCTGCCAAGGGCTCAAGAAACCATAGTCTCGCAAGGGATTTCCGATAGCACGGGTGAGACAACAGAGTTAGGGCGCCAGGGGCTATTCCCTTTCCATTCCCCTTTCCCAGCGTTACGTCCTGGTGCTCTGGACTCACTTCATGAACATCTCCCTTGTTCTGAGCACCAGGAATCTAACACTCTCTGGGACCGGGCCGTCAGCCTCCCTCTCTGGGATCGGGCCGTCAGCCTACCTCTCTGGGACCGGGCCGTCAGCCTCCCTCTCTGAGTCGATAATTATCGAAACTTCTCCCGGGACTATGACCTCCGGGACTTTTGCTGAAGCTACAACCTTCAGAACCTCCACTAACGCTATGCCTCTTGAGTCCTTTCCTGGGGAAGCGAACTCTAGACCCTTCTCTGGGGCTGTGTCTCTCGAGACCCCACTTGGGGATATTACTTCAAAGATCCCTTCTGGGGTTTTGCTTCTCGAGTTCCCTTCTAGAACTATGGTTTTAGACACCTTTTCTGGGGTTGCGCTTTTCAAGTCCCTACCTGGGACCCCTTCTGGTATTGACACCTGAGCTATTATATCCGATGTCCCTCTATGACCCAGAGCATCGGGTACCACTCCAGGACTCTGGGCATCGGGTACCGCTCCAGGACTCTGGGCATCGGGTACCGCTCCAGGACCCCGGGCATCGGGTACCGCTCCAGGACCCCGGGCATCGGGTACCGCTCCAGGACCCCGGGCATCGGGCACCGCTTCGGGACCCCGGGCTTCCACAACTGGGGTTTGCAACTCTGATTCAACAGGAAAGTCAAGAGAGGAGAGAAACATTCTCATTTGGTTCCTGAATCTATAATGGGGCTCCCTAGCCCAAGGACCCCAATTATAGGACAGAGTGCTTTTTAGTGTGGGTTTTGTGACAAGTACCTCTGCCACAGTGGAGACAGGAGTAGGTCTTAAATTCTGACTCAACTTGGCCAGAGGGTAGGACTTGTCGCCACACTTTGGCTTGCGCAACTCACAGGTCTGCAGATAGTGGCCTAAACCCCCACAATATAGGCATAAGTTTAAGTTTCTGCGACGCAGACGCTCCTCTTTTGAGTGCCTGGGCCGCGGAAAACTTTTAAACCTTTTCTTTTCAATTAAACCTGAGGATTCTCTTGTCACCATATTGTGAACAAGAGTCTCTTTAGAGGATGAACTCTCAACAACTTCTGGCAAAATTTTGGTCAGAAGGTTTTGCAGTTGCTTTAAGGATTGCTGCAAAACTTCCAGCCGCTCAGGTTTCAAAGCACTGAAAGCAGAGTTCAGGGCTGAGAGAGACGCCTGCAGGCAGGGCCGGCTCCAGGCCTACTAGTACCCTGAGCGAGAACATATAAAAGCGCCCCCCCCCATGCGCGCGCGCTCCAGGAAAAGTGGGTGTGGCCCCTGGAAAAGTGGGCGTGGCCTCATAACTTCATATTATTAGACTATAAATAAATATATTTTCACACCCCCTCTACGCACACAATTTGCAGCCTTACACATAACAGCCACAGTAGGGTTCCTTACACACAATGTCTCCAGTATAGTGTCAGATACACAATGTGCAGTGCCAGATAGACATGATATGCCCCCCAGCAGTGCCAGCTACACACAATATGCCCCCCAGCAGTGCCAGCTACACATGATAGTGTTCACTTTTTAGGGCAGGGTGCTGATCACAGGGATGGCACATTTTTAAGTTAGGAGGGCAAAATGATGTACTTACTGTAATGCTTGGTGCTCATCTACCTACATGGTAAAGTATGGACAGTGCACGCCGAAGGCGCGCAGCAAAAATTTAGAGGCGTTGCTTCGTGGGAAAGGTGCGTGGCCACATAATAGTGGCAATTCACATTACACCACACAGTAGTAGTGCAGTTAATACACACTGCACCAGGTAGAACCTCCTAGACACTTTGCGCCAGGCAGAGCACGTTAGACACTTTATGCCAGGCAGAGCACGTTAGACACTTTGTGCCAGGCAGAGCACGTTAGACACTTTGCGCCAGGCAGAGCACATTAGACACTTTGCGCCAGGCAGAGCACGTTAGACACTTTGCGCCAGGTAGAGCACGTTAGACACTTTGCGCCAGGCAGAGCACTGAGACTCATTGCCTAGCCACAGACGCCTAGCGGGAACACTACATGATATGCTCCCCAGCCGTGCCAGCTACACATGTCATGCCCCCCAGCAGTGTCAGATACAGAAATGCCCCCACAGTGCCAGAAATGCCCCAACAGTGCCAGATACAGAAATGCCCCCACAGTGCCAGATAAATGCCCCCACAGTGCAGATATGCCCCCACAGTGCCAAATAAATGCCCCCACAGTGCCAGATAAATGCCCCCACAGTGCCAGATAAATGCCCCCACAGTGCCAGATAAATGCCCCCACAGTGCAGATATGCCCCCACAGTGCCAGATAAATGCCCCCACAGTGCCAGATAAATGCCCCCACAGTGCAGATGTGACCCCACAGTGCCAGATAAATGCCCCCACAGTGCCATCCATAAATGTCCCCCCCCCCAAAATACCTGCAGCGCTGAGAGGGGGAGGAGCACTGCTGTCCGAGTGCGGGCGGGCGGCCGGGTGAGTGCGGGTCCGGGTCCAGGTGCTCGTGTGCGCTGACGTTAGACACCGGCGCCACGCAGCGCACATAGCGCACACAAGAGGTCACGCGGCCGGGCCAATGCTGCACAGGGCCGGCTCCAGCTTCGAATATGGCGGTGCCAGCACGCGGCGCCCATTAAGGGTGGCACCCTGCGCGGCCCCTCTATTCGAACATGCCTGGAGCCGGCCCTGCCTGCAGGGCTTGCATAGGAGGATTTCAAACTAGGCAAGACTAGATTAGACAAGATTCTAGACAAGAGTCTAGACATGACTGGATTTTGAACTTGACAAGACAAGACTGGACTGAGTTCTGCACACTGGACTGGGTTCTGCACACTGGACTGGGTTCTGCACACTGAATTCTAGACAGGACTGGATTCTAAACACCGGACTGGATTCTGCACACTGAATTCTAGACAGGACTAGATTCTAGACAAGACACTGGACTGGGTTCTGTACACTGGACTCTAGACAGGACTGGATTCCAGACAAGACTGGATTCTAGACAGGGCTGGACTGGGCCAAAAAAGAAAAAACTACTATTTAGCTTTGTTTCTTTTTTGTGGTATGGCCGGTGATAATGTTACGTTCGTGCTCTGAACAAAGAGGTATTGCGTAGAAAGTCCAGAGCACAAGAACGTGACGCTGAAATGATGGCCAGGTGTGATGGTAACCCCTAGCAACCTACCTCCGTTGACTCACCCTCGTTGTCCGCTTACGCCTGCGAGACTATGGTTTCTTGGGCCCATGGCAGCCGCGTTTGAAGGGCAGATTATGTCTGCCCAACTCCGATGCCCCCAGGTCTTAATGTGAGACAAGGCGTAAACCGAGATGGGATGATAACAAGGGGACCTCTAACTAAACCAAACAGAGAGCTAGGGGCTACAAAGAGACCTAAAACTAAACGTTTATGCGGCACAGCCGCCAGGATAAACAACAACAAAGGAAATGCTGTCCACACGCCGACACAATACTGTTGTGTACCGGCGGTGACAGCATATGCAGAACCCTCTGCAAAACACCAGTAACAAGTATAACTAAAGAATACAGCGGCCTAGGCTGACGAACGCAGCAAAGCCGCTACTCACGAAACCGGTGCAAATACTGGCAAACGGACAGGAACCCCCAATGTAGCAGACACAGGCCCCTCAGAACCGGAGGACAGGCAGAATCCCAAACGACAGACCGGTGGACACCAAGAAGCCAGATCCTCGATCAGGCACAGACAAAGCCACAGGACTTCTGGACAGGAATACTTCAAGGCAGGACACTGGATCAGACACTGGATCAGACACTGGATCAGACACTGGAAGCAGCTGGACAGAAGCTCAGAAACTATCACCGGCGTCTGTGAAATGCACTGAGCCAGAATATAACAGTCTTCTAAACCAGAGCAAAGGGAAATCCTGCCTGCAAGAGAACTATAACATAAAATACATAAACGGAAAACAGGACTGAACCACTACCTGTGGTTCATAACAGTACCCTCTCCTTAAGGGTGGGCTCCGGACACACCATGACACCCACGGGGAACAGAAACAGAAGTATAACATAAAATACATAAACAGAATGCAAAACAGGAATGAGCCACAGCCGTGGCTCATAACACTCTGTGTCAGACTCTGTTCTATTCTCCTGATCAGTGCTCAAAATCTGCTGCATTGTTGTGGCCAGTATATAGTAGTATAGTGCTGCATTGTGGTGACCACCAGTATATAGTAGTACAGTACAGTAAGCCATTGCTGTATCTTGCTGCTCTGTGTCACTTCTATTCTCCTGATCAGTGCTCAATATCTGTGCTGCATTGTGGTGACCACCAGTATATAGTAGTACAGTGCTGCATTGTGGTGACCACCAGTATATAGTAGTACAGTACAGTAGGCCATTGCTGTATCTTGCAGCTCCGTGTCAGACTCAGTTCTTGTATCCTGATCTGTGCTCAATATTTGCTGCATTGTTGTGACCAGTATATAGTAGTACAGTGCTGCATTGTGGTGACCACCAGTATATAGTAGTACAGTAGGCCATTGCTGTATCTTGCAGATCCGTGTCAGACTCAGTTCTAGTATCCTGATCAGTGCTCAATATCTGCTGCATTGTGGTGACCACCAGTATATTGTAGTACAGTGCTGCATTTTGGTGACCACCACTATATAGTAGTACAGTACAGTAGTCCATTGCTGTATCTTGCAGCTCTGTGTCAGACTCAGTTCTATTCTCCTGATCAGTGTTCAATATCTGCTGCATTGTTGTGACCAGTATATAGTAGTACAGTGCTGCATTGTGGTGACCACCAGTATATAGTAGTACAGTACAGTAGTCCATTGCTGTATCTTGCAGCTCCGTGTCAGACACAGTTCTATTCTCCTGATCAGTACTCAATATCTGCTGCATTGTTGTGACCAGTATATAGTAGTACAGTGCTGCATTGTGGTGACCACCAGTATATAGTAGTACAGTACAGTAGGCCATTGCTGTATCTTGCTGCTCTGTGTCACTTCTATTCTCCTGATCAGTGCTCAATATCTGCTGCATTGTGGTGACCACCAGTATATAGTAGTACAGTGCTACATTGTGGTGACCACCAGTATATAGTAGTACAGTACAGTAGTCCATTGCTGTATCTTGCAGCTCTGTGTCAGACTCAGTTATATTCTCCTGATCAGTGCTTAATAGCTGCTGCATTGTTGTGACCAGTATATAGTAGTACAGTGCTGCATTATGGTGACCAACAGTATATAGTAGTACAGTACAGTAGGCCATTGCTGTATCTTGCTGCTCTGTGTCACTTCTATTCTCCTGATCAGTGCTCAATATCTGCTGCACTGTGGTAACCACCAGTATATAGTAGTACAGTGCTGCATTGTGGTGACCACCAGTATATAGTAGTACAGTACAGTAGGCCATTGCTGTATCTTGCTGCTCTGTGTCACTTCTATTCTCCTGATCAGTGCTCAATATCTGTGCTGCATTGTGGTGACCAGTATATATAGTAGTACAGTGCTGCATTGTGGTGACCACCAGTATATAGTAGTACAGCACAATAGTCCATTGCTGTATCTTGCAGCTCTGTGTCACTTCTAGTATCCTGATCAGTGCTTAATATCTGTGCTCAGTGTCAGTGCTGCATTGTGGTGTCTAAAAGTCTAGTGTCTTGTGCTGCATCTTGCTGCTGTAGGGTGCTGTGGTAGTGTCCTGTCACTTTGCATAGGTTATCATCATTCCAGTCACAGTGGTATCTGGTATATATCTAGTGGTATCTAATTCCAGACATTACTGCCGTCTAATTCCAGATATATTACTGGCATATAATTCCACACATTAAAAAATGGAGAACAAAAATGTGCAGGGTAAAATAGGGAAAGATCAAGATCCACTTCCACCTAGTGCTGAAGCTGCTGCCACTAGTCATGGCAGAGACAATGAAATGCCATCAACGTGGTCTGCCAAGGCCGATGACCAATGTCATAGTAGAGAGCGTGTAAAATCCAAAAAGCAAAAGTTTAGTAAAATGATGACCCAAAAATCTAAATTAAAAGCATCTGAGGAGAAGAGTAAACTTGCTAATGTGCCATTTACGACACGAAGTGGCAAAGAATGGCTGAGGCCCTGGCCTGCGTTCATGGCTAGTGGTTCAGCTTCACATGAGGATGGAAGCACTCATCCTCCCGCAAGAAAAATGAAAAGAGTTAAGCTGGCAAAAGCACAGCAAAGAACTGTGCGTTCTTCTAAATCACAAATCCCCAAGGAGAGTCCAATTGTGTCGGTTGCGATGCCTGACCTTCCCAACACTGGACGGGAGGAGGTGGCTCCTTCCACGATTTGCATGCCGCCTGCAAGTGCTGGAAGGAGCACCCACAGTCCAGTTCCTGATATTCAAATTGAAGATGTCACTTTTGAAGTACACCAGGATGAGGATATGGGTGTTGCTGGCGCTGAGGGGGAAATTGACCAGGAGGATTCTGATGGAGAGGTGGTTTGTTTAAGTCAGGCACCCAGGGAGACACCTGCTGTCCGTGGGATGAATAAGGCCATTGACATGCCTGGTCAAAATACAAAAAAAATCACCTCTTCGGTGTGGAATTATTTCAACAGAAATGCGGACAACTGGTGTCAAGTCATGTGTTGCCTTTGTCAAGCTGTAATAAGTAGGGGTAAGGACGTTAACCACCTAGTAACATCCAAGTCACTGCCAAGTCTGACGAGTCCTCTCCTGACTGGGATTCCTCCGATGGATCCTTGAGTGTAATGCCTACTGCTGCTGGCGCTGCTGTTGTTGCTGCTGGGAGTCGATCATCATCCCAGAGGGGAAGTCAGAAGACCACTTGTACTACTTCCAGTAAGCAATTGACTGTCCAACAGTCCTTTGCGAGGAAGATGAAATATCACAGCAGTCATCTTGTTGCAAAGTGGATAACTCAGGCCTAGACAGCTGTGTTGGTGTTAGACGTGCACCCGGGATCCGCCATAAGTTCACAGGAACTTAGAGAATTTCTTGAGGTAGTGTGTCCCCAGTACCAAATACCAACTAGGTTCCACTTCTTTAGGCAGACGATACCGAGAATGTACACAGACGTCAGAAAAAGAGTCACCAGTGTCCTAAAAAATGCAGTTGTACCCAATGTCCACTTAACCACGGACATGTGGACAAGTGGAGCAGGGCAGACTCAGGACTATATGACTGTGACAGCCCACTGGGTAGATGTATTGCCTCCCGCAGCAACAACAGCAGCAGCAGCACCAGTAGCAGCATCTCGCAAACCACAACTCGTTCCTAGGCAGGCTACGCTTTGTATCACCGCTTTCCATAAGAGGCACACAGCTGTCAACCTCTTACGGAAACTGAGGAACATCATCGCAGATTGACTTACCCCAATTGGACTCTCCTGGGGATTTGTGACATCGGACAACGCCACCAATATTGTGCGTGCATTACATGTGGGCAAATTCCAGCACGTCCCATGTTTTGCACAGTACAATGAATTTGGTGGTGCAGAATTTTTTTTAAAAAGACAGGGGCGTGCAAGAGATGCTGTCGGTGGCCCGAAGAATTGTGGGCCACTTTTGGCATTCAGCCACCGCGTGCCAAAGACTGGAGCACCAGCAAACACTCCTGAACATTCCCCGCCATCAGCTGAAGTAAGAGGTGGTATGAGGTGGAATTCAACCCTCTATATGCTTCAGAGGATGGAGGAGCAGCAAAAGGCCATTCAAGCCTATACATCTGCCTACGATATAGGCAAAGGAGGGGGGATGCACCTGACTCAAGCGCAGCGGAGAATGATTTCAACGTTGTGCAAGGTTCTGCAACCCTTTGAACTTGCCACACGTGAAGTCAGTTCAGGCACTGCCAGCCTGAGTCAGGTCATTCCCCTCATCAGGCTTTTGCGAAGCAGCTGGAGAGATTGAAAGAGGAGCTAAAACGGAGCGATTCCGCTAGGCATGTGGGACTTGGGGATGGAGCCCTTCATTCGCTTAACCAGGATTCACGGGTGGTCAATCTATTGAAATCAGAGCACTACATTTTGGCTACCGTGCTCGATCCTAGGTTTAAAGCCTACGTTGTATCTCTCTTTCCGGCAGACACAAATGTACAGATGTTCAAAGACCTGCTGGTGAGACACCACTTGTCAAGTCAAGCGGAACGTGACCCGTCAACAGCTACTCCTTCATTTTCTACCGCCACTGGAGCTGCCAGGAAAAGGGTCAAATTTCTGGCGGTGATACAGGGCAGTCAGGAGCGAAAACTGATACCTGGTCCGGACTGATGGACCTGCCAATGATTACTAACATGTCGTCTACTGTCACTGCATATGATTCTGTCACCATTGAAAGAATGGTGGAGGATTATATGAGTGACCGCATCCAAGAAGGCACGTCAGATAGTCCGTACGTATATTGGCAGGAAAAAGAGGCAATTTGGAGGCCCTTGCACAAACTGGCTTTATTTTACCTAAGTTGCCCCCCCTCCTGTGTGTACTCCAAAAGAGTGTTTAGTGCAGCCGGTCACCTTGTCAGTAATCGGCGTACGAAGTTACTTCCAGAAAATGTGGAGAAGATGATGTTCATCAAAATGAATTATAATCAATTCCTCCGTGGAGACATTCACCAGCAATTGCCTCCAGAAAGTACACAGGGACCTGTGATGGTGGATTCCAGTGGGGATGAATTAATACTCTGTGAGGAGAGGGATGTACACAGTGAAAGGGGTGAGGAATTGGAGGATGATGATGAGGTCGACATCTTGCCTCTGTAGAGCCAGTTTGTGCAAGGAGAGATTGCTTCTTTTTTGGTGGGGTCCCAAACCAACAAGTCATTTCAGCCACAGTCGTGTGGCAGACCCTGCCGCTGAAATGATGGGTTCGTTAAAGTGTGCATGTCCTGTTTATATAACATAAGAGTGGGTGGGAGGGCCCAAGGACAATTCCATCTTGCACCTCCTTTTTTATTTTATTTATCTTTGCATCATGTGATGTTTGGGGCCAATTTTTTTAAGTGCCATCCTGTCTGACACTGCAGTGCCACTCCTAGATGGGCCAGGTGTTTGTGCCGGCCACTAGGGTCGCTTAGCTTAGTCATCCAGCGACCTCGGTGCAAATTTTAGGACTAAAAATAATATTGTGAGTTGTTTAGAATAGACTGGAAATGAGTGGAAATTATGGTTATTGAGGTTAATAATGCTATGGGATCAAAATTACCCCCAAATGCTATGATTTAAGCTGTTTTTGAGGGGTTTTTGGAAAAAAAACACCCTAATCCAAAACACACCCGAATCCGACAAAAATTTGTAAGGGAGGTTTTGCCAAAATGCGTCCGAATCCAAAACACGGCCGCAGAACTGAATCCAAAACCAAAACACAAAACCCGAAAAATTTCCAGTGCACATCTCTAATATATATATATATATATATATATACATACACACACACACACACACACACACACACACACACACACACACACACACATACCATACACAATCATACATATGCAAGCACACATTCATACATACACAAATACACATACATCCCTGTAAATACACACACACACACACACACACACACACACACACACACACACACACATTTCACATACAGTATTGGTGGTTTACATACCACCAGGGGTTGGGAGCAGTGGGAGGCAGGAGCAAAGTAGCGGTTCTGTGAGGTGGGAGAGAGCTGCTGCGGCTGAGCATGCACAGCCCGCAGCTCTCCCCGGACTTTCTCTATGCAGAGAGCTACATACAGTAGCTCTCTGCTGCTGCTGCTGCTGCTGCTGCTGTACCTCCGTGATAGTGGTCGCGATCGTGATCGCGATCGTGATCGCGGCTTTTGCTGAGACAGAGACACTGCTGTTTTCGTCTCACAAATAAACATTTGGCTCATCAGGCGGGGTTTCCAGGTACTCAGAAACCACCCCTATGTGCGCTACTGCAGGGGGATGATGATCAGTCCCCTCTGCCCCACGATCTGCCATAAGGTGAGGGTGCAGGACTATACCGGGGGCGGGGGGATTGCTTGAAAGGTAGTGGGGCCATCTTTTGACACTGGGGGGAGAAGGATAGTGCTGCCCAATAATAAGATTTTTTAGCTGAGGGGGGGGGGATATATATTAAAAATAAAAATGACACATAGTGACACATTGGGAAGTGGGGCAGTAAATAGTGGGGGCCAAATGACACTGTGTATGAAGGGGCTCTGCCACTGTGATCTATTACCATTAGTGGGCTAGGGGAAGAAAACGCTGGGGATGTTTTTTTGTCACTGGGGGGACTATTTCTGATGGGGGTTGGGAAGTAATTTTACAGTGGGGGCCTAAGGACATAGGGGGGATGGGGGGTGCATTTTTTAAATTAAATATTATATATATATATATATATTGTTAAAAAGACTTTTTAAACTTTTTAAAAAATTTCAGAGCTTGTTTTGCAACAGCAAAAATTATCAGTTAAGTGGTTAAAGTGATAAATGAATAGTATTTACTTTTCAGTACTTTAATGCAAACTGTAATTCTGAAAAAAAAAAACTAATTTGAGAGCCTAGTGGTCTAGAACTGCTAAGGGATTCATGATTATATTCTAGAGGCTATACAGTATCTGTCTATTTATCTTGCACAGTTTAACACCACAAAAATAGTTTTGTCGTAAAATTTAAAACCTAAAATTAAAGATTTTGTGAATGATTGCATGTGTTTAATTCATAGGATTAAATACTTGCTTAAATTTGTAACCATGTACTGAAAATGTATTTTGTTTAATTGAAACTGATATGCAGCTTGCTGCAACTTAGTGTAATAGCTCCTAACATCTGAAAAAGGATTTCTGCTGATATTGTATGTTTAAATCTCAGAAACACACTGTTGCTATCATGTAATAGCTAGGTGACAGTAAAACTGTACTTGCTTACCTGCACCTGTAACCGATGGCATGGAAAACACCATGGGTACAGATCAGCGGTACATCAAGAGAGGAGGAGGCCTGTGTGCAATCTCTGTCCGGAACACCTCCTCTTTAGCCGGCAGAGCAATAGACTCTGGGAACTAAAGGGGTCCGTCTATTCATGAAGCAGTGATATAAGTGGAGAAGTGAGCCAGTGGAGAAGTTGCCCATGGCAACCAATTAACTGCTCTGTATAATTTTATAGTATGCAAATTATAAATGTTATGTCAATGTTGATTGGTTGTCATGGGCAATTTCTCCACTGGCTCACTTCTCCACACTTTTCACTGCTTCGTGAATAGACCCCTAAGGTCACTAAGAGACCGTAGCACTGTCCCAGAGTCTAGTGCGCATGCTCAGGTCTCCGTGAAAATGGCGTAGCAGCCATTTTCTTTCCTCC
Source organism: Pseudophryne corroboree (assembly GCF_028390025.1). Classification (NCBI taxonomy): domain Eukaryota; kingdom Metazoa; phylum Chordata; class Amphibia; order Anura; family Myobatrachidae; genus Pseudophryne; species Pseudophryne corroboree. Next base: position 946,569,234 of record NC_086445.1, on the reverse strand, counting down.
TGAACTTTCTACTGCCAGCCCAAGTTGAAGTGTTAATGCTTGTTTTACATTGGGGAAGGGAGGGAGCTACAAGTACTTTTAACATGAGATAACTGCATCACACCTGCCACAGGCACCTCTTTTGTTGGTGACCTCTTTCTGGCACATTTCTGGTGAGTTGGTTATTATTTTAGAAAAGAAGGTGTTTTGGGAACCGCACAAGTCCTCAATTTGATAATTAGTAGCCTCTGAAAAACTGAATTATCCCGAATTGCTTCTAGATATAGCAACTAGGGGTATATGGATAGTTAATCCTAGTCCCAACTAATTGTTGCTTTCAGTGGTGCTCCCAAGAGTCAATTTTAAGCAGTCAAGAAAAAACCAAAACAAAGAAGTGTTGGAAAGTAGACTCTTTTTTGGGAGCACTCTAATTCAGAGGGTGGCAATATAATTTATTAATACTGATAAAACCATTTTTATTAGGTTACACATTAAAGAATTTTTTAAGGAGTATCTGTGTGAAAAATTAGAAGCTTTGCGAAAATATAGAACAAATTACAAATAGTACGTGATATCCATATCACAATGTATCAGTTGCCGGAGATTAATGGCTGTGGTTACAGAGTTCATTAATCATTACACATTCAGACTCATGTAATGTATGACCATCATTTGTTCAGCAGATATCCATTGTGGATTACAATAAATGCAGAGAATTAAATCATAGGTCATATGAGAGTCAGGTACCCAGTAGTATATATATGGGTGGGTGACACTGTATAGGGGAGTCAATTTCTTGCAGTACCAGGGTGTTCAGAGGTGGTCTCCCATCCTAGTACTAACCCGGCCTTTCACTGCTTAGCTTCCAAGGTCAGAAGAGATTGGGCATCTCCAGTGATGTATGACCGCAAATATTGTGCTCTCCCTCTTGGATCACCTAGATGCGTGCAGCCACTTGGTTTAGTTACCCTTTAACTTGGCAGTCACAAATAGGATATAAACATATTGACGGCCTATTTTTGTAACGGGAAGGTTACACAGCATCCACAATTTGGGCTTGCCTTTTCACTGATGCAAACCAATTTTTTGGAATTCCAAATGCCCAATATTTTGGGTGTGGATGACACTATAGGGGAGTCAATTTGTTGCAGTACCTGGGTGTTCAAAGGTGGTCACCCATCCTTTTACTATCCCGGCCTTTCACTGCTTAGCTTCCAAGGTCAGAAGAGATTGGGCATTTCCAGTGAGGTATGACCGCAAATATTGTACTCACCCTCCTGAATCATCCAAATTTATAAATTGTGATTGCCACAGATAACAAGTTTTATATACATATGGTACAATGTTCGAAAAATTAAATGGGATAATGTGTAGCCACCTGGCTTAATCACCCTGTAACATATCAATCATGGATAACAATATACACATGAGTGAAGGCCTGTTGTGTGGGTAAAATTCCTGGACACCACACAATGTCCACAATTAGGACTTGCCTATCACTCCTGAGAATGCCCAAAGAACACCAGAACGGCTAGACCAAAATCAGTAACTATATAGGTGCAGGATATGATTATGCTGCACAGAAATGAATTTTCTAAATAATCAATTTATGGTACACCCTTATGCACTATACCAGACAATAGCTGAAAGGTGCCTGATGCCTAGAACCTCTAATAGATACCTGCGTATATTGTAGAAAAGCAGGCTGGAACTAGGTGCTTGTAGATGATTTGCACATTTGTTGATTTGCTTGAGCCTAATAAGTTCTAAGTTCTGAGCATTTGCTGAAATTTGCCATTGTTGAATTTCAAAAAGAGAAAACACAGTCAGTGATACCTATATAATTGATGTCAGCTTGCAATTGATGTTTATAGCCAGTGTGGATAATCCCAATGGTATACCTTGATGCTGAGGGTATAAGGTCCTTGTGGTATTACTGGTTGGGACAGTTTATCCTGTATTGCTCTTTAACATGATATGAGTATGACAATACGGCTGGAGATTATGATATCACTTGTAATGGCTACTAATAGCTCAAAGACAGGAAGAAAGGAAGAAAAGAGAAGAATAGAGGGAGGAAAAAACTTTTTGCTGACAAGCTGATTGTTGTATGTGCAGATCGCAATAAAGGGAGTGCGGGGTATACGATACCAGCTCCGGTCTTAATGCTGTCACTGTGGGACCCGCCTGCTGCCGTGCCCGTGCTCCAGAGACTTCAGGGGCTGCAGCGGCGTGTGGTCGAGGTCTTCCCGTTCAGAAGACGGAGCTTGCGGCCGTTGCCTGGTGACCGTCCTCGGGATTCCGGCTAGTGCGGTCACGTGTGCGCATCACGTGATCGCAGTACTTCCTCCTGACGTACGTTTCGCATTAAGTGCTTGATCACAGGACGGGATTATTATATCTGGCCACTTGTATGTTTAGTGTTAGAAAATTGGATTCAGCAACATGCAGATGATAGGCGTTTTCATTCTGACAAGTTTCTGCTGTCCTCTGAGGCCGTTCACAATCGAATACATCCGAAGACTTGCAATTAGACGGATAATCGCTCCAGTTGAGATAATGATCACAAATCAAAGGCTATAACATGAAACATCTGTTGATTTGTTCAAATGGTATAGAACTTAGGAGGTTTACAATAGGCACCAGCAGAATTGTGAAAATTGAGTTTTCGCCACACCGTGATTGTTAACCAGGCTTGCGGTTTATTAAGTAAATGTGGTAACATACACAGCAGTGTTGGAACCATACAGCGTTGGCGATATTAGTGGTAACAGGTAGTCTCACATCTGAGGAGCTAGGTGCTCAATACAGTGGGCTGCACGGGATCACGCATGTGTAGCGGCATCTTGGTAAAGGTGCCTGACCTGGATTCATTGTAAGGACATAGGAGACGGTACAGGAGCCCATTCCTCTCCAGCAACAAAAAAGATTGTTCATCCAACTTGTTTATACTGCTCTTTTTAGTAAATCAATACACTTAAGGATACAGTTGAGTTTAATCTGGCAATGGAAGACTACTACAGTAATGTGAGCTTTGCCTTAGGACCACCAGTGTCTCAAGACGTCTTTGACATGATAATGCAATGATGATTAATAGATCTTGTTATAATATTAAAAATCCTACGGGGCAAAAAAGTTCCCCATTTTTATGTGTTACAATACTTTATGCGTGAAAAGCAATAAATATATGTATTACATTCTTCCTCTTTTCATGCTGTTGTGGACAAAAAAAAATCCTTATGCAAAATATAGAACAAGGGCCAAAAAGTAGTTCTCAGTTTATGTTTAACATTATATTTTAGATCACTTAAAATTATTATCACTTAAAATTATTATCTTACTCCACACTTTAGCTGGTGAAAAGATTCAGGGACAGAGGCAAGAACACGTGTGCTGGAATCCGACTGTAGCCTTTAATAATGTAAAATCTATTTTTCTTTAATTAGAATTATAATTTATAATTTAATTATAACCTTTGTAATTATAAAAAAAAAAAAAAAAAAAACCTGCTAAGAACACCTGCTGCCATTATCACTGTCAAGGTTATCAGATTATTTATTCATTTAAAAAAAAAAAAAATATTTCAGAGCAGAAATCTGTCCGTTACATATGTAGTACAACACAATGGCCTACTTTTTACTTCTCCTCTCCGGGAGAAGACCGTAGAGGAGACACTGCTGGCCACTTTGGGGGGCTATCATGTCATAAGGCCCCACCTCTGTCATGGCAAATACCGCGATTTGCGGGTCCGTGGGAAGGGACAGACTAAATTCTGCAATTTGGTTAATTAGCCACGCCCCCTCCACACAGAACCGTGATTCCAGTTTTTTCGTCCCCCATGCTGCCTACTTCACTAGGAAGTCTTTAGGGGGTCTGAAAGACAATCTGAAAAACTGAGAGTCTCCCGCAACTTTTGGGAGAGTAGGTAAGTATGATGTAACTAATGGGCCCTACACACTGGCAGATAAACCAGAACGATATGAACGTTCTCGTCCATAAATGAATGAGAACTCATTCATATCGTTCTGTGTGTAGGCACCAACGATTAATGATGCGCGGCCCTGCGTTCGTTAATCGTTGGTGCCCCGTCGCTTATGCATGCAGGCCAATATGGACGAGATTGTCCAAATTAGCATGCAGTGCTATGGAGCCGGGTGACGGGGGGAGTGAAGAAACTTTACTCCCCCCGTCACTGCTCCCCCGCCGCCAGGTCGCCCATTAAGGGCCCTACACACATATCGATCTGCCGCCAAGCTGCCCGACGGCGGATCGATATGTGTGTAGGGCCCTTAAGAAGAAACTGCAGATGCACACTCTAAGCACTAAGAATACTAGTAATCAAAACAATTATAATAAACCCTACAATTTAACATGTAGTAAACTTTAGGTTCTAAGAACAAAAAATGGTAGCCCACCTACCATGTCCCAGTGACTCCTTTATTCCTGCATGGCATTACAAGTCTAAGGGGTATATTCAATTAGGTTTGAAAGCTGCCATCTGTGATTCTACCTATTCAATCCAAGCTGTTTTTATTCGGCAAGTCTGGGAATTCGACTTGTCGAATAGTACGTGAATCAGTGGTATAGCTGGCGATTCATGTACTTTTGAGGGAAATGGGGCCAAATCCGATAGGATTTGGCCCTGTTTCCGACCATCTCAGTCCGACATAAAAAAATGTCAGACTGAGATGAGGGACTGTGGAGTAGAGGGGGGAGAGTCGCGGGAAGACGGGGGAAAGCCGCGGGCAGCCACACGGGGGGAGAGCAGTGCTGGAGGATGTCACAGCCGCCGCTCACGGCAGCGTCCACCCGGCTCCAGCAAGCAAGACCTCACTTGCTGGAGCCAGGTGGACGCTGCCGTGAGCAGCAGCTGTGATGCCGGGATGGGGAGCGGAGGGATGTGGAGACTGAGGCAGAGAGATGGGGGGGGGGGAGACAGGGGAGAGCTACGGGCAGACTGGGGAGAGCAGTGCTACAGCAGCGGCTATATAGCCGCTGCTGTAGTGCTGCTCTCCACAATCTGCCCGCGGCTCTCCCCCGTCTAGCTCCTGCATCTCAATTCGACTTTTTAAAAGTCGAATTGAGATGACACTGAATAGCCCAAGTCGAATCCATTCCGACAAATAAATGTCGGAATGGATCCGACTTAAATTGAATATACCCCTCAGTATAATATAACTGGCAAGTTTACTTTAATACCTACCTTTATCTATTGCCTGTCTGCTGTCTTACTCTTGCTGATCACTGGAGGTGCGGCCCTAGACCCATAGCAACCAATCAAACTGTAGCTATCATTTACTAGAATTTATTTGACACATTCTAGTAAATGAAAGCTACAGTTGGATTGGTTGCTACCTCCACTTTAGTAAATTCACCCATAAGGCATTCCTCCCAACTATCCCGACAACAGCGGGACAGTTCCACTATTCGGTCACTGTCTGCAATGTCCCACAGGTGTGGGGAAGGCTGGATCACCGCTTCTCTGCACAGCAAAGCACTGTGCATGGCATCTAGCAGTGCAGGGAGGTGAGCCGGGGAGCGCTGGGCATGCACCCAAAATGATGAAAATGGAGGTTTGTGCCATAAGGCCACACCCTACCAAATAAGGCCATGCGCGCCCACCCGTGGTCATGCCCCATTCAGCCGATGTTCTGCCCCCTTTATGGCTGCACACTCCAGGGGCATACGAGGGACCCGATCTGCAAACATTAATGGTTGGGTGGTATGCATAAGGGTGGGATGTATTGCATGTACTCAGGGGCGGATTGGGAACAAAAAGCGGCCTTGGAAAAATTTGTACTAGTGGCCCCACATGGGCAGCACCAGAGGTGTAAGGTCTAGCCATGGGCAATGGCAGCAGCACCCTCCCACCAAGACTTTGCAGATAGTGGGGATGTCCAGTATCAAGGGGCACGTTAAAAATAAATAAAATGAAATATTCTGAGCACATTATATGATACACCTTCAGAACTTAGGAAACTATATCATTCTTTAGAAAGATATATTTTCTTGGTTATTACACCAACCGTATCCCAATCACTATTCACTCAATCTTATATGTCAGCCAAGCAGGCAGACAGAGCATACACTAGGGATGTGCACTTGAAATTTTTCGGGTTTTGTGTTTTGGTTTTGGGTTCGGTTCCGCGGCCGTGTTTTGGGTTCGACCGCGTTTTGGCAAAACCTCACCGAATTTTTTTTGTCGGATTCGGGTGTGTTTTGGATTCGGGTGTTTTTTTCAAAAAACCCTAAAAAACAGCTTAAATCATAGAATTTGGGGGTCATTTTGATCCCAAAGTATTATTAACCTCAAAAACCATAATTTCCACTCATTTTCAGTCTATTCTGAATACCTCACACCTCACAATATTATTTTTAGTCCTAAAATTTGCACCGAGGTCGCTGGATGACTAAGCTAAGCGACCCTAGTGGCCGACACAAACACCTGGCCCATCTAGGAGTGGCACTGCAGTGTCACGCAGGATGGCCCTTCCAAAAAACACTCCCCAAACAGCACATGACGCAAAGAAAAAAAGAGGCGCAATGAGGTAGCTGTGTGAGTAAGCTAAGCGACCCTAGTGGCCGACACAAACACCTGGCCCATCTAGGAGTGGCACTGCAGTGTCACGCAGGATGGCCCTTCCAAAAAACACTCCCCAAACAGCACATGACGCAAAGAAGAAAAAAAGAGGCGCAATGAGGTAGCTGTGTGAGTAAGATAAGCGACCCTAGTGGCCGACACAAACACCTGGCCCATCTAGGGGTGGCACTGCAGTGTCACGCAGGATGGCCCTTCCAAAAAACACTCCCCAAACAGCACATGACGCAAAGAAGAAAAAAAGAGGCGCAATGAGGTAGCTGTGTGAGTAAGATAAGCGACCCTAGTGGCCGACACAAACACCTGGCCCATCTAGGAGTGGCACTGCAGTGTCACGCAGGATGGCCCTTCCAAAAAACACTCCCCAAACAGCACATGACGCAAAGAAAAATGAAAGAAAAAAGAGGTGCAAGATGGAATTGTCCTTGGGCCCTCCCACCCACCCTTATGTTGTATAAAAAGGACATGCACACTTTAACCAACCCATCATTTCAGTGACAGGGTCTGCCACACGACTGTGACTGAAATGACGGGTTGGTTTGGACCCCCACCGAAAAAGAAGCAATTAATCTCTCCTTGCACAAACTGGCTCTACAGAGGCAAGATGTCCCCCTCATCATCATCCTCCGATATATCACCGTGTACATCCCGCTCCTCACAGATTATCAATTCGTCCCCACTGGAATCCACCATCTCAGCTCCCTGTGTACTTTGTGGAGGCAATTGCTGCTGGTCAATGTCTCCACGGAGGAATTGATTATAATTCATTTTAATGAACATCATCTTCTCCACATTTTCTGGAAGTAACCTCGTACGCCGATTGCTGACAAGGTGAGCGGCGGCACTAAACACTCTTTCGGAGTACACACTTGTGGGAGGGCAACTTAGGTAGAATAAAGCCAGTTTGTGCAAGGGCCTCCAAATTGCCTCTTTTTCCAGCCAGTATAAGTACGGACTGTCTGACGTGCCTACTTGGATACGGTCACTCATATAATCCTCCACCATTCTTTCAATGGTGAGAGAATCATATGCAGTGACAGTAGACGACATGTCCGTAATCGTTGTCAGGTCCTTCAGTCCGGACCAGATGTCAGCATCAGCAGTCGCTCCAGACTGCCCTGCATCACCGCTAGCGGGTGGGCTCGGAATTCTAAGCCTTTTCCTCGCACCCCCAGTTGCGGGAGAATGTGAAGGAGATGTTGACAGGTCGCGTTCCGCTTGACTTGACAATTTTCTCACCAGCAGGTCTTTGAACCCCAGCAGACTTGTGTCTGCCGGAAAGAGAGATCCAAGGTAGGTTTTAAATCTAGGATCGAGCACGGTGGCCAAAATGTAGTGCTCTGATTTCAACAGATTGACCACCCGTGAATCCTTGTTAAGCGAATTAAGGGCTCCATCCACAAGTCCCACATGCCTAGCGGAATCGCTCCCTTTTAGCTCCTCCTTCAATGCCTCCAACTTCTTCTGCAAAAGCCTGATGAGGGGAATGACCTGACTCAGGCTGGCAGTGTCTGAACTGACTTCACGTGTGGCAAGTTCAAAAGGTTGCAGAACCTTGCACAACGTTGAAATCATTCTCCACTGCGCTTGAGACAGGTACATTCCACCTCCTATATCGTGCTCAATTGTATAGGCTTGAATGGCCTTTTGCTGCTCCTCCAACCTCTGAAGCATATAGAGGGTTGAATTCCACCTCGTTACCACTTCTTGCTTCAGATTATGGCAGGGCAGGTTCAGGCGTTTTTGGTGGTGCTCCAGTCTTCTGTACGTGGTGCCTGTACGCCGAAAGTGTCCCGCAATTCTTCTGGCCACCGACAGCATCTCTTGCATGCCCCTGTCGTTTTTTAAAAAATTCTGCACCACCAAATTCAAGGTATGTGCAAAACATGGGACGTGCTGGAATTTGCCCATATTTAATGCACACACAATATTGCTGGCGTTGTCCGATGCCACAAATCCACAGGAGAGTCCAATTGGGGTAAGCCATTCCGCGATGATCTTCCTCAGTTGCCGTAAGAGGTTTTCAGCTGTGTGCGTATTCTGGAAACCGGTGATACAAAGCGTAGCCTGCCTAGGAAAGAGTTGGCGTTTGCGAGATGCTGCTACTGGTGCCGCCGCTGCTGTTCTTGCGGCGGGAGTCCATACATCTACCCAGTGGGCTGTCACAGTCATATAGTCCTGACCCTGCCCTGCTCCACTTGTCCACATGTCCGTGGTTAAGTGGACATTGGGTACAACTGCATTTTTTAGGACACTGGTGAGTCTTTTTCTGACGTCCGTGTACATTCTCTGTATCGCCTGCCTAGAGAAGTGGAACCTAGATGGTATTTGGTAACGGGGGCACACTACCTCAAGAAATTGTCTAGTTCCCTGTGAACTAACGGCGGATACCGGACGCACGTCTAACACCAACATAGTTGTCAAGGCCTCAGTTATCCGCTTTGCAACAGGATGACTGCTGTGATATTTCATCTTCCTCGCAAAGGACTGTTGGACAGTCAATTGCTTGGTGGAAGTAGTAAAAGTGGGCTTACGACTTCCCCTCTGGGATGACCATCGACTCCCAGCAGCAACAACAGCAGCGCCAGCAGCAGTAGGCGTTACACGCAAGGATGCATCGGAGGAATCCCAGGCAGGAGAGGACTCGTCAGAATTGCCAGTGACATGGCCTGCAGGACTATTGGCATTCCTGGGGAAGGAGGAAATTGACACTGAGGGAGTTGGTGGGGTGGTTTGCGTGAGCTTGGTTACAAGAGGAAGGGATTTACTGGTCAGTGGACTGCTTCCGCTGTCGCCCAAAGTTTTTGAACTTGTCACTGACTTATTATGAATGCGCTGCAGGTGACGTATAAGGGAGGATGTTCCGAGGTGGTTAACGTCCTTACCCCTACTTATTACAGCTTGACAAAGGCAACACACGGCTTGACAAATGTTGTCCGCATTTCTGGTGAAATACTTCCACACCGAAGAGCTGATTTTTTTGGTATTTTCACCAGGCATGTCAACGGCCCTATTCCTTCCACGGACAACAGGTGTTCCCCGGGTGCCTGACTTAAACAAACCACCTCACCATCAGAATCCTCCTTGTCAATTTCCTCCCCAGCGCCAGCAACACCCATATCCTCCTCATCCTGGTGTACTTCAACACTGACATCTTCAATCTGACTATCAGGAACTGGACTGCGGGTGCTCCTTCCAGCACTTGCTCTTCACGTCCAGTGTTGGAAAGGTCAGGCATCGCAACCGACACAATTGGACTCTCCTTGTGGATTTGGGATTTCGAAGAACGCACAGTTCTTTGCGGTGCTTTTGCCAGCTTGAGTCTTTTCAGTTTTCTAGCGAGAGGCTGAGTGCTTCCATCCTCATGTGAAGCTGAACCACTAGCCATGAACATAGGCCAGGGCCTCAGCCGTTCCTTGCCACTCCGTGTGGTAAATGGCATATTGGCAAGTTTACGCTTCTCCTCCGACAATTTTATTTTAGAATTTGGAGTCCTTTTTTTACTGATATTTGGTGTTTTGGATTTTACATGCTCTGTACTATGACATTGGGCATCGGCCTTGGCAGACGACGTTGCTGGCATTTCATCGTCTCGGCCATGACTAGTGGCAGCAGCTTCAGCACGAGGTGGAAGTGGATCTTGATCTTTCCCTAATTTTGGAACCTCAACATTTTTGTTCTCCATATTTTAATAGGCACAACTAAAAGACACAGAGGTAGCTACAGCCGTGGACTACCGTACTGTGTCTGCTGCTAATATAGACTGGATGATAATGAGATGAAATCAATATATATTATATCACACTAGTACTGCAGCCGGACAGGTAGATATATTTATTATGTAATGACTGATGACGGACCTGCTGGACACTGTCAGCTCAGCAGCACCGCAGACTGCTACAGTAAGCTACTATAGTAGTATGTATAAAGAAGAAAGAAAAAGAAAAACCACGGGTAGGTGGTATACAATTATGGATGGACGAGCGACTGCCGATACAGAGGTAGCTACAGCCGTGGACTACCGTACTGTGTCTGCTGCTAATATAGACTGGATGATAATGAGATGAAATCAATATATATATATATATATAATATCACTAGTACTGCAGCCGGACAGGTATATATATTTATTATGTAATGACTGATGACGGACCTGCTGGACACTGTCAGCTCAGCAGCACCGCAGACTGCTACAGTAAGCTACTATAGTAGTATGTATAAAGAAGAAAGAAAGAAAAAAAAACCACGGGTAGGTGGTATACAATTATGGATGGACGAGCGACTGCCGACACAGAGGTAGCTACAGCCGTGGACTACCGTACTGTGTCTGCTGCTAATATAGACTGGATGATAATGAGATGAAATCAATATATATATATATATATATAATATCACTAGTACTGCAGCCGGACAGGTATATATATTTATTATGTAATGACTGATGACGGACCTGCTGGACACTGTCAGCTCAGCAGCACCGCAGACTGCTACAGTAAGCTACTATAGTAGTATGTATAAAGAAGAATGAAAAAAAAAAAAAACCACGGGTAGGTGGTATACAATTATGGATGGACGAGCGACTGCCGACACAGAGGTAGCTACAGCCGTGGACTACCGTACTGTGTCTGCTGCTAATATAGACTGGATGATAATGAGATGAAATCAATATATATATATATATAATATCACTAGTACTGCAGCCGGACAGGTATATATATTTATTATGTAATGACTGATGACGGACCTGCTGGACACTGTCAGCTCAGCAGCACCGCAGACTGCTACAGTAAGCTACTATAGTAGTATGTATAAAGAAGAAAAAAAAGAAAAAAAACCACGGGTAGGTGGTATACAATTATGGATGGACGAGCGACTGCCGACACAGAGGTAGCTACAGCCGTGGACTACCGTACTGTGTCTGCTGCTAATATAGACTGGATGATAATGAGATGAAATCAATATATATATATATATAATATCACTAGTACTGCAGCCGGACAGGTATATATATTTATTATGTAATGACTGATGACGGACCTGCTGGACACTGTCAGCTCAGCAGCACCGCAGACTGCTACAGTAAGCTACTATAGTAGTATGTATAAAGAAGAAAGAAAAAGAAAAAACCACGGGTAGGTGGTATACAATTATGGATGGACGAGCGACTGCCGACACAGAGGTAGCTACAGCCGTGGACTACCGTACTGTGTCTGCTGCTAATATAGACTGGATGATAATGAGATGAAATCAATATATATATATATATAATATCACTAGTACTGCAGCCGGACAGGTATATATATTTATTATGTAATGACTGATGACGGACCTGCTGGACACTGTCAGCTCAGCAGCACCGCAGACTGCTACAGTAAGCTACTATAGTAGTATGTATAAAGAAGAAAAAAAAGAAAAAAAACCACGGGTAGGTGGTATACAATTATGGATGGACGAGCGACTGCCGACACAGAGGTAGCTACAGCCGTGGACTACCGTACTGTGTCTGCTGCTAATATAGACTGGATGATAATGAGATGAAATCAATATATATATATATATAATATCACTAGTACTGCAGCCGGACAGGTATATATATTTATTATGTAATGACTGATGACGGACCTGCTGGACACTGTCAGCTCAGCAGCACCGCAGACTGCTACAGTAAGCTACTATAGTAGTATGTATAAAGAAGAAAGAAAAAGAAAAAACCACGGGTAGGTGGTATACAATTATGGATGGACGAGCGACTGCCGACACAGAGGTAGCTACAGCCGTGGACTACCGTACTGTGTCTGCTGCTAATATAGACTGGATGATAATGAGATGAAATCAATATATATATATATATAATATCACTAGTACTGCAGCCGGACAGGTATATATATTTATTATGTAATGACTGATGACGGACCTGCTGGACACTGTCAGCTCAGCAGCACCGCAGACTGCTACAGTAAGCTACTATAGTAGTATGTATAAAGAAGAAAGAAAAAAAAAAACCACGGGTAGGTGGTATACAATTATGGATGGACGAGCGACTGCCGACACAGAGGTAGCTACAGCCGTGGACTACCGTACTGTGTCTGCTGCTAATATAGACTGGATGATAATGAGATGAAATCAATATATATATATATATATATATATATAATATCACTAGTACTGCAGCCAGACAGGTATATATATTTATTATATAATGACTGATGACGGACCTGCTGGACACTGTCAGCTCAGCAGCACCGCAGACTGCTACAGTAAGCTACTATAGTAGTATGTATAAAGAAGAAAGAAAAAGAAAAAACCACGGGTAGGTGGTATACAATTATGGATGGACGAGCGACTGCCGACACAGAGGTAGCTACAGCCGTGGACTACCGTACTGTGTCTGCTGCTAATATAGACTGGATGATAATGAGATGAAATCAATATATATATATATATATAATATCACTAGTACTGCAGCCGGACAGGTATATATATTTATTATGTAATGACTGATGACGGACCTGCTGGACACTGTCAGCTCAGCCGCACCGCAGACTGCTACAGTAAGCTACTATAGTAGTATGTATAAAGAAGAAAGAAAAAGAAAAAACACGGGTAGGTGGTATACAATTATGGATGGACGAGCGACTGCCGACACAGAGGTAGCTACAGCCGTGGACTACCGTACTGTGTCTGCTGCTAATATAGACTGGATGATAATGAGATGAAATCAATATATATATATATATAATATCACTAGTACTGCAGCCGGACAGGTATATATATTTATTATGTAATGACTGATGACGGACCTGCTGGACACTGTCAGCTCAGCAGCACCGCAGACTGCTACAGTAAGCTACTATAGTAGTATGTATAAAGAAGAAAGAAAAAAAAAAACCACGGGTAGGTGGTATACAATTATGGATGGACGAGCGACTGCCGACACAGAGGTAGCTACAGCCGTGGACTACCGTACTGTGTCTGCTGCTAATATAGACTGGATGATAATGAGATGAAATCAATATATATATATATATATATATATATATATAATATCACTAGTACTGCAGCCGGACAGGTATATATATTTATTATGTAATGACTGATGACGGACCTGCTGGACACTGTCAGCTCAGCAGCACCGCAGACTGCTACAGTAAGCTACTATAGTAGTATGTATAAAGAAGAAAGAAAAAAAAAACCACGGGTAGGTGGTATACAATATTATATATATATTATATACAATTATATATATATATATATATATATATATATATATATATATTAAACTCACTGGTGGTGATTATTAAACTGGTGGTCAGGTCACTGGTCACACTATCAGCAACTTGCAAGTAGTACTCCTAAGCAGACAATCACAATATATATTATACTGGTGGTCAGTGTGGTCACAATGGCAGTGTGGCACTCTGGCAGCAAAAGTGTGCACTGTACGTTATATGTACTCCTGAGTCCTGCTCTCAGACTCTAACTGCTCCCCACTGTCAGTGTCTCCCCCACAAGTCAGATAATATACAGTCACACTATCTATCACTTCAGCAAGTAACTACTAGTACTCCTCCTAATGCTCCCCAAAATTACTACTGTGTCTCTCTCTACTGTCTCACTCTCTTCTCTATAAACGGAGAGGACGCCAGCCACGTCCTCTCCCTATGAATCTCAATGCACGTGTGAAAATGGCGGCGACGCGCGGCTCCTTATATAGAATCCGAGTCTCGCGATAGAATCCGAGCCTCGCGAGAATCCGACAGCGGGATGATGACGTTCGGGCGCGCTCGTGTTAACCGAGCAAGGCGGGAAGATCCGAGTCGCTCGGCCCCGTGTAAAAAAACCTGAAGTTCGGGCGGGTTCGGATTCCGAGGAACCGAACCCGCTCATCTCTAGCATACACTATATCATCTGCAATCACAGGCTAAGTGGCAAAGAAATTTTCATATATGCAAATTATTTTGCATCTTATTCATTATGTCTATAAACAGGACCACATGTCCTCAAACAAAACAGGCCCCACAGGTGCGTCGGCCCACCGGGAATCTTCCCTGTGAGCCCTATGGCCAATCCGCCTCTGCATATACTATGCGACACATTCTGCCCTCTATCGCATGCATACTGACATTTGAATGCATTCGTATGCATAAATACCTACTTCAAGTTCAGGGGACAACGTTTTTGATAAGAAATGTACCTTATGAAGAGAGGACTTGCTAGTGTATGACCCGGGAGTCCTACTGCACATGAGCAGTCATTGGCATGGACAGCCATTGGCCTGCACGTGTGCAATTTTCAGGCGTGGAGAAGGAATCCTTTGGATCCCTCTCTTGGTAATTATTGCTGCGGAACCTTTTTAATACACACAGTATGGGGATTCATATGTACTGTGGTAAACCTCCGAATTAGGCAGTTTTCTGATGTTTAACCTAATTATTAACTTCGACTTCAGAGCTGGGTTTAAAAAATGACAGTTTTGGAGCTGGTTGGTTGGGCCTGTAACACTGGCCACTTTATATCCATCCAAGGCGTAGTAAATAGCAGTGCCGTAACTAGGTGTGTGCAGAAGGGGCGTTGCCCACAGCGCACACCTAGTTAGAGCGCATATTCCCCCTGTGCTCCCACTGCCCGCATACCCGTTCAAGGGGCACAAAGTGTGCAGCATTGTAATGAGTCAGACTGACTCATTACAAGCCGCCTGTGCCCTGTGATGTGCGCGGTCACCGGAGCGAGGGGAAGAGGAGAAGGGAGGGGGACTCTGAAGCCTGCAGACCCCGAGAAAGCAAGGCGGAGACCCCGCCCAGCAATACTTGTTGGTCACGCCCCCACGCCGGCCCAGCTTGAGAGGGGCAGGTGAACTGATGTGCTGCTGGCCTTGCCTGCATTCCCAGATCTCCTGCTCTCCCGGCCAGGTCAGCAGCTGGAGGTGCGTGCTCTATGGTTCGGGGATTTTTAAAGGGGGCGTGGCCACGGGGGGTGCGCGATTAGGCCACGCCCCCGACTTGGCCTTGGCAAATTGTGTGCAGCCCTACCTGCTCAGTGCTCTCTCAGCTTCTGACTAATTACTCATGCAGTCATTCACCCTGGAGGTAAATTGTGTGTGGTGCCTACAGGGGACAGAGTGTGTGCATGTGTATCAGGGGCGTTTTAAGAGAGGAGGAGGCCCAGGTGCAGCCTCCTCCGTTCGGGCCCCTCTCTGCCGGCAGCGGGAAGAGTCTGAGCACTAGAGCGCTCAGACTCTACTGAGCATGCGCAGATCCCCGGGAAAATGGCGCGGCGGCTATTTTCCCTGAGATTTCTCTACTGCGCATGCGCAGAACTCCGTGAAAATGGCCGCTGGGCCATTTTCATGGAGTTTTAACACCGCCGTGGACGTCACCGCGGGACTACGGAGGGGTGAGTATTCCGAAAATGGGTGCAGCGTGTGCGGTGGGGGCCCCCTCTGGACTTAGGGGCCCGTGTGCACCGCACACACTGCACCCATTATAGAGACGCCAGTGGTGTGTATAGGGACTGGGGGGATGACAGACGCTGTCTGCCGTAATGTGTAAAAAGGGGACGATGTCTGCCATAATGTGTAAAAAGGGACGTTGTCTGCCGTAATGTGTAAAAAGGGGGCTCTGTCTGCCGTAATGTGTAAAAAGGGGACGCTGTCTGCCTTAATGTGTAAAAAGGGGACAATGTCTGCTGTAATGTGTAAAAAGGGGGACGTTGTCTGCCTTAATGTGTAAAAAGGGGACGATGTCTGCTGTAATGTGTAAAAAGGGGACGCAGTCTGCTGTAATGTGTAAAAAAGAGGGACGTTGTCTGCCTTAATGTGTAAAAAGGGGACGCTGTCTGCCTTAATGTGTAAAAAGGGGGACGCTGTCTGCCGTAATGTGTAAAAAGGGGAATCTGTCTGCCGTAATGTGTAAGAGGGGCTGTACCTGGTGTAGTGGCGCTACTGTGCGGCGTAATTTGAATAATGGAGACTACTATAATATGTAATGTGAATTGGTATTATTTTGTTGTCACACCCCTTCCCCATGAAGCCACGCCCCTATATTTTTTACGCGCGCCTACGGCACGCACTGCCTCTTTTTTTACATAGAGGGGGGGGGCGCCGATGCCCTATCTTGCACACAGCGCTAAAATGTCTAGTTACGGCACTGGTAAATAGACCCTCTTAAATAAATAAGACACACATATTTTTTTAAATAATGCATTTATTTGGTATGAAAATGGTCCTGCACATGTATATAGTTATACTGAAATAAAACTGAATTAAAACTGTATGAATAATCTTCATTGGATCAGCCTTTCATTTCTGGGGAAAGATGACAAACAATTGACGCATGGAAAGTTTACCTGGGGATAAAGTTAAATGTATTTGTTAATTTTTGGATGAAGACAGAATACAGTAAAAATACATTTGCTTTAATGATAAACTAACTTCCTTTTCTTAATGGGTCTCTTCTTCTAAAGTGTAATAACTGGCTACAAATTAATCTGTAGTTTTTCCACTATATAGAACACAGCATTGCACGCATCCTTTCCGTAGACCCATTTTAATTATATTAATCACGTAATAGTGCAGCGATTGTTTATAGCTGATATTTAAAAGGGAAAGCTTTTACTAGCAAGACACCACTAGTAAAAGCATTGCTCTTTTAATTATCGGGCATAAATGTGAGAAGCGTTGGTATTTGCAACCCAACACTTTATAAATAAACCCCCTTACCTCTACACACCATAAGGTGTGAGGCACCGGGTGCGACTGAGCACTGAGCCACCCTGGGAAGTGTAGCGTACCACCGTTATCTTTACATTTTGCATCTTATTTGCATTTGACACAGTAAAACACCACTCACAGTTTGCTAGTGACATTGAACTGCGACTTTTAATGTACAAGAATTGGTTTTAAGCACATACTGTACAAAGGTGGTCATTCCTAGTTGTTCGCTCGTTGCCGATTTTCGCTATATTGCGATTAGTCGCTTACTGCGCATGCGCAAGGTTCGCAGAGTGCATGCGCTTAGTTATTTTACACATTAGTTAGGTATTTTACTCACGGCATAACGAGGAATTTTCATCGTTCTGGTGATCGTACTGTGATTGACAGGAAGTGGGTGTTTCTGGGCGGAAACTGGCCGTTTTCTGGGCGTGTGCGAAAAAACGCTGGCGTTTCTGGGAAAAACGCGGGAGTGTCTGAAGAAACGGGGGAGTGTCTGGGCGAACGCTGGGTGTGTTTGTGACGTCAAACCAGGAACGAAACTGACTGAACTGATCGCAATGGCTGAGTAAGTCTCGAGCTACTCAGAAACTGCTAAGAAATTTCTATTCGCAATTCTGTAAATCTTTTGTTCGCATTTCTGCTATGCTAAGATACACTCCCAGAGGGCGGCGGCCTAGCGTGTGCAATGCTGCTAAAAGCAGCTAGAGAGCGAACAACTCGGAATGAGGGCCACAGTCTCAGATGAACATGGTGTGATAAAAAGCTGTGGCTGCTTTATTGTAGCACTTTGTATACAGGTTCAGACTCAGGTTCAGACTCAGTTGCACATAGATGCACAAATATCACACATCACTTTGATCAGTGATATCTAGCAAAGTAGTTTTGTTGATTTAGTTATGCTAATAAGGCTCACATTTTGAACGAAACAGACGCTTGGAGCACTCGAGTCACCTGAAACCTGGCATTCCGAGAGAGGTTGTTTGGCGCCACTGAAGCCAAGCCACAGTGTATGCAGACACATCTGTAAGAACATTTGAAAAATAAGCAGCACAATGTAGTCTACATGCTCTTGACTATCAAGGCCAGCTACACACAGTGGAAATAGCTCTTCATTGAGAGTATTAAATATTTATAAGAACACTGCTTATCAGCATATAGTAACATCTCCCAGAATGCAATGCTATATATACTCAGGAACTAGTGTGTTATGCTCAGGAACCAGTGACTCATACTCATAAACCAGTACTTCATGCTCAAAAACCAGTATCTCATGCTTAGTGGTATAACAATCATGGTCAAAGAAGCTGAAACCGCAAAAGGGCTCTGGGGTCGTGTAACATACCAAAAGGGAAGGGAAGCGAATCCCTGGCAGCCGCAACGCACAATTTAAAATTTCCATTGCCAGACAACATTAGTAGATTCTTAATAAGCCTCACAGGGGGGAATCAATGAGCCCTGGTAATTTAATTGATCCCCGAGGCTACTCAATTGTCCCCGAAGTCAGCCCACAAGCGGCACTATAATCATCTGTTTTTGTGAGCCATGACAGTGTTAACACATAGGATTGAGACTTTATCCTGGATTCTATGGGTGAGATTCAATTGTTTGAATAGTCAGTTGGGTGTCTATTTTTTCCTAATAGACAGACACCCAACCGACTTATCAAACATTTGAATATCCCCCTATGTGTTAACGCCCGAAAACAGAAAAATTAACATTCGAAACAAACGAGCTGTAATTGAATAGCCTTAAGGGAAAAAGCTCTAGGCAACTCCCGGTTTTCACTCACATTAAATTATTGGGGATAATTGAATTCCCCCAAGCCATTTTGTATTTCAAGCATAGTGTAAACGCATATGAACCTTGCACTTCAGTGACGCAAAGGGAGGAATGCTCAACTGTACATTAATAGGCCAGGACCAAAATTTGAACTTCAATGAACTCATCATAAAGTAAATCTGGCTTTCTATACTGTATGAGATTGGTGAGTTTAAAGAGGAAGCTAATTTAGCTGCTATTTCAGGTCTCCCCAATATAGGCCTACCACATCTTGATACAAAAAATGAAAAACTATAGTAAAGTGGATTTTTGTGTTTTAAATCATGAAGGCTAGACACCAGAGAAACTCATTATTTGGGAAAGCATTTTAAGTATACTGTACTGTAGGTTACTATAAAAATAAATAAAGCTGAATGCATACATCAGGTGGAGAAGCATAACATAATTCACCCAATTCTCATACTCAAGGTATAATCATGAGACATGTCGACAGTGATAGTGTCAAAAATGTACTGTCGGCAGCACTATGCTGCCACTATGACGCCAAGAAGGTTAAAATGCTACTTAAAGCATTTTAACTGCGCTGTCAGTATAATGGGGCCCATTCATGTGCGAAGGTTGCTGCAATTTCCCGTTCTGCCGATGGCTGGCTTGGGGGGGACTGGAGAAATTCAACATGTTGGCAGTGTAATTGGTAAGCATTACTTACAAGAGGGAATGCAGAAGCCAACAACAAAGTTGTCTGAAGGTAGAAGACAACATTTCTTACCTTCCTTTAGTATACTGCAGTCTTGCACCTGTGGTCCTTCAAGCTCAAGTGGTGGTTAACGCAACCTGATCATTGATCTCAATGGTGAATAGGGTGATGTCAGAATACAAAACCTTGAGAATATTTTATGAATATTGTTGTGTTTATGACATGGCCCATCAAGTTTCTGGGAAACTGTGTTAATCTACTGATATTCTGTTAGCTATAGAGACAAACGATCGCACAGCCATCCAAGCTGTACCGTACAGTAACTGAAACCACGGGAAGGTCCATGTGTAGTCAGATAAGATGTCTGGTATTTGGCACACAGAGAATATTAGTGCATGGAACTATAGGCCTGAAGCAGAGGTGCGCGCAGTTGCATGTGCAGCTGTGATTTTGTACATTGCTGTCAAAATATGGCAATGACTCAGACACCATCTTTTGCTTAGATACAGCCACTGCCGGCGTATCACAATCGCTGCGAACATACAAAAGTGGACACATACGAAACATTGGGCATGCATCATTTGCAGCCTTATACCTCTGAGCAACTGTATGCTGAGAAAGAGCGTCTCACAGGTCCCCTCCAGCTGCATAGGAATATGGAGTGGCTGACTATGGCATGCCCAGAAAATGTTCCCGACACACCTATATTTTTATAGCCACCTCCCGTACTTCCCTCATACACTGACTGAAAACATCCACAACACACCAATATGCCCTAAATGTTGATGTAACTGAAGATACAATAAAATAAGCGCTCAACACTAACTGCAAAGGCAATAGCACCTATCTTAGGCTGTGGAGAGCACTGGAAAATCCCTTCCTCTGTATAGCACAATTACCAAATACTTCAAGGTTAATATACTGTAGGTAAGTTATATGTGTACATGTATTGTCAATCAATTAACTGTGTGTGTGATGTTACAGTGTTGAGAAAATGACTACGAACGTTTCGAAATTATTTGATTTTGACCATTAATTAGACCCAGGGCCTATTCTACCATAGGCAGAGAAAAGCAACTTATCAGTAATTCTTACTGCCAGAAAATGGAAGGATGATAAATTCTGGCGTGTTACAGTAAATTGTGCGGAAGAGGCTGTTAGCACCCCAGTACTCTTATTAATAATGAGTTATAAGAACTGCTAGCACCATGTCGCTAATTGCCATTCCTATTACAGTACAATGGGGAGTGCCTAAACAGCACTGGCCAAGAGTGGGAAAGGGGGTATATTTTCCATTCTCACGTTGGGTGTGTTGGGTGTCCTTAGACAGGCTTAGCGACTTTCCGGCTACCCCATGAGGGAGGGGGGAGATGGGTCAGTATTACAGGGGGTGTGGCCTCGTCGTGGGTGGGCAGTATGGGGGCATGTATGCGCGATTGCTTTATTGTGGTCCCGCCCCCCGCTATTCAATACCCAGATTTAACAGCACAGAATAGCGGAGGGCGGGGCTGTGATGACGCAATTCAGCACGAATCTCATAATTGGCCTCCCTGGACCACCCACTATGAAGGACGGCTGAAGGAGGCTGCAGAGGGTGAGGCCGGATCCGGGAGACTTGCTTACCTTTCTGGAGGGCCGGGAGCAACACCCAATTTTCATGAGCCTCCCGGCCAATCCAGGAGGGAAGGCAAGTATGGTCCTTTGCCTGATCCCACTTTTTTTTAAAACAAATTGAAAATGCCCACCTTATTCTGCAATTAACCATACAATTGTGCACGTACAGGTGTGCCCTTTCTTGTCTATCCTCTGTACGCTATGAGTCAAGTTGCACAGGGTGCATGAAAACCACCATCTCCTGTGCGACTTGGCCAGCACACAAAACATACACATGCCGCATATTCATTTAATCTATGCAGTCTGCTTGTGCATCTTATTCACATAGCAATGTGAATAAGACAAATTTTGGGGAAAAAGACGCACAAAACGAAGTTCATCGTTAGTAAACTCTTTTGGGACTAGCCATGACTAGAAGGGCAGTTTAACATGACTGCAGCAGCAATGAAGGAGGATATATCTGTATTGGCAATAGAAGTATACCTAAAGTGTTTCCAGTCCTACCCCAATCACACCACACAGCTGAATAAACAGGCTGTTGTTATATCTGCTCGATTCATACAGTAAAGTAATTATTCTACAAAGTACGATTGTGTATTCTGTTGTGTAACACTGTTTGCATGAACTTTGCTTATCTCCTGTAGGAAGTTTGGAACCCACATGGTAGCCCTACCAACCACTCACGTGCTTTAGGAACCACAAAAGACATGGAAGTTTCCATAGGGCTCTAACCAGGGTCATCCCCCATGAATTCAGATCATGGTTGACATCAAATCATTGCAGACCTAAAGTAATTAATGAAATCCGAGTTCGCTGGTCATGCGGGATGCTGGCCGAACTGGGACATCTTTTTAAAGGGGCAATCATTTACAAGGCATGGTTTAGCCTTGTAAATATTTCCCCCTTTAAAAGAACGTCCAAGTTTGGCCAGCAACCCACAACTCAGACTCCATTAAATCCGGGCCCATTGCTGCTTTAGCAAATTCCTGGCTTTACCTTTCAGCTTTCTTCCAAGCTCAAAGTAATTTTTTTTTTCAAAAACATTTTTGGAACGTGATCTTGTAAAACAACCTGTTTAATGACACCAGGAGAAGGCAAAACATTTTATAGAGGCAGTGTACATAAAAATATATAGTAGGAAAGGGAAAGAAATATTTTTCTTCATTCCAACGTAACAGTATGCTTATATATAACCATCATTGTCACAGGTCCAAAAGAGAAAATATTGAATACATACTGTATTTTGTGGTCAAAATAATAAAATAAAATCTTCAACACTGACAAACTGGAAAATATGTTTATAATTTATCCTGTAGGATGGGCAGAAAAACCTAAAACATAGAAATATATTTATGTAGGTGAGACTAATTTGTTTAAAGCACTGATACACTGAATTTTCTCTGACGTCCTAGTGGATGCTGGGGACTCCGTAAGGACCATGGGGGATAGCGGCTCCGCAGGAGACTGGGCACAAAATTAAAGCTTTAGAACTACCTGGTGTGCACTGGCTCCTCCCCCTATGACCCTCCTCCAAGCCTCAGTTAGATTTTTGTGCCCGAACGAGAAGGGTGCACACTAGGTGGCTCTCCTGAGCTGCTTAGTGAAAAGTTTAGTTTTAGGTTTTTTATGTTCAGTGAGACCTGCTGGCAACAGGCTCACTGCATCGAGGGACTAAGGGGAGAAGAAGCGAACTCACCTGCGTGCAGAGTGGATTGGGCTTCTTAGGCTACTGGACATTAGCTCCAGAGGGACCGATCACAGGCCCAGCCATGGATAGGTCCCAGAGCCGCGCCGCCGGCCCCCTTACAGAGCCAGAAGACAGAAGAGGTCCGGAAAATCGGCGGCAGAAGACGTCCTGTCTTCAACAAGGTAGCGCACAGCACTGCAGCTGTGCGCCATTGCTCTCAGCACACTTCACACTCCGGTCACTGAGGGTGCAGGGCGCTGGGGGGGGGCGCCCTGAGACGCAATAAAAACACCTTGGATGGCAAAAAATGCATCACATATAGCTCCTGGGCTATATGGATGAATTTAACCCCTGCCAGAATACACAGAAAAACGGGAGATAAGGCCGCCGAGAAGGGGGCGGAGCCTATCTCCTCAGCACACTGGCACCATTTTCCCTCACAGCTCCGTTGGAGGGAAGCTCCCTGGCTCTCCCCTGCAGTCACTACACTACAGAAAGGGTTAAAAAAGAGAGGGGGGCACTAATTACGCGCAGTATTAAAAATACAGCAGCTATAAGGGGAAAAACACTTATATAAGGTTATCCCTGTATATATATAGCGCTCTGGTGTGTGCTGGCAAACTCTCCCTCTGTCTCCCCAAAGGGCTAGTGGGGTCCTGTCCTCTATCAGAGCATTCCCTGTGTGTGTGCTGTGTGTCGGTACGTTTGTGTCGACATGTATGAGGAGAAAAATGATGTGGAGACGGAGCAGATTGCCTGTAATAGTGATGTCTCCCCCTAGGGGGTCGACACCTGAGTGGACTGTTGGAAGGAATTACGTGACAGTGTCAGCTCTGTATAAAAGACAGTGGTTGACATGATACAGCCGGCTACTCAGCTTGTGCCTGTCCAGACGTCTCATAGGCCGTCAGGGGCTCTAAAGCGCCCGTTACCTCAGATGGCAGATATAGACGCCGACACGGATACTGACTCCAGTGTCGACGGTGAAGAGACAAATGTGACTTCCAGTAGGGCCACACGTTACATGATTGAGGCAATGAAAAATGTTTTACACATTTCTGATAATACGAGTACCACCAAAAAGGGGTATTATGTTCGGTGAGGAAAAACTACCTGTAGTTTTCCTGAATCTGAGAAATTAAATGAGGTGTGTGATGATGCGTGGGTTTCCCCCGATAACAACTGATAATTTCTAAAATTTTATTGGCATTATATCCTTTCCCGCCAGAGGTTAGGGTGCGTTGGGAAACACCCCCTAGGGTGGATAAAGCGCTCACACGCTTGTAAGAACAAGGGCTCTACCCTCTCCTGAGATGGCCGCCCTTAAGGATCCTGCTGATAGAAAGCAGGAGGGTATCCTAAAATGTATTTACACACATACTGGTGTTATACTGCGACCAGCAATCGCCTCAGCCTGGATGTGCAGTGCTGGGTTGGCGTGGTCGGATTCCCTGACTGAAAATATTGATACCCTAGATAGGGACAGTATATTATTGCCTATAGAGCATTTAAAAGATGCATTTCTATATATACGTGATGCACAGCGGAATATTTGCCGACTGGCATCAAGTCTAAGTGCGTTGTCCATTTCTGCCAGTAGAGGGTTATGGACACGACAGTGGTCAGGTGATGCGGATTCCAAACGGCATTTGGAAGTATTGCCTTATTAAGGGAGGAGTTATTTAGGGTCGGTCTTTCAGACCTGGTGGCCACGGCAACAGCTGGGAAATCCACGTTTGTACCCCAGGTCGCCTCTCAACATAAGAAGACGCCGTATTATCAGGCGCAGTCCTTTCGTGGGCAAGCGGGCAAAAGGTTCCTCATTTCTGCCCCGTGACAGAGGGAGAGGAAAAAGGCTGCAGAAATCAGCCAGTTCCCAGGAACAGAAGCCCTCTCCCGCCTCTGCCAAGCCCTCAGTATGACGCTGGGGCTTTACAAGCAGAATCAGGCACGGTGGGGGCCCGTCTCAATGAATTTTAGCGCGCAGTGGGCTCACTCGCAATCAGACCCCTGGATCCTTCAGGTGATATCTCAGGGGTACAAATTGGAATTCGAGACGTCTCCCCCTCGCCGTTTCCTAAAGTCGGCTTTACCGATGTCTCCCTCTGACAGGGAGGCAGTTTTGGAAGCCATTCACAAGCTGTATTCCCAGCAGGTGATAATCAAGGTACCCCTCCTGCAACAGGGAACGGGGTATTATTCCACACTGTTGTGGTACCGAAGCCGGACGGCTCGGTGAGACCGATTCTAAATCTAAAATCTTGAACACTTACATACGGAGGTTCAAATTCAAGATTGAGTCACTCAGAGCAGTGATTGCGAACCTGGAAGAAGGGGACTACATGATGTCTCGGGACATCAAGGATGCTTACCTTCATGTCCCAATTTACCCTTCTCACCAAGGGTACCTCAGGTTTGTGGTACAGAACTGTCACTATCAGTTTCAGACGCTGCCGTATGGATGGTCCACGGCACCCCGGGTCTTTACCAAGGTAATGGCCGAAATGATGATACTCTTTCGAAGGAAGGGAATTTTAGTTATCCCTTACTTGGACGATTCCCTGATAAGGGTAAGATCCAGGGAACAGTTGGAGGTCGGTGTAGCACTATCTCAGGTAGTGTTGCGGCAGCACGATTGGATTCTCAATATTCCAAAATCGCAGCTGATTCCGACGACTCGTCTTCTGTTCCTAGGTATGATCCTGGACACAGTCCAGAAAAAGGTGTTTCTCCCGGAGGAGAAAGTCAGGGAGTTATCCGAGCTAGTCGGGAACCTCCTATAACCGAGCCAAGTCTCAGTACATCAATGAAAGGGTTCTGGGAAAAATGGTGGCTTCCTACGAAGCAATCCCATTCGGCAGATTCCACGCAAGAACTTTCCAGTGGGACCTGCTGGACAAATGGTCCGGGTCGCATCTTCAGATGCATCAGCGGATAACCCTGTCACCAAGCACAAGGGTGTCTCTCCTGTGGTGGTTGCAGAGTGCTCATCTTCTAGAGGGCCGCAGATTCGACATTCAGGACTGGGTCCTGGTGACCACGGATGCCAGCCTGCGAGGCTGGGGAGCAGTCACACAGGGAAGGAATTTCCAGAGCTTATGGTCAAGCCTGGAGACATCACTTCACATAAATATCCTGAAGCTAAGGGCCATTTACAATGCTCTTAGCTCAGCAAGACCTCTGCTTCAAGGTCACCCGGAGTTGATCCATTCAGGCATCATCACGGCAGTCACCCACGTAAACAGACAGGGTGATACAAGAAGCAGGAGGGCAAGGCAGAAGCTGCAAGGATTCTTCGCTGGGCGGAAAATCATGTGATAGCACTGTCAGCAGTATTCATTCCGGGAGTGGATAACTGGGAAGCAGACTTCCTCAGCAGACACGACCCCCACCCGGGAGAGTGGGGACTTCACCCAGAAGTCTTCCACATGTTTATAAAACTCGACAAGTATTGCGCCAGGTCAAGGGACCCTCAGGCAATAGCTGTAGACGCTCTGGTAACACAGTGGGTGTACCAGTCAGTGTATGTGTTCCCTCCTCTGCCTCTCATACCCAAGGTACTGAGAATTATAAGATGGAGAGGAGTAAGCACTATATTCGTGGCTCCGGATTGGCCAAGAAGGACTTGGTAACCGGAACTTCAAGAGATGCTCACGGAGGATCCGTGGCCTCTACCTCTAAGAAGGGACCTGATCCAGCAAGGACCCTGTCTGTTCCAAGACTTACCGCGGCTGCGTTTGACGGCATGGCGGTTGAACGCCGGATCCTGAAGGAGAAAGGCATTCCGGATGAAGTCATTCCTATCCTGATCAAAGCCAGGAAAGATATAACCGCAAAACATTATCACCGCATTTGGCGAAAATATGTTGCGTGGTGCGAGGCCAGTAAGGCCCCGACGGAGGAATTTTCAACTAGGTCGATTCCTACATTTCCTGCAAACAGGAGTGTCTATGGGCCTGAAATGGGGG
Source organism: Pseudophryne corroboree (assembly GCF_028390025.1). Lineage (NCBI taxonomy): Eukaryota > Metazoa > Chordata > Amphibia > Anura > Myobatrachidae > Pseudophryne > Pseudophryne corroboree. The sequence goes on along the minus strand of NC_086445.1, from coordinate 946,542,201 downwards.
TCCATTAAGGTTCAAATTTCGGCCCTGTCAATTTTCTTCCAAAAAGAACTAGCTTCAGTCCCTGAAGTTCAGACGTTTGTGAAAGGGGTACTGTATATACAGCCTCCTTTTGTGCCTCCAGTGGCACCTTGAGATCTAAATGTAGTTTTTGGGTTCCAAAAGTCACATTGGTTTGAACCACTTAAATATGTGGAGTTAAAATATCTCACATGGAAAGTGGTCATGCTGTTGGCCCTGGCCTGGGCCAGGTGCGTGTCAGAATTGGCGGCTTTATCCTGTAAAAGCCCTCATCTGATTTTCCATTCGGACAGGGCGGAATTGAGGACTTGTCCTCAGTTTCTCCCTAAGGTGGCCTTCAGCGTTTCACCTGAATCAACCTATTGTGGTGCCTGCGGCTACTAGGGACTTGGAGGACTCCAAGTTGCTAGACGTTGTCAGGGCCCTGGAAATATAGGTTTCCAGGACGGCTGGAGTCAGAAAATCTGACTCGTTGTTTATTCTGTATGCACCCAACAAGCTGGGTGCTCCTGCTTCTAAGCAGACTATTGCTCGTTGGATTTGTAGTACAATTCAGCTTGCACATTCTGTGGCAGGCCTGCCACAGCCAAAATCTGTAAAAGCCCATTCCACAAGGAAGGTGGGCTCATCTTGGGCGGCTGCCCGAGGGGTCTCGGCTTTACAACTTTGCCGAGCAGCTACTTGGTCAGGAGCAAATACGTTTGTAAAATTCTACAAATTTGACACCCTGGCTGAGGAGGACCTGGAGTTCTCTCATTTGGTGCTGCAGAGTCATCCGCACTCTCCCGCCCGTTTGGGAGCTTTGGTATAATCCCCATGGTCCTTACGGAGTCCCCAGCATCCACTAGGACGTCAGAGAAAATAAGAATTTACTTACCGATAATTCTATTTCTCGTAGTCCGTAGTGGATGCTGGGCGCCCATCCCAAGTGCGGATTGTCTGCAATACTGGTACATAGTTATTGTTACCAAAAAATCGGGTTATTGCTGTAGTGAGCCATCTTTTCTAGAGGCTCCTCTGTTATCATGCTGTTAACTGGGTTTAGATCACAAGTTATATGGTGTGATTGGTGTGGCTGGTATGAGTCTTACCCGGGATTCAAAATCCTTCCTTATTGTGTACGCTCGTCCGGGCACAGTATCCTAACTGAGGCTTGGAGGAGGGTCATAGGGGGAGGAGCCAGTGCACACCAGGTAGTTCTAAAGCTTTACTTTTGTGCCCAGTCTCCTGCGGAGCCGCTATCCCCCATGGTCCTTACGGAGTCCCCAGCATCCACTACGGACTACGAGAAATAGAATTATCGGTAAGTAAATTCTTATTATTGTGGGTCTGTGTATAGGCTTTTATCAGCAAAACGTACAGGAAATCGATTGAGAACTCTCTATATAGTATATACTCTATATATAAAAACTATAATAAACTATAATAAAATGTACTATAACCAGAGACACGCTGAATTACACTGGGCCTATAAATACCCTGCATGTGGAATGAACTACAGATAAGAACTGAAAAGTGTATCTTCTGAGACGGGTACATGCTCCAAACTCCTATTTTATACAATCTATTAATATTTGTTATAGGCACATTGTTAATTTGGCAGCTGGGATTATACAGGGTAAGGCAAAAAAACCTCCCATACAGTATTTCTAAAGGTTAACAAAAAAGGCATGGTAAATGCTACTCAAAATTTTAGTACGTAACCTAAAAGTGCATGGAATACAGTTTATTTTCAATTGAATTTGAATATGATATCATCATTTCTTGGTGTATAGCAGCCTTCAGTTCATTAATGGTTCTTGGTGGATGTTTGTAGACCTCAGCTGTCAGATGGCCTCATTGGCTGTGTAGAGGGCTTTCATGAAGCTGATGAGGATTGTTTTCTGCCCAGTAAGGGCATTCTGCTTGTTAACGTAACCCAACAAATGAAAGTGAGCTTTGCCAAGAAATTGCAGCGATAATGCCGGAAATACAGGCCGAGGGATGTGAAACTTCAGAAATCTATCTCAAACGTGTAGCACGAAGGTCACCGTCTGGATGATATCATATTCAAAAACAATTGAACATAAACTGTATTCCTTCCACTTCTACGGGGATATCCTATTAGCTCCGGTAAAACATCAGGTGCAAAAGCGATTTTTCCCGATGTTTCACCGATTTTTTTATAGGGTGCCGCTATCCAGATTGATCACCTGTAAAAAAATGCCCTTTCTCCCGAGAACACACAGGTTCAGTGAAACCTGTGTGTTTTTTTTCGGTAGAAACAGCCCAGTTTTTGCTCGAAAAAGGGCTGTTTCTGGGGATCTGGTTTGGCCTGCCTGAGGCAGGCGAAACAAATTCCCAGATGACTGGGACAACCTGCAGTGTTCCATGCCCACTGCAACAGGCTGGGACTACAGGCATGGTGTCGCAGCCCGGAAGCTGCCCTCGGCGCGGTGACACCCGGCAGAGAAGCCAGGGAAGTGCCGTGTCCACATCCACCCCTCTCCCTGCAGCGGTCACATGACGCGGGAGCACCCATGTGACCGTGGGAAGCCGAGGGAGCAGCGCTGCACCGAGAGCTCTCAGCAGACGGCAACTGGTGCAGTATCAGGAAGCCCCTGATAAGCCACCGCTCATGCTGGCTTATCGGGGGTAATAGGATAACCCCCTGCGGGACAATTGAATTTCCCCCTTAGATTATGTACTCTGTAGTATTTGATTATACGTGTTAAGTATGCAATCCCGGCGGTCACATGACAGCCAGCGGCATCCCGACACTGAAGATCCCGACATTGGACGGAGTAAGTATTCTAACCCTCCCCTACTCTAACCCTCAGCGTGTGTCGGCTAGGTCTAACCCTCCAAGGGAGTTGGCTACGACTAACCCTGACCCCTCCATGGCTAACCCTAACGTCCCATGTGCCTAAACGCCACCCTCCCCAGTGTAGTCTACGATTTTAATTTCATGTCTGCATCTCCAATATTCTGACCTTCTAAGACAAATAAACCGTAAAAAAAACAATTAAAAATAGATACACCGCAGCATAGTTATAATGTATAATTCTAGCATTGAGCCCCAACTTTATCATTAAAAAATAGGGTTACATGTAGGCCTACTTAGTGTGACGTAATGCAGGTCCAGCGTACATTTTACCAATTGTAAAAAAAAAAAATCAGATATTTCAAGTAATCTTTCATAGGTAGTGCCTGCAGCGGATTAGTTTCTGGAATGCTTTCTTAAAGTCTTCGTTGAAAATGGTATAAATAAGTGGGTTAATTAAAGAATTGAGGTACCCAAGCCACGTGAGGAAGTTGGACATGTCGTCAGAGATGTAACATGCATCACAAATATTTACTATAACTTCCTTAACAAAAAACGGAAGCCAGCAAATAACAAAAGCCCCCAAAATCAACCCTAAAGTGGTGGCCGCTTTGCGTTCTCTATTGCTGGATATTCTTTGCTTCCTCAGAGCTTTTTCAAGTCTCATTTCAGCTCTCGGGTTCCTTATCGTGATGTGAACTCTATCAAAGTCCGTTGAGTGGTCGGAGAACGACTTTTCCGCTATACAATAGGTGGAGCTCTTCCCACAGGCTTCTAGGAGAACCTGCCCGTTCTGCTCCTTTTCACACCGGCTCATACTCCGTTTGTGGTACAAGGACTTTGCAGCTTTATAAATTTTATAATAAAGAATAAGTATCAAGCCCAATGGGATATAAAAAGCCCCAAACGTGGAATAAATAGTAAAAATTAAATGGTCGTGTTTAATGATGCATTCGTCATCGCAATTGTGACTTTGATGCCGCCAAAACATAGGCGGCATAGATATGAATATAGAAATGATCCACACTATGGCAATCATGAAGGCAGCATGCTTGGGCGTTCGTTTCCTGGCGTACTCCACAGCATCTGTTATAGCTCTATAACGATCCAGTGCAATTGCTAAGAGGTGCAGTATGGAACATGTGCAACAGGTAATGTCTACGCTTAACCAGATGTCACACACTGCTTGACCCATGACCCAAGTTTCCTTCACGATGTACATAATGCTAAAAGGCATTACCAACACCGCCACCAGGAAATCCGTCACCGCCAGGGAACATATCAAATAGTTGGCAGGGTGATGGAGCTTCCGTGTCACAATTATTGCAGCAATGACCAGAGAGTTTATTGCAGTTGTCATCACTGTCAGCACCGACAGAGTAAGCGATATAAGAATTTTGCTTGTAATCCCTTTCGTTATGTGCTCTGAAGTGCAATTATATTCCGTTATGTTTAGTATATCCATATTCTCTCTACACATGAAGTTCACAGCGGGGAGTTGATTTCTGGAGAAAAAGAAAAAAGGCAAATGTTTAATTATGTCATTAGCTAATAAAATATAACTCAAACATTGAAATGAGAAGGTGAAGATTTGTTTTAAAAAAGGTTTCATTAACTTAACTTTGCCTTTATTATCATTAACATTTAGTTTATTTCAAGACTTTGGTGCCTATTTAGCATTTTTTATGATTTTTTTTTAAATAAAATTCTGTAGAAACAGAAGTTTCTGCTTAAATTTATGAGTTGTTGCTACTGTATCTGCCTTATGTTAAACCCAGCAAGCACTTTCCTTTGTGGCGTTCCTTCCCAATCAGTCATTTAAAAAAAAATGGGTTTGTAGTTCTCAATCCTTCCTTCTCTATTACCACATATCACTCCATCTTCTCACATTTTTAATTACTTTGTTAATATCATACCTGCCTACGCCTCTCAGCACCTTCTCTGTTGTAAAATGCTTAATTCTCTTAATTAGCTCCAGAAACAGAAATAAATCAGTGAAATTATGACAAAATAAATAATGAACAAAGTGCCTGAAGATTTGCCCAGAATGTGGAAGTTACTATAAATCTTGGGAGGGATGCATCCCGCCACTCCCCGCATGCATATCAGGGGCCGCCCCCAGCAGTGCCAGTTACACAATACCCCCAATGCACCTAGCAGTGCCAGACACACAATGCCCCCTGGCATCCTGACCACAGGGATCCCGACAGCTGCCAAACTGATTGCATCCCGAAAAAAATTTATAATAATTATATATATATATATATATATATATATATATATATATATTCACTCCTTTTTGGTCGGCACTACCAATTGAAAAAGTATGGCCCCGGTGCTCCCCCAGGCAAGCAAACCACAAATAGAGATCAATAAGCAGGTGGCACTCACGGGTCTTTTCAATGATCAATAGTCATGTCATCAACGTTTCGATTTTATTCCAAAATCGTCATCAGGATCATACAAATGTATGATCCTGATGACGATTTTGGAATAAAATGGAAACGTTGATGACATGACTATTGATCATTGAAAAGACCTGTGAGTGCCACCTACTTATTGATCTCTCTCTCTCTCTCTCTATATATATATATATATATATATATAATATATATATATATATATATATACACAATATGGAGCAGCACTCTATGAACTTGTGGTAAGATGTTGTAGAGAACTGGTAGCATCATAGTGCCTCTCCATGAGACCGTCTAAGAACACACCAAAACAATAAACGGATTTTGTCTTATGTTCTGGACAACGGGATATACCTAAAGTTAACTAGTTAGTTTATCACAGAAGATCAGCAATTAGACTTACAACAGTACATGCTACCCTTGCTTATTAGGTGATCGGACCCACCGTCTAGATTAAGAACACCCACCACTGAGCTCACACCCTAGGGTGGTTGGTGGCATTCTACAATATCTGTTCATACTGTATGTAATGCTGGTTTCCTATAAAAACACCTTTTTATGATATAATATCAAACTTTTTATGCACTATCTTTTACGTACCACTCTATTTGAATGTCATGAACAAAACCTTGGATGTTCTATTAATGAAAGGCCTTGGTGCAGTGTTTTGGGGTGCACTGCAGACATTGAGGTGATAGGATTGTAATGGACACACACAGTTGTTTGTGCCTCTTGATCCTTTGAGATGTTTCTAACCAGTGGTCTTTCTCCATTAAAAATTAACTACCAATTTGGGGGTATGTATATAAAAAGAGAGATAAAATCACCCTCTTTCTTATCTATCTACACATTTTTTGGGAAAAATAATTTTTGTCCTATTAATATCTATGTTTAGAGTGTATAAACTTATAAAATTACCGGGCCAGTGGAGTTGCCACATTTCCGGCACCACTACTGTCAGTATTTTAATGATTTGTCCCTCGGATTTGATGTGAAGTAGGTGGAAATTATCAATATCCACCACACTATACATCTTTAGATCTTTATATACCCCGGAGGAAGTCCTGTTAAAAGGACGAAACGTGTAGGATTTTAAAGAAACAAGGTGATTAGGACACCCAGTACACATTGGAGTGTCCCCACCACTGAGCTCACATCCTGGGGTGGTTGGTGGCACTCAGGTTTACATCTGTCTTTGTGCAACTTGGTTGTTCCTTGCAATATTTACGTTATTTATGTTTACTCAAGCATTTCCATAATGTCCCTTTTAGTATCTTCATGCTTCTGTATTTTATTAAAATGTACTTCATTATTTTCTGTACTATATTATGCTATGTATCTGTTAAGCGCCTTGAGTCCTATTGGAGAAAGAGCGCTATATAAATAAAATTATTATTATCATTATTATTATTAATATACCTTGTATGTAATGTAGAGATTGTCTCACATTATATTTTATGTTTGATGTTATCAATAAACATAGGAATGTTATTAATCAAAGGTTGTTTTGGGTGTCTACATCTCTTTGGTGAGAGGGTATTTTCTAGGTTTAACACCTGGCTGAGTATTACTGAACATAGATTGAAAGGAGATAAGAATACCCACTCCAAGTTGGATTTGCAATCAAGTCCAATCAGAAACAACGGTTGAAAATAATCTGGCCTTGAAATCCGTAAATTCATATGGACTTATTTATGGACAATTGGTTTTGATGTTCTAGAACCCTCCGGGCTGCTCAAAAAAATAAAGGGAACACTTAAACAACACAATGTAACTCCAAGTCAATCACACTTCTGTGAAATCAAACTGTCCATTTAGGAATCAACACTGATTGACTATCAATTTCACATGCTGTTGTGCAAATGGAATAGACAACAGGTGGAAATTATAGGCAATTAGCAAGACAACCCCAATAAAGGAGTTGTTCTGCAGGTGGTGACCACAGACCACTTCTCAGCTCCTATGCTTTCTGGCTGATGTTTTGGTCCCTTTTGAAAGCTGGCGGTGCTTTCACTCTAGTGGTAGCATGAGACGGAGTCTACAACCCACACAAGTGGCTCAGGTAGTGCAGATAATCCAGGATGGCACATCAATGCGAGCTGTGGTTAGAAGGTTTGCTGTGTCTGTCAGCGTAGTGTCCAGAGCATGGAGGCGCTACCAGGAGACAGCCCAGTACATCAGAAGACGTGGAGGAGGCCGTAGGAAGGCAACAACCCAGCAGCAGGACCGCTACCTCCGCCTTTGTGCAAGGAGGAACAGGAGGAGCACTGCCAGAGCCCTGCAAAATGACCTCCAGCAAGCCACAAATGTGCATGTGTCTACTCAAATGATCAGAAACAGACTCCATGAGGGTGGTATGAGGGCCCGACGTCCACAGGTGGCGGTTTTGCTTACAGCCCAACACCGTGCAGGACATTTGGCATTTGCCAGAGAACACCAAGATTGGCAAATTCGCCACTGGCGCCCTGTGCTCTTCACAGATGAAAGCAGGTTCTCACTGAGCACATGTGACAGACGTGACAGAGTCTGGAGACACCAAGGAGAACGTTCTGCTGCCTGCAACATCCTCCAGCATGACCGGTATGGCAGTGGGTCAGTAATGGTGTGGGGTGGCATTTCTTTGGGGGGCCGCACAGCCCACCATGTGCTCGCCAGAGGTAGCCTGACTGCCATTAGGTACCAAGATGAGATCCTCAGAACCCTTGTGAGACCATAAGCTGGTGCGATTGGCCCTGGGTTCCTGGCCCGCCCGTTCCCCAGACATGAATCCAATTGAGTACATCTGGGACATCATGTCTCGCTCCATCCACCAACGCCACGTTGCACCACATACTGTCCAGGAGTTGGCGGATGCTTTAGTACAGGTCTGGGAGGAGATCCCTCAGGAGACCATCCGCCACCTCATCAGGAGCATGCCCAGGCGTTGTAGGGAGGTCATACAGGCACATGGAGGCCACACACACTACTGAGCCTCATTTTGACTTGTTTTAAGGACATTACATCAAAGTTGGATCAGCCTGTAGTGTGTTTTTCCACTTTAATTTTGAGTGTGACTCCAAATCCAGACCTCCATGGGTTAATAAATTTGATTTACATTGATAATTTTTGTGTGATTTTGTTGTCAGCACATTCAACTATGTAAAGAATAAAGTATTTAATAAGAATATTTCATTCAATCAGATCTAGGATGTGTTGTTTAAGTGTTCCCTTTATTTTTTTGAGCAGTGTATACACACACATATATATATATATATATATATATATTAGTGATGTGCACCGAAAATTTTTCGGGTTTTGTGTTTTGGTTTTGGATTCGGTTCCGCAGCCATGTTTTGGATTCGGACGCGTTTTGGCAACACCTCCCTGAAATTTTTTTGTCGGATTCGGGTGTGTTTTGGATTTGGGTGTATTTTTTTACACAAAACCCTAAAAAACAGCTTAAATCATAGAATTTGGGGGTCATTTTGATCCCATAGTATTATTAACCTCAATAACCATAATTTACACTCATTTCCAGTCTATTCTGAACACCTCACAATATTATTTTTAGTCCTAAAATTTGCACCGAGGTCGCTGGATAACTAAGCTAAGCGACCCAAGTGGCCGACACAAACACCTGGCCCATCTAGGAGTGGCACTGCAGTGTCAGACAGGATGGCAGTTTAAAAAAATAGTCCCCAAACAGCACATGATGCAAAGAAAAAAAGAGGCGCAATGAGGTAGCTGTGTGACTAAGCTAAGCGACCCAAGTAGCCGACACAAACACCTGGCCCATCTAGGAGTGGCACTGCAGTGTCAGACAGGATGGCACTTCAAAAAAATAGTGCCCAAACAGCACATGATGCAAAGAAAAAAAGAGGCGCAATGAGGTAGCTGTGTGACTAAGCTAAGCGACCCAAGTGGCCGACACAAACACCTGGCCCATCTAGGAGTGGCACTGCAGTGTCAGACAGGACGGCACTTCAAAAAAATAGTCCCCAAACAACACATGATGCAAAGAAAAAAAGAGGCGCAATGAGGTAGCTGTGTGACTAAGCTAAGCGACCCAAGTAGCCGACACAAACACCTGGCCCATCTAGGAGTGGCACTGCAGTGTCAGACAGAATGGCACTTCAAAAAAATAGTCCCCAAACAGCACATGATGCAAAGAAAAAAAGAGGCGCAATGAGGTAGCTGTGTGACTAAGCTAAGCGACCCAAGTGGCCGACACAAACACCTGGCCCATCTAGGAGTGGCACTGCAGTGTCAGACAGGATGGCACTTCCCAAAATATTCACCAAACAGCACATGATGCAAAGAAAAATAAAAGAAAAAAGAGGTGCAAGATGGAATTGTCCTTGGGCCCTCCCACCCACCCTTATGTTGTATAAACAGGACATGCACACTTTAACAAACCCATCATTTCAGCGACAGGGTCTGCCACACGACTGTGACTGAAATGACTGGTTTGTTTGGGCCCCCACCAAAAAAGAAGCAATCAATCTCTCCTTGCACAAACTGGCTCTACAGAGGCAAGATGTCCACCTCCTCCGATTCCTCACCCCTTTCACTGTGTACATCCCCCTCCTCACAGATTATTAATTCGTCCCCACTGGAATCCACCATCTCAGGTCCCTGTGTACTTTCAGGAGGCAATTGCTGGTGAATGTCTCCACAGAGGAATTGATTATAATTCATTTTGATGAACATCATCTTCTCCACATTTTCTGGAAGTAACCTCGTACGCCGATTGCTGACAAGGTGAGCGGCTGCACTAAACACTCTTTCGGAGTACACACTGGAGGGGGGGAAACTTAGGTAAAATAAAGCCAGTTTGTGCAAGGGCCTCCAAACTGCCTCTTTTTCCTGCCAGTATACGTATGGACTGTCTGACGTGCCTACTTGGATGCGGTCACTCATATAATCCTCCACCATTCTTTCAATGGTGACAAAATCATATGCAGTGACAGTAGACGACATGTCAGTAATCGTTGGCAGGTCCTTCAGTCCAGACCAGATGTCAGCACTCGCTCCAGACTGCCCTGCATCACCGCTAGTGGGTGGGCTCGAATTCTGAGCCTTTTACTCGCACCCCCAGTTGCGGGAGAATGTGAAGGAGGAGCTGTTGATGGGTCACGTTCCGCTTGACTTGACAATTTTCTCACCAGCAGGTCTTTGAACCTCTGCAGACTTGTGTCTGCCGAAAAGAGAGATACAACGTAGGTTTTAAATCTAGCATCGAGCACGGTGGCCAAAATGTAGTGCTCTGCTTTCAACAGATTGACCACCCGTGAATGCTGGTTAAGCGAATTAAGGGCTCCATCCACAAGTCCCACATGCCTAGCGGAATCGCTCTGTTTTAGCTCCTCCTTCAATGTCTCCAGAATCTTCTGCAAAAGCCTGATGAGGGGAATGACCTGATTCAGGCTGGCAGTGTCTGAACTGACTTCAAGTGTGGCAAGTTCAAAGGGTTGCAGAACCTTGCACAACGTTGAAATCATTCTCCACCTCGCTTGAGTCAGGTGCATTCCCCCTCCTTTGCCTATATCGTAGGCAGATGTATAGGCTTGAATGGCCTTTTGCTGCTCCTCCATCCTCTGAAGCATATAGAGGGCTGAATTCCACCTCGTTACCACCTCTTGCTTCAGATGATGGCAGGGCAGGTTCAGGACTGTTTGCTGGTACTCCAGTCTTCGGCACGCGGTGGCTGAATGCCGAAAGTGGCCCGCAATTCTTCGGGCCACGACAGCATCTCTTGCACACCCCTGTCGTTTTTTAAATAATTCTGCACCACCAAATTCAATGTATGTGCAAAACATGGGATGTGCTGGAATTTGCCCACATGTAATGCACGCACAATATTGGTGGCGTTGTCCGATGTCACAAATCCCCAGGAGAGTCCAATTGGGGTAAGCCATTCTGCGATGATGTTCCTCAGTTTCCGTAAGAGGTTGTCAGCTGTGTGCCTCTTATGGAAAGCGGTGATACAAAGCGTAGCCTACCTAGGAACGAGTTGGCGTTTGCGAGATGCTGCTACTGGTGCCGTCGCTGCTGTTCTTGCTGCGGGAGGCAATACATCTACCCAGTGGGCTGTCACAATCATATAGTCCTGAGTCTGCCCTGCTCCACTTGTCCACATGTCCGTGGTTAAGTGGACATTGGGTTCAACTGCATTTTTTAGGACACTGGTGACTCTATTTCTGACGTCTGTGTACATTTTCGGTATCGCTTGCCTAGAGAAATGGAACCTAGATGGTATTTGGTACCGGGGACACAGTACCTCAATCAATTCTCTAGTTCCCTGTGAATTAACGGTGGATACCGGAAACACGTTTCTCACCACCCAGGCTACCAAGGCCTGAGTTATCCGCTTTGCAGCAGGATGACTGCTGTGATATTTCATCTTCCTCGCAAAGGACTGTTGGACAGTCAATTGCTTACTGGAAGTAGTACAAGTGGTCTTCCGACTTCCCCTCTGGGATGACGATCGACTCCCAGCAGCAACAACAGCAGCGCCAGCAGCAGTAGGCGTTACACTCAAGGATGCATCAGAGGAATCCCAGGCAGGAGGGGACTCGTCAGACTTGACAGTGACATGGCCTGCAGGACTATTGGCTTTCCTGTCTAAGGGGGAAATTGACACTGAGGGAGTTGGTGGTGTGGTTTGCAGGAGCTTGGTTACAAGAGGAAGGGATTTAGTGGTCAGTGGACTGCTTCCGCTGTCACCCAAAGTTTTTGAACTCGTCACTGACTTCTGATGAATGCGCTCCAGGTGACGTATAAGGGAGGATGTTCCTAGGTGGTTAACGTCCTCACCCCTACTTATTACAGCTTGACAAAGGCAACACACGGCTTGACACCAGTTGTCCGCATTTCTGTTGAAATAATTCCACACCGAAGAGGTGATTTTTTTTGTATTTTGACCAGGCATGTCAATGGCCATATTCGTCCCACAGACAACAGGTGTCTCCCCGGGTGCCTGACTTAAACAAACCACCTCACCATCAGAATCCTCCTTGTCAATTTCCTCCTCAGCGCTAGCAACACCCATATCCTCATCCTGGTGTACTTCAACAGTGACATCTTCAATTTGACTATCAGGTACTGGACTGCGGGTGCTCCTTCCAGCACTTGCAGGGGGCGTGCAAATGGTGGAAGGCGCCACCTCTTCCCGTCCAGTGTTGGGAAGGTCAGGCATCGCAACCGACACAATTGGACTCTCCTTGGGGATTTGTGATTTAGAAGAACGCACAGTTCTTTGCTGTGCTTTTGCCAGCTTAAGTCTTTTCATTTTTCTAGCGGGAGGATGAGTGCTTCCATCCTCATGTGAAGCTGACCCACTAGTCATGAGGAACATAGGAGAAGGCCTCAGCCGTTCCTTGCCACTCCATGTCGTAAATGGCATATTGGCAAGTTTACGCTTCTCATCAGACGCTTTTAATTTTGATTTTTGGGTCATTTTACTGAACTTTTGTTTTTTGGACTTTACATGCTCTCTACTATGACATTGGGCATCGGCCTTGGCAGACGACGTTGATGGCATTTCATCGTCTCGGCCATGACTAGTGGCAGCAGCTTCAGCACGAGGTGGAAGTGGATCTTGATCTTTCCCTATTTTACCCTCCACATTTTTGTTCTCCATTTTTTAATGTGTGGAATTATATGCCAGTAATATATCAATAGCAATGGCCTACTACTATATATACTGCGCACAACTGAAATGCACCACAGGTATGGATGGATAGTATACTTGACGACACAGAGGTAGGTAGAGCAGTGGCCGACTGTACCGTACTGCTATATATTATATACTGGTGGTCAGCAAACTGTGCAAAACTGAAATGCACCACAGGTATGGATGGATAGTATACTTGACGACCCAGAGGTAGGTAGAGCAGTGGCCTACTGTACTGTACTGCTATATATTATATACTGGTGGTTAGCAAACTGTGCAAAACTGAAATGCACCACAAGTATGGATGGATAGTATACTTGACGACACAGAGGTAGGTAGAGCAGTGGCCTACTGTACCGTACTGCTATATATTATATACTGGTGGTCAGCAAACTGTGCAAAACTGAAATGCACCACAGGTATGGATGGATAGTATACTTGACGACACAGAGGTAGGTAGAGCAGTGGCCTACTGTACTGTACTGCTATATATTATATACTGGTGGTCAGCAAACTGTGCAAAACTGAAATGCACCACAGGTATGGATGGATAGTATACTTGACGACACAGAGGTAGGTAGAGCAGTGGCCTACTGTACCGTACTGCTATATATTATATACTGGTGGTCAGCAAACTGTGCAAAACTGAAATGCACCACAGGTATGGATGGATAGTGTACTTGACGACACAGAGATAGGTAGAGCAGTGGCCTACTGTACCGTACTGCTATATATTATATACTGGTGGTTAGCAAACTGTGCAAAACTGAAATGCACCACAGGTATGGATGGATAGTATACTTGACGACACAGAGGTAGGTAGAGCAGTGGCCTACTGTACCATACTGCTATATATTATATACTGGTGGTCAGCAAACTGTGCAAAACTGAAATGCACCACAGGTATGGATGGGATAGTATACTTGACGAGACACAGGTAGAGCAGTGGCCTACTGTACCGTACTGCTATATATATAGTTATACTGGTGGTCAGCAAAATTCTGCACTGTCCTCCTACTATATACTACAATGCAGCACAGACATGGAGCGTTTTTCAGGCAGAGAACGTATAATACTGGTGGTCACTGGTCAGCAAAACTCTGCACTGTCCTCCTACTATATAATACTGCTGGTCCCCAGTCCCCACAATAAAGCAATTAGCACACTGAGCACAGATATTTGAAGCACACTGAGCACAGATATGGAGCGTTTTTCAGGCAGAGAACGTAGATATTTGCACTTGCAGCACACTGAGCACAGATATTTCCAGCACACTGAGCACAGATATTTGCAGCAGACTGAACATAGAAACTGAGAGGACGCCAGCCACGTCCTCTCACGATCATCTCCAATGCACGAGTGAAAAATGGCAGCGACGCGAGGCTCCTTATATAGAATACGAATCTCGCGAGAATCTGACCGCGGGATGACGACGTTCGGGCGCGCTCGGGTTAATCAAGCAAGGCGGGAGGATCCGAGTCTGCCTCGGACCCGTGTAAAATAGGTGAAGTTCGGGGGGGTTCGGATCCCGACGAACCGAACCCGCTCATCACTAATATATATATATATATATATATATAAAATACGTTTAATTTGCCGGCTGTCGGGATCCTGGCGTTCAGGATACCGTTGCAGGAATCCCAACCTATCTATATACATATACACACTAACGTTTGCCCGTGGCTTCCCTAGCGTGGATGTCTGTTATTGCTCAGCAGAACTAATACTAATTGTACAAAGACAGTAGTGCCATCTAATATTGTGATGTATATTTTATATTGTACACATTGGGGTACATTTACTAACATTCGTAATTTCCGAAAATAGGTCAAAGTTCAATCACGAATGACATCGACAGTGTAAAACTGCAACTTTTTGAATTTATTACGATGGATTTACTAAGCTGTCGTATTCGTGTTTTTCTTTTCTTCCGATGTCGATGTCATTCGTTTTTTTTTACCTAATTTTACGGCAGTGATTAGCAAAACACTGCCGTTTTTTTTTTACAATCAATCTCGGCCGGATCTGTGTGATCCGTGCTGGGGTTCTTTTTTTATTTTATTTTTAATTAAACAATGTAAAATCCCCCAAAAAAATGCGTGGGGTCCCCCCTCCTAAGCATAACCAGCCTCGGGCTCTTTGAGCCGATCCTGGTTGCAGAAATATGGGGAAAAAAATGACAGGGGTTCCCCCATATTTAAGCAACCAGCATCGGGCTCTGCGCCTGGTCCTGGTCCCAAAAATACGGGGGACAAAAAGAGTAGGGGTCCCCCGTATTTTTAAAACCAGCACCGGGCTCCACTAGCTGGACAGATAATGCCACAGCCGGGGGTCACTTTTATATAGTGCCCTGCGGCCGTGGCATCAAAAATCCAACTAGTCACCCCTGGCCGGGGTACCCTGGGGGAGTGGGAACCCCTTCAATCAAGGGGTCCCCCCCCCCAGCCACCCAAGGGCCAGGGGTGAAGCCCGAGGCTGTCCCCCCCCATCCAATGGGCTGCGGATGGGAGGGCTGATAGCCTTTGTTGTAAAATAAAAGATATTGTTTTTAGTAGCAGTACTACAAGTCCCAGCAAGCCTCCCCCGCATGCTGGTACTTGGAGAACCACAAGTACCAGCATGTGGCGGAAAAACGGGCCCGCTGGTACCTGTAGTACTACCACTAAAAAAATACCCAAAAAAACACAAGACACACACACCGTGAAAGTATAATTTTATTACATACATACACACATACATACATACTTACCTTATGTTCTCACGCAGGTCGGTCCTCTTCTCCAGTAGAATCCAAGGGCTACCTGTTGAATAAATTCTACTCACGAGATCCAGGGGTCCAGGCTCCTCGGCAAATCCAGGGATAATCCACGTACTTGAATAAAACAAAAAAACGGTTGCCCGACCACGAACTGAAAGGTGACCCATGTTTGCACATGGGTCACCTTCCCACGAATGCCAGAAACCCACTTTGCCTTCTGGCTAAGTGGGTTTCTTCAGCCAATCAGGGAGTGCCACGTTGTAGCACTCTCCTGATCGGCTGTGTGCTCCTGTCCTCACTGACAGGCAGCACGCGGCAGTGTTACAATGTAGCGCCTATGCGCTACATTGTAACCAATGATGGGAACTTTCTGCTCAGCGGTGACGTCACTTTAGGTCAACCGCAGGGCAGAAAGTTCCCATCATTGGTTACAATGTAGCGCATAGGCGCTACATTGTAACACTGCCGTGTGCCGCCTGTCAGTGAGGACAGCAGCACACAGCTGATCAGGAGAGTGCTACAACGTGGCACTCCCTGATTGGCTGAAGAAACCCACTTAGCCAGAAGGCAAAGTGGGTTTCTGGCATTCGTGGGAAGGTGACCCATGTGCAAACATGGGTCACCTTTCAGTTCGTGGTCGGGCAACCGTTTTTTTGTTTTATTCAAGTACGTGGATTATCCCTGGATTTGCCGAGGAGCCTGGACCCCTGGATCTCGTGAGTAGAATTTATTCAACAGGTACCCCTTGGATTCTACTGGAGAAGAGGACCGACCTGCGTGGGAACATAAGGTAAGTATGTATGTATGTATGTGTGTATGTATGTAATAAAATTATACTTTCACGGTGTGTGTGTCTTGTGTTTTTTTGGGTATTTTTTTAGTGGTAGTACTACAGGTACCAGCGGGCCCGTTTTTCCGCCGCATGCTGGTACTTGTGGTTCTCCAAGTACCAGCATGCGGGGGAGGCTTGCTGGGACTTGTAGTACTGCTACTAAAAACAATATCTTTTATTTTACAACAAAGGCTATCAGCCCTCCCATCCGCAGCCCATTGGATGGGGGGGGACAGCCTCGGGCTTCACCCCTGGCCCTTGGGTGGCTGGGGGGGGGGGACCCCTTGATTGAAGGGGTTCCCACTCCCCCAGGGTACCCCGGCCAGGGGTGACTAGTTGGATTTTTGATGCCACGGCCGCAGGGCGCTGTATAAAAGTGACCCCCGGCTGTGGCATTATCTGTCCAGCTAGTGGAGCCCGGTGCTGGTTTTAAAAATACGGGGGATCCCTACTCTTTTTGTCCCCCGTATTTTTGGGACCAGGACCAGGCGCAGAGCCCGATGCTGGTTGCTTAAATATGGGGGAACCCCTGTCATTTTTTTCACCGTATTTCTGCAACCAGGATCGGCTCAAAGAGCCCGAGGCTGGTTATGCTTAGGAGGGGGGACCCCACGCAATTTTTTTTTAAAAAATAAGCACTTTCCCACCCCTTCCCACTGATATACATGCACGGATCTCATGGATCCGTGCATGCCTATCCAAACACGAATAAAAAAAAAAGTTCTGTTTTTTTTTAGCACTTTTTTACGAGTTGTAATTTTTCACGGCAGTGTTTGTTCTTTTTTTGCTTTGCACTTCTTAGTAAATGACCGAGATTCATACTTAAACAGCCGCGTTTTGACCGATGGTGTATTCATTCGTAATTTTTTACCTGAACTTGCAAAAAATTACGAATGCCCTCATCACTGCCGTGATTAGTGTTTAGTAAATGACCGAGATTAACCGAGATGACACTTTGAAGAAAAAACGGCATCTCGGTCAAAATCGGGAGCTTAGTAAATATACCCCATTGATTCCATATTTTCTTTGCTCTCGCAGCTAATTCTGCATCCATATACTGACATGCTGGGGGCCGCCCAGCACAGGGCAAGGTAAAGCCCAGCATGTGTGGCGCCGGCCCGTGATACATTTGCAATGCAATTGCAAATGCATAGAATAAAGGTCGACCCCTGCCTCCGCAGCTTGGCTGGCACGCCTTGCGTTTCCCGATCTCCCTCCCCCAACGCCGCGTCTCTGTCCCCGGCCGCCCATCAATCACCTTACGATTGCATCCTTCTGGGATGAAGTGCCTCATACCTAAGCCATGCCACTTAGTTCCTGCAGATTTGTTGACATGGAGCATTTTAATAAATGTTGATTCAGCTGCCTCCATTTGGAGTAAGGAACAACTGCAAGCTCATCTCAGTCAGTAATAGCTGTTCCGATTAATGCACACTAACCCAGGCCAGTAGCTTGCTTCATTTGCTTTTAATGTCAATCTTTAAATACAAACTATTTCTCTTTCATTCCCCAATTTTAACCTTTGTGTCACAAAAATGTATTTGATACTCCATTATCTTTTCAAGCACATTTCGTATATTAATTTTCTGCTCATGACCTGATTTTACCTATCTTCTTATCATTCATCAGTCAATGTAAATGCAATTCTGGATTTTATAGCTGGGCTCTGTTGATAACTTGACAATAGCCATGAATTATTCAATAAAGATAAGACACAAATCATCTATTGCCATCCCTAGATCATAGTACACAATCACCTTACATATAACATCACTTTATTTTTTATACTGGAAGCAGTAGCTACATGTCACGTGATTTGGATTTATTTGCTTGTGGAATATTTACTACTACACCATTTATAATAGTTGGGATCTTACAGGTATGCACGTTATATGCATTTATAAATAATAGAGCTGAGCGAGTTCGGTTTCCAGGACACCGAATACACCCGAACTTAGCAGTTATTAACATTGTGGCTGTTAACATTGTGCTCCTCTTGTATGGTATTTTCTCTTCTCAGTCGCTGCTAAACAGAAGGCCTACTTCAGATCTGATCGCAGCAGCAAATTTGTTAGTTAATGGGCAAAACCATGTGCACTGCAGAGGGGAAAGGGGGGGGGGGGGGGGGCAGATGTAACGTGCAGAGAAAGTTAGATTTGGGTGGGGTGTGTTTAAACTGAAATCTAAATTACAGTATAAAAATAAAGCAGCCAGTATTTACCCTGCACACAAACAAAATAACCCACCCAAATCTAACTCTCTCTGCACATGTTATATCTGCCCCACCTGCAGTGCACATGGTTTTGCCCATTAGCTAACAAATTTGCTGCTGCGATCAGATCTGAATTAGGACCAGTGTCTTCTGTCTCTCATCCAATGCCAATTTAATTTTCTTAATGATTAATTTGTTTAATTTTCTTAATGATTAATTGATCGATTGAGCAATCAATTATTCAATCAAGCAATCTTTACCAACTACATACTTCAGCTCCATTTCCTTGTACTGCTCTCAGGCCTCTGATCTAGTTATCGCAAGCTCTGTCCATGCATGCGATAATTGATACATCCATGTGATGTACTCAATTATCGCAGTGCAAGTTTGGACGATATTATCACCTGTCATCCGCATCATCAGATGCGGATGGTGACAAATCGCACCCATATTCTTTTAAACTGCTGTGTGATTGTACCACTGCTCTGTTGCTTAGTTTAGCCAGCCAGCGTTTGGCCAATATTGATGAACAAAAATGTGAGCTGTGAAGTGGTCAAAATTTACTGGAAATTTATGTTATTGAGGTTAATAATGCTGTAGGAACAAAGCAGGCTCAAATTATACAATTTTAGCTGTTTTTATAAATGAAAAAATAAAAAAATAAAAAAATCCAGGTCCAAGAGGGGAATGTTTACTAAACTTGATATGAATGAGTTTGTGTAAGGGGTTCACTACGGCTGGCCGGCGGTCGGGCTCCCGGCGCCCAGCATACCGGCGCCGGGAGCCCGACCGCCGGCTGACCGACAGTGTGGCGAGCGCAAATGAGCCCCTTGCGGGCTCGCTGCGCTCGCCACGCTACGGGCACGGTGGCGCGCTACGCGCGCCACACTATTTTATTCTCCCTCTATGGGGGTCGTGGACCCCCACGAGGGAAAATAAGTGTCGGTATGCCGGCGGTCGGGCTCCCGGCGCCGGTATACTGAGCGCCGGGAGCCCGACCGCCGGTATACAGAAGACCACCCTGTGTAAGATAACTAAGAATTGTTAAATATGTGCGTACAGGTGGTGGTATGGCAGAGTCGGAGTCAGGCTTGGACTGGCCCACTGGGGTACAGGGGAAACCACCAGTGGGCCCCACTGCCTGGGAGCCCACCTCATGCTCTAAGGATCAGGTTCCAGACTGTGCGCTTGAATTATACATTATACATATGTTACCTTATACTGTACTATGGTGTACAGTATTTTCTATAGTGCATTGCTGTTAATCTGGTACATTATCATGCATGCAGCAGCTGAATTTACTGTATATCTGAATTTGCCCAGACGTTGCATTCTCTAATTGTTAGTCAAACCAATGAGGTGGCAGGCCACACCCCCTCTGCAGACTGACCACACCCCAACATGGGCTCCAACCACTGCATTCCCCTAGTGGGCCTTACATGCCCCAGTCCGACACTAGTCGGAGTACACACCAGTGGATGCCCTGAGCCAGCAAACAGTCCAGTGCTTTAACCAGTGGGGTGGTCTATGGGTGACCGGCGTTTGGGATCCCGCCAGGGTCACAATACCGATGCCAGTATACCATGGTTTAGAATGCCGGCAGGGGGGTGCGGTGAGGGGGGGGGGGGTTGAGCGTCGGGATTTTGAGGTGTCGGAATGGAGGCGTCGGTATTGTGACCGCTGGTCACATAAATACATCACGTTTATTTAGCAGCACTGTGTTATGAATCCACAGATTTGTTGCATGGAGAGGAGCATGAGCAGTGACTGTGTCTGGGTAGCAAATGCAGGAAGTAAACAGTACCAGGCTCTCTAGCGGTAATAGCGGCCCTCTGGTGGTGTGGAATGGCAGCAATCACAGGTCTATCTGGAACATAGTGGAAAATGTCCATCTCCCACTGTGGCGCTCTATCACAGTGACTAGGTGGCGAAACATAATAGGGTTGGCAGCCATCTTGGTTAGGGATTTGAAGCCTCCCTGTAATAGGTAGTAGGTTGCGCTGCGCTGCGCTGAAAATTAAAGCATCGAAAGTGGGAGTGCTGTAAGGTTTAAGTGGGTTAACCCTTCCCACTAGACTTATAACGGTGAAAGAAAAAGAAAGGACAACCAGCGCTCTCGCTTAGACTGTTGAACTATATTGTTAAGTACTCTGTGGGTTGAATACCAATAACCCATCCCAGCGGAGTCTGGTCCTCTCATTTTTGGTCTAATTTTTGGACACATTTTTAACCATATATATTTTTTCTTCATTTTTCAAGAACACTTTTGACCTTTTTTTCTTTTCTTTTCATGTTCCCCTTTTCTGAATATATGTAAGTTTTGTCTTTTGTACGTATACGCTATTAGGTTAATAGAATACTATCTGATTTTATACAATTTATGTAATATTAATATTTCATTTCAAATAAATTACTTATTTTTAAAACATCACCCATTGGAGAGCGCTTGTTGTCCTTTCTTTTTCTTTCCCTGTAATAACCAAAGTATGGAGTATGCACAGTAGCGCTCTTCAACCCCAACAAGAATAAGCTATCTACCCACTATTTTATATGCTAATTTATTATTTTAATTAAAAAAACTTGGTGTGCAAAAGTTTATCATAATCTGTGATCAGTCAAATATTTTCTTATGTTGAGTGCAAATGTAATTATCTAAAATGTCGCATAATTATTATTATTACAGTTGTTTTTCCCAGAAAAATTTATTTGAAAAAAACAAACAAACAAAAAACGGACCTTTTTTTGGTAAAATAAGCGGTAGATATACAGAAAAAGGGTGGGGAGAAAAATTGTAGAATCTGTCAGAGAGATATATTTTGGAACAAAAAAAAATCTTTCTGCTACTGTAGTTTATCATCAATGTCTTTCAAAATGGTTAATTTAACAACAAATTTTAATAACAATTTAACCACTTGCCTGGTATGGTCGCATCGTTTGTGACCACATCAGGCAGTGCGTTATCTGATCTGGTTGCAAACAATGCGACCAGTCAGAAACACTCCCGGCCCCTCTGCCGATCACTGCTGACCAGTCAGCACAGCAGGACCCCCCCCACCCAGCAGCTGCAGAGAGGAGCAGCCGCTCAGGAAATGGACATTTCTCCTTACGTCTTAGAGGATGCTGGGGATGCTTCAAGAACCATGGGGTATAGACGGGATCCGCAGGAGACATGGGCACACTATAAGACTTTGATTGGGTGTGAACTGGCTCCTCCCTCTATACCCCTCCTCCAGACTCCAGTTAGATTCTGTGCCCAGTGAGACTGGATGCACACTGAGGTGCTCTCCAGAGTTTCTCAGAAAAAAGACTTAGTTAGGATTATTATTTTCAGGGAGACCTGCTGGCAACAGGCTCCCTGCATCGTGGGACTGAAGGGAGAGAAGCAGACCTACAGTACTTCTCTTAGTTCAAGGGCTCTGCTTCTTAAGGCCCGTACACACTGGTCGATATATCGGCCGTTCTCTTGAACGGCCGATATATCGCGGGGACCGTCGCCAGTGTGTACGGCCGATACGTCTGTGAACTCCGTCATTCACAGACGTATCGCGTCTGCCGCGCAGCACAGCCGACGGCCAGTATATCTACCGATATATTGGCGCGTCGCTGTGTGTGCACGAGGCGGTCGGCCGACCGCCCGTACACATGCTGCGGCGGCCGGCGGTGATTGACAGCTGAACTGGGCGGGCGTGTGTACACGCCCGCCCAGTTCATGACGTCAGTCCCCGACGGATCGGGCAGTGTGTATGCACAGCACACTGCCCGATCCGTCCATAGATATATCTGCAGATCAATTGAGCTGCAGATATATCTATTAGTGTGTACCCACCTTTAGGCTACTGGACACCATTAGCTCCAGAGGGTTCGATTACTTGGTGCGCCTAGCTGCTTGTTCCCGGAGCCGCGCCGTCACCCCACTCACAGAGCCAGAAAAAAGAAGCCGGGTGAGTATAGGAAGATCAGAAGACTTCAGTGATGGCAGAAGATGGCTTTTGAGGTACCGTGCAGCGGCCATGCTGCGCGCCATGCTCCCACACATAACACGGCACTGCAGGGTGCAGGGCGCAGGGGGGGGGGGGGCGCCCTGGGCAGCATCGGACCCTCAAATAGCACTGGCAGATGGGTAATCACCGACCCCCGACAGTATAAATATGTATTTTAAGCGGGACTGAAGCGTGCCATTAAGAGGGCTGGCTTAGATCTCACAGCTCTGGCCAGCGCCATTTTCTCTTCACAGAAGCTGCAGAGACGCTGAGCCTGGCCTCCCACACTGCTGTACAAGTAACAGGGTGCAAAACGGGGGGGAGGCACAAAAGATTTGGTGATAATTTTATTTATATATATATAAGCGCTAACAGGTCTGGGCAGTCTTTTACTTGCTTCAGTACCGGGATAGGCGCTGGGTTGTTAGCTGACAGAACTCTCTCTGTGTCTCTCTTACAGGCTTTGTTGTGGGTCTGTCTCCTATAGCCCCAGTGTGGTTGTGGGTGTCGGTATGTGTGTGTTGACATGTCTGAGGCTGAGTGCTCTTCCCATGAGGAGGCTGGAGTGGGGACAGACAATACTGTGAGAGTGACCGTGTCGGCACCGGCGACGGATGGTTGGGTAAATATGTTAAGAGTTTTTAATGCAAATGTGACTCGGTTGACTAAGAGATTTGATAAATCTGAGTCTAAGAACCAGACATGGAGGAAATCCATGGAGGATGCATTGTCACAAACTCAGACCCCTTCGGGGTCACAGAAACGTGCATTTACCCAGATAGCAGACCACGGACTCTGATTCCAGTGTCGACTATAGTGATGCCAGATTAAATCCAAAACTGGCCAAGAGCATTCAGTACATGATTGTGGCAATTAATGAAGTGTTGCATATAACAGAGGACCCTGCTGTTCCTGATACTAGGGTCTGTATGTATAAAGTAGTGATGAGCGGGTTCGGTTTCTCGGAAACAGAACCCCCCCGAACTTCACCCTTTTTACACGGGTCCGAGCCATATTCGGATTCTCCCGTATGGCTCGGGTAACCCGAGCGCGCCCGAACGTCATCATCCCGCTGTCGGATTCTCGCGAGATTCGGATTCTATATAAGCAGCCGCGCGTCGCCGCCATTTTCACTCGTGCATTGCAAATGTTAGGGAGAGGACATGGCTGGCGTCCTCTCCGTTATTGTTGAATTTGATTGTGCATTATTGCTTAATTCATTGTGGGGAGGACTGGGGAGCAGCTGTATAATATAGGAGGAGTACAGTGCAGAGTTTTGCTGATCAGTGACCACCAGTTATCCGTTCTCTGCCTGAAAAAAATGCTCCATATCTGTGCTCAGTGTGCTGCATATATCTGTGCTCACACTAGAGATGTGCACTTGAAATTTTTCGGGTTTTGTGTTTTGGTTTTGGGTTCGGTTCCGCGGCCGTGTTTTGGGTTCGACCGCGTTTTGGCAAAACCTCACCGAATTTTTTTTGTCGGATTCGGGTGTGTTTTGGATTCGGGTGTTTTTTTCAAAAAACCCTAAAAAACAGCTTAAATCATAGAATTTGGGGGTCATTTTGATCCAAAGTATTATTAACCTCAAAAACCATAATTTCCACTCATTTTCAGTCTATTCTGAATACCTCACACCTCACAATATTATTTTTAGTCCTAAAATTTGCACCGAGGTAGCTGTGTGAGTAAGATAAGCGACCCTAGTGGCCGACACAAACACCGGGCCCATCTAGGAGTGGCACTGCAGTGTCACGCAGGATGGCCCTTCCAAAAAACACTCCCCAAACAGCACATGACGCAAAGAAAAAAAGAGGGGCAATGAGGTAGCTGTGTGAGTAAGATAAGCGACCCTAGTGGCCGACACAAACACCTGGCCCATCTAGGAGTGGCACTGCAGTGTCACGCAGGATGGCCCTTCCAAAAAACACTCCCCAAACAGCACATGACGCAAAGAAAAAAAGAGGCGCAATGAGGTAGCTGTGTGAGTAAGATAAGCGACCCTAGTGGCCGACACAAACACCGGGCCCATCTAGGAGTGGCACTGCAGTGTCACGCAGGATGGCCCTTCCAAAAAACACTCCCCAAACAGCACATGACGCAAAGAAAAAAAGAGGCGCAATGAGGTAGCTGTGTTAGTAAGATAAGCGACCCTAGTGGCCGACACAAACACCGGGCCCATCTAGGAGTGGCACTGCAGTGTCACGCAGGATGGCCCTTCCAAAAAACACTCCCCAAACAGCACATGACGCAAAGAAAAAAAGAGGCGCAATGAGGTAGCTGTGTGAGTAAGATAACCGACCCTAGTGGCCGACACAAACACCGGGCCCATCTAGGAGTGGCACTGCAGTGTCACGCAGGATGGCCCTTCCAAAAAACACTCCCCAAACAGCACATGACGCAAAGAAAAAAAGAGGCGCAATGAGGTAGCTGTGTGAGTAAGATAAGCGACCCTAGTGGCCGACACAAACACCGGGCCCATCTAGGAGTGGCACTGCAGTGTCACGCAGGATGGCCCTTCCAAAAAACACTCCCCAAACAGCACATGACGCAAAGAAAAAAAGAGGCGCAATGAGGTAGCTGTGTGAGTAAGATAAGCGACCCTAGTGGCCGACACAAACACCTGGCCCATCTAGGAGTGGCACTGCAGTGTCACGCAGGATGGCCCTTCCAAAAAACACTCACCAAACAGCACATGACGCAAAGAAAAATTAAAGAAAAAAGAGGTGCAAGATGGAATTGTCCTTGGGCCCTCCCACCCACCCTTATGTTGTATAAACAGGACATGCACACTTTAACCAACCCATCATTTCAGTGACAGGGTCTGCCACACGACTGTGACTGAAATGACGGGTTGGTTTGGACCCCCACCGAAAAAGAAGCAATTAATCTCTCCTTGCACAAACTGGCTCTACAGAGGCAAGATGTCCACCTCATCATCATCCTCCGATATATCACCGTGTACATCCCCCTCCTCACAGATTATCAATTCGTCCCCACTGGAATCCACCATCTCAGCTCCCTGTGTACTTTGTGGAGGCAATTGCTGCTGGTCAATGTCTCCACGGAGGAATTGATTATAATTCATTTTAATGAACATCATCTTCTCCACATTTTCTGGAAGTAACCTCGTACGCCGATTGCTGACAAGGTGAGCGGCGGCACTAAACACTCTTTCGGAGTACACACTTGTGGGAGGGCAACTTAGGTAGAATAAAGCCAGTTTGTGCGAGGGCCTCCAAATTGCCTCTTTTTCCTGCCAGTATAAGTACGGACTGTGTGACGTGCCTACTTGGATGCGGTCACTCATATAATCCTCCACCATTCTTTCAATGGGGAGAGAATCATATGCAGTGACAGTAGACGACATGTCCGTAATCGTTGACAGGTCCTTCAGTCCGGACCAGATGTCAGCATCAGCAGTCGCTCCAGACTGCCCTGCGGGTGGGCTCGGAATTCTGAGCCTTTTCCTCGCACCCCCAGTTGCGGGAGAATGTGAAGGAGGAGATGTTAACAGGTCGCGTTCCGCTTGACTTGACAATTTTCTCACCAGCAGGTCTTTGAACCCCAGCAGACTTGTGTCTGCCGGAAAGAGAGATCCAAGGTAGGTTTTAAATCTAGGATCGAGCACGGTGGCCAAAATGTAGTGCTCTGATTTCAACAGATTGACCACCCGTGAATCCTTGTTAAGCGAATTAAGGGCTCCATCCACAAGTCCCACATGCCTAGCGGAATCGCTCCGTGTTAGCTCCTCCTTCAATGTCTCCAGCTTCTTCTGCAAAAGCCTGATGAGGGGAATGACCTGACTCAGGCTGGCAGTGTCTGAACTGACTTCACGTGTGGCAAGTTCAAAGGGCAGCAGAACCTTGCACAACGTTGAAATCATTCTCCACTGCGCTTGAGACAGGTGCATTCCACCTCCTATATCGTGCTGAATTGTATAGGCTTGAATGGCCTTTTGCTGCTCCTCCAACCTCTGAAGCATATATAGGGTTGAATTCCACCTCGTTACCACTTCTTGCTTCAGATGATGGCAGGGCAGGTTCAGGCATTTTTGGTGTTGCTCCAGTCTTCTGTACGTGGTGCCTGTACGCCGAAAGTGTCCCGCAATTCTTCTGGCCACCGACAGCATCTCTTGCACGCCCCTGTCGTTTTTTAAAAAATTCTGCACCACCAAATTCAAGGTATGTGCAAAACATGGGACGTGCTGGAATTTGCCCAGATTTAATGCACACACAATATTGCTGGCGTTGTCCGATGCCACAAATCCACAGGAGAGTCCAATTGGGGTAAGCCATTCCGTGATGATCTTCCTCAGTTGCCGTAAGAGGTTTTCAGCTGTGTGCGTATTCTGGAAACCGGTGATACAAAGCGTAGCCTGCCTAGGAAAGAGTTGGCGTTTGCGAGATGCTGCTACTGGTGCCGCCGCTGCTGTTCTTGCGGCGGGAGTCCATACATCTACCCAGTGGGCTGTCACAGTCATATAGTCCTGACCCTGCCCTGCTCCACTTGTCCACATGTCCGTGGTTAAGTGGACATTGGGTACAGCTGCATTTTTTAGGACACTGGTGACTCTTTTTCTGAGGTCTGTGTACATTTTCGGTATCGCCTGCCTAGAGAAATGGAACCTAGATGGTATTTGGTACCGGGGACACAGTACCTCCAACAAGTCTCTAGTTGGCTCTGCAGTAATGATGGATACCGGAACCACGTTTCTCACCACCCAGGATGCCAAGGCCTCAGTTATCCGCTTTGCAGCAGGATGACTGCTGTGATATTTCATCTTCCTCGCAAAGGACTGTTGGACAGTCAATTGCTTGGTGGAAGTAGTAAAAGTGGTCTTACGATTTCCCCTCTGGGATGACCATCGACTCCCAGCAGCAACAACAGCAGCGCCAGCAGCAGTAGGCGTTACACGCAAGGATGCATCGGAGGAATCCCAGGCAGGAGAGGAATCGTCAGAATTGCCAGTGACATGGCCTGCAGGACTATTGGCATTCCTGGGGAAGGAGGAAATTGACACTGAGGGAGTTGGTGGGGTGGTTTGCGTGAGCTTGGTTACAAGAGGAAGGGATTTACTGGTCAGTGGACTGCTTCCGCTGTCGCCCAAAGTTTTTGAACTTGTCACTGACTTATTATGAATGCGCTGCAGGTGACGTATAAGGGAGGATGTTCCGAGGTGGTTAACGTCCTTACCCCTACTTATTACAGCTTGACAAAGGCAACACACGGCTTGGCAAATGTTGTCCGTATTTCTGTTGAAATACTTCCACACCAAAGAGCTGATTTTTTTGGTATTTTCACCAGGCATGTCAACGGCCATATTCCTCCCACGGACAACAGGTGTCTCCCCGGGTGCCTGACTTAAACAAACCACCTCACCATCAGAATCCTCCTTGTCAATTTCCTCCCCAGCGCCAGCAACACCCATATCCTCCTCATCCTGGTGTACTTCAACACTGACATCTTCAATCTGACTATCAGGAACTGGACTGCGGGTGCTCCTTCCAGCACTTGCAGGGGGCGTGCAAATGGTGGAAGGCGCATGCTCTTCACGTCCAGTGTTGGGAAGGTCAGGCATCGCAACCGACACAATTGGACTCTCCTTGTGGATTTGGGATTTCGAAGAACGCACAGTTCTTTGCGGTGCTTTTGCCAGCTTGAGTCTTTTCATTTTTCTAGCGAGAGGCTGAGTGCTTCCATCCTCATGTGAAGCTGAACCACTAGCCATGAACATAGGCCAGGGCCTCAGCCGTTCCTTGCCACTCCGTGTGGTAAATGGCATATTGGCAAGTTTACGCTTCTCCTCCGACAATTTTATTTTAGATTTTGGAGTCCTTTTTTTACTGATATTTGGTGTTTTGGATTTTACATGCTCTGTACTATGACATTGGGCATCGGCCTTGGCAGACGACGTTGCTGGCATTTCATCGTCTCGGCCATGACTAGTGGCAGCAGCTTCAGCACGAGGTGGAAGTGGATCTTGATCTTTCCCTAATTTTGGAACCTCAACATTTTTGTTCTCCATATTTTAATAGGCACAACTAAAAGGCACCTCAGGTAAACAATGGAGATGGATGGATACTAGTATACTTATGGATGGACGAGCGACTGCCGACACAGAGGTAGCTACAGCCGTGGACTACCGTACTGTGTCTGCTGCTAATATAGACTGGATGATAATGAGATGAAATCAATATATATTATATCACACTAGTACTGCAGCCGGACAGGTAGATATATTTATTATGTAATGACTGATGACGGACCTGCTGGACACTGTCAGCTCAGCAGCACCGCAGACTGCTACAGTAAGCTACTATAGTAGTATGTATAAAGAAGAAAGAAAAAAAAAAACACGGGTAGGTGGTATACAATTATGGATGGACGAGCGACTGCCGACACAGAGGTAGCTACAGCCGTGGACTACCGTACTGTGTCTGCTGCTAATATAGACTGGATGATAATGAGATGAAATCAATATATATTATATCACACTAGTACTGCAGCCGGACAGGTAGATATATTTATTATGTAATGACTGATGACGGACCTGCTGGACACAGTCAGCTCAGCAGCACCGCAGACTGCTACAGTAAGCTACTATAGTAGTATGTATAAAGAAGAAAGAAAAAAAAAAAACCACGGGTAGGTGGTATACAATTATGGATGGACGGGGGACTGCCGACACAGAGGTAGCTACAGCCGTGGACTACCGTACTGTGTCTGCTGCTAATATAGACTGGATGATAATGAGATGAAATCAATATATATATATATATAATATCACTAGTACTGCAGCCGGACAGGTATATATATTTATTATGTAATGACTGATGACGGACCTGCTGGACACTGTCAGCTCAGCAGCACCGCAGACTGCTACAGTAAGCTACTATAGTAGTATGTATAAAGAAGAAAGAAAAAAAAAAACCACGGGTAGGTGGTATACAATATTATATATATATTATATACAATTATATATATATATATATATATATATATATTAAACTGGTGGTGACTGGTGGTCAGGTCACTGGTCACACTATCAGCAACTTGCAAGTAGTACTCCTAAGCAGACAATCACAATATATATTATACTGGTGGTCAGTGTGGTCACAATGGCAGTGTGGCACTCTGGCAGCAAAAGTGTGCACTGTACGTTATATGTACTCCTGAGTCCTGCTCTCAGACTCTAACTGCTCCCCACTGTCAGTGTCTCCCCCACAAGTCAGATAATATACAGTCACACTATCTATCACTTCAGCAAGTAACTAGTACTCCTCCTAATGCTCCCCAAAATTACTACTGTGTCTCTCTCTACTGTCTCACTCTCTTCTCTATAAACGGAGAGGACGCCAGCCACGTCCTCTCCCTATGAATCTCAATGCACGTGTGAAAATGGCGGCGACGCGCGGCTCCTTATATAGAATCCGAGTCTCGCGATAGAATCCGAGCCTCGCGAGAATCCGACAGCGGGATGATGACGTTCGGGCGCGCTCGGGTTAACCGAGCAAGGCGGGAAGATCCGAGTCGCTCGGACCCGTGTAAAAAAAACATGAAGTTCGGGCGGGTTCGGATTCCGAGGAACCGAACCCGCTCATCCCTAGCTCACACTGCTTAATTGTGGGGACTGGGGAGCAGCTGTATTATATAGCAGGAGTACAGTGCAGAGTTTTGCTGACAGTGACCACCAGTATACGTTGTCTGCCTGAAAAACACTCCATATCTGTGCTCAGTGTGCTGCATATATCTGTGCTCACACTGCTTAATTGTGGGGACTGGGGAGCAGCTGTATTATATAGCAGGAGTACAGTGCAGAGTTTTGCTGACTGTGACCACCAGTATACATTGTCTGCCTGAAAAACACTCCATATCTGTGCTCAGTGTGCTGCTTTATTTTAATGTGGGGACTGGGGACCACCAGTATAATTAATATTATATAGGAGGAGTACAGTGCAGAGTTTTGCTGACAGTGACCACCATTATACGTTGTCTGCCTGAAAAACACTCCATATCTGTGCTCAGTGTGCTGCTTTATTGTGGGGACTGGGGAGTCGGGACCACCAGTATAATATTATATAGGAGGAGTACAGTGCAGAGTTTTGCTGACAATGTGACCACCAGTATACTATATATAGCAGTACGGTACGGAAGGCCACTGCTGTACCTACCTCTGTGTCGTCATTAAGTATACTATCCATCTACATTCTATACCTGTGGTGCATTTTATTTTTGCAGTATGCTGACACAGTGACCACCAGTATACTATATATAGCAGTACGGTACGGAAGGCCACTGCTGTACCTACCTCTGTGTCGTCATTAAGTATACTATCCATCTACATTCTATACCTGTGGTGCATTTTAGTTTTGCAGTTTGCTGACACAGTGACCACCAGTATACTATATATAGCAGTACGGTACGGAAGGCCACTGCTGTACCTACCTCTGTGTCGTCATTAAGTATACTATCCATCTACATTCTATACCTGTGGTGCATTTTAGTTTTGCAGTTTGCTGACACAGTGACCACCAGTATACTATATATAGCCGTACGGTACGGAAGGCCACTGCTGTACCTACCTCTGTGTCGTCATTAAGTATACTATCCATCTACATTCTATACCTGTGGTGCATTTTAGTTGTGCGCAGTATATATAGTAGTAGATACTGGCATATAATTCCACACATTAAAATATGGAGAACAAAAATGTGGAGGTTAAAATAGGGAAAGATCAAGATCCACTTCCACCTCATGCTGAAGCTGCTGCCACTAGTCATGGCCGAGACAATGAAATGCCATCAACGTCGTCTGCCAAGGCCGATGCCCAATGTCATAGTAGAGAGCATGTAAAATCCAAAAAACAAAAGTTCCGTAAAATGACCCAAAAATCAAAATTAAAAGCGTCTGAGGAGAAGCGTAAACTTGCCAATATGCCATTAACGACACGGAGTGGCAAGGAATGGCTGAGACCCTGGCCTATGTTCATGGCTAGTGGTTCAGCTTCACATGAGGATGGAAGCACTCATCCTCTCGCTAGAAAAATGAAAAGACTTAAGCTGGCAAAAGCACAGCAAAGAACTGTGCGTTCTTCTAAATCACAAATACCCAAGGAGAGTCCAATTGTGTCGGTTGCGATGCCTGACCTTCCCAACACTGGACGGGAAGAGGTGGCGCCTTCCACCATTTGCACGCCCCCTGCATGTGCTGGAAGGAGCACCCGCAGTCCAGTTCCTGATAGTCAAATTGAAGATGTCACTGTTGAAGTACACCAGGATGAGGATATGGGTGTTGCTGGCGCTGGGGAGGAAATTGACAAGGAGGATTCTGATGGTGAGGTGGTTTGTTTAAGTCAGGCACCCGGGGAGACACCTGTTGTCCGTGGGACGAATATGGCCATTGACATGCCTGGTCAAAATACAAAAAAAATCACCTCTTCGGTGTGGAATTATTTCAACACAAATGCGGACAACAGGTGTCAAGCCGTGTGTTGCCTTTGTCAAGCTGTAATAAGTAGGGGTAAGGACGTTAACCACCTCGGAACATCCTCCCTTATACGTCACCTGCAGCGCATTCATCATAAGTCAGTGACAAGTTCAAAAACTTTGGGTGACATCGGAAGCAGTCCACTGACCACTAAATCCCTTCCTCTTGTAACCAAGCTCCTGCAAACCACACCACCAACTCCCTCAGTGTCAATTTCCTCCTTACCCAGGAAAGCCAATAGTCCTGCAGGCCATGTCACTGGCAAGTCTGACGAGTCCTCTCCTGACTGGGATTCCTCCGATGCATCCTTGAGTGTAACGCCTACTGCTGCTGGCGCTGCTGTTGTAGCTGCTGGGAGTCGATCGTCATCCCAGAGGGGAAGTCGGAAGACCACTTGTACTACTTCCAGTAAGCAATTGACTGTCCAACAGTCCTTTGCGAGGAAGATGAAATATCACAGCAGTCATCCTGCTGCAAAGCAGATAACTCAGGCCTTGAGAAACGTGGTTCCGGTATCCACCATTAATTCAGAGGCAACTAGAGACTTGATTGAGGTACTGTGTCCCTGGTACCAAATACCATCTAGGTTCCATTTCTCTAGGCAGGCGATACCGAAAATGTACACAGACCTCAGAAAAAGACTCACCAGTGTCCTAAAAAATGCAGTTGTACCCAATGTCTACTTAACCACGGACATGTGGACAAGTGGAGCAGGACAGACTCAGGACTATATGACTGTGACAGCCCACTGGGTAGATGTATTGCCTCCCGCAGCAAGAACAGCAGCGGCGGCACCAGTAGCAGCATCTCGCAAACGCCAACTCGTTCCTAGGCAGGCTACGCTTTGTATCACCGCTTTCTAGAAGAGGCACACAGCTGACAACCTCTTACGGAAACTGAGGAAGATCATCGCAGAATGGCTTACCCCAATTGGACTCTCCTGGGGATTTTTGACATCGGACAACGCCAGCAATATTGTGCGTGCATTACATCTGGGCAAATTCCAGCACGTCCCATGTTTTGCACATACATTGAATTTGGTGGTGCAGAATTATTTAAAAAACGACAGGGGCGTGCAAGAGATGCTGTCGGTGGCCCGAAGAATTGCGGGCCACTTTCGGCATTCAGCCACCGCGTACAGAAGACTGGAGCACCACCAAACAATCCTGAACCTGCCCTGCCATCATCTGAAGCAAGAGGTGGTAACGAGGTGGAATTCAACCCTCTATATGCTTCAGAGGATGGAGGAGCAGCAAAAGGCCATTCAAGCCTATACATCTGGCCACGATATAGGCAAAGGAGGGGGAATGCACCTGACTCAAGCGCAGTGGAGAATGATTTCAACGTTGTGCAAGGTTCTGCAACTCTTTGAACTTGCCACACGTGAAGTCAGTTCAGACACTGCCAGCCTGAGTCAGGTCATTCCCCTCATCAGGCTTTTGCAGAAGAAGCTGGAGACATTGAAGGAGGAGCTAAAACAGAGCGATTCCGCTAGGCATGTGGGACTTGTGGATGGAGCCCTTAATTCGCTTAACCAGGATTCACGGGTGGTCAATCTGTTGAAATCAGAGCACTACATTTTGGCCACCGTGCTCAATCCTAGATATAAAACCTACGTTGTATCTCTCTTTCCGGCAGACACAAGTCTGCAGAGGTTCAAAGACCTGCTGGTGAGAAAATTGTCAAGTCAAGCGTAACGTGAGCGTCAACATCTCCTCCTTCACATTCTCCCGCAACTGGGGGTGCGAGGAAAAGGCTAAGAATTCTGAGCCCACCCGCTGGCGGTGATGCAGGGCAGTCTGGAGCGAGTGCTGACATCTGGTCCGGACTGAAGGATCTGCCAATGATTACTGACATGTCGTCTACTGTCACTTCATATGATTCTCTCACCATTGAAAGAATGGTGGAGGATTATATGAGTGACCGCATCCAAGTAGGCACGTCAGACAGTCCGTACGTATACTGGCAGGAAAAAGAGGCAATTTGGAGGCCCTTGCACAAACTGGCTTTATTCTACCTAAGTTGCCCTCCCTCCAGTGTGTACTCCGAAAGAGTGTTTAGTGCAGCCGCTCACCTTGTCAGCAATCGGCGTACGAGGTTACTTCCAGAAAATGTGGAGAAGATGATGTTCATCAAAATGAATTATAATCAATTCCTCCGTGGAGACATTCACCAGCAGCAATTGCCTCCACAAAGTACACAGGGACCTGAGATGGTGGATTCCAGTGGGGACGAATTAATAATCTGTGAGGAGGGGGATGTACACAGTGAAAGGGGTAAGGAATCGGAGGATGATGATGAGGTGGACATCTTGCCTCTGTAGAGCCAGTTTGTGCAAGGAGAGATTGATTGCTTCTTTTTTTGGTGGGGGCCCAAACCAACCAGTCATTTCAGTCACAGTTGTGTTGCAGACCCTGTCGCTGAAATGATGGGTTCGTTAAAGTGTGCATGTCCTGTTTATACAACATAAGGGTGGGTGGGAGGGCCCAAGGACAATTCCATCTTGCACCTCTTTTTTCTTTCATTTTTCTTTGCATCATGTGCTGTTTGGGGACAATTTTTTTGAAGTGCCATCCTGCCTGACACTGCAGTGCCACTCCTAGATGGGTCAGGTCTTTGTGTCGGCCACTTGTGTCGCTTAGCTTAGTCACACAGCGACCTTGGTGCGCCTCTTTTTTTCTTTGCATTATGTGCTGTTTGGGGACAATTTTTTTGAAGTGCCATCCTGCCTGACACTGCAGTGCCACTCCTAGATGGGCCAGGTGTTTGTGTCGGCCACTTGTGTCGCTTAGCTTAGTCACACAGCAACCTTGGTGCGCCTCTTTTTTTCTTTGCATCATGTGCTGTTTGGGGACTATTTTTTTGAAGTGCCATCATGCCTGACACTGCAGTGCCACTCCTAGATGGGCCAGGTGTTTGTGTCGGTCACTTGTGTCGCTTAGCTTAGCCATCCAGCGACCTCGGTGCAAATTTTAGGACTAAAAATAATATTGTGAGGTGTGAGGTGTTCAGAATAGACTGGAAATGAGTGGAAATTATGGTAATTGAGGTTAATAATACTATGGGATCAAAATGACCCCCAAATTCTATGATTTAAGCTGTTTTTTAGGGTTTTTTGAAAAAAACACCCGAATCCAAAACACACCCGAATCTGACAAAAAAATTTCGGTGAGGTTTTGCCAAAACGCGTCCGAATCCAAAACACGGCCGCGGAACCGAATCCAAAACCAAAACACAAAACCCGAAAAATGTCCGGTGCACATCACTAGTATAAAGGAAAGAAACCTGAGGTAACGTTTCCTCCCTCTCATGAAAACGCTCTTTTTCAAAATGCTTGGGAAAATCCTGACAAGAAGATACAGGTTCCCAAAAGAATTCCAGTGGCATATTCATTTCCATTTGGGGACAGGGAAAAGTGGGAGTCAACCCCCATGGTATACAAAGCTTTATCGCGTCTGTCCAAAAAGGTGGCGCTTCCGTCTCCTGACACGGCAGCCCTAAAGGATACTGCGGATCGTAAGCAGGAAAATACACTAAAGTCCATTTATGTCACTACGGGTTCACTACTCAGGCCTGCTGTTGCTTCGGCATGGGTGAGTAGCGCTATTGAAAAGTGGGCAGATAACTTGTCATCTGAGATGGATACCCTAGACAGGGATAGCGTGCTTTTGACTCTGGGTCATATCAGGGACGCTGCTGCATATTTAAAAGAAGCTGTAAGGGATATTGGCCTTTTGGGATCAAGGGCCAATGCCATGGCAGTTTCAGCAAGGAGAGCATTGTGGATTCATCAATGGAATGCTGATGCTGACTCTAAGAAGGCGATGGAGTCGTTACCGTTTAACGATAGTGTCCTGTTTGGCAACGGACTCACTGACCTGATGTCTACGGCTACCGCGGGTAAGTCGTCATTTTTACCTTATGTTCCTGCGCAACAGAAGAAAACGCCCCACTATCAGATGCAGTCGTTTTGGCCCAATAAATTCAAAACAGGATGAAGGTCCTCCTTCCTTGCTGCGAGAGGAAGAGGAAGGGGAAAAGGTCACAGGCTGTGGCAAGTTCCCAAGAGCAGAAGTCCTCCCCGGCTTCTACCAAATCCACCACATGACGCTGGGGCTCCTGTGCGGGAGTCCGCACCGGTGGGGGCACGTCTCAAACTTTTCCGTCAGGTCTGGGTGCACTCGGACATGGATCCTTAGATATTAGAAATAGTAACCCAAGGGTACAGATTGGAGTTTCAAGACGTGCCCCCTCACCGATTTTTCAAATCGGCCTTGCCAGCTTCTCTTCTAGAAAGGGAGGTAGTATGCGCTGCGATACTAAAGTTGTGTCAAAATCAAGTAATTGTCACGGTGCCCCGTCACAACAGGGAGAAGGCTTTTATTCGAGCCTGTTCGTGGTCCCGAAGCCGGATGGCTCAGTCAGACCGATTCTGAACCTAAAATCCCTCAATTTCTATCTAACAAAATTCAAATTAAAGATGGAATCTCTCCGAGCAGTGATCTCCAGTCTGGAGGAAGGGGATTTTATGGTGTCGACATAAAGGATGCCTACTTACACGTCCCCATATATCCTCCACATCAGGCTTACCTGAGGTTTGCTGTTCAGGATTGTCATTACCAATTTCATACGTTGTCGTTTGGTCTGTCCACGGCTCCAAGGATTTTCACCAACGTAATGGCGGAAATGATGGTTCTCCTGCGCAAGCAGGGAATCACAATTATCCCGTACTTGGACGATCTCCTCATAAAAGCGAGATCCAAGGAACAATTGCTGAAAAATGTTGCCCTTTCACTAGAGATGAGCGCCTGAAATTTTTCGGGTTTTGTGTTTTGGTTTTGGGTTCGGTTCCGCGGCCGTGTTTTGGGTTCGAACGCGTTTTGGCAAAACCTCACCGAATTATTTTTGTCGGATTCGGGTGTGTTTTGGATTCGGGTGTTTTTTTCCAAAAACACTAAAAAACAGCTTAAATCATAGAATTTGGGGGTCATTTTGATCCCAAAGTATTATTAACCTCAAAAACCATAATTTACACTCATTTTCAGTCTATTCTGAATACCTCACACCTCACAATATTATTTTTAGTCCTAAAATTTGCACCGAGGTCGCTGTGTGAGTAAGATAAGCGACCCTAGTGGCCGACACAAACACCGGGCCCATCTAGGAGTGGCACTGCAGTGTCACGCAGGATGTCCCTTCCAAAAAACCCTCCCCAAACAGCACATGACGCAAAGAAAAAAAGAGGCGCAATGAGGTAGCTGTGTGAGTAAGATTAGCGACCCTAGTGGCCGACACAAACACCGGGCACATCTAGGAGTGGCACTGCAGTGTCACGCAGGATGTCCCTTCCAAAAAACCCTCCCCAATCAGCACATGGACGGACTGCCACGGTTAGGTGGTATAAAAAAACCACGGTTAGGTGGTATATAATACAATTATGGATGGACGGACTGCCTGCCGAGTGCCGACACAGAGGTAGCCACAGCCGTGAACTACCGCATTGTACACTGGTTGATAAAGAGATAGTAGTATACTCGTAACAACTAGTATGACACTATGACGGTATAAAGAATGAAAAAAAAACCACGGTTAGGTGGTATATATTATAATAATACAATTATGGATGGACGGACTGCCTGCCGAGTTCCGACACAGAGGTAGCCACAGCCGTGAACTACCGCACTGTACACTGGTTGATAAAGAGATAGTAGTATACTCGTAACAACTAGTATGACACTATGACGGTATAAAGAATGAAAAAAAAACCACGGTTAGGTGGTATATATTATAATACAATTATGGATGGACGGACTGCCTGCCGACTGCCGACACAGAGGTAGCCACAGCCGTGAACTACCGCACTGTACACTGGTTGATAAAGAGATAGTAGTATACTCGTAACAACTAGTATGACACTATGACGGTATAAAGAATGAAAAAAAAACCACGGTTAGGTGGTATATATTATAATACAATTATGGATGGACGGACTGCCTGCCGAGTGCCGACACAGAGGTAGCCACAGCCGTGAACTACCGCACTGTACACTGGTTGATAAAGAGATAGTAGTATACTCGTAACAACTAGTATGACTGACTATGACGGTATAAAGAATGAAAAAAAAACCACGGTTAGGTGGTATATATTATAATACAATTATGGATGGACGGACTGCCTGCCGACTGCCGACACAGAGGTAGCCACAGCCGTGAACTACCGCACTGTACACTGGTTGATAAAGAGATAGTAGTATACTCGTAACAACTAGTATGACACTATGACGGTATAAAGAATGAAAAAAAAACCACGGTTAGGTGGTATATATTATAATACAATTATGGATGGACGGACTGCCTGCCGACTGCCGACACAGAGGTAGCCACAGCCGTGAACTACCGCACTGTACACTGGTTGATAAAGAGATAGTAGTATACTCGTAACAACTAGTATGACTATGACGACGGTATAAAGAAAGAAAAAAAAATACCACGGTTAGGTGGTATATAATTATACAATTATGGATGGACGGACTGCCTGCCGAGTGCCGACTGCCGACACAGAGGTAGCCACAGCCGTGAACTACCGCACTGTACTGTGTCTGCTGCTAATATAGACTGGTTGATAAAGAGATAGTATACAACAATATACTACTATACTGGTGGTCAGGCACTGGTCACCACTAGTCACACTGGCAGTGGCACTCCTGCAGCAAAAGTGTGCACTGTTTAATTTTAAATTAATATAATATTATGTACTCCTGGCTCCTGCTATAACAACCTGCAGTGCTCCCCAGTCTCCCCCACAATTATTATAAGCTTTTATACATTGATGTGCAGCACACTGGGCTGAGCTGAGTGCACACAGACTGAGTCACACTGTGTGACTGCTGTGTATCGTTTTTTTCAGGCAGAGAACGGATATAGCAGAGAACGGATATATTAAATAAAAGTTAACTTAACAACAACTGCACTGGTCACTGTGGTAAACTCTGTCTGCACAATCTCTCTCTCTCTCTCTCTCTTCTAATCTATTCTAATGGAGAGGACGCCAGCCACGTCCTCTCCCTATCAATCTCAATGCACGTGTGAAAATGGCGGCGACGCGCGGCTCCTTATATAGAATCCGAGTCTCGCGAGAATCCGACAGCGTCATGATGACGTTCGGGCGCGCTCGGGTTAACCGAGCAAGGCGGGAAGATCCGAGTCGCTCGGACCCGTGAAAAAAAAAGTGAAGTTCGTGCGGGTTCGGATTCAAAGAAACCGAACCCGCTCATCTCTTCCTTTCACTGACGATTCTGCAGCAACATGGTTGGCTCCTAAATTTGCCAAAATCACAGTTGGTTCCGACGACACAGCTGTCTTTCCTGGGGATGATTCTGGATACAGAATTGCAGAGAGTTTTTCTTCCAGTGGAAAAGGCTCTGGAAATACAGAACATGGTAAAAAAGATTCTGAAACCAGCAAAGGTGTCAGTTCTTCAATGCACTCGGTTGCTGGGGAAGATGGTGGCGGCCTACGAGGCCATTCCGTATGGCAGGTTCCATGCCAGGGTGTTTCAGTGGGACCTGTTGGACAAGTGGTCCGGGTCTCACCTGGACATGCACCAGAAAATAATCCTATCTTCCAGGACCAGAATCTCCCTTCTGTGGTGGCTGAACAGTTCTCACCTTCTGGAGGTACGCAGGTTCGGGATTCAGGATTGGATCCTGGTGACCACAGATGCAAGCCTCCGGGGCTGGGGAGCAGTCACACAGGGGAGGAATTTTCAGGGAAAGTGGTCAAGCCAGGAAGCTTATCTGCACATAAACATTCTGGAATTAAGGGCCATTTACAACGGCATTCTGCAAGCAGAACATCTTCTTCGCGGTCTGCCCATCTTGATTCAGTCAGACAACGTAACAGCAGTGGCGTACATAAACCGCCAGGGCGGAACAAGGAGCAGAGCGGCGATGGCCGAGGCAACGAGGATTCTTCACTGGGCGGAAAGACATGCCAGCGCTCTGTCAGCGGTCTTCATTCCAGCAGTGGACAACTGGGAAGCAGACTTCCTCAGCAGACATGATCTCCATCCAGGAGAGTGGGGTCTTCATCAAGAGGTCTTTGCAGAAGTGACAAGTCGTTGGGGAATTCCTCAAGTAGACATGATGGTGTCCCGCCTCAACAAGAAACTTCAGAGATATTGTTCCAGGTCAAGGGACCCTCAAGCAATAGCGGTGGACGCCCTAGTGACACCGTGGGTGTTTCCATCGGTATATGTGTTCCCTCCACTTCCACTCATTCCAAAGGTGATAAAGATTATAAGAAGAACAAGGGTTCAGGCGATACTCATTGTTCCGGATTGGCCAAAAAGGGCCTGGTATCCAGATCTTCAGGAGTTGCTCATGGAAGATCCCTGGCCTCTTCCTCTTCGGGAGGACCTGTTACAACAGGGGCCGTGCGTGTATCAAGACTTACCGCGGCTGCGTTTGACGGCTTGGCGGTTGAACACCAAATCCTAACCCAGAAGGGTATTCCCAGTCATTTCCACTCTTCTTCAGCTAGAAAAGAAGTAACGGCAAAGCATTACCACCGTATTTGGAGGAAATATGTGTCTTGGTGTGAATCCAAGAAGGCTCCTACGGAAGAATTTCAATTGGGGCGTTTGCTCCATTTTTTGCAAGCAGGTGTGGATGCGGGCCTAAAGTTAGGCTCCATTAAAGTACAAATTTCGGCCTTATCAATCTTCTTTCAGAAGTCCAGACCTACGTGAAGGGCGTGCTGCACATCCAACCTCCGTTTGTGCCTCCGGTGGCACAGTGGGATCTGAATGTGGTATTGCAGTACAGGCAATCTCCTTGGTTTGAACCTTTGCGTAAGGTTGAGTTAAAATTCCTTACTTGGAAAGTAGTCATGTTGTTGGCCTTGGCGTCCGCAAGGCGGGTGTCTGAGTTGGCGGCTTTGTCTCACAAAAGCCCCTATTTAATCTTCCATACTGATAGAGCGGAGTTGAGAACTCGTCAGCAATTTCTGCCTAAAGTGGTTTCGTCATTTCAATTAAACCAGCCTTTTGTGGTGCCAGTGGCTACTGGCACCTTAGCGGAATTGAAGTCTCTCGATGTGGTCAGAGCTTTGAAAATCTATGTCGCCAGAACGGCTCAGATTAGGAAAACAGAGGCTCTGTTTGTCCTGTGGGCCCCCAACAAGATTGGGGCTCCTGCTTTTAAGCAGACTATTGCGCGCTGGATCTGTAATACGATTCAGCAGGCTCATTCTATGGCAGGATTGCCGTTACCGAAATCGGTGAAAGCCCATTCTACCAGAAAGGTGGGCTCATCCTGGGCGGCTGCCCGAGGGTTCTCGGCGTTACAACTTTGCCGAGCCGCTACTTGGTCGGGATCAAACACTTTTGTGAAGTTTTACAAGTTTGATACCCTGGCTGAGGAGGACCTCTTGTTTGGTCAATCGGTGCTGCAGAGTCATCCGCATTCTCCCGCCCGTTCTAGAGCTTTGGTATAAACCCCATGGTTCTTGAAGCATCCCCAGCATCCTCTAGGATGTAATGAGAAAATAGGATTTTAATACCTACCGGTAAATCCTTTTCTCTTAGTCCGTAGAGGATGCTGGGCGCCCATCCCAGTGCGGGCTGTATCTGCAGTTTGGTTGTAGTTACGCTCATGTTGAGTTGAGTTCAGTCAGTCTGTGACTGTTGTTGGTCATGCCGTTGCATGCGTTGTTGTTAAATGCCATGTTGTACGGCGTGTTTGTGGTATGAGCTGGTATGTATCTCACCTTAGTTTTAAAATAATTAAATAAATCCTTTTCCTCGAAATGTCCGTCTCCCTGGGCACAGTTCCTATAACTGGAGTCTAGAGGAGGGGCATAGAGGTAGGAGCCAGTTCACACCCATTCAAAGTCTTATAGTGTGCCCATGTCTCCTGCGGATCCCGTCTATGCCCCATGGTTCTTGAAGCATCCCCAACATCCTCTACGGACTAAGAGAAAAGGATTTACCGGTAGGTATTAAAATCCTATTTTTAAACTGTCCTACAAGCCAAACCAAACATTTGACGTCACACGCCTACGCTTGCGCCATTCACGCCTGCGCTCCCAGCGCTGCTGGCCGGAGAGGAGGATACACAAAGAATCTCGCCGCCAGTGTCGCGCTCCAGTCACAGGGTCCAAGAGGCTCCTCACTGCCGCCGCTTTTTATGGCAGGGAAAGCACGGCAGTCCAGTAGCTTTCCTTGCTGCACGTGTTAGGTGCGCACCCCTTCAATATACTGAGTAGGCTTATTTTACCCTACTAGCGTCAGCACTGTCTTTCGGCCCACCTGATAGTTAATTGACACAGAAGTCGGACACCTATTCCCTTGCCGATGTGGTAATATTTCAATTTTCATTAAGTGGAGTGGTCATTGGTTAACTGGCTGTACAGCTGAGCCGCACTTATCTATAGCAGCTCCATCGCAAACGTGCAATCCCGGTGTGACTAGGCGATCCGGCGCCTAGCCGCACTATGGGAGTGCACTGAGACGCTCCCATTATAGCGAATGGGGCGCGTGTGCGTCACAGACGCACGCACGGCCCAGACGCTGCTATAAGCGCACCTAGGCCTTCACCACCATACTTCATGTTATTTAATAAAATCTAAACTTTTGAATAGCATATATTTGTCTTTGTTGTTATTTTGTAGACAACTTATACTATTTTTAAGTGGTTATATTTTACACTACAGGGGCGCAGACAGCCGAGCCCCGTTACTGGGTGGCAGCGTGACCAATGTGGGGAGGTGTGGCCAGACCCCCCTCCTTAGAAAATATAAGAATGGTAGCTTATGTGTGGGTGTAAAGCAGGCTCATGCACTGCACAGGGGGGCTATGGTGTTAGAGCCGGTTGGCGGCAGCAGGGGGTTTGGGCAGGTGTGGTCTCTCCTCCCGCACATCACACAGGGAGGGAGAGGACTGACTTCCTCTGTAGCCGCCTCTCTCGTCCATGTGCCGTGTGCTGGACTGTGGAGAGAGGCTGCTGCAGCAGTCCTCCTTTCCCTGCTCATGGTGCTGCTGTCTACAACGGGGAGGGGGGGACCTGTAGGACCCAGGCACCCAACAGGCCCCCACCAAGCACCTCAAACAGGCCCGGGTAAAGAGTTTGCGATCGCGACTCCCCCCTTGGACCGCCCCTTCTCTGTAAACGCCCCCTAGAAGGAGCAGCCATTAAAGTCGGTGTGGTCCAGGGGCCTTTGCGCACCACACACTCTGCACCCATTATAGACACGCAACTGTAGAGAAGTTTGATGGACATATAGGAGACATATGGGGAGGTATATGTCACACTTCAGTACTGGGGGGAGGGAGCGGGCATTGCAGCAAGCGCTTGCTCTGGGAGCCATTGCTCCATGATATACCTTTGCTTTAATTGGGCCAGTACGGTGGCGGATTGGAGAGGAGCGGTGAGGCTGCGCTTTTCATTTCTATTGTGCCTAGTTTCATCCAACTGCGATAGGCATAATAAAATATAAATAACGTTTAAGATTAGATTGAGACCATAACAGAATATGTTATTACACTCGGAGCCCTTCCCAAAAGAACAATACTTTGTATACTTACACTGAGCTAGTCTACATCATCCAGACTATACTTGCACTGTTCTAGTCAGAGTGCTTCCGTATGGGGACAGCGAGCAGCCTTCTAATTATTGTGAAGAACAAGGAGCTTTATATTACTTCCTCTGTAATGATTCCACTCAAGCAGCATGCTGCGTATCTTGTTTATGCATATTGGATTCATATGATAAGATGATATAACCCTGAGGTTCATAGATGAAGCTTTCACAAGCTATTAATCAGTTTTCGTTACAGCTCACTTGCTTTCTTCAAGCTTGTTATTATGCTATAAT
This sequence comes from Pseudophryne corroboree, assembly GCF_028390025.1. NCBI lineage: Eukaryota > Metazoa > Chordata > Amphibia > Anura > Myobatrachidae > Pseudophryne > Pseudophryne corroboree. Next base: position 946,498,163 of record NC_086445.1, on the reverse strand, counting down.
ATCTAATGAAGCAATGATTATCATGGGAATACTGACCCTGCTCAGATGCAGGCTGTGTTACTGGACGTTGACATGTTACATTATTTTACTAAAATACATATTTAAATATAGTACAGGGCGATCACAGAACAAATGTATTTAAAGGTCAATAACAATTATTTATCAGTCATCGGTGACTTTTAATGATCTTTTTGTAGACCAAAGGTTCTCACCATATTTTTATTTTTTTTAACAGGGACCAGTAACATATTTTCCAATCTGAATTTATTTTCTTTACACAGTTTATGCAACTAAGAGCTTTGTGTTCATCTACCTTAACTGATTATTAAACTCTAGGATTATTAAACTCCATGTCCAGCGGCGGATTGGCACGCCGGAACGCCAGACCAGATTCCGTTTGGCTGGTCTGGACATTCCTCAGTGGCCATCGTCATCACCCATGCTGCCAGCCGGCTGCCGTGAGCAGAGCTTAGCTCGGATCTGAGTTACACACAATTCCAAATGCATCTTATAGTTCTTATTAGTGATTTTGAGGCTGATTTACAGCTAGACGGGCATTCCTGGATGGCATCTGGGTAGCAACAGGGTGTTCACATGTAGAATAAATTTACCATGGGCATGTTGTGGGCATATAAACATTGATTGATAGGTCCAATTTCCATCGTATCTCCTGCACCAAGGATAGGGCTGATGCAAATGCTGAAAAAATACCGAGATCGGACTGCACAAGCACCGCCAGCTAGCCACAGCGACCCAGCTGGCAGAGAAGGCTGTGCAGAAGTATGGGAACTGGTGGGAAGCTTAGATAATGCTATCTCAAGCATTATTATCACAGGGTTCCATCCAGTATTTTTTTACAATTTATTTTTGGAAATTCGGGCAGATTGGATTCCACATTGCAAGTACAGGAAATACGATCTGGTTACTAAACAAATGTGAATTGAAGGTCTTGGAGTAGAATTTTCCAAATTCTCCTCCAATTGCCCATTAGTACATTCCGGTGATACTAAAATAATGTGAAAAATGGCGTGCAAATCAAGCTCTATTAGTTTACTATGGCATATTTGCAGAACTGCTTCTTTTTGTAAAGCCCCAGTTTAAAGTGTATAATAGCAACATAAATGGTTATAGTAAGGACACTAATAATGGTAGTACAGTAACAACAACTTACCTTCATTGTTTGTGACTTTTGCAACACTCAGTCTTTGAGAATGACTCTCCATTATTCTGTGTAAGTGTTTCTTTTTGGTCTTTTTTGCTTTGTACATATCTTCCAGTATCCACGAAGTAGCTATTTATATAAATCAGGAAAAAAGATTTAAAAGTATGTTAATTTCTAAGAAAATTACAATATCCAGAATACTTAAAGACTGAATGTAGTGGAAGTCAGTTATGAAATGCACTGCAAAATGCATTGGGTTTTACACAGGGTATAACAGTCATTGTTGATGTCATCTGCCTCCAATGTTAGAGGGGTTCGTTCATCCATTATAGAGCAAAATGTGGCCCTCTAAGTAGATGGACTCGTATTGCCCTCAGGTACCCATACAACACGCCTTGGGCGTCATATCAGGCTCTTAGGGTGGAATTTAATTGTTTACCCGCACCCGATCTACCATCTAAAATGACAGGAGATTGCGGGGCGATATTCAGTTGTTCCCCCTTATCGCGCTGATCGCACCCAACTAAAGTCATGGGCGCGATCGTGAAAAGTCCCATTTGGGTGCCCAAACGGGTCACTTTTTGCGCATTTCAGGTCACGGCCGACAGCAAAAACAATTCAATAGCTGCTGGCAGGCGTGATCGAGGATGGGAAGGCAGGAAAACAATTGAATTCTGCCCATAGACTGGTCTAGCACCACTTCAGCCACTGGTTTTGCACTGCTGTGTGCCAACCACCCAAGGCTATGAAGCATGGCAAGCGAAGCGAGCCCATGTCATATTGACCTTTTGAACCTGTCAACCTTTCATCTGTTTACCTTTTGTACCTATTGACCTAATGCATGTTGACCATATGTGGTAGACCTATTGACTGTCTACCTGTAGATCTAGTATACCACACCCATTGACGATGGCCAAAATAATAGAAATTTGCCAGTGAGATTCTTATCTTCCCATATTTTAGTGTACAATCTGCATGTGTGTTCAGCGCTATCAGTGGAATTATAAGTGAAAAGAGCAATCACATTGGGAGTGGGGCACAATACTGCGCATGCGTTGTCAGCTGACCATGCATGCATGAGTGGAGAATGCCAGGGCAGAATTCTATGGATCCCTCACCCGGGAACTCTTGTGGAATGTAGCCCACAGACTAATGCCATCCGGAGATGGCGTTAGCTATAGGGGCCAAGCTGATTGGTGAATTTGGCAAAAAAGCACCCCGTGTACAAAAAGCTTTGCAGTTGAAAATGGAGGACCGCAGCCGATATCTCTGATATCAGCTGCGGATCCCTGTACTTACATTTCAGGGTTACTTAAAATATGCGGGTACCCCCCAAAAAACAGGTCATATCCTGCAAATATTATTAGATAAATAGTCCCCTTAGTAACAAATGTTTTGTACCAATAGGTACAGTACAACGATACATTGATTAAGAAAATAAATTCCCATAAGATCTGGCAGAGGGGTTCCGACGGGCAGTTGAGTAAGCTTCGGCTTACGCAGACTGGCAAAGGGCAATGACCATTGTGGCCGATGGTCAGGATGGTGATCCAATGCTGTATTTCCGGACACAGCACTCGGGTCGCAGATGCTGGCAGGATGCGTCTATTTCATAGAAACATAGAATTTGATGTCAGCTAAGAACCACTTGGCCCATCTAGTCTGCCTATGTACATACACACTTACAACTAGGATTCATTTTAGTTGGGAGCCAATTAACCTACCAGTATATATTTTAAATGTGGAGGAAAACCGGAGTATCCGGAGGAAACCCACAAAAGTACTGGGAGAACATACAAACTCCACACAGTTAGGGATGTGGGGGTATTAAACCCACGACCGCAGTGCTGTGAGGCTGTAATGCTAACCATTACACCATCTGTAGCTCCTGAGCATTGAATGTTAGTTGTACGGTATTAAACAGCCGCTTCCATGTAGCTGTGCAATACCAACCAACCAGATCATAATCAGGCCCTAGGTTCCATAAGGTACTAAACCGCAAGTATGAATGGTTTATTTATTAGACCGGGTAACAGTTGATTTACCGACGGACACAATACCTACGGTCATAATCCCGACAGCCACTGACCTACAGTCAAAATACAGACACACGGTCAAAATACCAACATTCATTATATCGACATATTCAAAATGCCGACACAGTCAGAATACAGACATTTGAAATGCCGACATGACAAAATGCCGACATGAGGTTTTAAGGAATTTTTGCCCCAAAATAGACTTGAACATACTTTACCATCCCAGTGGACCTGGAGGGGGAATATAATAGTGTGCCAAACGCAGCGAGGCACTGTGCCCGAAGCATGACGAGCGCAGCGAGCCAAGAGAGGGGAAGCGGTACACTTATACGGTGTCCACGTCGACCTATGTCCACATTGACACCGAAAAAAAACAGAAAAACTCATGTCGGTATTTTGAAATGTCGGCATTTCAACTGTCGGTATTCTGACTATGTCGGCATTTTGAACATGTCAGCATAATGAATGTCTGTATTTTGACCGTGTCTGTATTTTGACTGCCAGTCAATGGCTGGTGGGATTATGACCGTCGGTAAATCATACTGAACCGATTAGAACAACCATCTGAGATACAGTATGTTTACTTCCTATTATATATTACTTTACAGTATAACTTCAATTATGACATGTAAACCTCCCAATCATTGGACCTCATTCAGGTTGGATCGCAAATCGCGATCCAACCGCAATAATTACAATGGCGATGCAGGCACATGCACAGGGCCCGTCCTGCGCATGTACCCGCACTTACTGCAGGTGCCCTGCAGTATCTCCAAACGCCTCTGCCTGATTGACAGGCAGAGGCGTTCGCGGGGCAGCAACGCTCCATTTTCAAGATAAAGCGATGCGGGGGCGGCAGCGTTATCAGGTCGGCTGCGTGACGTCACACACTGCTGGTCCGATCAAAAAGATGGCGGCGGGCCTCCTGCTGTCGCAGCCATGCTGCGCCGGCAGGAGGCTTCCCTCATTTTTGAAAGTTTGGGTGGTGGCAAGCTGCGCTCAGCTCTTTCTAGGTGTTGGATACAAAGTAGCTGCTATTGGAAATATAAGGTTGTCAGGGGTACTCCTTCCCCTAAACGGTTTGTGCACTATAAAAAGAAGAAAATTTCCAGCGCTTTTCTTTGTATGAACCCAATAAACTTTTTGTTATAAGCAGATTTATAAATATATTTCTTTTATTGTTGTCACAAATTATAAACACTTTTACAAATAAAAATAGTTTTAAAATTATGCTTGTGATCACAAGAAAGTATTTGTTTAAATATTTTGTCAATACTTTATAAAGTACTTTGTAAAAAGATATCGGTACCTCTGTTTAACTCACATACACAATACATATACACATACAGACATTTAGACACATGTATCTATTGCTGATAACTGTTTCTGATTCAGAGGGAGTTGACACACTTTGTAGCGGTTTACTCTACTCCCCTGTCTTATTAAGGATGTTTCCAGCTTCCAATAGTCAATTGTTTGAAGCCATTATTGCTGGTTTCTTTGGTGTTACTATCCTAATTAGACAGTCTATTTATAGGCAGGTTCGGGAAAAGCGTCCCGTGATAATTATAGTATCAGTTCAAAGTCTCGTTTGCTGTTCCGCAATGCAATTAGTCTTAGTCTGCCGGCAGACTTTTACTTTCACTTACCGCGTCATCCTCTTCCTTGGTCCTGGGCTCCCCGTTTTTGGTGTCCGGCGTCAGGCGAGGATTTGCGGGCTCAGCGATGATCCGTGCTCTCTACGATCTACGCGTTTCGCCTTACAGGCTTCGTCAGGATGGTCGAGATGGTCGATTGCATTGCGGGGCTGCTTTTTATCTCTGATGTGATCCGTCCTTGATTGACACTGCTGTCTTAGATAATTGATTAATTGTTCTCCACAGTGTGTATTTATTGTCTGTTGGTTAGTTAGTTCTTTGTTATATTGGTTTAATGTTGCATAAGCTCCGTGCTTAATCTCCATCAATGTCTTTGATGTTTAAATATTCAGCAAAATATCCCGTAGGTGTTCCGGGAATGGTTAATTAGTTGATTTATTCTATAAATTAGATTAATTTAGTGTGGAGGATTTGATGGAATTGTGATAGAAATGTATTAATACAGTTACCATAATAAAATTACCATATTAAAAGTTACCATAGTAAAAGTTATTGTAGTATAAATTGTTGTAATAGAAATGAATTGACAACACATAAACGCACATATAACATAGACACACATTTCACATATGTCAGGTTTTTGTTCGTTATTTATTCGTATATGATTTGGTATGAAAATACAGTGGGATAATATGTGTGCTATAAAAAATTATTCTAGTAGTATTTCAATCATGAAAAATAATAAAAATTAAATAAATAATATAATATAATAAAAAATGATAATAATAAATAATACTTTATAATAGATTATACAGTAGTTTTTTTAATCTTTTAAGGAATGAATTCTACAGTAGTGCCTCGATCTTTTGGGAATTGTCTCAATCTTTGAGAAAAGGTTTCAATTCAAAATCCAAGTTGAGTCCATTTGGGCTTAATGTTCCCAGTTCATAGATAAGTTTGGTCTCTTCTTTTAGCAGGAGATCTTCTAAACGTCCTCCCCTCCATGGTTGCTTGATCTGTTTTAGTCCTACAAATTGTATATGTGTCTGGTCTCCTCCATGATATTTCAAAAAATGTGCCGGGACGCTGTGGTCTTCTTTTTTGTTTTTAATGTTGCACAGATGTTCGGTTATTCTTGTGGTTAGTTTTCTTGAGGTCTTCCCTATATATTGGAGGCCACATGGGCAGAATAACATATAGACTACCCTTTTGGTGTGACATGTGATTTTATCTCTGATCTTGTAAATTCTTTTGTTTGAATAAGCCGTAATTGTTGTTATTGCTTTGTTGGATTTGATACCTACTTTTTTGCATGCCGCACATGTTCTGCAGTGGTAAAAACCTCTTGCGTTGTCATTCAGCCAGGTCCCTATTTTCCTTTCTTTATTCAAAATATGGCTTCTTACCAGATTTGTTCTTATTGTCGGGGGTCTTCTGTATATAATCCTTGGCTTTTTTGGTAATAGATCTTTTAAATCTTCATCAGTCTGGAGAATGTGCCAGTGCTTTTTCAGGATGGCTTCTAGAGACTTGCTCTGTCCGGAATATTCAGTTATGAAATTTATGTTCTGCTTCTTCTTTTTTTCTTCCAGTATTATATTCTAGGAGTTGATCTCTTTTTAAAGTATCTATGTAATGTTTATCTTTCTTGATTTTCTCTTTGTCATAATGTTTTTCTTCAAAAATTTTTATTAAGATGTTGGATTTTTTTTCATATTCGTTTTTTTTGGAGCAGTTCCTCTTTATTCGGCGTAGTTGGCCTCTGGGGATGTTTGACAACCAGTTGGGATGATGGTTACTCCTCGCGTCCAAATAATTATTGCAATCCACTGGTTTGGTGTAGTTTTTGGTTTCTATTTTTCCTTCTTCTATATAGATAGTGAGATCTAGGAAATTGATGGTGTTTCTACTGATTTCACTGGTAAATTCCAGGTTCTCTATGTTAATATTCAGAGTGTTGATGAAATCTTCTAAGTTTTTTGGATCACCGTCCCAAATGATCATCACGTCATCAATATATCTGGCCCACAGTATTAGATTTTTCTCATAGTTGTTATTTTTCCATATCCGTTCTTTCTCCCATTGCGACAAAAACAAATTTGCATACGCCGGAGCGAATTTCGTGCCCATGGCGGTTCCTCTCTCTTGGCTGTAGTAATTCTCTTCAAACCAGAAGTAATTGTGTTTCAGGATAAATCTTATTCCGCTCACTATAAATTCTATTTGTTCATGATGTATTTTTGAATCTTCTTCCAGCATCTTTTTGATATTGTCGCATCCTTAAATATTAACAAAGAGAACCTGGAATTTACCAGTGAAATCAGTAGAAACACCATCAATTTCCATTGCGGAACAGCAAACGAGACTTTGATACTATAATTATCACGGGACGCTTTTCCCAAACCTGCCTATAAATAGACTGTCTAATTAGGATAGTAACACCAAAGAAACCAGCAATAATGGCTTCAAACAATTGACTATTGGAAGCTGGAAACATCCTTAATAAGACAGGGGAGTAGAGTAAACCGCTACAAAGTGTGTCAACTCCCTCTGAATCAGAAACAGTTATCAGCAATAGATACATGTGTCTAAATGTCTGTATGTGTATATGTATTGTGTATGTGAGTTAAACAGAGGTACCGATATCTTTTTACAAAGTACTTTATAAAGTATTGACAAAATATTTAAACAAATACTTTCTTGTGATCACAAGCATAATTTTAAAACTATTTTTATTTGTAAAAGTGTTTATAATTTGTGACAACAATAAAATAAATATATTTATAAATCTGCTTATAACAAAAAGTTTATTGGGTTCATACAAAGAAAAGCGCTGGAAATTTTCTTCTTTTTATAGTTCCCTAATTTTTGTGACTGTGCACTAATTACGGCGGATCGCAATTAGTGCTGGTCGCAGATGGGGGGTGGCGGTTAGCATGTTGGGCGGCCTTACTCTGCGAAGGGCGGCCCCAGGGCTGCCACCAGAAATTGTGGGGCCCAGGACTGACAAAATAGGCAGCCGCCCCTACTTTTACTAAAAATATTTTAGGCAGGTACAGCATGTTATACACATTACGCCGGTAGAGCACGTTATACACATTACGCTGGTAAGCACATTATGCCAGGTAGAGCACGTTATACACATTACATCAGGTAGAGCACATTATACACATTATGCCAGTAGAGCACATTACGCCAGGTAGAGCACGTTATACACATTATGCCAGGTAGAGCACATTACACCAGGTAGAGCACGCTATACACATTACGCCAGGTAGAGCACGTTATACACATTACGCCTGGTAGAGCACATTACACCAGGTAGAGCACGTTATACACATTACGCCAGGTAGAGCACATTACACCAGGTAGAGCACGTTATACACATTACGCCAGGTAGAGCACGTCATACACATTACGCCGGTAGAGCACATTATCACACATTACGCCAGGTAGAGCACAATTATACACATTACGCTGGTAGACCACATTACACCAGGTAGAGCACGTTACACACATTATGCCGGTAGAGCACAGTATACACATTACGATATGACAGCTACTCAGCCAGCCCCAGGCCCCCTACTCAGAGTCACAACACACACAAACAACAATTACACAAACACACACATGATATATGATACATTACATACTTACCCTTTGTAAATCTGTCCTCTCTCCCACTTTGTCTGCGCCTCCTGTACTGAGCTCTTCAGTCCGGTGGCTCCTTTTCTCTCTCTTCACTGGCGCGGCATGCTGCGCCGCATCCTAATATGAATAACTTTATCAAACAGCAAGCTGCTGCAGTGCAGCTTGCTTTTAGGATCGGCGGGCGGAAGGGGGGCAGGAGAAGGGGAGTGTCAGTCCCACCGGTGGCAGCCGCAGCCGCAGACAGTAACACAGGCGGCGGGCTGTTTGAGCAGCCTGGGCCCTCAACTCTCTGTTAGAGTGGCCGGGCCCGGGACAACTGTACACAGGGCACCCCCTTGATGGCGGCCCTGGGCGGCCCCCAGCATGCGAGGCAAAGGATTGCAAATTCTGTTAATAATCCTTACTGAATAGGGTCCATAGTACACAATCCTCATTATACTTTGAATTACACTGTTGTGCCTAGATATCTGCTAACGTGCTAAAATCATGGTGTTTTTCACCATACAACAGAAAGATTTTGGCATAGCAAAGAGCCAGTACAAGGATACGAGGATGTGGCTGGTTCTATGAACCCATGCAAAAGAGAGACAGAGGAACCATATTGTTGAACTTATTTAAAGGGGGAGGGGGGCAAGTGTGCATGTGTAGGGTGAGCATAAATATTCATTCCACAAAAAATATTGGATTTTGGAATGATGTGAACGGAAATGTGAGCTGAAAAAGATCCGTCTCGCAACTTAAATACGTGTTTATTTTCGTCACCAGCTGACAGCAGGAAAGTTATGGAGATAAACATATAAATCATTATATATGAAAATAATTAAAACTTTGGTATTAACTACAGTACCTTATGCGCCCTACACACTGGGCGATAACACTGCAAGATATGAACGATCTCGTTCATTAATGAACGATCTTGTTCATTAATGAACGAGATACCGTTCATATCTGTCAGTGTGGAGGCACCAGCGATGAACGATGTGCGGCCCCGCGCTCGTTCATCGCTGGTGCCCCGTCGGCTGTGCATGCAGGCCAATATGGACGATCTCGTCCATATTTGCCTGCATTGCTATGGAGCTGAGTGACGGGGGGAGTGAAGAAACTCCCCCCGTCACTGCACCCCCGCTGCCGGGACGCCTGTCTGCCGTATCGGCGGTCGGGCAGCTCGGCGGCGTATCGCCGTGTCTGTAGGGCCCATTAGTGTTTGCAGTGATACAAAGATGCCCAATTGACACGTGATCTACAAAACTGGCCATACAGTAGATAAAAACGGGAAAATTTACTAAAGCTTCTAAAACAGAGAATTGGTGATGTTGCTCATAGCAACCAATCAGATGCTGTCTATCATTTTGTAAGAGGTTGTAGAGAAATTAGACTGCATCTGGTTACTATGGGCAACATCACCAATTCTCTGTTTTAAAAGTTTTATTTACCCCATAGAATAAAATGCTTGATGTGATGTCTGCATTGCGATCTTTTAACATTATTAAATCAGAACATGTAAAATCACATGTGTGCACTATTGTGGAGCATTTCCGTGTTTCTGCAGCAGGTGCTGTCAGATAAAATGTAATTAAAAGAAGAATGCACTTGATTAAATTTGGGAAATGTTTAACCTGTCATTATGGAGATGGCAGCTCCAATTGCAGTAATTTAAACTCCTCTTGCACAGTAAATCTTTCAGAAAATTACCCATGGGATCTTTGAAGATTCGGATGCTAGTGATTCCCTGACAGATAATCCTTACTGACGATTTACTAAAAACAGCTACACCATACATTATGAGCAATTCCAGAATATAGGAAGTGAATGCTAGTTGCAATGCTGTAATATCAGACATTTATGGCAAAAAACCAATTCAAGAAAATGACAGCTGTTGATCTACCATATGCTTGACAACTTACACATTGTACAGGATAGAAATAGCCTCCCCTAGTATGCAATATAATATAGGGTATTGCTGTAATATACAATAGGATGTAAAAGGTGATCTTGCTCTAGAAAATCCTTCCTTAACCACTTGCCTGGCATTGTCGCATCATTTGTGACCATACCAGCAAGTGCATTATCTGATCTGGTCGCAAAAGATGTGACCAGTCAGATACAAAGCATGGGTGGCTGCAGGAAGAGAATCTACCTGCAGCTGCTTCTCACAGAGAGACCTTCCAGTCCCTCTGCCTCCCTGCACCCTCACCCAGTATCTGTGTGCTGCCGATCACTGCTGATTGGTTAGCACAGCAGCTGCAGGCCATAGCAGCAGGGCCGGTTCTCGCCCTTGTGGCGCCCGGGCAAAACAATAGGGGTGTGGCTTCATACGGGGGCATGGTCAGTTACACCCCCATTTGTGCCACCTGTAGCGCCACTGGAAGAGACAAAAATACAAATGTATACTTACTATCACCGCTCCTGATTCCAGACTGCTGCAGACAGCCGCCGGCGCCGCTCCTCTCCTCAGATCAGCATAGACAGTAGAGGTCAATTATGACCCCTAGCGTCTGTGACACAATGCTGTGCGGTGCGCGATGACATCATCGCACACCGCACAGCAAAGGTCCCCTCCACGAAGGGAAACTAGACGCGTAGCGTCTGGTTCCCTTCACAGTGGGGGACCAGCGGGGGGCACAGTAGCGGATCTTGCCATGGTGCAGTGCCCTCCGAATGGCGCCGGCGCCCTCCAGAAGGCGGCGCCCCGGGTAAAAGTCCTACTTGCCCGTGGCAAGATCCGCTACTGCATAGCAGTAGGCTAGGGAAAATAAGATTTTAAACCTACCAGTAAATCTTTTTCTCCTAGTCCGTAGAGGATGCTGGGGACTCCGTAAGGACCATGGGGTATAGACGGGCTCCGCAGGAGACATGGGCACTCTAAAGACTTTAGGATAGAATGGGTGTGCACTGGCTCCTCCCTCTATGCACCTCCTCCAGACCTCAGTTAGAGAAACTGTGCCCAGAGGAGACGGACAGTATGAGGAAAGGATTTTTGTTAATCTAAGGGCGAGATTCATACCAGCCCACACCATCCACACCATATAACTTGGAATATACGCAACCAGTTAACAGTATGAACAAAACAGTATCAGCCAACGACTGATCTTAACTGTAACATAACCCTTATGTAAGCAACAACTTTATACAAGTCATGCAGAAATATGTCCGCACTGGGACGGGCGCCCAGCATACTCTACGGACTAGGAGAAAAAGATTTACCGGTAGGTCTAAAATCTTATTTTCTCTTACGTCCTAGAGGATGCTTGGGACTCCGTAAGGACCATGGGGATTATACCAAAGCTCCCAAACGGGCGGGAGAGTGCGGATGACTCTGCAGCACCGATTGAGCAAACATGAGGTCCTCATCAGCCAGGGTATCAAACTTGTAGAATTTAGCAAAAGTGTTTGAACCCGACCAAGCAGCCGCTCGGCAAAGCTGTAAAGCCGAGACGCCTCGGCCAGCCGCCCAAGAAGAGCCCACCTTCCTAGTGGAATGGGCCTTTACCAAATTTAGTACCGGCAATCCAGCCGTAGAATGAGCCTGCTGAATCGTGTTACAGATCCAGCGAGCAATAGTCTGCTTAGAAGCAGGAGCGCCAACCTTGTTGGCTGCATACAGGACAAACAGAGCTTCTGTTTTCCTAATTCGAGCCATCCTGGCTACGTAAATTTTTAAGGCCCTGACTACATCAAGGGACTTGGAATACTCCAAGTCTCCCTTAGCCACAGGCACCACAATAGGTTGGTTCATATGAAATGATGACACCACCTTAGGCAAAAATTGAGGACGAGTCCTCAATTCTGCCCTATCCACATGGAAAATGAGATAGGGGCTCTTATGAGACAAGGCCGCCAATTTGGACACCCGCCTTACAGATGCCAAGGCCAACAACATGACTACCTTCCAAGTGAGAAATTTTAACCCAACAGTTTGAAGAGGCTCAAACCAGTGAGATTTTAGGAACTGTAACACCACGTTAAGGTCCCATGGTGCCACTGGGGGCACAAAAGGAGGCTGGATGTGCAGCACTCCCTTTACAAAAGTCTGGACTTCTGGGAGAGAAGCCAATTCTTTCTGGAAGAATATAGAAAGGGCCGAAATCTGTACCTTAATGGAGCCTAACTATAGGCCCAGATCCACTCCAGTCTGTAGAAAGTGGAGAAACCGGCCCAAGTGGAAGTCTTCTGTAGGAGCATTCTTGGCTTCTCACCAAGAAACATACTTCCTCCAGATACGGTGATAATGTTTCGCCGTCACCTCCTTCCTAGCCTTTATCAGAGTAGGGATGACTTCTTCCGGAATACCCTTCCCAGCTAGGATTTGGTGTTCAACCGCCATGCCGTCAAACGTTACCGCGGTAAGTCTTGGAATATGCAGGGCCCCTGCTGCAACAGGTCCTCCCTAAGAGGAAGAGGCCAAGGATCTTCTGTGAGCATCTCCTGAAGATCTGAATACCAGGCCCTTCGAGGCCAATCTGGAACAATGAATATTGTCTGCACTCTCTTTCATCTTAGACCGACTGAAACATCCATGGTGTCACCAGGGCGTCCACCGCTACTGCCTGCGGATCCCTTGACCTGGCACAATACCACCGAAGCTTCTTGTTGAGGCGTGACGCCATCATGTCTATTTGAGGAAGTCCCCAAAGACTTGTTATCTCTGCAAAAACTTCTTGATGAAGTCCCCCACTCTCCTGGATGGAGATCGTGTCTGCTGAGGAAGTCTACTTCCCAGTTGTCCACTCCCGGAATGAATACCGCTGACAGAGCGCTTACGTGATTTTCTGCCCAGCGCAGTATCCTGGTGGCTTCCGCCATTGCCACTCTGCTCCTTGTCCCGCCTTGGCGGTTTACATGAGCCACGGCTGTGACGTTGTCTGATTGAATCAGAACCGGTAGGTCGCGAAGAAGATTCTCCGCTTGTCGTAGGCCGTTGTATATTCCCCTCAATTCCAGTATGTTGATGTGTAGACAAGCCTCCTGGCTTGACCATAGTCCCTGAAAATTCCTTCCTTGTGTGACTGCTCCTCATCCTCGGAGGCTCGCGTCCGTGGTCACCAGAACCCAGTCGTGAATGCCAAACCTGCGACCCTCTAGAAGGTGAGCACTCTGCAGCCACCACAGGAGAGACACCCTGGCCCTGGGGGAAAGAGTTATTTTCTGATGTATTTGAAGATGGGACCCGGACCACCTGCTCAGAAGTTCCCACTGAAAAGTCCTCGCATGAAACCTGCCGAAGGGGATGGCGTCGTAGGTCGTCACCATTTTTCCCAGTACTCAAGTGCATTGAAGGACTGACACTCTTATAGGCTTTAACAGGTCTTTGATCATGTTCTGGGGTTCCTGGGCTCTTTTCTATCGGGAGAAAAAAACCTCTGTTTTTCTGTATCCAGAATCATGCCCAAAAAAATACAACCGAGTTGTCGGAACCCACTGCTACTTTCGTAAATTTAGAATCCAGCTGTGCTGTTGTAGTACTCTCAGGGAGAGAGACACTGTCTTTAATAACTGTTCCCCTGAACTTGCTTTTATCAGGATATCGTCCAAGTATACGATACTTGTGACCCTTTGTTTGTGCAGGAGTACCATTATTTCCGCCATCACCTTGGTGAAATTCTCGGGCCCGTAGGAAGCCCCAACGGCAACGTCTGAAACTGGTAATGTCAATCCTGTACAGCGAACCTTAGGTACGCCCGATGAGGAGGATATATGGGGGCATGAAGGTATGCATCCTTTATGTTTAGTGACACCATAAAATCCCCCCCTTTCCAGGCTGGATATCCTTGCCTTGAGAGACTCCATCTTGAATCTGAACCTCTTTAAATGTAGGTTTAGGGATTTTAGATTCAGAATTGGTCTGACCGAGCCATCCGGCTCTGGGACCACAAATAGGGCTGAATAAAACCCTTTTCCCTGTTGCACTAGGGTAACCATGATAAACACCTGCTGTTGACCCAGCTTTAGTATGGCAGCCAAAACTACTTTCCTCTCCGGGGAAGGAGCTGGCAAGGCCGATTTGCATATTGGTGTGGTAGCACCTCTTTGATGGATGTGGTAGAGGCCGGGGAGGACACTTTTTCTGTGAACTGGACGTAGCCGGTGATCTTTTCCCTCTACCTCTACCTTTGGCGAGGAAATAAAGCCACGCCCCTTTCTGAACTTACGTGACCGCAAGGACTGCATCTGTTATTAGGGTGTTTCCTTTTGCTGTGGGGGAGCATAAGGCAAAAAAAGACGACTTACCCGCGGTAGCTGTGAAAACCAGGTCCACGAGACCCTCCCCAAATAAAACTTCACCCTTGCTAGGTAAAGTTTGCATATGACTCACTGAGTCAGCATCACCTGTCCATTGACTGGTCCGCAGGGACCTACTAGCAGAACCTGCCATGGCCTTTGCCTTTGAACCCAAACACCCAATATTTCTCGCAGCCTCTCTCATATAGTGCTGCGTCCTTGATGTGACCTAAGGCCAACACCATACTATCTTTATCTAGGGTGTCAATGTTAGACGACAAGTTACCAGCCCAAGCTGTAATTGCGTTACCTACCCATGCCGACGCTACTGTAGGTCTAAATCAGGGACGTGCAGTCAGGGGAGGCAGGGGAGGCAGTGCCTCCCCTGTCATAATGATTAAAATAATAAAAAGAAGATATTTATAACACAGTCTGTTATAAATATCTTTTTTCATTATTTTAATAATTCCCCCCCCCCTGTGGCTGCGTGTGAGGGACAGGTGGGAGGCAGCAAGAGAGGTGCCTCCCGCTGCTAACACTAAAAGTCCGGGCAGCGGGGGGCGGGCAGGGGGCGGGGCGCAGCAATTGGCTGTGAAAGCCCATTGAAAATGAATGGGGAAGCCGCACCTATACTGGTGCCGCAATGACAGGGGCATGCATTCAGCCCCGATGAATGCACGCCCCTGTCAGTGCCCCAGATGTGATTGGCCCAGCGGATCCAGTGCTGGATCCGCTGTCCAATCACTAGCGAGCCCCCTTCCCGGCTGCAGCAGGCACCGTGGGCTGTGTGGGCGCCCGCTGCAGCCAGCGCCGCTGAGCGGCGCTACTATGGGAGAGACGTCATGAGTCATGACGTCTCTCCCATAGTACAGCAGAGACGAGCCGGCGGACGGAGTCGGAGGACAGCGCTGCAGGAGAGGTAAGTATGTGTGTGTGTTTTTTTATTTTTTTTATGTGTTTGTGTTGGGGGCAGAGCAACAGGGGTTCAGCAACTGGGGGGCACAGCAACAGGGGCACAACTATAAGGGGCACAGCAACAGGGGCACAGCTATAAGGGGCACAGCAAAAGGGGCACAACTATAAGGGGCACAGCAAAAGGGGCACAACTATAAGGGGCACAGCAAAAGGGGCACAACTATAAGGCGCACAGCAAAAGGGGCACAACTACAAGGGGCACAACTATAAGGGGCACAGCAAAAGGCACAACAACAAGGGGCACAGCAACAGGGGCACAGCAACAGGGGCACAGCAAAAGGGGCACAACTACAAGGGGCACAACTACAAGGGCACAACTATAAGGGGCACAGCAAAAAGGGCACAACTAGAAGGGGCACAACTATAAGGGGCACAGCAAAAGGGGCACAACTATAAGGGGCACAGCAACAGGGGCACAACTATAAGGGGCACAGCAAAAAGGGCACAACTAGAAGGGGCACAACTATAAGGGGCACAGCAAAAGGGGCACAACTATAAGGGGCACAGCAGCAGGGGCACAACTATAAGGGGCACAGCAACAGGGGCACAACTATAAGGAGCACAGCAAAAGGGTCACAACTATAAGGGGCACAGCAACAGGGGCACAACTATAAGGGGCACAGCAACAGGGGCACAACTATAAGGGGCACAGTAAAAGGGGCACAACTATAAGGGACACAGCAAAAGGGGCACAACTATAAGGGGCACAGCAAAAGGGGCACAACTACAAGGGGCACAACTATAAGGGGCACAGCAAAAGGGGCACAACTACAAGGGGCACAACTACAAGGGGCACAGCAACTGGGGGCACAACTACAAGGGGCACAGCAACTGGGGGGCACAACTACAAGGGGCACAACTACAAGGGGCACAGCAACTGGGGGTACAATTACAGGGGTCACAGCTACTGGGGGCACCGCTACTGGGGGCAAAGCTACAGGGTGCACAGCGACACTTATTATTTGTTAACAGATTTAAATATATTACGCACTTATTGCGTAGTGCCAGTGGAGGAGCAGGGCTCTGCAGGGGCCCAGACAGCTGTGATGGGCCCAGGTAATCTGAGGGAGCGTAGCCAATGCAGGGAGGTGTGACCAGCCTGGTCTGGGATCGGGCTTATAGAGGAAGGAGAAGTGAAGCTGAATCCTGAATCCCGGGTACAAAGGCTCAGTGAAACACAGCGGCACTGCTGATCCCCGGGGTAAGGCAGACAGCATATATATTACATACAATAGTACATGTATGTTTATATGTGTTACCCCCTCCATGCAATAGGTGGTCAGCACTGCAGCCCATGGGAACTAGCCACTACTGTTTTGCACTGATACAAATGTGCACACTCCTCAGCTGACCTGAGCCTCTGCTGGACCCCTGGGCAGGTCTACGTAATATGTACCCACTCGCCATCTCTCTGCACCCCTGGCCAAACATCATCTGCTCCACTGAAGTTGTGAGGCTATGGTCAGACAATGGAACCCCATTGGGTGCAATAGCCTCAATATACTACTGAATGAATTAAGATCAACTTGTTCAAACATTGAAGGACCCAGTCGCTAACAAGCATTGGACTGGGGGAGCTTTTAAAGAAATGTCACTTAAGGAGCATACCTTTATGGGCTCAATCCAGGTGAGAGTCTGTGATTGCGAGTTTATTTCATGAATCTCGCGGATACCTGAAAAATGCAAGATTAAATTAGGAATGGTAATTTGCGGTTCTGCGATGAGGGTGTGTGAATTTTCTAGACAATGCAATCTCGGAGAAGTGTATGAGAAAGTGGAGACAAAGGGACAACTTCGTCATTAGGACCATATAGAAGGCTGTTAGTGGGCATAAGGAAAGGGGTGGACTTCAGTTTGCCGGCTGTCGGGGTCCCGGCGCACAGTATACTGGTGCCGGAATCCCGACACCCGGCATACCGGCACCTTTTCTCCCTCTTGGGGGTCCACGACCCCTCTGGAGGGAGAACAGATACCGCGGCACCTGCAGCGAGCCCGCAAGGGGCTAATTTGCGCTCGCCACGCTGTTGGTATGCCAGCGGTCGGGATTCCGACGCCGGTATGCTGTGCGCCGGGACCCCGACAGCCGGCATACCATACTACACCCTGAGGAAAGTATTGGACGCTTTTAAAAGGTGTCAAATGGCTGATTTGTGTATTTTTTTTTTAAGTGAAAAAAATATAAAAGTTCTAGAATTTTAATTACAAAGGAATTAAATTAAAATTGCAAAAAAAAAAAAATACACAAAATGGTGCTTTTGGGGTAATTGGAGACTGCTTTAAAATTTAGGAAAAAAAATGATCAAAAGCAATTATTTTTTGTTGAAATACTTCTAAATTTGCCGTGAAAATGGTTTGTAGGACCCAACTTGCACCTAATTGAATTGACCCCCTATGTGGCAAAACAGCAAACTCAGAGGATTTTGACAAAATAATCTGTTGCTTCTACTTGAAGAAAAATAATAGAAAGTCCCCCTGCTATATACACATGTACTGTATCTCTAGAGAGTTGTCATAGCTCCTAAATACAGAGGAGGATCTACCCCAGCTCATTACAGACTAGCATGGCCAGAGGCTGTGTCCGCCAAGAGATACGTAGAAGACTGACTGCAAGTAGTTATATTTAGATGAATAAATTCCACTTATAAAATTGCTATGTTGTTAGTCTGTAGGAAATAAAACACCAACTCATGGGAATGGAAAACACTGTATTCATGCCACGACTTTCCTTCTGAAGTCAAGCAAGTCAGGAGGTAATTATCGCCAATCTATACATGTCTGGTTATACTGTAAGTGTGCAATAATTTTCCCAGCAGGACTCCACGTATCAGGTATATGAGGATTTCTTCCCTGCCAAAGAGGTCACACCCATCCTGGCTACTGAGAGAGGTTACTTCATCTGATGTTAGCACAAGAGATGTTCCCCGCTGCTATGAATGGGCCTGATTCAGCGGCGTTTCTAGAGAGGAGGGGACCCATGTGCAGACTCCGTGTGTGGGCCCCCTCATCTTCTGTAGCTGTCACCACCGCTGCTAGCGTTCTCAGTGCTGAGACTCTGGCACAGTGCCGGAGTCTCTAGTGCTCAGTGCGCTAGCAGCGGCGGTGACGGCTACAGGAGAGGATGGGGCCCACACACAGTCACCGATGGACGCCGGAAAGGTAAGTATAGAAGAAATGGGTGCAGTTTGTGCACCGCACACACTGCACCCATTATAGATACGCCAGTGGCCTGATTCAGTTGGTCGCAACTTCAATGGTGTCACAATTGAGCGGTTCTGGGTTGGGGCTGGGAGTCCGGCGTTTGGGATCCCGGGGTTCCGCATACCGACCCCGGAATCTTTGCAGCAGAATGCCGGCGCTGGGGGGCTCGGTGGCTCTCTGCGCTCGCCACCGGTTCTATTCCCACTCTATGGGTGTCGTGGACACCCACAAGTGGGAATAGAGCCTGTGGGTTAGCATTCAAATTGCTGGCATTTTGAGCGCACAGAATCCCGCCGTCGGCGTGGTGACCGCCGATATCCCAAGCGCCGGTCACATGACTGCATCCCGAGTGATTATTGGCATACTGCATTGTGGCCGCAGGGCACACGTCAAGGTACCTTTGCAATGCTGCTCACATGGAGGAATCAGTTGCAGAGTGATTGACAGGAAGAGGCTATTTGGGGGAGGTAAAAGGGCGTGTGTGTGCAAAAATGCTGGCGCATAATGACTGTTTTTGGGGCGTCTCACACGCGACTGCAATCTCATACGCATAAAACATGTTGCAAGTGTTGCAGCTCCCATGGCCATTTTGTGCTGCAATGGATGCGCTCAGGGATTTGATGTTCCTTGCATCTTGAGACAGAGTATGCAGTTGCTGAGTATGCTGCGATGGCTTCGGTATGCCTTTCTGTTCACTTGTGGCCGTTGCCTCGCAGTTCCAGCACTGAAAAGGATCACTTTTGTTGTAGCACTACATCCAGGAACTAACCCTGGATCTCCTGGACATCTCCTGGACATTCTGAGAGAAAGCAAATATGGGGACAACTGACTTTACTAATAGTATCCAGAAACACATCTATGAGTCCAAGGAATCAGATGTTATAGGGCATTTAGGATCCTCTCAGAGGTGTATTAATGGCCAGGGGTATCAGCGTGTAGAGCCCCCCACACCATCTGCTGGTGGTTGTCTTTCTTGTGATATTTATTAGGAAAGCTGGCACATACACAGAAGGCTGCTAAGGCTCCTGTAGCAGCGCCATCTTTCCAATATATCACCTGAAAGATGACCGACAGCAGCAAGGAAGGGGGAAGACCTCTGCTCAGCACACAGTGGGGTTCATTCAGAGTGCTCGGGGCCACACTTCACACATTGGCCCATGTGCACCGCACTCCCTGCACCCATTATAAGTGTTAGGATATGGTGCATTCTGTACCTGTCTCCTTCTGTGTACCAGTCTATGGGTGCATCCCCTAGTGTAAGACCTCTAGTGCCTCAGAGGCTGTTATATGATGTAGTTCATGTTCCTCCATCTCAAGAGAGAGAGTAAGGACAGTGTGACACACACAGAGACTGAGAGACAGAGTCCTGGTGTACAAGTGTGCAGAGCTGAGACTGGGAGCAGATATCAGCTACAGAGACTCACAGTGTTCCAGTGCATGCATCATCATCTCTACAGCTGGAGTCAGAGTGCACGGCTGTGCAGTCCTCCATCCCTCACCACCACATACATCTCCTGATAAGTACCACTACCTAATGCTGTTACCTTGTGTGATATATGGGCTCCTGATTACCGCTATAAGTGTTACATCTGGGTCACCTGTGTACATTAAAGAAACCTGTATTACTGTTTAAGGGGTATATTCAATAACTGTCGGAAGCTGCCATCTTGTCGGAAAGACGTAAGCTTCTGACAGCTTTAGGTTGGAAGGGGTTCCAACCTATTCATTACGGCCCCGTTTTTTCTGACTAATCGGAATGCTGTTGGAATACACGCTGAATGGCGGTTTCAGCCGCTGATCACTGTGCATTGTCGGAAGAGGGGCCAAACCCGACAGGTTTTAGCCCCGTTTCCGACAATCTCAATCCGACTTTAAAAAAAGTCGGATTGAGATGAGGGAGCTGAGAGCAGGAGACGGGGGGAGCACTGGGGAGAGCAGGAACCCAGCGGCAGCATCCACACGGCTCCAGCAAGCGAGGTCCCGCTTGCTGGAGCCGGATGGACACCGCTGTGAGCCTCCAGTTATGCTGCTGCAGCTGCTGCTCACCCCGTCTCCTCCTCTCTGTCTCCTCCTCCTCTGCTGCTGCCCCCACCACCGCAGACATCTCTCCCAAGGCAGCAACTGACAGCTCCCCCCCCCCCCCCCCCCACCAGCGACACTGCATGTCGGAATGGACCCGTATCTCATTGAATATACCCCTAAGTCTTCAAGTGTGTGGACTGACGTCACTGCACTAGATAGCCCAGTACACTCTGCCAACAATAAGTACCCCACTGGATCCTGTGCTTCAATTTTATAGAAGCACAGGTTTCAAATGTCATATTATTCTGTTCTGTTATGCGTATTTCTCACTAATACCACTTTCTTAATGCATTTAGTGGGACTTGTGCACAGGTCCATCCCGGTTGCGACCTGCTCTAGACTCCTTTCAGATTGGCGGCCAAAACACGGCATATTGCCATGCCGATAATGTCATCGCATCACGTGCGGAGGCGGCACCTGCTCCCACACAGTGAACAGGTAGTGGGTCGCATCGACCCGGCAACCCACTCACACTGCCTTTTAACTGGGTCATACCCGTGTAAAACCCTGCTTTTACAGCGGGTTGAAATACCGGGCTGCTCGACCTGGGTTATTTCCCATGACCCCTTTCAAATACCGGGGTTGCTGCGCGTTCACGTGCAATAACACTGGTTATTTCTGCCAGTATCACTTTCTCACATCCTTTTATTATCCTGGCTCTGGACACTAATGGAGAAATTCTGGTATTTATGGTACATGACCAAGTTCTGGTGGTTAACAAAGCATTTAGAGCTAATATTACCTACCAGTCTTTGCATACTGTATTAATAGAATGCAGCAAAATGGAAACAAATATATTTCACATGTCAATAAACTTAAATCTAATGTGACCTTTTTACAGGAAGCTCATTTAATTCTGAAGGAACATGAAAAATTATCTCTACAATAATAAGTACGTGTGGCTTATGCAAAAGATATTTTATTAAAAAATGACATTCTGTGGTATTTGCAGCTCTGCCAAGCTCTAAGGGCACGGTTTGGAGCAGGATAATAGATTAAGTTGATGCTGATATGGTAAAAACCTTGTTACACTGGCGCTTATTACATAATCTGTCATTAGTACTTTCTTGACATGAAAATATATATCGATAATGTATCACCACTCCCACTAAAATGCATGTTTAGGAGGCTATACAAATTTCAATAGGTACAGCTCTACATGCTAAAAGGGTGAACCTTACATTGTTAGACTAATGAGGTCTGGAAGAAGGGCCAGAAAAACATTCTAGAGCTTGGTCATGGTAGCTAATTAGCCACTGTAGCTTATGGGTCACAGTGGCGCATGCAGGGGGGGTTTCTGACTGACCACAATCATAGCCCTGCTCCCTCGTGGTGTAATGCAGTGATTCGCAGGTGTGATTTTGGCCCAGCACCCTCCAATACAACTGCTAATCATGGCATTATGTAGCTTGGGGGTGTGGTTTAATGATGTAACTTAACTGGCCCCGCCCCCAAAAAGAGCGGCATAGTTATTCAAGAGAGGAATCCGTAGATCCCCTCCCTGGTGACGCATGCTGGCACATGTGCTGATGTCGCAACAATACGGAATATTTATTAATGGGGGCACACTGCAAAAATGAATAAATAAATATGCGCCTAAATGTGGATGCAGGACAGATTGAATATCTGGCACTTGAGGTTGGCTCTGGTACAGAGATTTTGGGCTGCATTAAACTATATACATAGGTCTGGAGCTCTGTGTCTATGCAGAACCCTGGAGTAGCTATATTTGGGCTGACATTGAAGAGGCTTCTGCATAAATCATGCAGACAATACTGGATGTGATTAATTCACTTTCTTCAGCCATGGTCTGCACTCTGCATAGCCAGGACACAGAGGGTCTCTGAGAGCTTTGACTTACATGAGTGGGAAGGTTTGGTGAATGAAACAGATGGTCATGACAACTTTGTAAATAGCAACAAATTTTCTGAATCTAAATTCATTACAGTTTGTTCTATATGGAAATTATATCTGTGTAAATATAGAGTCTTCCCTAGATTGTAAGATTGCGAGCATGGCCTTCCTACCTGTATGTCTGTCTGTTACCAAGTTTTCTTCTATTACTGTTGTTCCAATTGTAAAGCGCAACAGAATATGCTGTGCTATATAAGAAACTGTTCATGAATAATAAATAAATAAAAGGATAGCACCACCCCCTGTTCTGACCTGGGCAATCCCACTGGCTCCATCATAAGAATCTTGCGTACTGCTTGAGAAAGTAATGTTCAAAACCTTTATATTCTTTCTGCATTTGTTTTTCTGTTACGTCCCCAGTGTATGTTTTGGGCCTAACTACGTTATCTTTTTCCAAAAATCAATAAAGTTGATTAAATAATTCAACAACTATCCAAGATCAATCAATTTATACCAGAGACAATTCAGTGTTGCCCAATTAAAGAAGAAATCTCTGTTAGCCAGACATTACAGTATGTGAATTTCATACAATTTCTTAACATGATAAATTGGAGAACTACAGATTTGTTCTCATATACCTAGGGGGAAATTCACTAAGAATCAATTTTGGGTGAGATTACAAATCGCTCTTAATCGCCGGAACCAAAAATTGTACTAACAAGCGTTTTCACTTGCATCCTTGTCTTCCGATTATGTATTTTGTTGCTTTTTGGTATGTGCGATTTGTGTTGATTTTGCCGCTTTTGCATGGGAAGTCCCTGCATACAGTAAGTCACATTTGAATGCGCTATAATTTGCAGCAGAATGCCTCACAAGTTGCATGCCAGCACAAAACAACTCTCACCTCAATTTGCACCATAAGTCGACTAATGCAACAACAATTCCCAATCAGTCAGCTGGTGAAGGACACATGAGATCAGTGGATGCAGCCATGGCTGCATAGGCGTGCGCAGCACATTTTATAAGGGGGTGCACGACTGGAGTGGCGTGCCTAGCACCATATATTAGCAGTCAGAGAGAAAGAGGGAGAAAAATAGAGGTGAGACAGAGGGTTGAGAGAGAGGGCCAGGGTAGAGAGGGGGTACAGGTGGCACTATGTACCTCGTTCTGTCACCGTACCCCCTAGTACAAGCATTACTGAATGTGTGTGTCCCTTCAGTACAAGAGGCACTGGGTACCTGAGGCAGTGTCCCCCCTTTCAGCACCGGCAGCAGCGGTCCCCCTCTTCTGGTTTCCGTTGGAGTGTGATGTCGGGCAACAGGATCAGAGAGGAGAAGAAAAGGTGAGAGGAGGGGCTGGATCGCCTCCTCCTACTAGTACTGCGTTGACGGGTGTGGCCCGTCAAAAGGGGGCATGCCCTTCAGTGTAGTTTAACACACCATATAACCCTTATACACATTATGCATCACAATAGTAGGACCCCTTATACTATCTAGTACTGGTGCCCCTTTCACATTATAGCACACGGTATGAGCCGAAATTCACTTTATAGCACACAGTATGAGCCGAAATTCACAATATAGCACAAGGTATGAGCCGAAATTCACATTATAGCACACGGTATGAGCCGAAATTCACATTATAGCACCCGGTAAAAGCTGAAATTCACTTTATAGCACACGGTATATATATATATATATATATATATATATATATATATATATAAAGTAATGTCCCTTCTTTTATACAGAATTTTATCCCCCCCACCGACTCTCACCCTGAATCAGGCAGGAGGGCTCAGCTGGACACAGGCAGCGGCGTCTAGTCTTAGGCTCCAGTCTTGGCGTGTGTCGGCCGGGCTGTAGGAAATGGCAGGGCAGGGCACACTCATGGAGTCACTGGAGAGAGACTGAGCGCGGGCGGGAGCCGGGAGCACAGCGCAGGGCGGGCAGGGAGGAAGGGCGCAGGGTGCTAGGCAGTCACTGGGATCATGGCGGCGGCTGGGCTGTGCGACCAGCCACCCAGGCCCGGCCCTAGCGTGATTATTTTGGTATGCGAAAATATATTTTGGCACCCCTTAGTAAAATATATAGGTATGTGGCTTCATGGGGAAGGGGCATGGCCACAGAATAGTATCAACTCACATTACACTGCACAGTAAAGCCCAATATACATGCTACGCCACAAAAGAGCCCCTTATACATGCTACGCCACACCACAGTAGAGCCGCTTATACATGTTACAGCACAGTAGAGCCGCTTATACACGTTACAGCACAGTAGAGCCGCTTATACACGTTACAGCACAGTAAAGCCTCTTATACACGTTACAGCACAGTAGAGCCTCTTATATACGTTACAGCACAGTAGAGCCGCTTATATACGTTACAGCACAGTAGAGCCGCTTATACACGTTACAGCACAGTAGAGCCGCTTATACACGTTACAGCACAGTAAAGCCTCTTATACACGTTACAGCACAGTAGAGCCTCTTATATACGTTACAGCACAGTAGAGCCTCTTATACACGTTACAGCACAGTAGAGCCTCTTATACACGTTACAGCACAGTAGAGCCTCTTATACACGTTACAGCACAGTAGAGCCGCTTATACACGTTACAGCACAGTAGAGCCGCTTATACACGTTACAGCACAGTAGAGCCGCTTATATACGTTACAGCACAGTAGAGCCTCTTATACACGTTACAGCACAGTAGAGCCGCTTATATACGTTACAGCACAGTAGAGCCTCTTATACACGTTACAGCACAGTAAAGCCTCTTATACACGTTACAGCACAGTAGAGCCGCTTATATACGTTACAGCACAGTAGAGCCTCTTATACACGTTACAGCACAGTAGAGCCTCTTATATACGTTACAGCACAGTAGAGCCGCTTATATACGTTACAGCACAGTAGAGCCTCTTATACACGTTACAGCACAGTAAAGCCTCTTATACACGTTACAGCACAGTAGAGCCTCTTATACACGTTACAGCACAGTAGAGCCTCTTATACACGTTACAGCACAGTAGAGCCTCTTATACACGTTACAGCACAGTAGAGCCGGTTATATACGTTACAGCACAGTAGAGCCTCTTATACACGTTACAGCACAGTAAAGCCTCTTATACACGTTACAGCACAGTAGAGCCGCTTATATACGTTACAGCACAGTAGAGCCTCTTATACACGTTACAGCACAGTAGAGCCGCT
Organism: Pseudophryne corroboree; assembly: GCF_028390025.1. Lineage (NCBI taxonomy): Eukaryota > Metazoa > Chordata > Amphibia > Anura > Myobatrachidae > Pseudophryne > Pseudophryne corroboree. The sequence continues at coordinate 946,472,168 of NC_086445.1, read as the reverse complement.
TATATACGTTACAGCACAGTAGAGCCGCTTATATACGTTACAGCACAGTAGAGCCGCTTATATACGTTACAGCACAGTAGAGCCTCTTATACACGTTACAGCACAGTAGAGCCGCTTATATACGTTACAGCACAGTAGAGCCTCTTATACACGTTACAGCACAGTAGAGCCTCTTATACACGTTACAGCACAGTAGAGCCTCTTATACACGTTACAGCACAGTAGAGCCGCTTATATACGTTACAGCACAGTAGAGCCTCTTATACACGTTACAGCACAGTAAAGCCTCTTATACACGTTACAGCACAGTAGAGCCGCTTATATACGTTACAGCACAGTAGAGCCTCTTATACACGTTACAGCACAGTAGAGCCGCTTATATACGTTACAGCACAGTAGAGCCGCTTATATACGTTACAGCACAGTAGAGCCGCTTATATACGTTACAGCACAGTAGAGCCTCTTATACACGTTACAGCACAGTAGAGCCTCTTATATACGTTACAGCACAGTAGAGCCGCTTATATACGTTACAGCACAGTAGAGCCTCTTATACACGTTACAGCACAGTAGAGCCGCTTATATACGTTACAGCACAGTAGAGCCTCTTATACACGTTACAGCACAGTAGAGCCTCTTATACACGTTACAGCACAGTAGAGCCGCTTATATACGTTACAGCACAGTAGAGCCTCTTATATACGTTACAGCACAGTAGAGCCGCTTATATACGTTACAGCACAGTAGAGCCTCTTATACACGTTACAGCACAGTAGAGCCGCTTATATACGTTACAGCACAGTAGAGCCTCTTATACACGTTACAGCACAGTAGAGCCTCTTATACACGTTACAGCACAGTAGAGCCGCTTATATACGTTACAGCACAGTAGAGCCTCTTATACACGTTACAGCACAGTAGAGCCTCTTATACACGTTACAGCACAGTAGAGCCGCTTATATACGTTACAGCACAGTAGAGCCGGTTATACACGTTACAGCACAGTAGAGCCGCTTATATACGTTACAGCACAGTAGAGCCGCTTATATACGTTACAGCACAGTAGAGCCGGTTATACACGTTACAGCACAGTAGTATACATGTTACACTACAGGAGGGTAGTGCACCAGAGGCGGCGCAGTGTGACAGGAGAGAGGAGGCAGCAGGGTCTGGCAGTGGTTTAGTGTGGGCGTGGAGTCCGGCTGCTGGGAGATTAGTGGTAGAACAGTGACTGTAGCGCACCCTTATCAGTCCTGCACTCTACGCAGCTGTGTAGTCGGCGTATGCGTAGGGTGTACAGAACCCTCACTGATACATCACTACACACCACATTCCAACTCCTCCACCAGTAATATTGTCTATACCACCCATACACACACATCTATCCTCCCCGCTGCTGTCTCTCAACCCCCCCCCCCGTAATATTAGTGTACAACCCCTCTCCCATACATTACTTTATTCACCAACCCACCTCCCCTCCTCTCCCTTCACCCCCCCCCCCCCTCCCAGGTAATATTAGTGTACAACCCCTCTCCTATACATTGCTTTATCCACCAACCCACCTCCCCTGCCCAGGTAATATTAGTATGCACCCCCTCAGACACACCATGACCACCCACCATTCCAGACAAAAGGAATAAGCCCAGGTACTTACCACTGCCTGCAGGGTGGCTGTGCTCTCCTCACACACTGGCTGCTGCAGGGGAGAAGCCAGAACAGGACAGGCCAGGGCAGGAGGCGGGGTCTCGGAAGCACATTGTTGTTGTACCCAGTGCCAGGGCTGACTCCAGTCCCCAGCTCCTGTGTGGATCAGTTTCATTCTGCAGGGGGACCCAGTCACAAGAGCAGAGTGTGAGTGGGACACTGCACCTGTAGCAGGCACAGGTGCTGACAGGGTAGATGCTAGAATCAAGTGGGCTAAGGGACCTTTACCGTAAGGGGGAGGAGTTAGCAGCTCCTCCCCCTGGTGACGTAGCGCCTCCCCTCAATACGTCACAAGGTCCCTTCAGCCCCTCCGATATAGAACCAACCGTGCTGACAGTGCAGGGGATAGTGTCACATGGGCTGGCTCACATGTCACCTCCTGTAGGGGAAGTGAGAGGAACGGGAGGGGGCGGAGACTGGGAGGAGTAGACAAAGGCCCTCATTCCGAGTTGATCGGTCGCAAGGCGAATTTAGCAGAGTTACACACGCTAAAGCTACGCCTACTGGGAGTGTATCTTAGCTCCTTAAAATTGCGACCGACGTAATCGCAATATTGCGATTACAAACTACTTAGCAGTTTCTGAGTAACTTCAACCTTACTCTGCCAGTGCGATCAGTTCAGTGCTTGTCGTTCCTGGTTTGACGTCACAAACACACCCAGCGTTCGCCCAGACACTCCCCTGTTTCTCCAGCCACTCCTGCGTTTTTTCCGGAAACGGTAGCGTTTTCAACCATACGCCCATAAAACGCCGTGTTTCCGCCCAGTAACACCCATTTCCTGTCAATCACATTACGATCGCCGGAGCGATGAAAAAGCCGTGAGTAAAAATACTATCTTCATTGTTAAATTACTTGGCGCAGTCGCAGTGCGAATATTGCGCATGCGTACTAAGCGGATTTTCATTGCGATGCGATGAAAAATACCGAGCGAACGACTCGGAATCAGGGCCAAAGGACGGATGGCACATGTGGAAGGAGAGGGGAGAATCAGTGTGACAGCGCCCCGGGCAGCGCAGTGTGACAGGGGAGAGGAGGCAGCAGGGTCCGGCAGCGGTGTAGTGCAGGCGTGGAGGCCGGTTGCTGGGAGGTTAGTGGGAGAGAACACTGACTGCAGCAGCGCCCTCATCAGTCCCGTGCTCTACGCAGCCGCGTAGTCGGCGTATGCGTAGGGCCGGGCCTGAGCCACCCACAAGCCACTACAACTCTGTCTGAACGGCGGCGGCGCAGTGGGAGGGGGCCGGGCAGCGATGCGCAGCAGGAGATCCAGTCATAGCTGTCTGTGTGCTGCTGTAGTAGCACTGCTACAACAGCAGCACACAGACAGCGATGATCGGATCGCAAGCATGACGTGCGGGGGGTGCCGGACATTAGGGGGTGCCTGTGCGCACCAGGCACCCCCCGTGCGCACGCCTATGCATGGCTGAGTGGGTGGGCTTTTATTAGCATTCTGTGTGGTTTAGTCTTAACTAGAATGGTTTGCACATGTTGCTTTTTAGAAGTGGTGCATTGAGTAGAGATGTGCACCGGAAATTTTTCGGGTTTTGTGTTTTGGTTTTGGGTTCGGTTCCGCGGCCGTGTTTTGGGTTCGACCGCGTTTTGGCAAAACCTCACCGATTTTTTTTTGTCGGATTCGGGTGTGTTTTGGATTCGGGTGTTTTTTTCAAAAAACACTAAAAAATAGCTTAAATCATAGAATTTGGGGGTCATTTTGATCCCAAAGTATTATTAACCTCAAAAACCATAATTTACACTCATTTTCAGTCTATTCTGAATACCTCACACCTCACAATATTATTTTTAGTCCTAAAATTTGCACCGAGGTCGCTGGATGACTAAGCTAAGCGACCCTAGTGGCCGACACAAACACCTGGCCCATCTAGGAGTGGCACTGCAGTGTCACGCAGGATGTCCCTTCCAAAAAACCCTCCCCAAACAGCACATGACGCAAAGAAAAAAAGAGGCGCAATGAGGTAGCTGTGTGAGTAAGCTAAGCGACCCTAGTGGCCGACACAAACACCTGGCCCATCTAGGAGTGGCACTGCAGTGTCACGCAGGATGTCCCTTCCAAAAAACCCTCCCTAAACAGCACATGACGCAAAGAAAAAAAGAGGCGCAATGAGGTAGCTGTGTGAGTAAGATAAGCGACCCTAGTGGCCGACACAAACACCTGGCCCATCTAGGAGTGGCACTGCAGTGGCACGCAGGATGGCCCTTCCAAAAAACCCTCCCCAAACAGCACATGACGCAAAGAAAAAAAGAGGCGCAATGAGGTAGCTGTGTGAGTAAGATAAGCGACCCTAGTGGCCGACACAAACACCGGGCCCATCTAGGAGTGGCACTGCAGTGTCACGCAGGATGTCCCTTCCAAAAAACCCTCCCCAAACAGCACATGACGCAAAGAAAAAAAGAGGCGCAATGAGGTAGCTGTGTGAGTAAGCTAAGCGACCCTAGTGGCCGACACAAACACCTGGCCCATCTAGGAGTGGCACTGCAGTGTCACGCAGGATGTCCCTTCCAAAACACCCTCCCCAAACAGCACATGACGCAAAGAAAAAAAGAGGCGCAATGAGGTAGCTGTGTGAGTAAGATAAGCGACCCTAGTGGCCGACACAAACACCGGGCCCATCTAGGAGTGGCACTGCAGTGGCACGCAGGATGGCCCTTCCAAAAAACCCTCCCCAAACAGCACATGACGCAAAAAATTAAATTAAGAAAAATTCATTAATTAATTAAATTAAGAAAAATTAAAGAAAAAAGAGGTGCAAGATGGAATTGTCCTTGGGCCCTCCCACCCACCCTTATGTTGTATAAACAGGACATGCACACTTTAACCAACCCATCATTTCAGTGACAGGGTCTGCCACACGACTGTGGCTGAAATGACGGGTTGGTTTGGACCCCCACCAAAAAAGAAGCAATTAATCGCTCCTTGCACAAACTGGCTCTACAGAGGCACGATCTCCACCTCATCATCATCCTCCGATATATCACCGTGTACATCCCCCTCCTCACAGATTATCAATTCGTCCCCACTGGAATCCACCATCTCAGCTCCCTGTGTACTTTGTGGAGGCAATTGCTGCTGGTCAATGTCTCCACGGAGGAATTGATTATAATTCATTTTAATGAACATCATCTTCTCCACATTTTCTGGATGTAACCTCGTACGCCGATTGCTGACAAGGTGAGCGGCGGCACTAAACACTCTTTCGGAGTACACACTTGTGGGAGGGCAACTTAGGTAGAATAAAGCCAGTTTGTGCAAGGGCCTCCAAATTGCCTCTTTTTCCTGCCAGTATAAGTACGGACTGTGTGACGTGCCTACTTGGATGCGGTCACTCATATAATCCTCCACCATTCTTTCAATGGTGAGAGAATCATATGCAGTGACAGTAGACGACATGTCCGTAATCGTTGTCAGGTCCTTCAGTCCGGACCAGATGTCAGCATCAGCAGTCGCTCCAGACTGCCCTGCATCACCGCCAGCGGGTGGGCTCGGAATTCTGAGCCTTTTCCTCGCACCCCCAGTTGCGGGAGAATGTGAAGGAGGAGATGTTGACAGGTCGCGTTCCGCTTGACTTGACAATTTTCTCACCAGCAGGTCTTTGAACCCCAGCAGACTTGTGTCTGCCGGAAAGAGAGATCCAAGGTAGGCTTTAAATCTAGGATCGAGCACGGTGGCCAAAATGTAGTGCTCTGATTTCAACAGATTGACCACCCGTGAATCCTTGTTAAGCGAATTAAGGGCTCCATCCACAAGTCCCACATACCTAGCGGAATCGCTCCGTGTTAGCTCCTCCTTCAATGTCTCCAGCTTCTTCTGCAAAAGCCTGATGAGGGGAATGACCTGACTCAGGCTGGCAGTGTCTGAACTGACTTCACGTGTGGCAAGTTCAAAGGGCATCAGAACCTTGCACAATGTTGAAATCATTCTCCACTGCGCTTGAGACAGGTGCATTCCACCTCCTATATCGTGCTCAATTGTATAGGCTTGAATGGCCTTTTGCTGCTCCTCCAACCTCTGAAGCATATAGAGGGTTGAATTCCACCTCGTTACCACTTCTTGCTTCAGATGATGGCAGGGCAGGTTCAGTTGTTTTTGGTGGTGCTCCAGTCTTCTGTACGTGGTGCCTGTACGCCGAAAGTGTCCCGCAATTCTTCTGGCCACCGACAGCATCTCTTGCACGCCCCTGTCGTTTTTTAAAAAATTCTGCACCACCAAATTCAAGGTATGTGCAAAACATGGGACGTGCTGGAATTTGCCCATATTTAATGCACACACAATATTGCTGGCGTTGTCCGATGCCACAAATCCACAGGAGAGTCCAATTGGGGTAAGCCATTCCGCGATGATCTTCCTCAGTTGCCGTAAGAGGTTTTCAGCTGTGTGCGTATTCTGGAAAGCGGTGATACAAAGCGTAGCCTGCCTAGGAAAGAGTTGGCGTTTGCGAGATGCTGCTACTGGTGCCGCCGCTGCTGTTCTTGCGGCGGGAGTCCATACATCTACCCAGTGGGCTGTCACAGTCATATAGTCCTGACCCTGCCCTGCTCCACTTGTCCACATGTCCGTGGTTAAGTGGACATTGGGTACAACTGCATTTTTTAGGACACTGGTGAGTCTTTTTCTGACGTCCGTGTACATTCTCGGTATCGCCTGCCTAGAGAAGTGGAACCTAGATGGTATTTGGTAACGGGGGCACACTACCTCAAGAAATTGTCTAGTTCCCTGTGAACTAACGGCGGATACCGGACGCACGTCTAACACCAACATAGTTGTCAAGGCCTCAGTTATCCGCTTTGCAGCAGGATGACTGCTGTGATATTTCATCTTCCTCGCAAAGGACTGTTGGACAGTCAATTGCTTACTGGAAGTAGTACAAGTGGGCTTACGACTTCCCCTCTGGGATGACCATCGACTCCCAGCAGCAACAACAGCAGCGCCAGCAGCAGTAGGCGTTACACGCAAGGATGCATCGGAGGAATCCCAGGCAGGAGAGGAATCGTCAGAATTGCCAGTGACATGGCCTGCAGGACTATTGGCATTCCTGGGGAAGGAGGAAATTGACACTGAGGGAGTTGGTGGGGTGGTTTGCGTGAGCTTGGTTACAAGAGGAAGGGATTTACTGGTCAGTGGACTGCTTCCGCTGTCACCCAAAGTTTTTGAACTTGTCACTGACTTATTATGAATGCGCTGCAGGTGACGTATAAGGGAGGATGTTCCGAGGTGGTTAACGTCCTTACCCCTACTTATTACAGCTTGACAAAGGCAACACACGGCTTGACAAATGTTGTCCGCATTTCTGGTGAAATACTTCCACACGAAGAGCTGATTTTTTTTGTATTTTGACCAGGCATGTCAATGGCCCTATTCCTCCCACGGACAACAGGTGTCTCCCCGGGTGCCTGACTTAAACAAACCACCTCACCATCAGAATCCTCCTGGTCAATTTCCTCCCCAGCGCCAGCAACACCCATATCCTCCTCATCCTGGTGTACTTCAACACTGACATCTTCAATCTGACTATCAGGAACTGGACTGCGGGTGCTCCTTCCAGCACTTGCAGGGGGCGTGCAAATGGTGGAAGGCGCATGCTCTTCACGTCCAGTGTTGGGAAGGTCAGGCATCGCAACCGACACAATTGGAGTCGGACTCTCCTTGTGGATTTGGGATTTCGAAGAACGCACAGTTCTTTGCGGTGCTACTGCTTTTGCCAGCTTGAGTCTTTTCATTTTTCTAGCGAGAGGCTGAGTGCTTCCATCCTCATGTGAAGCTGAACCACTAGCCATGAACATAGGCCAGGGCCTCAGCCGTTCCTTGCCACTCCGTGTGGTAAATGGCATATTGGCAAGTTTACGCTTCTCCTCCGACAATTTTATTTTAGGTTTTGGAGTCCTTTTTTTACTGATATTTGGTGTTTTGGATTTTACATGCTCTGTACTATGACATTGGGCATCGGCCTTGGCAGACGACGTTGCTGGCATTTCATCGTCTCGGCCATGACTAGTGGCAGCAGCTTCAGCACGAGGTGGAAGTGGATCTTGATCTTTCCCTAATTTTGGAACCTCAACATTTTTGTTCTCCATATTTTAATAGGCACAACTAAAAGGCACCTCAGGTAAACAATGGAGATGGATGGATACTAGTATACTTATGGATGTACTGCCGAGTGCCGACACAGAGGTAGCTACAGCCGTGGACTACCGTACTGTGTCTGCTGCTAATATAGACTGGATGATAATGAGATGAAATCAATATAATATCACTAGTACTGCAGCCGGACAGGTATGTATATTTATTATGTAATGACTGATGACGGACCTGCTGGACACTGTCAGCTCAGCAGCACCGCAGACTGCTACAGTAAGCTACTATACTATAGTAGTATGTACAAAGAAGAAAGAAAAAAAAAACCACGGGGAGGTGGTATACAATTATGGATGGACTGCCGAGTGCCGACACAGAGGTAGCTACAGCCGTGGACTACCATACTGTGTCTGCTGCTAATATAGACTGGATGATAATGAGATGAAATCAATATAATATCACTAGTACTGCAGCCGGACAGGTATGTATATTTATTATGTAATGACTGATGACGGACCTGCTGGACACTGTCAGCTCAGCAGCACCGCAGACTGCTACAGTAAGCTACTATACTATAGTAGTATGTACAAAGAAGAAAGAAAAAAAAAAAAACACGGGGAGGTGGTATACAATTATGGATGGACTGCCGAGTGCCGACACAGAGGTAGCTACAGCCGTGGACTACCGTACTGTGTCTGCTGCTAATATAGACTGGATGATAATGAGATGAAATCAATATAATATCACTAGTACTGCAGCCGGACAGGTATGTATATTTATTATGTAATGACTGATGACGGACCTGCTGGACACTGTCAGCTCAGCAGCACCGCAGACTGCTACAGTAAGCTACTATACTATAGTAGTATGTACAAAGAAGAAAGAAAAAAAAAAACCACGGGGAGGTGGTATACAATTATGGATGGACTGCCGAGTGCCGACACAGAGGTAGCTACAGCCGTGGACTAACGTACTGTGTCTGCTGCTAATATAGACTGGATGATAATGAGATGAAATCAATATAATATCACTAGTACTGCAGCCGGACAGGTATGTATATTTATTATGTAATGACTGATGACGGACCTGCTGGACACTGTCAGCTCAGCAGCACCGCAGACTGCTACAGTAAGCTACTATACTATAGTAGTATGTACAAAGAAGAAAGAAAAAAAAAAAAAACCACGGGGAGGTGGTATACAATTATGGATGGACTGCCGAGTGCCGACACAGAGGTAGCTACAGCCGTGGACTAACGTACTGTGTCTGCTGCTAATATAGACTGGATGATAATGAGATGAAATCAATATATATGTATATATAATATCACTAGTACTGCAGCCGGACAGGTATATATATTTATTATGTAATGACTGATGACGGACCTGCTGGACACTGTCAGCTCAGCAGCACCGCAGACTGCTACAGTAAGCTACTATAGTAGTACTAGGTGATTCATCGCGGCGCTCTTCACACCGTCGTTAGGGGCTACGCCCCGTTAACCGGGGGGAGAGGTGGGTATGGGGGTGGAGTGGGGGGGTGTCACGGGTGGGGGAGGGGGCGGTTTGCCGGTGTGGTGCATTTGGGGGGGTGGTGGGTTTGAGGGTGCCACGGTTGCAGGGGCAGGTGCTACAGGTAGGGGAGGGGTGGGGGTGGGGGTGCGGGAGCAGGGGTGCTGTGCGTAGGAGAGGGGCGGGGGTGCCATGGGTGGGGGGTTGGGAGCAGGGGTGATGTGGTTGTGGGAGGGCTGTGGGAGAAGCTGGTGTGGGAGTGCCGTGGATGGGGGAGGGGGGGTGCGGGGGGTGGAGGGACAGGTGCGGAGGGGGGGCAGGGGCTGGAGCAGTGGTGGTGCAGTTGGGTGGTGGGAGGCAGCTGCTGGGGTTCCGAGGGTTGGGGCGGTGGTGCGGGTGGGGGAGGGGTGGGTGCAGGAGGGGTGGGTGCAGGATGGGGCAGTTGCGGTGGTGGTGCGGGTTGGGTGAAGGGTGCAGCAGGGGGGAGAGGTGGGTATGGGGGAGGGGCAGGGTTGCAGCGGGTGGGGGAGGGGCGGGGGGTGCTGCAGGTGTGGGAACTACGGGTGGGGGCGTGAGTGCCGCGGGTGGGAGCGGATGTGGGGGATGCGTTGGGTGCCGCAGGGGGGGCCAGCGGGTGTTGGTGCTGTGGGTGGGGGAGGGGGCAGAGTGCCACGGGTGGTGCGGGTGTTGGTGCTGCGGGTGGGTGAGGGGGTGGAGTGCCACGGGTGGTGGGTGGATGCGGTGGGTGTCGCGGGTAGGTGGCGCGGGTGTTGGTGCTGCGGGTTGGAGTGCCGCGGGTGGGGGGAGAATGCGGTTGGTTGCCTCGGGTGTTGGTGCTACGGGTGGGGGAGGGGGCAGGAGTTTCGCGGGCGGGTGGCGCGGGTGTTTGTGCTCTGGGTGGGGGAGGGGACGGGAGTGCCGCGGGTGGTGGGTGGATGCGGCGGGTGTTTGTGCTACGGGTGGGGGCGGGAGCAGTGGCGCCACAACGTGGGTGCGGGGGGTGCGGCCCGCACCCGGGTGTTACCCTCTGAGGGGTGACACCAAAGTGCCGGCTCCTGTCACAGTCCAGAAGCCAGCACTGCAGATTCAGCAGTGTCCGGGTGAAGGCCGTATGCCCCGACCTACAATGTGCCGAAAACGGGGGTCGGGACGCGGAGCCACGCCCCCTTCCGCGAAGCCACGCCCCCTCTTCACCCCTCGACCGCGGGTAAGTGACGGGTGGATGCCGCGGGTGGGGGGCAGATGCGGGTGGTTGCCGCGGGTGGGAGGGGGGGCGAGTTGTGCCGAAAACGGGGATCGGGACGCGGAGCCACGCCCCCTTCCGCGAAGCCACGCCCCCTTTTCACCCGCGACCGCGGGTAAGTGACGGGTGGATGCCGCGGGTGGGGGGCAGATGCGGGTGGTTGCCGCGGGTGGGAGGGGGGGCGAGTTGTGCCGAAAAGGGGGGTCGGGACGTGGAGCCACGCCCCTTCCGCGAAGCCACGCCCCCTTTTCACCCGCGACCGCGGGTACGTGACGGATGGATGCCGCGGGTGGTTGCCGCGGGTGGGAGAGGGAGCGAGAGCAGCTGCCAGCGCTCAGCATGTCCCCCTGAACTCTGCAGCAGCCGCTAGTCTGTGAGGCGGGTAGTGTGAGTTCCGCTCACAGTCAGCGGCTGCGATGTCACCAGAGAGTGTACGGGGAGGAGGGAGACAGGGGACTGGGCGGAGATGGGGAGGGGACTGGGCGGAGATCGGGAGGGGACTGTTCCTGGCCAGATCTGTGCCTGTGACTCCGCCCAGCGTTACGGGCACAGAGTCACAGACTTGGGCAAATATATAGGAGATGTATAAAGAAGAATGAAAAAAAAAAAAACCACGGGTAGGTGGTATACAATATTATATATATATATATATATATATATATTATATACAATTATATATATATATATATATTAAACTGGTGGTGATTGATTATTAAACTGGTGGTCAGGTCACTGGTCACACTATCAGCAACTTGCAAGTAGTACTCCTAAGCAGACAATCACAAAATATATTATACTGGTCTGGTGGTCAGTGTGGTCACAATGGCAGTGTGGCACTGACTCTGGCAGCAAAAGTGTGCACTGTACGTTATATGTACTCCTGAGTCCTGCTCTCAGACTCTAACTGCTCCCCACTGTCAGTGTCTCCCCCACAAGTCAGATAATTAATACAGTCACACTATCTAATCTATATCACTTCAGCAAGTAGTAGTAGTATAGTAGTACTCCTCCTAATAATGCTCCCCAAAATTACTACTACTGTGTCTCTCTCTACTGTCTCACTCTCTTCTCTAAACGGAGAGGACGCCAGCCACGTCCTCTCCCTATGAATCTCAATGCACGTGTGAAAATGGCGGCGACGCGCGGCTCCTTATATAGAATCCGAGTCTCGCGATAGAATCCGAGCCTCGCGAGAATCCGACAGCGGGATGATGACGTTCGGGCGCGCTCGGGTTAACCGAGCAAGGCGGGAAGATCCGAGTCGCTCGGACCCGTGTAAAAAAAACTGAAGTTCGGGCGGGTTCGGATTCAGAGGAACCGAACCCGCTCATCTCTAGCATTGAGGTGTGTTTTTTGTGAGATTTTAGTGGGGCTTTGGTTGAGACTTGTTCACAAATGTCAACACACTCAAAAAAAACAGTGCATTGATTTTGTGCATTGAGGTGCGATATTGTAGTGATTTTGGTGTAAACTGGAGCAAAGACAATTCTTAGTAAATGTGCAAAGTCCACTGATGTCAATATTATTTGGCCGATGTTTGTACTGATGGTGATTTGCTGCGATTCGTAGTAGAAATGAGCGGGCTCGGTTCGCTGAGAACCGAACCCTACTGGACTTCACTACCTGAGCCCGGATCGGAGTCCGGCTTGGGTTTTCCCGCTTGACTTGGAAACCAGAATGAGGCAAAACGTCATCATCCCTCAGTCGGATTCTCGCAGGGTTTGGATTCCATATAAGGAGCCGCGCGTCGCTGTCATTTTCACTCCGGCATTGGAGAGTGTAGCGAGAGGACGTGTCTCCGTCCTCAGTGTCCTGCATCAGTACAGTGGTTGTGTCTTGTGCTGCATCAGTCCAGTCACAGCGGTTGTGTCCTCTGCTGCCATATGTCCAGTGCTGCTGTATAAGTCCAGTCCAGTGGTGCTGTGTTGTGCTGCATCAGTACAGTGGTAGTGTCTTGTGTTGCATCAGTCCAGTCACAGTGGTGGTGTCCTCTGCTGCCATATGTCCAGTGCTGCTGTATAAGTCCAGTCCATTGCAGTGGTGCTGTGTTGTCCAGCATCAGTACAATGGTAGTGTCTTGTGCTGCATCAGTCCAGTCACAGTGGTGGTGTCCTCTGCTGCCATATGTCCAGTGCTGCTGTATAACTCCAGTCCATTGCAGTGGTGCTGTGTTATCATGCATCAGTCCAGTGGTGGTGTCCCTGTGCTGCTGTATATGTCCAGTGGTACTGCCGTATATGTCCAGTTATACTGCCGTATATGTCCAGTGGTACAGTCGTATATGTCCAGTGCTACTGCCGTATAATTCCAGTGGTACTGCCGTATAAATCCAGTGGTACTGGTGTATAAGTACAGTAATACTGCCGTATAAATCCAGTCCAGTGGTACTGCTGTATAATTCCAGTGATACTGACGTATAATTCCAGTGATACTACCGTATAATTCCAGTGGTACTGGTGTATAAGTACAGTAATACTGCCGTATAAATCCAGTCCAGTGGTACTGCCATATAAGTCCAGTGGTACTGCCGTATAATTCCAGTGATACTGCCCTAAAATTCTAGTGATACTGCCGTATAATTCCAGAGATACTGCCATATAATTCCAGTGGTACTGACATATAAATCCAGTGATATTGCCATATAAATCCAGTCCAGTGGTACTGCCGTATAATTCCATTGATACTGTCATATATGTCCAGTGGTACTGCCATATAATTCCAGTGATACTGCCGTATAAATCTAGTGGTAATGCCGTATAATTCCAGTGGTACTGCCATATAATTCCAGTAATACTGCTGCATAATTCCAGTGATACTGCCGTATATGTCCAGTGGTACTGCCATATAATTCCAGTGATACTGCCGTATGTATATGTCCAGTGGTACTGCCGTATAATTCCAGTGATACTGCCGTATAATTCCAGTGATACTGCCGTATATGTCCAGTGGTACTGCCATATAATTCCAGTGATACTGCCATATAAATCCAGTGGTAATGCCATATAATTCCAGTGGTACTGCCGTATAATTCCAGTGATACTGCCGTATATGTCCAGTGGTACTGCCATATAATTCCAGTGATACTGCCGTATATATATAACCTGTTGCAAAGCGGATTACTGAGGCCAAAACAACTATGCTGGTGTTAGACTTGCTTCCGGTATCCGCCATTTGTGCAGTGGGACTGCAGTGCCACTCCTAGATCAGCAAGGTGTTTGTGCCGCACACTTGTGTCGCTTAGCTTAGTCATACAGCCACCTCATTGCACCTCTTTTTATTCTTTGCATGATGTGCTGTTTGGAGACTATTTTTTTTTTAAGTGCCATCCTGTCTGCCACTGCAGTGCCACTCCTAGATGGGCCAGGTGTTTGTGCCACACACTTGTGTCACTTAGCTTAGTCATCCAGCTACCTCATTGCACCTCTTTTTATTCTTTGCATTTTGTGCTGTTTGGGGCCTAGTTTTTTTAAGTGTCATCCTTTCTCTTATTGTAGTGCCACTCCTAGATGGGCCAGGTGTTTGTGCTGCACACTTGTGTCGCTTAGCTTAGCCATCCAGCTGCCTCATTGCACCTCTTTTTTTGCCATATATGTCCAGTGGTACTGCCGTATAAATCCAGTGCAGCCACACACCCCGCTGTGTAATTATGCAGCAAGGGGCGTGGCTATGATGAACGCGAATTGCGTCATCGCCTGCCCGGACCGCCCCCTTAACTCGCTAAGTGGGTGGCCGGGCAGGGGGGGACCTCTGAAATCGGGAGACTTGCCTACTCTTCCGGGGGGCATGGAGGGTCACCCGATTTTTGGGAGCCTCCCAGCCATTCTGGGAGAGTAGACAAGTATGCTGCTAGGGCAACCCAATATTAACTTACTTCACAGTACCTGTAAGTAGGCAATTCTGGGATACAATTCTTATGTTAATAAAATATTTTGTAACTCAACCAAAATAATTTTTAGAACTGGGAATCTGACTTTCCTTCACAAAAAAATAAAAAGTAATTTCATCAGATTAGATCAGAATAGAGCTCTGTTGAACCCTCTTACTTGTTTGAGATGACAGCTGATATTTAACAAATGTTATATTTTGAAGAAGTTTTCTTACAGATATGGAAAAGCGTGTTCTAAGATTTATTGAAAATACTTACCATGAAGTGTTACTTGCAATAAGAGAAACAATTCTTTGAATAGAATGTAATTATTTGAGATGTGTATAATCTATTAAGAGAACTAACATTGATTCTTTATACAATACATTCCTGAGCTTCTATTGATGAGTAAATGTCAGGGCCATATTAAGCCTACAGGGGGCCCAGGGCACTGAAAACAGGGGGGCCCCTCCGCCTCATGTCAGGATTTAATAACCTTCTCTCACCCCACCTTATAAAATGTTTAATGATCCCCCCCCCAATCTTTATATACAGCCACATTCAAGTATGCACTGCCACACACATAACTGCACTAAGCACTTGTTAGTTGTTACTGCCCGTGCTGTGAGTGTGCCCTCCTGTGCTGCACTGCAGCCTGCGCCAGGCACTCTCCCCCTCAGTCCCCTCTAATCTAACCTGCTGTTGCTCCTCACCTAGTCCCTCACCTAAAAGCATGAGCTGTTGCTGCGGCAGAACGCGGGAATTCAGGAACCGGGACAGACTGAGCTGAGGCAGATAGCAGGGCAGAGAGGAGGAGGGCGCACTGGCGGCAATCCCCGCCTCCCCCTCCACTTGAATGATTGATGTGGGCTGGGGCGCAGACACTGGCAACGGGCACAGCACGCAGACTGTATGGCAAGAGACAGACTGTGCTGCTGCTGCCGCTCGCCCCTTCAAACATAAAGGGTGCAGGCATTGGGGATTATTCTATTTCTCTCCAGGCTCCATCGTCGGCAGTAGCACTTCCAGCAGCTGCCACTGCTACTGGGAGTGCTGCTGCTGGCGGTGGAGCCTGGAGACAGGCAGAATTGTCAGTGGACAACAACTTCGGCTGGGGGCCCCTTGATATTGGGGATCATGGGGTACTTAACCCCGGGGCCCTATCTCCCCCCCCCCCCTTAATCTGGCACTGGTAAACATGCATCAGATACAACTATACTGTACCCATCTATTTCAATTTTTAGGTATTAAATAGAAAAATACACTTAGAAAATAAGATTTTAAACCTACCGGTAAATCTTTTTCTCGTAGTCCGTAGAGGATGCTGGGGACTCCGTAAGCACCATGGGGATAGACGGTCTCCGCGGAGACATGGGCACTTTAAGAAAGACTTTAGGTATGGGTGTGCACTGGCTCCTCCCTCTATGCCCCTCCTCCAGACCTCAGTTAGAGAAACTGTGCCCAGAGGAGACGGACAGTACGAGGAAAGGATTTTGTTAATCCAAGGGCAAGATTCATACCAGCCACACCAATCACACCGTATAACTTGTGATATACTAACCAGTTAACAGTATGAAACCAACAAAGCATCAGTCCAAGACCGATGAAAACTATAACATAACCCTTATGTAAGCAAAACTATATACAAGTCTTGCAGAAATAGTCCGCACTTGGGACGGGCGCCCAGCATCCTCTACGGACTACGAGAAAAAGATTTACCGGTAGGTTTAAAATCTTATTTTCTCTTACGTCCTAGAGGATGCTGGGGACTCCGTAAGGACCATGGGGATTATACCAAAGCTCCCAAACAGGCGGGAGAGTGCGGATGACTCTGCAGCACCGATTGAGCAAACAGGAGGTCCTCCTCAGCCAGGGTATCAAACTTATAGAACTTTGCAAAGGTGTTTGAACCCGACCAAGTAGCAGCTCGACATAGTTGCAGTGCCGAGACCCCTCGGGCAGCCGCCCAAGACGAGCCCACCTTTCTAGTGGAATGGGCCTTAACAGATTTTGGTAACGGCAATCCAGCCATAGAATGCGCCTGCTGAATCGTGTTACAGATCCAGCGAGCAATAGTCTGCTTTGAAGCAGGGGCGCCAACCTTGTTGGCCGCATATAGGACAAACAGTGCTTCTGTTTTTCTGACTCTAGCCGTTCTGACCACGTAAATTTTCAAAGCCCTGACTACATCAAGGGACTCGGAATCCTCCAAGTCTCGCGTAGCCACAGGCACCACAATAGTTTGGTTCATATAAAAAGATGACACCACCTTAGGCAAGAATTGAGAACGGGTCCGCAATTCCGCTCTATCCATATGGAAAACTAGATAGGGGCTTTTATGAGACAAAGCCGCCAATTCCGATACTCGCCTAGCCGAAGCCAAGGCTAACAACATGACCACTTTCCAAGTGAGATATTTCAACTCCACCGTTTTAAGTGGTTCAAACCAGTATGACTTAAGGAAACTCAACACCACATTAAGGTCCCAAGGTGCCACCGGAGGTACAAAAGGAGGCTGAATATGCAGCACTCCCTTTACAAAAGTCTGTACTTCTGGGAGAGAAGCCAATCCCTTTTGAAAGAAAATGGATAAAGCTGAAATCTGAACCTTAATGGAGCCTAATTTTAGGCCCAAATTCACTCCAGTTTGTAGGAAGTGAAGGAAACGACCCAGATGGAATTCTTCCTGAGGAGCATTCCTGGCCTCACACCAAGCAACATATTTTCGCCATATACGGTGATAATGTTTAGCTGTCACGTCCTTCCTAGCCTTTAACAGAGTAGGAATGACCTCAACCTGAATGCCCTTTTCCGCTAGGATCCGGCGTTCAACCGCCATGCCGTCAAACGCAGTCGTGGTAAGTCTTGGAACAGACAGGGCCCCTGTTGCAACAGGTCCTGTCGTAGAGGAAGAGGCCATGGATCTTCTGTGAGCATTTCCAGTAGATCCGGATACCAGGTCCTTCGTGGCCAATCTGGAACAATGAGAATTGTTCTCACTCCTCTTTTTCTTATTATTCTCAACACCTTGGGTATGAGAGGAAGAGGAGGAAACACATAGACCGACTGGAACACCCACGATGTCACTAGGGCATCTACAGCTACCGCCTGAGGGTCTTTTGATCTGGCGCAATACCTCTGTAGCTTTTGTTGAGGCAGGATGCCATCATGTCTATCTGGGGCAGTCCCCACTGACTTACAATCTGTGCGAAGGAAGTCTGCTTCCCAGTTGTCAACTCCCGGAATGAACACTGCTGACAATGCTCTTACATGATTTTCCGCCCAGCGAAGAATCCTGGTGGCTTCCGCCATTGCCACTCTGCTCCTTGTGCCGCCCTGGCGGTTTACATGAGCCACTGCGGTGATGTTGTCTGACTGGATCAGAACTGGTCGGTCGTGCAGTAAGGTCTCCGCTTGACGTAGGGCGTTGTATATGGCCCTCAGTTCCAGGATGTTGATGTGAAGACAAGTCTCTTGACTTGACCAAAGACCTTGGAAGTTTCTTCCCTGCGTGACTGCTCCCCAACCTCGAAGGCTCGCGTCCGTGGTCACCAGGATCCAGTCCTGAATGCCGAACCTGCGTCCCTCTAGAAGGTGAGCACTCTGTAGCCACCACAGGAGAGATACCCTGGGTCTGGGGGACAGGGCGATCAACCGATGCATTTGTAGATGTGACCCGGACCACTTGTCCAATAGGTCCAATTGGAAAGTCCTCGCATGGAACCTGCCGAAGGGAATGGCTTCGTATGATGCCACCATCTTTCCCAGGACTCGAGTGCAGTGGTGCACTGACACCTGTTTTGGCTTCAATAAGTTCCTGACCAGAGTCATGAGTTCCTGAGCTTTTTCTATCGGAAGATAAACCTTTTTCTGGTCTGTATCCAGAATCAAGCCCAAAAAAGTCAGACGAGTCGTAGGAACCAACTGCGACTTCGGGATATTGAGAATCCAGCCATGTTGCTGTAACACCTTCAGTGAAAGTGACACACTGTTCAGTAACTGCTCTCTTGATCTCGCTTTTATGAGGAGATCGTCCAAGTACAGGATAATTGTGACACCTTGCTTGCGCAGGAGCACCATCATTTCTGCCATCACCTTGGTGAAAATTCTCGGGGCCGTGGAAAGCCCAAACGGCAACGTCTGAAATTGGTAATGACAATCCTGTACCGCAAATCTCAGGTACACCTGATGAGGTGGATAGATGGGAACATGAAGGTATGCATCCTTTATGTCCAGAGGTACCATAAAATCCCCCCCTTCCAGGCTGGCGATGACCGCTCTGAGCGATTTCATCTTGAACTTGAACCTCTTCAAGTATAGATTCAGGGATTTTAAATTTAAAATGGGTCTGACCGAACCGTCCGGTTTCGGGACCACAAATAGGGTTGAATAATATCCCCTCCCTTGTTGAAGCAGGGGAACCTTGACCACCACCTGCTGAAGATACAATTTGTGAATTGCATTTAACACTATCTCCCTTTCCGGGGGGAGAAGCTGGTAGGGCCGATTTGAAAAACCGGCGCAGAGGCACTTCTTCGAATTCCAGCTTGTAACTCTGGGAAACAATTTCTATTGCCCAGGGATCCACCTGTGAGTGAACCCAGATGTGGCTGAAAAGTCGAAGACGTGCCCCCACTGGGGCGGACTCCTGTAGCGGAGCCCCAGCGTCATGCAGTGGATTTTGTAGAGGCCGGGGAGGACTTCTGTTCCTGGGAACTAGCTGTGTTATGCAGCTTTTTTTCCTCTGCCCTTACCTCTGGCAAGAAAGGACGCACCTCGTACTTTCTTGTTTCTTTGTGATCGTAAGGACTGCATTTGATAATGTGGCGCTTTCTTAGGCTGTGAGCGAATATAAGGTAGAAAATTTGATTTACCAGCTGTAGCTGTGGAGACCAGGTCCGAGAGACCTTCCCCAAACAATTCCTCACCCTTGTAAGGTAAAACCTCCATATGCCTCTTTGAGTCGGCATCACCTGTCCACTGCCGGGTCCATAGGACTCGTCTAGCAGAAATGGACATCGCGTTGACTCTAGAACCCAGTAGACTAATGTCTCTTTGAGCATCTCTCATATATAAGACCGCATCTTTTATATGCCCCAGGGTCAATAAAATGGTATCCTTATCTAGGGTTTCAATATCCGCTGATAAGGTATCTGTCCATGATGCTACCGCGCTACAAACCCAGGCCGACGCAATCGCCGGTCTGAGTAAGGTACCAGAATGTGTGTAAATGGACTTCAAGATAACCTCCTGCTTGCGGTCAGCAGGGTCCCTGAGGGTAGCCGTATCTTGGGATGGCAGCGCTACCTTTTTGGATAAGCGTGTTAATGCCTTATCCACCTTAGGGGAGGATTCCCACCGTATCCTGTCCGTTGGCGGGAAAGGATACGCCATAAGAATCCTTTTGGGAATCTGCAGTTTTTTGTCTGGAGATTCCCACGCTTTTTCACATAATTCATTCAACTCATGTGAGGGGGGAAAGGTTACCTCAGGTTTCTTCCCCTTATACATGTGTACCCTCGTGTCAGGGACAGGGGGTTCCTCCGTGATATGCAAAACATCTTTTATTGCAATGATCATATATCGAATACATTTAGCCACTTTTGGCTGCAATTTCACATCATCGAAGTCGACACTGGAGTCAGAATCCGTGTCGGTATCTGTGTCTACAATTTGGGATAGTGGGCGCTTTTGAGACCCCGCAGGTCCCTGCGACATAGGGACTGACATGGGTTGACTCCCTGGCTGTTCCCTAGCTTCAGCTTTGTCTAATCTTTTGTGCAATAAATCTACATTAGCACTTAAAACCTTCCACATATCCATCCAGTCAGGTGTCGGCGTTGTCGACGGAGACACCACACTCATTCTCTCATCCTCCTCCCCCTGAAAGCCTTCTACCTCAGACATGTCGACACACGCGTACCGACACACCACACACTCAGGGAATCCTCTTATCTGAAGACAGTTCCCCCACAAGGCCCTTTGGAGAGACAGAGAGAGAGAGTATGCCAGCACACACCCAGTACTATATGACCCAGGAAAAAACACTATATAAATATATGTTTACCCAGTAGCGCTGTTTGTACATGTATAAATGCGGCAAATTATGTGCCCCCCCCCCCCCTTCTTCAAAACCCTCTTTCACCGTGGTTAAGCAGGGGAGAGTCCGGGGAGCTTCCTCTCAGCGCTGTGCTGTGGAGAAAATGGCGCTGGTGAGTGCTGAGGGAGAAGCCCCGCCCCCTCGGCGGCGGGCTTCTGTCCCGCTCAAATATACTGAAACTGGCGGGGGCTCATTATATATACAGTGCCCAACTGTATATATGTCTATTTTTGCCAGAAAGAGGTTTAAATGCTGCCCAGGGCGCCCCCTCTGCGCCCTGCACCCTTACAGTGACTGCCGTGTGTGAGGTGTATGGGAACAATGGCGCACAGCTTCACCGCTGTGCGTTACCTCAGTGAAGATCATGAAGTCTTCTGCCGCCTTTGAAGTCTACTTTTCTTCTCATACTCACCCGGCTTCTATCTTCCGGCTCTGTGAGGAGGACGGCGGCGCGGCTCTGGGACAGACGGCGAGGATGAGACCTGCGTACCGATCCCTCTGGAGCTAATGGTGTCCACTAGCCTAAGAAGCAGAGCCTTGAAACTCAGAGAAGTAGGTCTGCTTCTCTCCCCTCAGTCCCTCGATGCAGGGAGTCTGTTGCCAGCAGGCTCCCTGAAAATAAAAAACCTAACAAAATACTTTCTGACAGGAAACTCAGGAGAGCTCCCTGTAATGCACCCAGTCTCCTCTGGGCACAGTAGTAAACTGAGGTCTGGAGGAGGGGCATAGAGGGGGGAGCCAGTGCACACCCATACCTAAAGTCTTTCTTAAAGTGCCCATGTCTCCTGCGGAGCCCGTCTATCCCCATGGTCCTTACGGAGTCCCCAGCATCCTCTAGGACGTAAGAGAAACATAGAATCTGATGGCAGATAAGAACCGTTTTAGGCCCATTTAGTCTGCCCTAAACACATGCACACAATAGCATTCATTTTTGTACTGTGGGAGGAAACCGGGGTAAACCCATGACAGCATGGGGAGAAAATACAAACTCAACACAGTTAGGACCATGGTGGGAATCAAACCCCTGACATCAGACCTGTGAGGCAGTAATGCTAACCATTACACCATCTGTACTGCTTCTACCAGGACAGAAAAAAGGTGAGGGGGGCTAGGATTTAAGGGGGCAACTGGTCTGTACCTAGCAGAGAGGAATAGGGGGGCCAGCAGATCCCAGAGTTCCCTGGTGGTGTCAGGATGCTTCGCCATGGTGACAGAACAAACCATGCCTGAGGGGGTGGTGAGTATAGTCACACACAGGCCGGGTGTACCAGGGCCCACTGGCAACTAACCGGACACTGCCGCAGTGCTTGGGCGTGCACTGTTCCTTTATAAAGTGTAGTAGGGAGGGGGATGGATATTACATTTATGTCAGAAAAGGCCATCTTTCATGGTTCGGCCTATGTTAGATAAACTGAGCCTACAGTTCCCTGTCCTGCCCTTTCAGCTGCTACCGAGTGCAAGTGTCATATGCAGCAATCTACATATATATACTGTATCCATACCTCCCAACTTTAGAAAGTTGGGAGGAGGGAAAAAGATGTGAGCCTCCAAAATACGGGGCATGGCCTCGTGGGTAGGGGCATGGCCTCACGAAAGTACCTCTATCGCGAGTCATGCCCCCATTTTTGTGGCTGTGGGGGGCTTGCCGAGCCCTCTGTGAGCTGCTGGCATGCCTCCTGTCCCTCTCTACCAGTGAACAGACGCTGTGCGCATGTGCACAGCATCTATTCACCGCTGGCAGAGCAGTGAGTGAGAGCGGGTCTCCCAACTGACCCCCACCACGGGACACCAGTCCCAGAAAAACAGAACTGTCTCGCCAAAATCAGAACAGTTGGGAGGTATGACATATATGTGTGCGACTCAAACTTTATTATCAGTATTTCTCTGACGTCCTAAGTGGATGCTGGGGACTCCGTCAGGACCATGGGGAATAGCGGCTCCGCAGGAGACAGGGCACAAAAGTAAAAGCTTTAGGATCAGGTGGTGTGCACTGGCTCCTCCCCCTATGACCCTCCTCCAAGCCTCAGTTAGGTTTTTGTGCCCGGCCGAGAAGGGTGCAATCTAGGTGGCTCTCCTAAAGAGCTGCTTAGAGTAAAAGTTTTCTTAGGTTTTTTATTTTCAGTGAGTCCTGCTGGCAACAGGCTCACTGCATCGAGGGACTTAGGGGAGAAGAAGTGAACTCACCTGCGTGCAGGATGGATTGGCTTCTTAGGCTACTGGACACTAGCTCCAGAGGGACGATCACAGGTACAGCCTGGATGGGTCACCGGAGCCGCGCCGCCGACCCCCTTGCAGATGCTGAAGAGAGAAGAGGTCCAGAAATCGGCGGCTGAAGACTTCCCAGTCTTCTTAAGGTAGCGCACAGCACTGCAGCTGTGCGCCATTGCTCTCAGCACACTTCACACCAACGGTCACTGAGGGTGCAGGGCGCTTGGGGGGGCGCCCTGGGCAGCAATGAAAGTACCTATGCTGGCTAAAAATACATCACATATAGCCCCTGGGGCTATATGGATGTATTTAACCCCTGCCAGGTTGTCAGAAAAACGGGAGAAGAAGCCCGCCGAAAAGGGGGCGGGGCCTATTCTCCTCAGCACACAGCGCCATTTTCCCTCACAGAACTGCTGGTGGGAAGGCTCCCAGGCTCTCCCCTGCACTGCACTACAGAAACAGGGTTAAAACAGAGAGGGGGGGCATTTTTGTGGCGATATTATTACATATTAAGATGCTATAAGGGAAAACACTTATATAAGGTTGTCCCTGTAAAATTATAGCGTTTTGGTGTGTGCTGGCAAACTCTCCCTCTGTCTCTCCAAAGGGCTAGTGGGGTCCTGTCCTCTATCAGAGCATTCCCTGTGTGTGTGCTGTGTGTCGGTACGTGTGTGTCGACATGTATGAGGACGATGTTGGTGAGGAGGCGGAGCAATTGCCTGTAATGGTGATGTCACTCTCTAGGGAGTCGACACCGGAATGGATGGCTTATTTAGGGAATTACGTGATAATGTCAACAAGCTGCAAGGTCGGTTGACGACATGAGACGGCCGGCAAACCAATTAGTACCTGTCCAGGCGTCTCAAACACCGTCAGGGGCTTTAAAACGCCCATTACCTCAGTCGGTCGACACAGACACAGACACGGACACTGACTCCAGTGTCGACGGTGAAGAAACAAACGTATTTTCCATTAGGGCCACACATGTTAAGGGCAATGAAGGAGGTGTTACATATTTCTGATACTACAAGTACCACAAAAAAGGGTATTATGTGGGGTGTGAAAAAACTGCCTGTAGTTTTTCCTGAATCAGATAAATTAAATGAAGTGTGTGATGATGCGTGGGTTTCCCCCGATAGAAAATTAAAGACGCTCACACGCTTATCAAAACAAGTGGCGTTACCGTCTCCAGATACGGCCGCCCTCAAGGAGCCAGCTAATAGGAGGCTGGAAAATATCCTAAAAAGTATATACACACATACTGGTGTTATACTGCGACCAGCGATCGCCTCAGCCTGGATGTGCAGCGCTGGGGTGGCTTGGTCGGATTCCCTGACTGAAAATATTGATACCCTTGACAGGGACAGTATTTTATTGACTATAGAGCATTTAAAGGATGCATTTCTATATATACGAGATGCACAGAGGGATATTTGCACTCTGGCATCAAGAGTAAGTGCGATGTCCATGTCTGCCAGAAGATGTTTATGGACACGACAGTGGTCAGGTGATGCAGATTCCAAACGGCACATGGAAGTATTGCCGTATAAAGGGGAGGAGTTATTTGGGGTCGGTCCATCGGACCTGGTGGCCACGGCAACAGCTGGAAAATCCACTTTTTTACCCCAAGTCACATTTCAGCAGAAAAAGACACCGTCTTTTCAGCCTCAGTCCTTTCGTCCCCATAAGGGCAAGCGGGCAAAAGGCCAGTCATATCTGCCCAGGGGTAGAGGAACGGAAGAAGACTGCAGCAGGCAGCCCCTTCCCAGGAACAGAAGCCCTCCACCGCTTCTGCCAAGTCCTCAGCATGACGCTGGGGCCGTACAAGCGGACTCAGGTGCGGTGGGGGGGGTCGTCTCAAGAGTTTCAGCGCGCAGTGGGCTCACTCGCAAGTGGACCCCTGGATCCTACAAGTAGTATCCCAGGGGTACAGATTGGAAATTCGAGACGTCTCCCCCTCGCAGGTTCCTGAAATCTGCTTTACCAACGTCTCCCTCCGACAGGGAGGCATTATTGGAAACAATTCACAAGCTGTATTCCCAGCAGGTGATAATCAAAGTACCCCTCCTACAACAAGGAAAGGGGTATTATTCCACACTATTTGTGGTACTGAAGCCAGACGGCTCGGTGAGATCTATTCTAAATCTGAAATCTTTGAACACTTACATACAAAGGTTCAAATCAAGATGGAGTCACTCAGAGCAGTGATAGCGAACCAGGAAGAAGGGGACTATATGGTGTCCCTGGACATCAAGGATGCTTACCTCCATGTCCCAAATTGCCCTTCTCACCAAGGGTACCTCAGGTTCGTGGTACAGAACTGTCACTATCAGTTTCAGACGCTGCCGTTTGGATTGTCCACGGCACCCCGGGTCTTTACCAAGGTAATGGCCGAAATGATGATTCTTCTTCGAAGAAAAGGCGTCTTAATTATCCCTTTCTTGGACGATCTCCTGATAAGGGCAAGGTCCAGAGAACAGTTGGAGGTCGGAGTAGCACTATCTCAAGTAGTTCTACGACAGCACGGGTGGATTCTAAATATTCCAAAATCGCAGCTGATTCCGACGACACGTCTGCTGTTACTAGGGATGATTCTGGACACAGTCCAGAAAAAGGTGTTTCTCCCGGAGGAGAAAGCCTGGGAGTTATCCGAGCTAGTTAGGAACCTCCTAGAACCAGGCCAAGTGTCAGTGCATCAATGCACAAGAGTCCTGGGAAAAATGGTGGCTTCTTACGAAGCGATTCCATTCGGCAGATTTCACAAAAGAATTTTTCAGTGGGATCTGCTGGACGAATGGTCCGGATCGCATCTTCAGATGCATCAGCGGATAATCCTGTCTCCAAGGACAAGGGTGTCTCTTCTGTGGTGGCTGCAGAGTGCTCATCTACTAGAGGGCAGCAGATTCGGCATTCAGGACTGGGTCCTGGTGACCACGGATGCCAGCCTGAGAGGCTGGGGAGCAGTCACACAGGGAAGAAATTTCCAAGGAGTGTGGTCAAGTCTGGAGACTTCTCTCCACATAAATATACTGGAGCTAAGGGCAATTTACAATGCTCTGAGCCTAGGAAGACCTCTGCTTCAAAGTCAACCGGTGCTGATCCAGTCGGACAACATCACGGCAGTCGCCCACGTAAACAGACAGGGCGGCACAAGAAGCAGGAGGGCAATGGCAGCAAGGATTCTTCGCTGGGCGAAAAATCATGTGATAACACTGTTAGCGGTGTTCATTCCGGGAGTGGACAACTGGGAAGCAGACTTCCTCAGCAGGCACGACCTCCACCCGGGAGAGTGGAGACTTCATCTGGAAGTCTTCCACATGATTGTGAACCGTTGGGAAAGACCAAAGGTGGACATGATGGCGTCCCGTCTGAACAAAAAACTGGACAGGTATTGCGCCAGGTCAAGAGACCCTCAGGCAATAGCTGGGACGCTCTGGTAACACCGTGGGTGTACCAGTCGGTGTATGTGTTCCCTCCTCTGCCTCTCATACCCAATGGTACTGAGAATTATAAGAAGGAGAGGAGTAAGAACTATACTCGTGGCTCCGGATTGGCCAAGAAGGACTTGGTACCCGGAACTTCAAGAGATACTAAGAAGGGACTTGCTTCAGCAAGGATCATGCCTGTTCCAAGACTTACCGCGGCTGCGTTTGAGGGCATGGCGGTTGAACGCCGGATCCTAAGGGAAAAAGGCATTCCGGAAGAGGTCATCCCTACCCTGGTCAGAGCCAGGAAGGAGGTGACCACACAACATTATCACCGCATTTGGCGAAAATATGTTGCATGGTGTGAGGCCAGGAAGGCCCCCACGGAGGAATTTCAACTCGGTCGATTCCTACATTTCCTGCAAACAGGAGTGTCTATGTGCCTCAAATTGGGGTCCATTAAGGTTCAAATTTCGGCCCTGTCGATTTTCTTCCAGAAAGAATTGGCTTCAGTTCCTGAAGTCCAGAAGTTTGTCAAGGGAGTACTGCATATACAACCCCCTTTTGTGCCTCCAGTGGCACTGTGGGATCTCAACGTAGTTCTGGGATTCCTCAAATCACATTGGTTTAAACCGCTCAAATCTGTGGATTTGAAATATCTCACATGGAAAGTGACCATGCTGTTGGCCCTGGCCTCGGCCAGGCGAGTGTCAGAATTGGCGGCTTTGTCTCACAAAAGCCCATATCTGATTGTCCATTCGGACAGGGCAGAGCTGCGGACTCGTCCCCAGTTTCTCCCTAAGGTGGTGTCAGCGTTTCACCTGAACCAGCTTATTGTGGTACCTGCGGATACTAGGGACTAGGAGGACTCCAAGTTGCTAGATGTTGTCAGGGCCCTGAAAATATATGTTTCCAGGACGGCTGGAGTCGGGAAAACTGACTTGCTGTTATCCTGTATGCACCCAACAAACGGGGTGCTCTTGCTTCTAAGCAGACGATTGCTAGTTGGATGTGTAGTACAATTCAGCTTGCACATTCTGTGGCAGGCCTGCCACAGCCAAAATATGTAAATGCCCATTCCACAAGGAAGGTGGGCTCATCATGGGCGGCTGCCCGAGGGGTCTCGGCTTTACAACTTTGCCGAGCTGCTACTTGGTCAGGGGCACACCCTGGCTGAGGAGGACCTGGAGTTCTCTCACTCGGTGCTGCAGAGTCATCCGCACTCTCCCGCCCGTTTGGGAGCTTTGGTATAATCCCCATGGTCCTGACGGAGTCCCCAGCATCCACTTAGGACGTCAGAGAAAATAAGAATTTACTTACCGATAATTCTATTTCTCGTAGTCCGTAGTGGATGCTGGGCGCCCATCCCAAGTGCGGATTGTCTGCAATACTTGTACATAGTTATTGTTACAAAAATCGAGTTATTATTGTTGTGAGCCATCTTTTCAGAGGCTCCGCTGTTATCATGCTGTTAACTGGGTTCAGATCACAGGTTGTACAGTGTGATTGGTGTGGCTGGTATGAGTCTTACCCGGGATTCAAAATCCTTCCTTATTGTGTACGCTCGTCCGGGCACAGTATCCTAACTGAGGCTTGGAGGAGGGTCATAGGGGGAGGAGCCAGTGCACACCACCTGATCCTAAAGCTTTTACTTTTGTGCCCTGTCTCCTGCGGAGCCGCTATTCCCCATGGTCCTGACGGAGTCCCCAGCATCCACTACGGACTACGAGAAATAGAATTATCGGTAAGTAAATTCTTATTATTACTCTACTGAAACTGCCATATGTCCATATCAGCCTCAGCCCCTGTGTCTATAGTATAAAGTAGGCACTCCTATGTACAGGTAGTGTCACTTTACATTTTCGTTATACAGTATGCCAACGTGTTTTGATCTTGGTTCTAATTCATTTTCGTGCTTTGGTTTTGGCAAAACCAACCTCAAGTGTTTTGGTTTAGATTCAGTTTTAAATCGATAAAAATTTTTAATAAAAATTGATTTAAAAAAACAGCTAAAATCATGCAATTTTTGCAATCCAAAACCCCAAATTTGGATTTAAAAATTGAATTCTAAACCGCGGGAAGATCCGAACTGGGAGTCAGTTTGGATTGGATCTCCCTGGGAGATCTGGAACGGGTTTTGGTTCAGTTCATATCCACAACATTCGGGTGGATTCAGATTTCTGGAGAACCGAACCACACATCTCTAATGCCAACCTTTACAAACAAAAGAATTTAAAAGAAAAAAAAAAAGATTAATTTAATTATAAAACTATCACATAAATATTTTAGTGTTGGATTGCATGTTCTCGTTTTTATTGTAACAGTAATTGTCACTTTTTCTGTAGGTTGTGGTAGTGCACATTGCCCTACTTATGTGTCGCATTTGTAAGTCAAACGCAGGATTTTTCTTGTCTGTTACATTACATATTGTGTTATGCTATTAGAAGACAACTGGTGAAATACTGAATTCAGTGTTATACAGAACTTGTAAACAGGATTAATGATGGGAAAATCGAAAGAGAAATGATTAATATACGTAACACAATGAGAAATAAGCTAAATTCTGTTGTTTTCCTAAATATTGGTTTTGGTACAGCCCCATTTTACACCATTGGTGACACAGAACACGTGCCTGCCTCTGGCAACAGTCAACACATGACGTTCTTCATCTTGAGGGCTTTTTTGTGTCATCCGGGATTGCAGCATCTGCAAGTTTATATAGTCAGAATTAAAAGCACTGCCTACTCTTGTCTCAGGTTCCAATGTTTAGACAGAAAATGTCTAAGTCATTAGGCATTAGGTTGACACTGACAAAAGGTCGACAGGTTTAAATGGTCGACATGGTAATGGGTGATATACAGATGGTCGACACATGTCGACACTGCTTTTTAAGGTTTGTTTGTTTTTTCACTTTTTACACCTTTTTCATGCTTTACTATCCACGTGGACTATGACTGGGAATAGTAAGCCTGCAGCACGGCCATCTAAGCTAGCCATGCAAGGGGACGCGGTACACTTATTGGGGTTCGCCCTTGTCAACCTAATGCCTGTCGACCATATTGGATCGAACTAATGACTGTCGACCTACATATTGTAGATCTTCTATACGACACCCGCGAGAAGAGGAATGCATACAAGCAAGAAGCCACAGATACAGGGTTAATAGACGGAAGAACTGCACAGAAAAGTGATGTGAGGGTCCTATAAAACAGGGGTTTGATGTGTTAAGTAATTCTATGTAGTGAAGATTATACATATAACTTTTTTTATATAAGGATGGGTCATAGAGACACAAGGTTATAGTACAGTAGATTTACAATGTCCAGATCAAGAGTCATTACAATCATACAAGATGGAAGGGTCACTCTGCGGCGGAATGTGCCCAATAATTCTATAATACCCAAATATCTGTGTTTTGACTTGTGACACTTATTTATAGGCTCATGTTCTTAGAATTTGTTAGGCTTGGTTTTGTTAATAAATCAGTTTTTTTCATAACAAATACACAAACTGGCAAATAAGTGTTATAAATTTACCTTTCAGTGACATAAAACTCTATAACATTTTACAACGGACTGAAGAGCGTTAAATACAATCTAAAACATCCTACATGCTAAGTTTCCAAGGATACTGGTTGCTATAATAAAGATCCTGCAGGCAGGTTATTTCTGCAATGCTTTGATCATCACTTATATCAGATGATGTTAACAGATTAGACGGTGAATTTGCGAATTTACAAGACTGTATTACAGTATTGTGTATTTATTCCTTTTTTACTGCATCAAGGGAAGAATACCTATATCTCCCGGATTCATTTTACTGGGGGATGAAAGGATCCACCTTCCCATTACAGGCTACATTTCTGTTAATAGATTCTGGCGTCATCCCATCCCAAGTACTTAGGGGTCTATTTACTAAGCCTTGGATGCAGATAAAGTGGATGAAGATAAAGTACCAGCCAATCAGCTCCCAGTTGTCATCTTTCAAACCCAGCCTGTGACATGACAGTTAGGAGCTGATTGGCTGGTACTTTATCTCCGTCCACTTTATCTCCATCCAAGTCTTAGTAAATGGACCCCAGGGTTCTATAGCCACCAGTTCTGTATGTTATGGCAGCCATGGGTAGGCTGGCACTTGTGGTTCCGTGAAGGAGTGGTATTTTATTTGGAGACTAAAAAACTTTTTATCCTTTTGTACATGTAGTATTAAAAGTTCAGATCATCTAACTTGCCTACTGATACATGGTAAATCCATTCTCTGTTATAACTTCTACTGATATATCATTTTGATTGTGGTTTATTGATTTCTCTGGAAATGCAATTTTGTCCCAATCTCACAAACTATGAAGCAGATACATAGTCCATCTATTTTGAGACAACATGAAGATAATAGAGAACTATTCTCCAGTGGTGCTGCAAATATCTTCTACTCTCTGAGCCAGTAGCCCCCACACCCAGCGCATGTGATGTCATAACATCACACAACAAGCGCCAGAGGAGCATATGGGTACTGAGTGCGTTTGTTTGCTGGGATAGAAGCCAGGGCATATTTTAGAGACTGTTGGGCAAATGTTCCCCATAAGTCAAGGAAAATTGACAGAATTTTAGTCCATACCAGGATGTTTATCACATTTTTTTAATAAAATTTTTAGAATAGCTGTTAATGGAAATACTCCCAATACCCGAGCAGTGCCTACACAAATGCCAAAGGTCATTGTATGGGAAGGGCAATGCTGGGATGGCTGAGGGGCTTAAGCCCCAGGCGACGAGCGCTAAGGGTGGCAGTGGTGGTCAGACATTTTTCACCGAATGTAACCCCTCAGATTGCTGCCTGAGAAAACGGCAGCCATGTAGCGCCACAGCAGCCCCACAATGCTCAGAGAGGAAGTGTCTGTGTGGTCACATCCTGTGTGAGTGAGCAGCTCAGCAGCACAGGGAAATTGGCAGCAGAGTGAGTGGAGCATGGGCAGCAGAAGAGAAGCCTGTCACAACTAAAAGCAAGTTTCAAGGGGAAAATGGTAGAGCTATGGAGCGGACAATGGCAGAAATCTGGAGAAGACAATGGAGGGGGGATTTCAATTAAATGCGCTATTGAATAGCACCAGGAATGAGTGCCCGGAGCTATTCAATTAGCCACAGATTTCTGCTTGCACCCTGTGTGTATTCACACTTACACAAATCTCTGCATAGCCTCCAGCTGCCTGAACATACGCTCACTGCACCCTGCCCCCCATTTCAACCTGGTTGCATTTCTTCAGCAGTAAATGTAGATGCATTTGAAATGTGTAGGACACTGTATCGCAGCTTATATCTGCAAAAATGCACAAGATACAGTATGCTCCGCAAACGAGCATGCATTCAGCTCTGCATTAGCCCCAAAGTCCTGGGTATAGCACATGCAGAAGAGTCGAGTGTTGCCTCTACTATTGTTTAAAGCAACTATATAGTGTGGTGGAGAGAAAAGATGCAAAGCTGACGTGCCCTTGGCCAGCCTGCCTCACCTCAGACTCCTCCCTAGCACATGTGATGTCATGATGTCACAGAAATGGGTGTGGCAGGATCTGAATCACTGGGCACATCCTAAGGCATACTCTCCCGGAAGTTGTGGGAGGCTCGCACCTCCGAGAAGGGCAGGCAGATCTCTTACATCCTGCCCGCACCCAATAAATCATTTTAGCCCCACATCATCCGGCGGACCAGCGTATGGTTGCATTTTTCCGCGGTGAGGGTGGGGCTTGATGATGTCAGAGCCTGGACCCACCCCCTAAAGTTCCCTGCAGCATTTCCTCTCTGGGCTTCTCCCGTAGAGGAAAAATGAAATTTAGGTAAGTAGGTAAGTAAGATCAAGCTGTGCAGAGCTCATTCAATGCTCCTGGCTACAGGGTGCCATTTAAACAAAACAGCTCTCCAGGCTGCAGGATGTTTAAAAAATATAGGTTCCACCGATGCAGTGATGGTGTTGCCCTCTCTGCCTTGCATCCAGGGTGACATCACCACTTGCACACCTCTAGTTGTGTCCCTGACAATCTGGGTAAATAAATTTCACTGACTAAAAAATGTAAAATTAAATTACATTCATTTGTACAGTGCACACATTTCCGACTTCAAAGCATCATACATTGCATTGTTTTCTTCCACAATTGTAAAAATGAAAATTAGAAAGCAAAATTAATATTTATCAGCTTCTACAGTCCCTGCAGAACTACTCCTGTGCAAAATTAGATCAAAATTAGTGTCATTTACATTTTAGGAGAATTCTCCTTCAACTGTTCTGTAAACAGAACAGAATTTGCAGCAGCTGTTAAATTGTGCAGTAGATTCGGTGTCAGACATATCTCGTATGGATGTGCGTTCTGTGTCTCAATTGGAAAGACTGTCCATGTCTACTCTTCAAGGACAAACTGTCCAGGCATCTGCTGGGAAGACGCATTCTGTAAGGGAGTTCACTGTTAAAGTTATTAAATAAGAAAACAGTTTCAGTGCTTCATGTGTGCTATTGCTAAAACACTCTGTTTGTGTTGTGCATCTTTTTTTTAGCTCAGTGGGTCTGTATTGTGTGTATCTCACTGATTTATACTACACTTTTTTAATTACCCTGGATACTTGTTGTTATTTTCATATGGTTCTTTCAACAGCGAGCCATTTGTTTGCTCCCCCTCCCAATGCACTCACTGTAGATTATGTTTACACTCCATCTCCATTCTATGAAAGCTTTCCTCTTGTCTCTTCCGCGTACTGATGACGTTTTCATCCGGTTCATTCTATGTTCTATTATCTTGTTATTGTTTTACGTTTCAGTTGTATTCTCTTATTATTCCGTTCTCTGTTTTTATCTCTATGCTACTGAAAACTAAGGGCCCGTTTCAGAGATTTGCACTAACTCGATGGTAGCGCACATCTCCGATGATTGGAGGACTGCGCATGCGCAGGATGTGTTCTGCACATGTGCAGCCCTCAATTTGCAAGTCTGCTTGTAGTGTTTTCCAGCCGCAGCTTGATTTACAGGCTGTGGTGTTTGGGAGGCGGATGGGGGACATTCCTGGCCAGTGTTCCCAGAAAAAGGTGGGGGCGTGTTGCGTTTTCAGGGAGTGACGAGGTCAGGGTCTGCATCGCTGCACTCTTACGTCCTGGCACAGTAAGCTGACTGCAACCGGCCAGGCTAGTTAACAAGCAGACTGAGCTGCTCTTCTGGGATGCACAGGCCTCTCCAGTAGCAAGTGTGATCAGAGCTGCTAATATATGCACGCCCAAAAAACGCCTTCCACAATGTCATGACAGGCCTGCATTCGCATGACCACTCCACACTAGTATCCCTCAAACGTTGACTTCCTGTCACTCACTTTGCGACTAAATCTTGCTGCGACCACACTCGTGAATCACTCACTGTTCATGCGCACTATGGGGTCTATTCATGAAAAAGTGTGAAGTGAGCCAGTGGAGAAATTGCCCATGGCAACCAATCAGCATTGAAGTAACATTTATAATTTGCATACTATAAAATTATACAGAGCAGCTGATTGGCTGCCATGGGCGACTCCTCCGCTGGCTCATTTCTCCACTCTTTTCACTGCTTCATGAATGGACCCCTATGGCTCATACGCAAGTGCAATGCAAAAACATCAATTGATATGCGTACATTCGCTGCTTTGCATCCGCACCTGAATGACTCCCAGAGTGATCACAAGAATATCACTTGTTAAATCTGCCCTTCGAGTAGTATTTATCATTAGTGCCACAAATAGTGTCGGTAGACAATTGTCCTTCAGGATTATTTAATGAAGAACCATTGGCAGGACAGTTATTGATATGACTTTACTGGGGCTGCACATTGGCTCTGGTTCTGATTTGTATACAGCTGAGATTTTTCAGGCTTTGGACATGCTAACCATCACAAGTAAAGCAGCTGCCCATAGAAGAATATAGACGCCCACCGGAGCTAACGCAAGGTCATCAGCGACTGTGTATACATATCCAGCATCGCTCCGAGGAACATCGACTCCTCGTGTCAGTCTGTGGTGAAGCAGACTGGCTGCGGGAGCAGCGTCGCTGGCGCCACGTTTCTCTATGTACAGGGTCGCAGCTGAAGGCAGGAGCTCGCCCTAAAAATGGCCATGACACGCCTTGCACTTCTACTCCCCGTGACCTCCTCCAAATAACCCTTCCTATAAATCACTCTGCGATTAAATCCTTGTTGCAAGCAAGGGGCATCGGACAGGTACCTTGCTGCCCATCCTGGAATCACAAGTCTCCCGCTTTCCCTGCCACATCACCTCCGCACCCCCACCCAGCTGCCCATAGCATGGAACTAGGGGATCCGATGACGCAATTGACACTGAATTGGATTATTGTAGCTCCGCCCGCTATACAGTACCTGTTTTCTCGGACAGCCCACCTTGCCGCCGGCCACACCACCATGCGCCTACCACGCTGCCACGTCCCGGAACAGGGGGCTGCAAAGTAGGCAACTATGCATCAAGCCTGCCATGGAGGTATAAGAAGATAATGCTCTGGCCAGAGGCGGGCTGGCCCGGGGGGCAGGGTGCCATGTGCCCCCCGGGCCACGCTACTGCCAAGTGTCACGGGCCGTCCGCCACCTTCCACTACACCAGCAGTGGCCAACCCGCGGCTCTCGAGCCGCATGTGGCTCTTTCTATCTCCGCATGCGGCTGGTAAGCTCCCGTGGCACCTCCCGCTGCCCTAGTCTGCAGTGCCTGGCGCCAGACCGTGAGCCAATCAGAGCTTGCGGACCGGCAGCCAATCAGGAGTCTTAGCTGCTGGTCCACGAACTCTGATTGGCTCACGGACCGGAACCTAATTAGAGAGAATCAACGCCGCCGGAGAGTGGAGACTGAGGGGCAGGAGAGGCGCACGTTGCGCTCTCCTCCCCTCACAAGCAGCAGAGTAGCAGTGTGGTGGTGAGCAGCACTTGGGGGGGCGCAGTGTGGGGACATGTGTATCTTACACTGGGGGCATATTTGGTACAGGGGGGACATGTGTATCTTACACTGGGGGCATATTTGGTACTGGGAGGACATGTGTATCTTACACTGGGGGCATATTTGGTACTGGGGGGACGTGTATCTGGCACTGGGGGCATATCTGGCACTGGGGGGACATGTGTTTCTGGCACTGGGAGCATTTCTGGCACTGGGGGGATGTGTATCTGGCACTGGGGGCATATCTGGCACTGGGGAGGGCATGTATCTGGCACTGGGGGCATATCTGGCACTGGGGGGACTTGTGTATCTGGCACTGGGAGGACGTGTATCTGGCACTGGGGGCATATCTGGCACTGGGGAGGACATGTATCTGGCACTGGGGGGACTTGTGTATCTGGCACTGGGAGGACGTGTATCTGGCACTGGGGGCATATCTGGCACTGGGGAGGACATGTATCTGGCACTGGGGGGACTTGTGTATCTGGCACTGGGAGGACGTGTATCTGGCACTGGGGGGACATGTGTATCTGGCACAGGGGGGACGTGTAGCTAGCAGTGGGGGCATATTTGGCACTGGGGGCATATCTGGCACTGGGGAGACGTGTAGCTAGCAGTGGGGGCATAACTGGCACTGGGGGGACATGTGTATCTGGCACTGGGGGCATATCTGGCACTGGGGGGACATGTGTTTCTGGCACTGGGGGCATATCTGGCACTGGGGAGGACATGTATCTGGCACTGGGGGCATATCTGGCACTGGGGGGACATGTGTATCTGGCACTGGGGAGGACATGTTTCTGGCACTGGGGGCATATTTGGTACTGGGGGCATATCTGGCACTGGGGACATATATGTATCTGGCATATATGTATCTGGCGCTGTGGAGGAATTTATGTATCTGGCACTGTGGGGACATATATGTATCTGGCACTGTGGGGCATATATGTATCTGGCGCTGTGGAAGAATATATATCTGGCACTGTGGAGGAATATATGTATCTGGCACTGTGGGGACATTTATGTATCTGGCACTCTGGGGACATATATGTATCTGGCACTGTGGGGGCATATATGTATTTGGCACTGTGGAGGCACCCATTTTTTGGTGTTTTTATATGTATGTGGCACTGTACAGGGGCTTTATTTGTATGTGGCACTGTACAACATGACTAAAAATGGGGTTATGACACAAGGTCATACTCCTACAAACGTCAAACCGAAAGTTGTGCGCATAAAAATGGGGTGTGGCTTTGTGACAACTATACCACGCCCCCATTTTTGCTTGCGCGCCTTAGGTACAAGCATGATATGGCTCTTACCCTTGACTACAGATCTTTTTTGGCTGTTTGCCACTGACTGGTTGGCCACCCCTGCACTACACAGCTCTGCTGAAGCCGCGGCCGCACTGACAAATTTATAATAAAGTATCTTTAGGATAATTTACACCAGGCCTAATTTTTTTTTATTAATAAATATTTTTAAACCAAAAAAAATCCATTTAAGATGGCGCCATTACTTATGGGCCAGTGCTCTGGACTTGACCCCCAGGCTAAAAGTTGCCAGCCAGCCCCTGGCTCTGGCATTGCTCTTCCCATAGCATACCTCCCAACTGTCCCGCATTCAGCGGGACAGTATTGTATTCCTAGGACTGTATCACCCGCGGGCTGCAGTGTCCCGCATTGAGGGGGGCTGATGGGGGGTAAGCAGCGAGTGAATAGATGTGCGCACAGCATCTGTTCACAGTGCAGGTAGAGCCAGGGGACATGCACAGCATCTTGGAGAGTGCTGGACACCCCCAACAGTGATGGAAACGGGGTGCAGTGAAGCTCCGTCCCAGTTCCCTAAGGCTCCGCCATCTTTGCGGCCGTGGGCACTCCTTAGGTGAGCCAGCGGTCCTGCTCCACTGGCCACCAATGTTGAGAAGTATGCTATAGGGTTGGAACATCTACCACCATTTAAAGATGAGGGCCAAGCTTTGTAAAGGCTAGGTTTTCAGTGCTTGGTTAATTGGGCCACAGTCCTGATTAAAAATCATTTTGCCTAATGTAGGAGATATCTCCGATACTGTTTCCGCATAATTCTGGGGAGAAATTACCGTAATAAGTAGGCCACTTTACCTGCAAGCAAATGTCCCTAGTTCAAAGCAGCTGAGCTGTGTTTATACTGTATGTATTGCACTCGGCACCCCAATTACATATTATCATTAGCAGACATCAATAGGAGATGTGCTGGAAAGGGCAGCTGCCAGAGTTAATGACAGTAGGGACATATTTGTGACTGGAATCTAGAACAAGTGCATTTGGCAGCAGAGCCTGATTTAAAATTAGTATAAAAATGTTATATTGTATAGAGAATATGTACCAATATGTTTTTTTCACAAAGAAACAGCCACATACAGGCAGAGGCAGAACACCGGCAAGCAACGGAGTCAGCTGCCGCCTTGATCCTGCCCTGAAGGGGGCACCTCTCTCCTCCCGTTCTGTGTGTGCACGATAATTGGCGACACAATTCAATTAACAGTAGTTAATTAATAGCCGTAGTTAATTACTAGCCACAGCTACCTCTTCTGTGGCTGACTCCCCCTCTAGTCACTGCACCTTAAAAGTCACACCCTTTATATTTTAGACATACATTTGGCAATCGTCTTGCCCAGGATTAGAACCCACGACACATTACACTGGAAGCAGACACATTACTGATGGAGCTATTTGCTCCTGCATAGGAAACATGAGAATTCCTAACTAGATGAAGTTGCTTATAATTGTCAACCTCATATTTGTTTGAATGAAGCTATAACCAGCATTGTGACTAAGCAGATCTACTGTATGTAGTGTGTGGCTGCATACTACATAGAACTGTTTAGTTGCAATGGTGTTGAACAGACAGTAGCTTCGTTAAAATTTGCAGGCTTGCTCCGCAGGAGCAATAGCTCAATCAGTAAGGTGTTTGCCTCAATGACGGATTCAAATCCTGAGTATGATTGCTCAGAAATGTGTGACATAAAACAATGCATAATATAACCTAAAGTAGTTTTTTTTCAGTGCTGTGAAAGTATATATATATATAATAATTATCATGTCCTGACGAAATTTAGACAATAAATGAAACGTTGACAGATTTATGCTGCTCAGTCATCTTTTTTTAACCAGTTCGCTGTATGCTGTACAAAGTCCAGAGAGTGCCGTGTCCTTCATGTTTGGATACAATTTCTCTTACATCGGCACCTGGGCACCTACTCATGTTGGAATTGCATTGGAGTGCCAGTCTCTTTGTTGCACCGTATATATATATATATATATATATATATACAAAACAAGATCTGAGGGCACTAAATATAGGAAATATTGAACACCATTAATCATTATCTAGACAAACAGATGATTTAAAAATTTATTAACAGACTCAGAACGAATTGATTCATTTTAAAAATGCTCAATGACACGATGAATTCAACACCTTAACAGCTATTATGGATGTAATTCCTTGTTGCTGTAATTTCGACAGTATAACAGAATGTCAATCCGAAGTACCCAACGCGTTTCGTCCCGTGGGACTTCCTCAGGGGTATTGAATCTAAATAATAAAATACAATAACTAGACCATACAAAGTACAGTTATGGTACTAGGCAAAACAGAAGATAGCCATACATACCAATTGGATAGATACAACATGATCATAGTAGCTTGAAAAAGTGAAAAACTTTTATGATGAATCTAAAAAACAATAGGTGAATTTAATGAGTGCCAGAGTTGAGAAAGGTGGTGTGTGAGGATAAGTGGTGCTATTCAGGGAAAAAATACATACAGTTTATGTCTGAGTAAAAAACTCAAAACAAACAGGATTATCCTTAAAAAGACCAAACAAGGTCAAACATGAGGTCTGGGTCTGGTCTAGAATTTAGGAACAGCCCTAAAAAAATATATATAATCTAGTAAATACAATATACGGGAGGAAAAACCATTCCATATTTTTTTTTTTCACCACAGTGAAGTGTATACAAAATTATTAATACATACCGAAATTTCATGCAGTATTAAATAGCACTGGACGTGCAATAATGAAGCAATTTCCTCTTATAACGTATAAGGGCAGAAATGCCTAAAAATATATATATATGGTTGCCATTACCTATCTTTAAATATCTGATTACTACCAGAATCTCTTGTATCTAAATCCCAAAGGAGTATGGTTACAAACTTAATAATAATTATTAATACTTATTTAAAAAACATCGAATCTATTTTATACCATAAAAAACATTCATACAGGCATTACTTTATATTTATGAAGGAATAGTGTAAATTTTTTTGTATATTACTTACAGAGATGCATGTGCTCCTCACAGAGTCCAGTGGATAACTGTGATAGAGCCCAGGTCTCTGAATTTATCTACCTTCTAAGATTACCTCATTTCCTGTATCCATCTTATTGGTTCCTGAGCTATTACTAATTACAGGCCTAATATATAGCCTGGTGAAGGGATATATAAGATATAACTTAGGGGTTCATAATCTAGATAGTACTTCCTAAATGTGCCCCAGAGTCCATATAGATAAAAAGAGTAAAACGGGCCGTACTCGCAGTGTGTATTCCATTTACGGAATACTACTTCCGGTCGTGTGTTCCAATCGCGGCTCCGGACTTCCGGTATTGCGTTCCACCGGGTCCGGCCGCTACCTGTCTATCTAAACTTTAAGTGCCGCACTAAAAAGGGGGTTTTCCGACAAGGAACCTAACTACAGGCTCCGCCCGCATTCCGGCAACCAAAAGCTTCCAGTGAGGCGCATCGCTAAGCGTCACTGCTACTATTTCAGCAACACCTAGCATAGAATGGGACTTCCTATAGACGGTGGAACGCATTTGCGTTCCACCTCTATCCCGTTACCAATCTAATGTTTAGACAAACAGGAGCCAAAATACTATTACTCTTACATTCGATCCAAAAACCACTAAAACTAATCTGCTACACCTAAGTAACACATTGTACTGTCAAATCCCACAATTATATACAAATGGTTAGAAAACTAATACAAAGGTCCATTATACGGGGGCCCAAGTATCTAATGGAAACCCCTAAATTGATCTTGTTAATCCTTAATTTTAATACAGTATTTCAAATTAGTTATATATTAGTTTTCTATCTATAGTGTACTCAGATACACGTGTACAAAATACCCATGGCATATCTCAAGACCTAGTATCTACAAATGATCTATAATTGATTCCTCTATTCCTTCATTTACAAATCATAAAGAATATATATTTACAGAAAAATTAATTGTCTCCAATAATGGGTTTAAAATAAAAAACCATAACCAGATTCCTATACTCAGTAGCGCACCTGGCTCTATACTTCATTACTGACCTAAAAAAGGGAAAATATCTATCCCTTCGTTTAGGCCCCAAGGATTCATGGTATTCAACGTATATATCCAAAAACTCTCTCTTTTAGAGAGAATCAGGTCTCTATTTCCTCCTCTAACGGGTTCCTCAACATATTCAAGTACAGTAAAACTGAAATTTGATGGGAGAACTTCTGACTTGTGTTTGTCGGCATAATGCCGAGGTATGCTATGGGTCTTGACCTTATTTATAATGTTACGCATATGTTCTTGAATGCGAATTTTAAGCTGCCTTTTAGTCTTTCCCACATAACTCAAGCCACAACTACATGTAATTTTATATATCACATGATCTGTGGTACAGGTGACAGCCCGTTCAAGTGTGTATAACTTCCCATTATCGAATTTAAAACTGAATTTAATCCGATCTTGGAATTTGCAACAAATGCATTTATTGCAGGGTACACAACCAGATCTTTTATTCGCCAAAAAGTTTGAATTACCCGGAGTTGATTTCTTTTTGTTCTGAAACCTACTAGGAGCAAGAACACTCTTTAAGTTTCTGGCTTTTCGAAAAATTAGATACGGTTTAGGGGGTAAGTGGGGACCTAAAACGGGGTCTTTTTTGAGAATACCCCAATGGCGGTCCAGTATCTTCCTTACCAAATGGTTCTCTCTGTTGTACTGCGTGAGGAAAGGTCTATATTGTTGGGTGTTGACTTTCTTAGATTTAGGCACTAGAAGATCATCCCGGTTCCTGACAGATGCCTTCTGTCTCGCATCCTCTATCAAGGGAAGGTCGTAGCCCCTTTAGATGAAACGGTCCAACAGTAACTTAGATTGTGTCCAATAATCTTGTAAATCGCTACAGTTGTGTCTGACTCTGAGAAACTGGGAATAGGGTACCCCGTTCTTCCAAGCAGGAAGGTGACAGCTTGTGGAGGGAATGAAGCTATTCGCATCTACTGTTTTAAAGTGGGTTTTCGATTGAATCAATTTTCCTGGGGTCCCGATTAATTCAAGGTCTAAAACATCAATTTTCACAGGGTCTGTTTTGTGAGTAAACCGCAAATTATAGTTATTATTAATATATCGAATAAATTCAGCCATTTTAAATAAGTATTAATAATAATTATTATTAAGTTTGTAACCATACTCCTTTGGGATTTAGATACAAGAGATTCTGGTAGTAATCAGATATTTAAAGATAGGTAATGGCAACCATATATATATTTTTTAGGCATTTCTGCCCTTATACGTTATAAGAGGAAATTGCTTCATTATTGCATGTCAGGGTGCTATTTAATACTGCATGACATTTCGGTATGTATTAATAATTTTGTATACACTTCACTGTGGTGAAAAAAAAAAAAATATAGAATGGTTTTTCCTCCCGTATATTGTATTTACTAGATTATATATTTTTTTTTAGGTCTGTTCCTAAATTCTAGACCAGACCCAGACCTCATGTTTGACCTCGTTTGGTCTTTTTAAGGATAATCCTGTTTGTTTTGAGTTTTTTACTCAGACATACACTGGTATGTATTTTTTCCCTGAATAGCACCATTTATCCTCACACACCACCTTTCTCAACTCTGGCACTCATTAAATTCACCTATTGTTTTTTAGATTCATCATAAAAGTTTTTCACTTTTTCAAGCTACTATAATCATGTTGTATCTATCCAATTGGTATGTATGGCTATCTTCTGTTTTGCCTAGTACCATAACTGTACTTTGTATGGTCTAGTTATTGTATTTTATTATTTCGATTCAATACCCCTGAGGAAGTCCCACGGGACGAAACGCGTTGGGTCCTTCGGATTGACATTCTGTTATACTGTCGAAATTACAGCAACAAGGAATTACATCCATAATAGCTGTTAAGGTGTTGAATTCATCATGTCATTGAGCATTTTTAAAATGAATCAATTTGTTCTGAGTCTGTTAATACATTTTTAAATCATCTGTTTGTCTAGATAATGATTAATGGTGTTCAATATTTCCTATATTTAGCGCCCTCAGATCTTGTTTTGTATTTGTTATTCATTGGACTTTAGCTAACAGAAAGTCCTTCTAGAGGTGCTGCTTGTGTTACTCTTTAGCGCGATTTGGGAATCTTGTCTGTTTCTATTCTATTTGTCTGTTAGCATCCCTATATCGCTGCTGTAAAATGCCAATTGGTCTAGATAGGACCAAAAGGTCCCAAAAAGCCAGAAATATCTTTGTGGAGGATGAGCAGGTGGTGCAATTTGAGGAGGATGAGGATGATTATTATAGCTACCTCAATTCTTTGGAGAAATTGGCCTCCAAGGAAATGAGGAGCTGGTACGATATAATTACATTAGAGAAATATCTAGAAGTTGGGCGTATCCCTAGAGGGTTAAGAATATTAAAGAACCCTACTTTTGGAGGTGATAATTCACCCTTCCTTAAAATCTGGAACACTATATTACACGAATGTTCAGCTAAGCTAATGACCCTAATTATAAATGAACGTAAGACAGAAATGGCTAAATTACAGGAAGAAATTACCAAGGTAGAAACAATAATTACCAAATTTGAGGAAAGTGAGGAATACCAAAGGGATTTAAAAGATTTGCAATATAAGATTGACAGTTTAGAAAAGGATATTATTGGTAGAAAACAGAAAAAGTTCCTACGGGACAAAAAAGATTATGCTAATGGTCAGATACATAATCGCCCTAATGATACCAATTTTGTAGAGGTAAATAAATGATATAAGAAATTTGATCCTAACGATGAGTATCCATCTAAACGGGAGTGGTATAGGAATAACCCATATAGGGGAAGGGATCAGGCCAGACAATATAGACGAGAATCCAATAGAGAGGATAATCAGGCATACTGGTTCCCTAGACAAAGGAGACAGTCAGCACAATATGGGGCTCCTAGGAACACTATGCAAAGAGGCTATTATCCAGAAAGATATAGATACCAACGCCAAAGGCTCTACTCTAATCAAAGGTTTGGGAGGAATGCCTCTAAAGAGAGGCCAGATGTGATTAGGTCACCCACTCCAGAAGCTGGTCCCAAACGTCATTTTTTAGGAGAAAGAATGGGGAGACCCATTATCCCTCAACGCCATTGGAAAGAGGAATTACATACAAGGCTCGATTCCCCTCAGAGCAAAAAAAGAGGTTTTGGCGGAAACGAGGACGAAGAGGTGGACGACCGATCACCAAAGAAAAGAAAGAGCTTTCAAGTGCAGGAGAATGCCAGGCAGGGGTTATCAACGTCTCTCAGAAGAGGTTA
Organism: Pseudophryne corroboree; assembly: GCF_028390025.1. Lineage (NCBI taxonomy): Eukaryota > Metazoa > Chordata > Amphibia > Anura > Myobatrachidae > Pseudophryne > Pseudophryne corroboree. The sequence goes on along the minus strand of NC_086445.1, from coordinate 946,428,471 downwards.
TCAGCAGCAGAACTCTCAGTTCTGAATAAAGGACTCAAATTTGCCCCTGACCAGCATTTGGATAAGTTCGACCTCTTTATAGACGTAAATACGTTTATACGCAACCTTACAGTTCAAAGGCACTTCCTGAAGAACCCGAGTTCAGAATATCCTACATCAAAAAAATCCCGACCATTGGTAGCCCCACCTTCACGCTTTTACCCTGTGGAGTCCAGGGGGAGCTCTCTGGACATATTTTTCGATTCCGTCAAAGACGATTTTCGGAAAATTAAAGTCCATAACACTAGATTTGCTAATAACCTTAACCCACAGGAGAAACAGGCTCTTAAATCGTTGAGAAAAGATGAAGAGACCATCATTAAACAGGCAGATAAAGGTGGAGCAGTGGTGGTTCAGGATGTACAGAGGTACATGGATTAATCAGCTAAGATCTTGCTAGATGAAACCACTTATTCACGTATGGGTGGAAACCCTTCGAGGGAATTTTTGGAGCAGCTTAATGTGCTCCTCAATAGAGGGTTGAAGGAGGGGTGTATCTGTATTGAGGAGTACAATTATTTGCTCGTGAGGTTCCCAACTATACCCATCTTTTATCATATCCCAAAAGTCCACAAAAACAAAGACAATCCACCAGGACGACCAATAGTCGCAGGTGTAAACTCTCTGATTGCAAATCTATCACATTTTGTAGATATCAAGTTACAACCATATGTGCTGTTAAATAAATCTCACCTGAAGGATTCTACTTCTTTACTACATTCATTGAAGGATCAGTTGTGGACCACTGAGATGTCCTGGCTATCTATAGATGTACAAGCCCTGTATTCCTCCATCCCTCACGAAAAAGGAATGGAGGCCATTCGGGAAACTCTGACCACTCACCAAGGAGTAGAAGAGAGAGATATTATCTTCTTATTGGACTGTATAAAGTTCATCTTAGAGCATAATTTCTTCGAATACGATGGTAACTACTATCTCCAAACCCAGGGAACGGCGATGGGGACGAAATTTGCCCCATCGTACGCGGATTTATTTATGAACCTGTGTCAAGTAAATTTCATATACGGTTCTGGATTCGAGGAAAATATCCTTTTGTATAAACGTTATATAGATGATATATTGATCATTTGGCTTGGAGAATCCGAAAAAATGGCTGAATTTATTCGATATATTAATAATAACAACTATAATTTGCGGTTTACTCACAAAACAGACCCTGTGAAAATTGATTTTTTTAGACCTTGAATTAATCGGGACCCCAGGAAAATTGATTCAATCGAAAACCCACTTTAAAACAGTAGATGTGAATAGCTTCATTCCCTCCACAAGCTGTCACCTTCCTGCTTGGAAGAACGGGGTACCCTATTCCCAGTTTCTCAGAGTCAGACACAACTGTAGCGATTTACAAGATTATTGGACACAATCTAAGTTACTGTTGGACCGTTTCATCTAAAGGGGCTACGACCTTCCCTTGATAGAGGATGCGAGACAGAAGGCATCTGTCAGGAACCGGGATGATCTTCTAGTGCCTAAATCTAAGAAAGTCAACACCCAACAATATAGACCTTTCCTCACGCAGTACAACAGAGAGAACCATTTGGTAAGGAAGATACTGGACCGCCATTGGGGTATTCTCAAAAAAGACCCCGTTTTAGGTCCCCACTTACCCCCTAAACCGTATCTAATTTTTCGAAAAGCCAGAAACTTAAAGAGTGTTCTTGCTCCTAGTAGGTTTCAGAACAAAAAGAAATCAGATCCGGGTAATTCAAACTTTTTGGCGAATAAAAAATCTGGTTGTGTACCCTGAAATAAATGCATTTGTTGCAAATTCCAAGATCGGATTAAATTCAGTTTTAAATTCGATAATGGGAAGTTATACACACTTGAACGGGCTGTCACCTGTACCACAGATCATGTGATATATAAAATTACATGTAGTTGTGGCTTGAGTTATGTGGGAAAGACTAAAAGGCAGCTTAAAATTCGCATTCAAGAACATATGCATAACATTATAAATAAGGTCAAGACCCATAGCATACCTCGGCATTATGCCGACAAACACAAGTCAGAAGTTCTCCCATCAAATTTCAGTTTTACTGCAGTTGAATATGTTAAGGCGCCCGTTAGAGGAGGAAATAGAGACCTGATTCTCTCTAAAAGAGAGAGTTTTTGGATATATACGTTGAATACCATGAATCCTTGGGGCCTAAACGAAGGGATAGATATTTTCCCTTTTTTAGGTCAGTAATGAAGTATAGAGCCAGGTGCGCTACTGAGTATAGGAATCTGGTTATGGTTTTTTATTTTAAACCCATTATTGGAGACAATTAATTTTTCTGTAAATATATATTCTTTATGATTTGTAAATGAAGGAATAGAGGAATCAATTATAGATCATTTGTAGATACTAGGTCTTGAGATATCCCATGGGTATTTTGTACACGTGTATCTGAGTACACTATAGATAGAAAACTAATATATAACTAATTTGAAATATTAAAATTAAGGATTAACGAGATCAATTTAGGGGTTTCCATTAGATACTTGGGCCCCCGTATAATGGACCTTTGTATTAGTTTTCTAACCATTTGTATATAATTGTGGGATTTGACAGTACAATGTGTTACTTAGGTGTAGCAGATTAGTTTTAGTGGTTTTTGGATCGAATGTAAGAGTAATAGTATTTTGGCTCCTGTTTGTCTAAACATTAGATTGGTAACGGGATGGAGGTGGAACGCAAATGCGTTCCACCGTCTATAGGAAGTCCCATTCTATGCTAGTGTTGCTGAAATAGTAGCAGTGACGCGCAGCGATGCGCCTCACTGGAAGCTTTTGGTTGCCGGAATGCGGGCGGAGCCTGTAGTTAGGTTCCTTGTCGGAAAACCCCCTTTTTAGTGCGGTACTTAAAGTTTAGATTGACAGGTAGCGGCCGGACCCGGTGGAACGCAATACCGGAAGTCCGGAGCCGCGAGTGGAACACACGACCGGAAGTAGTATTCCGTAAATGGAATACACACTGCGAGTACGGCCCGTTTTACTCTTTTTATCTATATGGACTCTGGGGCACATTTAGGAAGTACTATCTAGATTATGAACCCCTAAGTTATATCTTATATATCCCTTCACCAGGCTATATATTAGGCCGGTAATTAGTAATAGCTCAGGAACCAATAAGATGGATACAGGAAATGAGGTAATCTTAGAAGGTAGATAAATTCAGAGACCTGGGCTCTATCACAGTTATCCACTGGACTCTGTGAGGAGCACATGCATCTCTGTAAGTAATATACAAAACATTTTCCACTTTTCCTTCATAAATATAAAGTAATGCCTGTATGAATGTTTTTTATGGTATAAAATAGATTCAATGTTTTTTAAATAAGTATTAATAATAATTATTAAGTTTGTAACCAAACTCCTTTGGGATTTAGATATAAGAGATTCTAGTAGTAATCAGATATTTAAAGATAGGTAATGGCAACCATATATATATTTTTTAGGCATTTCTGCCCTTATACGTTATAAGAGGAAATTGCTTCATTATTGCACGTCCAGTGCTATTTAATACTGCAAGAAATTTCGGTATGTATTAATAATTTTGTATACACTTCACTGTGGTGAAAAAAAAAAAAATGGTTTTTCCTCCCGTATATTGTATTTACTAGATTATATATATTTTTTTAGGTCTGTTCCTAAATTCTAGACCAGACCCAGACCTCATGTTTGACCTCGTTTGGTCTTTTTAAGGATAATCCTGTTTGTTTTGAGTTTTTTACTCAGACATACACTGGTATATATTTTTTCCCTGAATAGCACCACTTATCCTCACACACCACCTTTCTCAACTCTGGCACTCATTAAATTCACATATTGTTTTTTAGATTCATCATAAAAGTTTTTCACTTTTTCAAGCTACTATAATCATGTTGTATCTATCCAATTGGTATGTATGGCTATCTTCTGTTTTGCCTAGTACCATAACTACTTTGTATGGTCTAGTTATTGTATTTTATTATTTAGATTCAATACCCCTGAGGAAGTCCCACGGGACGAAACACGTTGGGTCCTTCGGATTGACATTCTGTTATACTGTCGAAATTACAGCAACAAGGAATTACATCCATAATAGCTGTTAAGGTGTTGAATTCATCATGTCATTGAGCATTTTTAAAATGAATCAATTTGTTCTGAGTCTGTTAATAAATTTTTAAATCATCTGTTTGTCTAGATAATGATTAATGGTGTTCAATATTTCCTATATTTAGCGCCCTCAGATCTTGTTTTGTATTTGTTATTCATTGGACTTTAGCTAACAGAAAGTCCTTCTAGAGGTGCTGCTTGTGTTACTCTTTAGCGCGATTTGGGAATCTTGTCTGTATATATATATATATATATATATATATATATATATACATACATATATATATATATATATATATATATATATATATATATATATAGTCGCACAGGGCCAAGTAAAATATTGGTGCCTGTCCACCCCTATATATAGATAAATATGATAATATGTGTACAGTATATATATATATATATATATATATATATAGGGGTGAAGGTGCACCAATATTTATATGGGACACTTACACCACGACATACAGAACCACCAATTTTCTGGCAATTTATTGTCCGACGCCTCTTTTAATACAGACTTATTTTAAGTTAGGCGCTGTGTAAATTAAACAACTATTAAATGTGAATTAAAGATTAAACTCATTTAATCTTTAATTCACAATTATTAGATGTTTCATTTAAATTTCTATTAATTTATGTTAGTCCGGCAAAATGTATAATCCGGCACAGCGCTGGACGTAAGGGTGCTGGAGAATCAGTGGTGTACCTGTTATATTTGGGAAACTTTATGTTTTGTACAAATAAATCACATATTTATGAGTATTTATTATTTAAGTTCAATTTTCGGTAACGGTTTTTAGAAGTACAGTTTCAGTGGCATGTAGCACAGAAACGTTTTTGTACTAATTGAGCATACAGTATGTTATAATTATTGACATTTTTCTAATGACTCATATATTGGAATTAAATTTTTGACTACATACAAAATATCAGTGTTTAATATTTTCAATAAAAAAACACCCCCTAATGGCACCTGGTCTCTAGGTCGTCAGTGTGAAGGGAGCGCGACCCAGGTTATTTGACCAGCCACTAGGGTGCGCCATATTCTCCACTCCATCCATAACGAGATTCTCATATCAAACTTTTGCTCAGTTTATAAACATCATCTCCTGCATCTCTTTAATGTAACAACTGCAGAATAAAGCAAACTGTACATTAGATCCAATCGGCAATAATTACTTTCATTTAAATGTGAAAGGGGTATAATGGACCCTACTCTGTAAGGATTTTAGCAGAATTTTCAATCCTTTGACTCGCATTCTAACCACTGCCCCCCATCTGCGACCCGCACTAATTGCGATTGTGCGGCAATTAGTGCGCGGTCGCAGAAATTAGGGAAGTCGCCATCTTTTTAATCGTAGCGGCTGTGTGTAACGTCATGCAGCCTCCCCGATAGCGCTACCGGCACGCCCCCGGTCGGAAGCTGCCGCTCCCGCAGCACTCAGTCTCCGCCTTGTCAATCAGTCAGAGGCGTTTGCAAATACTGCGCATGCATCATCATAGTAATTATTGCGGTTGGATCGCGATTTGCAATCCAACCACAATGAGGTCCAATATCTTGAAAAATAATAGTAAAGGATTTTATTGGGAAAATATGACCCAAATTTTGCCTTTTATACTACAAAACAAAGTTCCTATTGCTTTCTCCTAAAGTGTTTGCAGTAGAATGTTTAATTTTTTATTGTTATGGCTTGTAAGAAAACTAAGAAACAGGGCGACATCTGGGGAGTAACAAAAGGACAATGGATGAGAGAAAAGTCACAAAAATAATTTATTGGGGACAGAGTTCCCAGGAGAGTATTTATCACTTATCACAGAGTATTTATCACTTTTCAGACTCCTTCTCTGTTCTCCGCAGTGTTCTTCAGTTGAATGAAATTGATTTGCTGGAATTTATTTTGAAGAATTCATAACTTTGATTCTAAAGGTCATATTAAAGCAAGGAATACATTTATGGATTACCGTTATTACATCTAATGATACATGAAACCTTTCACTTAATGAAACTTTATATTTATGGGAACTATGATACACATGTGATACTGGTGGAATAACCAATAGAGAATGAATCCTCAGAAAAACTTTGAAGAAAGACAATGTAGAAATCTGTGATTAATCCTCCTCTGAAGGCAAGAGGCAGCAATGATTCCTTCAGTTTACTGTTAAGCAGGATGTACAGTATTAAGTCCTTTGACAACCTACTGATAAATGTAGAGCAGTTATTTTGTCGTCCTCCCTGCTGACAAGTGAGTCAATACTGCAATCATGCCTTCCCTCTATTATAAATAAGAGGTAATGTGACAGCTTAGTGACCAGTGCATAACAGATGAAGACAAGCCCAACTGTACACTATCAGCAGAATGTCGTGTCCTTATAGGGCCTAATTCAGGCCTGATTGCAACAGCAAACTTTTTCTCTAATGGGCAAAACCATGTGCAGTGCGGGGGGGTGCAAATATAGTACGTGCAGAGAGAGTTAGATTTAGGTGGGGTGCGTTTAAACTGAAATCTTTATTGTAGTGTAAAAATAAAGAAGCCAGTATTTACTCTACACAGAATAAAAATAACCCACCCAAATCTAATGGCCCGCACACACTGGCCTATTGAACGGCCGATATATTGCGGGTCCATCGGCCAGTGTGTGTGGGAGATATGTCTGTGAACCTTGTTGTTCACAGACATATTGCTTCTGCCCTGCAGCACAGCCGACGGCCAATATATGTACCGACCGCCCGTACACATGCTGCGGCAGCCGGCAGTGATTGACAGCTAAACTGGTCGGGCATGTGTACACGCCCACCCAGTCCATGACATCAGTCTCCGACGGATTGGGCAGTGTGTATGCGCAGCACACTGCCCGATCCATCCATAGATATATCTGCAGATCAATTGATCTGCAGATATATCTATTAGTGTGTACCCACCTTAACTATTTCTGCACATGCTACTTCTGCCCCACCTGCAGTGCTACATGGTTTTGCTTTTGCAATCAGGTCTGAATTAGGCCCTATAGTACATATATTAAAACAACAGATTTTTTATAAAAAGCATAGAAATATTACTTTGAACATCCAGGGTGATCATACAGATATGAAGTTAACACATGCAATTGTGACAGAAAAGGTGGCTCCTCTCAGCTCTGGCCCCATAACAGCTGCAGTCCCAGCACCTATAGTAGCTACGCCCTTGTAGATAACACATATAACTGTGACAGGGAAGGAGGCCCCTCTCAGCTCTGGGCACCTGTAATCCAGACAGGTGAGTGGGCGGAGACTCTGCAGAAGTGAGCTGTGTGTGCAAAGAGCAGGTTGTGAGGAGGTGAGCTCTAGCTGCACAGAGTTTTACATAGGGAGTTTCCCTGCTGGCTTCCCCGGGTGAGATGGATCTCCCCGGGGAAGAGAGCTCCCTGAATATGGACTGCATCCAGAGCACTGAAAGTGCTACGACAGTACACTCTGGAGCCATAGCAACAGGCAGCCAGCCAGTGGCAGAAGTGGCCAGTTGTTCCATTAATGCGGACTCCCTCAAACTGCAGGAGGGTGCTCCTCTGAGTGAAGGTGTAACTCAGGGTGGAGTGGCAGCAGCTGTTGCCAGCCTGTTAGTGAAGCGGGGGGGTCCCGGCCTTTGGACGCTGGAGAGGATGAGGAGGAGATGGATACGTATGAAAATTACACTATTAAAGAACTGCAGCGTGAAAGCCTGTCTCTGAACAATAAAATTGCAAGTAAAAATAAGATTTTAAACCTACCGGTAAATCTATTTCTCCTAGTCCGTAGAGGATGCTGGGGACTCCGTAAGGACCATGGGGTATAGACGGGCTCCGCAGGAGATAGGGCACCTAAAAAGAACTTTGACTATGGGTGTGCACTGGCTCCTCCCTCTATGCCCCTCCTCCAGACCTCAGTTAGAGAACTGTGCCCAGAGGAGATGGACAATACAAGGCAGGATTTAGAAATCCAAGGGCAAGATTCATACCAGCCCACACCAATCATACCATGTAACCTGGATCATACATAACCAGTTAACCGTATGAACAACAACAGTAACGGTCCAAAACCGATTTCAACTGTAACATAACCCTTATGTAAGCAACAACTATATACAAGTCTTGCAGAGTTTCCGCACTGGGACGGGCGCCCAGCATCCTCTACGGACTAGGAGAAATAGATTTACCGGTAGGTTTAAAATCTTATTTTCTCTTACGTCCTAGAGGATGCTGGGGACTCCGTAAGGACCATGGGGTTTATACCAAAGCATCCATCGGGCGGGAGAGTGCGTATGACTCTGCAGCACCGACTGAGCAAACGCTAGGTCCTCATCAGCCAGGGTATCAAACTTGTAGAATTTAGCAAAAGTGTTTGACCCCGACCAAGTCGCCGCTCGGCAAAGTTGTAATGCCGATACGCCTCGGGCAGCCGCCCAAGAAGAGCCCACTTTCCTAGTGGAATGGGCCTTAACCGAATTTGGTACCGGCAATCCAGCCGTAGAGTGAGCCTGCTGAATCGTATTACAGATCCAGCGAGCAATAGTCTGCTTCGAAGCAGGTGCGCCAATCTTATTGGCCGCATACAGGACAAACAGGGCCTCTGTTTTCCTAATTCTAGCCGTCCTGGCTACATAAATTTTTAAGGCCCTGACTACGTCCAGGGATCTGGAATCCTCCAGGTCACTTATAGCCACAGGCACCACAATAGGTTGATTCACATGGAATGAAGAAACCACCTTAGGCAAAAATTGCGGACGTGTCCTCAATTCAGCTCGATCCACATGAAAAATCAAGTAAGGGCTTTTGTGTGACAAAGCCGCCAATTCTGATACTAGCCTTGCCGATGCCAAGGCCAACAACATGACCACCTTCCAAGTAAGAAATTTCAACTCAACCTTGTTAAGCGGTTCAAACCAGTGTGATTTTAGAAACTGCAACACCACGTTGAGGTCCCACGGTGCCACTGGAGGCACAAAAGGAGGCTGGATGTGTAGCACTCCCTTTACAAACGTCTGGACTTCTGGAAGAGAAGCCAATTCCTTATGAAAGAAAATCGAGAGGGACGAAATCTGAACCTTAACAGAGCCTAATTTCAGGCCCATATCCACTCCTGTCTGTAGGAAGTGGAGAAAATGACCCAGATGAAAATCTTCCGTAGGTGCATTCTTGGTCTCACACCAAGACACATACTTTCGCCAGATACGGTGATAATGCTTAACCGTCACCTCCTTCCTAGCCTTTATTAAAGTAGGGATGACCTCTTCCGGAATCCCCTTTTTCGCTAGGATTCGGCATTCAACCGCCATGCCGTCAAACGTAACCGCGGTAAGTCCTGAAATACACAGGGCCCCTGTTGCAACAGGTCTTCCCTCTGAGGAAGAGGCCAGGGATCTCCTGTGAGCATCTCTTGTAGATCTGAGTACCAGGCCCTTCGAGGCCAGTCTGGGACAACGAGTATCGTCTGTACTCTTCTTTGCCTTATGATCCTCAACACTTTTGTGTGAGAGGAAGAAGAGGAAACACGTAGACCGATTTGAACACCCACGGTGTTATCAGAGCGTCTACTGCCACTGCCTGAGGGTCCCGAGACCAGGCACAATACCTCCGAAGCTTTTTGTTGAGGCGTGACGTCATCATGTCTATTTGAGGAGTTCCCCAAAGACGTGTTATGTCTGCAAAGACTTCTTGATGAAGTCCCCACTCTCCTGGATGGAGATAGTGTCTCCTGAGGAAGTCTGCTTCCCAGTTGTCCACTCCCGGAATGAAGACAGCCGACAGAGCGCTTACATGATTTTCCGCCCAGCGAAGAATCCTGGTGGTTTCCGCCATCGCGACTCTGCTTCTTGTCCCGCCTTGGCGGTTCACATGAGCCACTGCTGTGACATTGTCTGATTGAATCAGAACCGGTAGGTTTCGAAGAAGACTCTCCGCTTGTCGAAGGCCGTTGTAAATGGCCCTGAGTTCCAACACATTGATGTGTAGACAGGACTCCTGGTCTGACCAAAGTCCCTGAAAGTTTTTTCCCTGTGTGACCGCTCCCCATCCTCGGAGGCTCGCGTCCGTGGTAACCAGGATCCAGTCCTGAATCCCGAACCGGCGACCCTCCAGCAGGTGAGCACTTTGCAACCACCACAGGAGAGACACTCTGGCCCCTGGGGACAGAGTTATTTTCTGATGTAAGTGCAGATGGGACCCGGACCACTTGTCCAGAAGGTCCCATTGAATAGTCCTTGCATGGAACCTTTCCGAAGGGAATGGCCTCGTAGGCCGCCACCACTTTTCCCAGAACTCGAGTGCATTGGTGAACTGACACCCTTTTTGGTTTTAGCAGGTCTCTGACCATGTTCTGGATGTCCTGGGCTTTCTCTATTGGGAGGAAGACCTTAATTTGTTCCGTATTCAGTATCATACCTAGGAACGGTAGTCGAGTTGTCGGAATCAACTGTGACTTCGGTAGATTTAGAATCCAACCATGTTGCTGGAGCACTCTCAGAGAGAGTGCCACACTGCTCAGCAATTTCTCCCTTGATCTCGCTTTTATCAGGAGATCGTCCAAGTATGGGATAATTGTGACTCCATGCTTGCGCAGGACCACCATCATTTCCGCCATTATCTTGGTGAAAATCCTCGGGGCCGTGGAAAGTCCAAACGGCAACGTCTGAAATTGGTAATGACAATCCTGTACAGCGAATCTCAGGTATTCCTCATGGGGGGCATATATGGGGACATGAAGGTACGCATCCTTTATGTCCAGAGTCACTATAAACTCCCCCTCCTCCATGTTGGCTATTATCGCTCTGAGTGATTCCATTTTGAATTTGAATCTTTTTATGTACAGGTTTAGAGATTTCAGATTCAAAATAGGTCTGACCGAACCGTCCGGTTTCGGGACCACAAATAGGGTTGAGTAGTAACCTCTTCCCTGCTGGTGCAGGGGAACCTTGATTATCACTTGCTGTATACACAGCATTTGAATTGCAGATAACACTACATCCCTTTCCGATGTGGAAGCTGGTAGGGCCGATTTGAAAAATCGGCGCGGGGGCACCTCGTCGAATTCCAGTTTGTACCCCTGGGAAACTATTTCCACCACCCAGGGATTCAGGTCTGATCTGACCCAGGCCTGACTGAAAAGTCGAAGACGTGCCCCCACCGGTGCGGACTCCCTCAGGGGAGCCCCAGCGTCATGCTGTGGGTTTTGGAGCAGCCGGGGAGGACTTTTGTTCCTGGGCACCTGCCGAAGCAGGTGCTCTTTTGCCTCTGCCCTTACCTCTGACGAGGAAAGAGGATCCCCGACCTCTTTTGGACTTGTGCGACCGAAAGGACTGCATCTGATAGGGTGTTACTTTCTTTTGCTGTTGGGGAATATATGGTAAAAAATTTGATTTACCTGCTGTAGCTGTGGAAACCAGGTCCGTCAGCCCATCCCCAAACAATACATCACCCTTATAGGGTAGTACTTCCATATGTTTTTTGGAATCCGCATCACCCGTCCATTGGCGAGTCCATAAGGATCTTCTCGCTGAGATAGACATGGCATTGGCCCTAGAAGCCAGCAATCCAATGTCCCTTTGAGCATCCCTCATAAATAAGACTGCGTCTTTTATATGGGCTAGAGTTAAGAATATAGTATCCTTATCCATATTATCAAATTGATCTGTCAGCTCATCTGTCCAAGCTGCAATTGCGCTACACACCCATGCCGACGCAATTGTCGGTCTTAGCACAGCCCCCGTATGAGAATAAATACACTTTAAGGTAGTTTCTTGCCTGCGATCTGCAGGGTCCTTAAGGGCCGCTGTGTCAGGAGACGGTAGCGCCACTTTCTTGGACAAGCGCGTCAGGGCCTTGTCCACAGTGGGGGATGATTCCCAAATCTCCCTGTCCTGCTTAGGGAAGGGGTATGCCATTTAAATTCTTTTGGGGATCTGCGGTCTCTTTTCCGGAGTCTCCCAAGCTTTTCCAAAGAAATCATTTAATTCATGAGATGCGGGAAAATTAATAATCTGTTTCTTTTCCTTAAACATGTGTACCCTTGTGTCGGGGACCGAGGGTTCATCCTCAATATGCAACACATCCCTTATTGCCACAATCATACACTGAATGGTTTTAGTCACCCTAGGGTGCAATTTTACTTCATCATAGTCGACACTGGAATAAGAATCCGTGTCGGTAGTAGTGTCTTGTGTTAAGGGACGCTTTTGAGACCCCGACGGGCCCTGTGAGTCGGTCCAATCCGAGGATTGACCCCCTGATGTCCCCCCTAATTCAGCCTTTTATGTAAAGATGCCACACTTGCATTCAACATATGCCACATGTCCATCCAATCCGGAGTCGGCACAACCGACGGGGACACACCACTCATTTGCTCCACCGCCTCCTTGGAGAAGCCTTCCGCCTCAGACATGTCGACACACACGTACCGACACCCCACACACACAGGGATTAACCTATAAGGGGACAAAACCCCAACCAGGCCCTTAGGAGAGACAGAGAGAGAGTATGCCAGCACACACCAGCGCTTAAAAACACTGGAATATATATACCAGATAGCGCTTTTTATATATATAGCCTTAATTCCCACTCACTGCGTTCCAAAGTGCCCCCCTCCTCTTTTTTCCAGCCTGTAAAGGTTCAGCAGGGGAGAGATCAGGGAGCCAGCTTTTCCTCATGCAGTTTCTGTGGAGAAAATGGCGCTGGTTAGTGCTGAGGATCAAGCCCCGCCCACCTGACGGCGGGCTTCGGTCCCAGTAAACTTATATAAAAAATGGCGGGGGATTTGTGGATTTACTGTGCCACAGCCTAATCCTGCTTATATTGCCACAAAATGAGGAATATTGCTGCCCAGGGCGCCCCCCCCTGCGCCCTGCACCCTTCAGTGCCTGCTTGTGTGTGCGTACTGGGAGCAATGGCGCGCAGCTTACCGCTGCGCGCTTACCTCATGAAGATCTGATGTCTTCTGCCGCCTGATGTCTTCTTGCCTTCTCATACTCACCTGGCTTCTATCTTTGGCATCTGTGAGGAGGACGGCGGCGCGGCTCCGGGACGAACCGCAGGTGAGACCTATGTTCCGACTCCCTCTGAAGCTAATGGTGTCCAGTAGCCTTAGAAACAGTGCCCAACTTGACAAGCCAGCTCTGTTTCTCTCTCCTCAGTCCTACGATGCAGGGAGCCTGTTGCCAACAGGACTCCCTGAAAATAAAAAAAACCTAACAAAATTCTTTAAAACAGAAAACTCTGGAGAGCTCTCTGCATTGTACCCTTTCTCCTCTGGGCACAAGATCTAACTGAGGTCTGGAGGAGGGGCATAGAGGGAGGAGCCAGTGCACACCCATAGTCAAAGTTCTTTTTAGGTGCCCTATCTCCTGCGGAGCCCGTCTATACCCCATGGTCCTTACGGAGTCCCCAGCATCCTCTAGGACATAAGAGAAAAGAAGAAACGGAACTCATGCTATAAATGGGAGCGGCCAATTTTGAAAGAAGAGCTTCTTGTGCTAACATCTGCCCTTGAAAGGGTTAAAGCTTAACTGGCAGTGAAGCAGTTACAGGAGAAAAGCAAAGCAAAAAGTGACTTACCTGTTGTTTCCTGTGAGTCTGTGGTTAAAGATAATCAAGAAATGGAGGTCTGTCAATCGGACAAAGTTCTGTTGCGGAGGTACCGGTGGCTGCGGAGATTGGGGCTGAGGAGGCGTCTCCCCAAAATTCAGCAGTGATGCAGGCAGGAAAGGGTGCACAGGATACTGAGGTGGCAGGTGCAGCAGTAATTGCTGCTGAACTTGCTGGGCCGACGCCCCTGTTGTGTGAACCTTCTACTGCTGGTGCAGCAGCTGAAAGTGAAGGTCTGGAAGTGGAGCGTTCTGACTTCCAGCTAAGGATGGATATTATTGGCGCGGAAATCTTGTTGGCGGCAAGGGCGGAAAAGAGCACTGAGGCAGGCACCTCTGGGGCAGCTTTGGGTGCAGGTAGGTGTTCGGCACCGAATGGCAAATTAGGGGATAATGCCCAAGAAGTGCAGTCTCTTTCTTCCACAGGTACAGAACAGCAGCACCAGCGAACAGCACAAGGAATGCCAATTTTGCATAAGAATAAACTATTATCTGGTGAACAACAGATCGTTGAGACTGTATATGGACAGATGCTGGTGCCGGAAAGAGCTCAAGTGGCAGCTCAGTTATTGCATAAGGAGCAAGTAAGATTGAATCAGGGGTCTGGGGAAGGTAATGCAATATCTGTGCCATTGGATGATGTCAATAAGCAGCTAGTCCCAGGTACTATTTCCTATGCTAACATGGTTAATGCTAAGCCAGGTATAAGCGCTAATATTTTCCAAACAAATGTGGGATCAGGTCAGGTGGGGAAGAGGAGAAATGTAATTCAATTTAAATGGCTGGGAAAAGGTAAATCACCTTCCAAAGAAGTTTTCCTGCAAATGATCTTTAGTTTGGGGTTCCATGCAACTGACCTATACGCCTGTATCCATCCAGTAAAAACTGCAGATTTCGATCTGAGTTTTATTTCATATCAGGGGCTTCAAGCTTTTTGGATAAAATGGCAGGCGTATAGGTCATCTAAGCCATATGATGCATATAAGGCAGTGCTGGTTACAAAACAGGATAAGGTGAAGGTGAATATTTTGGTGAGGAATGAATCCATTCCTGTGCAAGATATTAAATACTGGCTAACAAGGTTTTGTGATGTGGAGTCAGATTTGATAAAGTTTGGCTTTACCATGGGAGTATGGGGAGGAGCGTGGGCTGCAATGGTCAAATTAAGGAATACAGACAGGGGATTTGCACATATTCCTTCTGCTGCCTATATTGGTAGAGATCGTATACAATGTTTTTACCAGGGGCAACCAAGAACATGTTTCCGTTGTGGGGACTTCCGCCACTTGAGTAGCGATTGTACTGTGACTAAATGTACTTTATGTTGTAAACTGGGACATACGTCTAAGGAATGTAATAATGTTACGTGTAATCTGTGCGGGGAGGACGGTCACCCCTACAGCAGATGACCCTGGGCAGAACACAATATGGAGGAGGATGTGCCAACTGGGGGAAAGAAAGACGGTCAGAATCAGGCATTTCAGTGGGTAGCAGGTAAGGAAGCAGCAGGTCAGGAGGGAAATCAGAAGACTGTGAATAAGGTGGCAACATCTGTTGTGGTAGTGGAAAATCCTACAGTAGTGGATAAAAATGATTCCTTTCAAAAAGTAAAGAAAAGTAGTAAGAAACAGAGAAAGGGAGAGGAAGCACAAGTGAGTTTAAGTAACCGATTTGACGTTTTAACTAGAGATGAGCGGGTTCGGTTTCTCTGAATCCGAACCCGCCAGAACTTCATGTTTTTTTTCACGGGTCCGAGCGACTCGGATCTTCCCGCCTTGCTCGGTTAACCCGAGCGCGCCCGAACGTCATCATGACGCTGTCGGATTCTCGCGAGGCTCGGATTCTATCGCGAGACTCGGATTCTATATAAGGAGCCGCGCGTCGCCGCCATTTTCACACGTGCATTGAGATTGATAGGGAGAGGACGTGGCTGGCGTCCTCTCCGTTTAGAATTAGAATAGATTAGAGAGACACTTGATTTACTAATTTTGGGGAGCATTAGGAGTACTCAGTAGTGTACAGTGCAGAGTTTTGCTGATAGTGACCAGTGACCACCACTTTTATTTATAATCCGTTCTCTGCCTGAAAAAAGCGATACACAGCACACAGTGACTCAGTCACATACCATATCTGTGTGCACTGCTCAGGCTCAGGCCAGTGTGCTGCATCATCTATTATCTATATATAATATTATATATATCTGTCTGACTGCTCAGCTCACACAGCTTATAATTGTGGGGGAGACTGGGGAGCACTACTGCAGTGCCAGTTATAGGTTATAGCAGGAGCCAGGAGTACATAATATAATCCGTTCTCTGCCTGAAAAAAGCGATACACAGCACACAGTGACTCAGTCACATACCATATCTGTGTGCACTGCTCAGGCTCAGGCCAGTGTGCTGCATCATCTATTATCTATATATAATATTATATATATCTGTCTGACTGCTCAGCTCACACAGCTTATAATTGTGGGGGAGACTGGGGAGCACTACTGCAGTGCCAGTTATAGGTTATAGCAGGAGCCAGGAGTACATAATATATTATATAGTGAGTGACCACCAGACACACAGTGCAGTTTATTTAATATATCCGTTCTCTGCCTGAAAAAAGCGATACACACAGTGACTCAGTCAGTCACATACCATATCTGTGTGCACTGCTCAGGCTCAGGCCAGTGTGCTGCATCATCTATATATATTATATATCTGTCTGACTGCTCAGCTCACACAGCTTATAATTGTGGGGGAGACTGGGGAGCACTACTGCAGTGCCAGTTATAGGTTATAGCAGGAGCCAGGAGTACATAATATTATATTAAAATTAAACAGTGCACACTTTTGCTGCAGGAGTGCCACTGCCAGTGTGACTAGTGACCAGTGACCTGACCACCAGTATATATAATATTAGTAGTATACTATCTCTTTATCAACCAGTCTATATTAGCAGCAGACACAGTACAGTGCGGTAGTTCACGGCTGTGGCTACCTCTGTGTCGGCACTCGGCAGCCCGTCCATAATTGTATATACCAGTGACCTAACCGTGGTTTTTTTTTCTTTCTTTATACATACATACTAGTTACGAGTATACTATCTCTTTATCAACCAGTCTATATATTAGCAGCAGACACAGTACAGTGCGGTAGTTCACGGCTGTGGCTACCTCTGTGTCGGCACTCGGCAGCCCGTCCATAATTGTATATACCACCTAACCGTGGTTTTTTTTTCTTTCTTTATACATACATACTAGTTACGAGTATACTATCTCTTTATCAACCAGTCTATATATTAGCAGCAGACACAGTACAGTGCGGTAGTTCACGGCTGTGGCTACCTCTGTGTCGGCACTCGGCAGCCCGTCCACAATTGTATATACCACCTAACCGTGGTTTTTTTTTCTTTCTTTATACATACATACTAGTTACGAGTATACTATCTCTTTATCAACCAGTCTATATATTAGCAGCAGACACAGTACAGTGCGGTAGTTCACGGCTGTGGCTACCTCTGTGTCGGCACTCGGCAGCCCGTCCATAATTGTATATACCACCTAACCGTGGTTTTTTTTTCTTTCTTTATACATACATACTAGTTACGAGTATACTATCTCTTTATCAACCAGTCTATATATTAGCAGCAGACACAGTACAGTGCGGTAGTTCACGGCTGTGGCTACCTCTGTGTCGGCACTCGGCAGCCCGTCCATAATTGTATATACCACCTAACCGTGGTTTTTTTTTCTTTCTTTATACATACATACTAGTTACGAGTATACTATCTCTTTATCAACCAGTCTATATATTAGCAGCAGACACAGTACAGTGCGGTAGTTCACGGCTGTGGCTACCTCTGTGTCGGCACTCGGCAGCCCGTCCATAATTGTATATACCACCTAACCGTGTTTTTTTTTTCTTTCTTTATACATACATACTAGTTACGAGTATACTATCTCTTTATCAACCAGTCTATATATTAGCAGCAGACACAGTACAGTGCGGTAGTTCACGGCTGTGGCTACCTCTGTGTCGGCACTCGGCAGCCCGTCCATAATTGTATATACCACCTAACCGTGGT
Organism: Pseudophryne corroboree; assembly: GCF_028390025.1. NCBI lineage: Eukaryota > Metazoa > Chordata > Amphibia > Anura > Myobatrachidae > Pseudophryne > Pseudophryne corroboree. Next base: position 946,410,658 of record NC_086445.1, on the reverse strand, counting down.
TTTTTTTTCTTTCTTTATACATACATACTAGTTACGAGTATACTATCTCTTTATCAACCAGTCTATATATTAGCAGCAGACACAGTACAGTGCGGTAGTTCACGGCTGTGGCTACCTCTGTGTCGGCACTCGGCAGCCCGTCCATAATTGTATACTAGTATCCAATCCATCCATCTCCATTGTTTACCTGAGGTGCCTTTTAGTTGTGCCTATTAAAATATGGAGAACAAAAATGTTGAGGTTCCAAAATTAGGGAAAGATCAAGATCCACTTCCACCTCGTGCTGAAGCTGCTGCCACTAGTCATGGCCGAGACGATGAAATGCCAGCAACGTCGTCTGCCAAGGCCGATGCCCAATGGCATAGTACAGAGCATGTCAAAACCAAAACACCAAATATCAGTAAAAAAACGACTCCAAAACCTAAAATAAAATTGTCGGAGGAGAAGCGTAAACTTGCCAATATGCCATTTACCACACGGAGTGGCAAGGAACGGCTGAGGCCCTGGCCTATGTTCATGGCTAGTGGTTCAGCTTCACATGAGGATGGAAGCACTCAGCCTCTCGCTAGAAAAATGAAAAGACTCAAGCTGGCAAAAGCACCGCAAAGAACTGTGCGTTCTTTGAAATCCCAAATCCACAAGGAGAGTCCAATTGTGTCGGTTGCGATGCCTGACCTTCCCAACACTGGACGTGAAGAGCATGCGCCTTCCACCATTTGCACGCCCCCTGCAAGTGCTGGAAGGAGCACCCGCAGTCCAGTTCCTGATAGTCAGATTGAAGATGTCAGTGTTGAAGTACACCAGGATGAGGAGGATATGGGTGTTGCTGGCGCTGGGGAGGAAATTGACCAGGAGGATTCTGATGGTGAGGTGGTTTGTTTAAGTCAGGCACCCGGGGAGACACCTGTTGTCCGTGGGAGGAATATGGCCGTTGACATGCCAGGTGAAAATACCAAAAAAATCAGCTCTTCGGTGTGGAGGTATTTCACCAGAAATGCGGACAACAGGTGTCAAGCCGTGTGTTCCCTTTGTCAAGCTGTAATAAGTAGGGGTAAGGACGTTAACCACCTCGGAACATCCTCCCTTATACGTCACCTGCAGCGCATTCATAATAAGTCAGTGACAAGTTCAAAAACTTTGGGTGACAGCGGAAGCAGTCCACTGACCAGTAAATCCCTTCCTCTTGTAACCAAGCTCACGCAAACCACCCCACCAACTCCCTCAGTGTCAATTTCCTCCTTCCCCAGGAATGCCAATAGTCCTGCAGGCCATGTCACTGGCAATTCTGACGAGTCCTCTCCTGCCTGGGATTCCTCCGATGCATCCTTGCGTGTAACGCCTACTGCTGCTGGCGCTGCTGTTGTTGCCGCTGGGAGTCGATGGTCATCCCAGAGGGGAAGTCGTAAGCCCACTTGTACTACTTCCAGTAAGCAATTGACTGTTCAACAGTCCTTTGCGAGGAAGATGAAATATCACAGCAGTCATCCTACTGCAAAGCGGATAACTGAGTCCTTGACAACTATGTTGGTGTTAGACGTGCGTCCGGTATCCGCCGTTAGTTCACAGGGAACTAGACAATTTATTGAGGCAGTGTGCCCCCGTTACCAAATACCATCTAGGTTCCACTTCTCTAGGCAGGCGATACCGAGAATGTACACGGACGTCAGAAAAAGACTCACCAGTGTCCTAAAAAATGCAGTTGTACCCAATGTCCACTTAACCACGGACATGTGGACAAGTGGAGCAGGGCAGGGTCAGGACTATATGACTGTGACAGCCCACTGGGTAGATGTATGGACTCCCGCCGCAAGAACAGCAGCGGCGGCACCAGTAGCAGCATCTCGCAAACGCCAACTCTTTCCTAGGCAGGCTACGCTTTGTATCACCGCTTTCCAGAATACGCACACAGCTGAAAACCTCTTACGGCAACTGAGGAAGATCATCGCGGAATGGCTTACCCCAATTGGACTCTCCTGTGGATTTGTGGCATCGGACAACGCCAGCAATATTGTGTGTGCATTAAATATGGGCAAATTCCAGCACGTCCCATGTTTTGCACATACCTTGAATTTGGTGGTGCAGAATTTTTTAAAAAACGACAGGGGCGTGCAAGAGATGCTGTCGGTGGCCAGAAAAATTGCGGGACACTTTCGGCGTACAGGCACCACGTACAGAAGACTGGAGCACCACCAAAAACTACTGAACCTGCCCTGCCATCATCTGAAGCAAGAAGTGGTAACGAGGTGGAATTCAACCCTCTATATGCTTCAGAGGTTGGAGGAGCAGCAAAAGGCCATTCAAGCCTATACAATTGAGCACGATATAGTAGGTGGAATGCACCTGTCTCAAGTGCAGTGGAGAATGATTTCAACGTTGTGCAAGGTTCTGATGCCCTTTGAACTTGCCACACGTGAAGTCAGTTCAGACACTGCCAGCCTGAGTCAGGTCATTCCCCTCATCAGGCTTTTGCAGAAGAAGCTGGAGGCATTGAAGAAGGAGCTAAAAGGGAGCGATTCCGCTAGGCATGTGGGACTTGTGGATGCAGCCCTTAATTCGCTTAACAAGGATTCACGGGTGGTCAATCTGTTGAAATCAGAGCACTACATTTTGGCCACCGTGCTCGATCCTAGATTTAAAGCCTACCTTGGATCTCTCTTTCCGGCAGACACAGGTCTGCTGGGGTTGAAAGACCTGCTGGTGACAAAATTGTCAAGTCAAGCGGAACGCGACCAGTCAACATCTCCTCCTTCACATTCTCCCGCAACTGGGGGTGCGAGGAAAAGGCTCAGAATTCCGAGCCCACCCGCTGGCGGTGATGCAGGGCAGTCTGGAGCGACTGCTGATGCTGACATCTGGTCCGGACTGAAGGACCTGACAACGATTACGGACATGTCGTCTACTGTCACTGCATATGATTCTCTCAACATTGATAGAATGGTGGAGGATTATATGAGTGACCGCATCCAAGTAGGCACGTCACACAGTCCGTACTTATACTGGCAGGAAAAAGAGGCAATTTGGAGGCCCTTGCACAAACTGGCTTTATTCTACCTAAGTTGCCCTCCCACAAGTGTGTACTCCGAAAGAGTGTTTAGTGCCGCCGCTCACCTTGTCAGCAATCGGCGTACGAGGTTACATCCAGAAAATGTGGAGAAGATGATGTTCATTAAAATGAATTATAATCAATTCCTCCGCGGAGACATTGACCAGCAGCAATTGCCTCCACAAAGTACACAGGGAGCTGAGATGGTGGATTCCAGTGGGGACGAATTGATAATCTGTGAGGAGGGGGATGTACACGGTGATATATCGGAGGGTGAAGATGAGGTGGACATCTTGCCTCTGTAGAGCCAGTTTGTGCAAGGAGAGATTAATTGCTTCTTTTTTGGGGGGGGTCCAAACCAACCCGTCATATCAGTCACAGTCGTGTGGCAGACCCTGTCACTGAAATGATGGGTTGGTTAAAGTGTGCATGTCCTGTTTTGTTTATACAACATAAGGGTGGGTGGGAGGGCCCAAGGACAATTCCATCTTGCACCTCTTTTTTCTTTTCTTTTTCTTTGCATCATGTGCTGTTTGGGGAGGGTTTTTTGGAAGGGACATCCTGCGTGACACTGCAGTGCCACTCCTAGATGGGCCCGGTGTTTGTGTCGGCCACTAGGGTCGCTAATCTTACTCACACAGTCAGCTACCTCATTGCGCCTCTTTTTTTCTTTGCGTCATGTGCTGTTTGGGGAGGGTTTTTTGGAAGGGCCATCCTGCGTGACACTGCAGTGCCACTCCTAGATGGGCCCGGTGTTTGTGTCGGCCACTAGGGTCGCTAATCTTACTCACACAGCTACCTCATTGCGCCTCTTTTTTTCTTTGCGTCATGTGCTGTTTGGGGAGGGTTTTTTGGAAGGGCCATCCTGCGTGACACTGCAGTGCCACTCCTAGATGGACCCGGTGTTTGTGTCGGCCACTAGGGTCGCTTATCTTACTCACACAGCGACCTCGGTGCAAATTTTAGGACTAAAAATAATATTGTGAGGTGTGAGGTATTCAGAATAGACTGAAAATGAGTGTAAATTATGGTTTTTGAGGTTAATAATACTTTGGGATCAAAATGACCCCCAAATTCTATGATTTAAGCTGTTTTTTAGGGTTTTTGGAAAAAAACACCCGAATCCAAAACACACCCGAATCCGACAAAAAAAATTCGGTGAGGTTTTGCCAAAACGCGTTCGAACCCAAAACACGGCCGCGGAACCGAACCCAAAACCAAAACACAAAACCCGAAAAATTTCAGGCGCTCATCTCTAGTTTTAACTTCAGATGAGGAGAATGAAGGGGAAATTGTTAGAAATGGGGGAGAGCCCATTTTAGTTCCCAAGGTGAACAGACGCAGAGCAAGGAAAGTGGTAGTAAGCCCTAAGGTAGGGGTGGTGCAGGGCAAAAAGAGTAAGGAAAAGAAAAAGAATATTAGAAAGAGACAGGCAGCGGAAATAGAATCTGATGTGGAAATCCAGGACAGTCTGGAATGGGACCCAGTTGGCACAGAGCTGGTTAAAGAAAGTGTGGAAAGTATGGGGGAAGAAAGTGACCTAAGTTATGTGGAATTAAGTGGTGGTGGGAAAAATTTAGAATCATCTGGGTCAGTAATAGGTCCAAGTATTCCACTGGAAGATAAGGTACTGGGTGATCAGTGCCTTGAAATTAAGTCTGCTTGTGAACCACCAGACCCAGGACCCCCTCCTAGTGAGGACTCTGGGAAAATGGTGGTTAAGAAGGGTAGAGTCACTTCCAAGAAGGTGACTAGTCAGAATGCTGGATCCTCTAGGAGGGTCTCAACAAGGTTTGTAAAGGAAAAGTGAGCAGGGTCCTGCTTCTATAACCCAAAGAAACATGGATCCCCAACCCATACGATGTGCCACCATTAATGTGGCTTCCGTAGTTTCTGAGCGAGCTCGTTATATGGGTTTTGATTTTTTCAATACAGTTGAGAGTGATTTTTTGTTTTTGCAAGAGACCACAGTCAAACTGTGGGCCACAGTCAAAGTGGGACAGGAAATGTCTCTTCAGGGAGATAAAACCGTTCCTTTTTACGGCTCAGCAGATTGTCTTTGATGGTGATTTCAACACCATTATTAGGCCAAAAGACAGGGGAGGTTCAAAGACAGCCCTGGGCTATGACTCTAATTTTTTAGTTAGTATGATTAGACAGGCAGGTTTGGTGGATGTACACGTTCGCCATTTTTCAGACCTCACAGCTTACACTTTCTTTAGTGGTAGTGGTAGTCATAGATCTAGGATAGATAGGTTTTTTGTTAAAGAGACCTCAAAAACTTTGCCTCCAGAGGCAAAGCCAGTAGAGTTCTCTGATCACGTTTTTCTCTCTGTCATTTTGAATGCTTCAGTAGCTGCTCAGAAGGGGCAGGGCCTATTGCGACTGAATTCTGAGCTCCTAAAGGATGAAAAGATTAGACAATCCCTTAGAGACTTCTTTCAATCTCAGGAAACACTTTTGGAGGCTGGATGGAGTAGATCTGAGTGGTGAGAAGAAATTAAAAAGAGAATTCTGAGATTCTTTAAGAGGTTGGTAGCAAAAAAGAACTTGATAAAGCAAAATATCTACCAGAGTTTGAGAAGGAAATTAGATTTCTTGATTTCTGAGTGTGGAGATAGTGGGGAAATCTCCCGAGTGAAGGCTCAGATGAAGGAATATCAGTATAACCGGCTGGATTCTTTGATTTTGGAAAGGGATTTTTGCAAATACCACTCGCCTGATCCTTACCAGAATTGTGGAAGATCAGTTGAGATGAAGGAGGTGAGGGGTCTTTATGAAAACAGGGTGTTCTTCATGAGGATAAGGAAGGCATCTTGGGAGTCATTAGATCTTATTACTCTGATCTTTTGTCTGAGCAGCCACTTATCAGAGAAAGGATGAAAACATTTCTGAGGGAGACGCCTGGACTTTCTAATCCAGATGCCTCGATTGAAACCTTGGGTAGGAATGTGACGGCAGAGGAAGTTAAGATGGCAATTGATAAGTTAAATTGTAAGAAATCCCCAGGCTCAGATGGTTTAACATCTGAGTTTTATAAAGTATTTGCAGACCTCTTAATTCCTCGCTTAGTAGAAGTATATAATGAGTGCCTGGGTGAGGGAACCCTCCCTCCTTCTATGAGGATATCTGCCCTCATATTACTGTTCAAGGGAAAAGATCCATCTCGTATTGAGAACTGGCGCTCCATTTTCCTTCTCAATACAGATAGGAAGATTTTGGCAAAGGTACTTTTCAACAGGTTGTCAGAATTTTTAAAACAACTGCTTTCTCCATCTCAGCATTGTACGGTGAAGGGCCAAAGAACATTTAGTGCTGTCCCTGGTGTCCGGGAAGCCATAGAGCGGTGCCGTGCTGAGAAATGGGGAAAATACTTGCTGGCATTGGATCAGTCTAAGGCTTTTGACCGAGTAAATCATGAGTACCTATGGGCTCTACTTGAAAGGTATGGTTTTCCAGTCAGGGTGGTGAATTGGCTCAGAATAATATACAGTCAGGCCGAGAGCTTCCCGCTTGCTAATGGTTGGGTGCGTCCTACTTTTGAGGTGAGCTCTGGAGTCCGTCAGGGTTGTCCCCTGAGCCCCCTCCTGTATGTATTCGCGATTGACCCCTTCATAAGAAGGGTAGAGAACGGTACGGTGGGAGGGGTGCAACTGAGCCCAGAGTTCCCTTTTAAGGTGGTGGCTTACGCAGATGATGTCACAGTGGTTCTGTCATCAGTGGCAGAGGCACATGACGTTGAAGAGCTCATCTGTGAATACTCTGTAGCCTTGTGCTCTAAGGTAAACCAAGAGAAGTGTGAAGCTTTCTGGATGGGGGAAGAAGGGAAATAATTTTCCCTTCCGGACAGCCTCCCCCGGACCAGTCCTCAGATAAAGATTCTAGGTATTTGTTTTGACCATGGTGATTATGCCACTCTAAATTGGGTGAGGTGTCTGGAGAATGCTGCCAAGAAAGTGGAGTGCTGGAAGAGATGTAAATTCTCTTTCAGGGAAAGGGTGGACTTGTGCAAAACTTACCTGATCCCATTATTTTTTTTATGTCAGCTATGTGTGCTTTTTGCCTCAGTCTTTATGGGTCAGATTGAACTCCTTGTTTTTCCTTTTATTTTGGGGAAACAGGATGAATCTAATCAAGAGAGGTATTACTTACAAGTCGAGGAAAGATGGAGGGGCTGGCATGATCAACCATGTAGTCTTTTTTGTTACAACCTTTTTAAAACTTAACCTTGGGAGTTTATTGTTAGAAACTCCTCCTCGATGGTTAGGTGGTTTTGAGGTCTGGGTGTCCCCCTTCCTCAAACTTTGGTTAGGTGGTGGCCAAGTGAAGAATCCTCAAATTCGGAAAGGGTATCTTCCGATCTATGTTGTCCAGAGCTTGACGGTGACAAAGCGTTGGGGTCTGGAAGTGGGTGAAGTCAAAAGCCTTTCCAGGAAGGAGTTGGGGGGAGAGGATTTTGCGAACCCATTTTCATGTTCCGCTGTCACTAAGGGATTGCCCAAGTGATGTCGCTTCTGCTGGATTAGCTCTCATAAATTCAGAGGATACCATTGAAATTTAGAGACATTGCTTCGCTTTCTTTCCATGGGAAGCTTTACGTAAAGGGGAACATGATGTGGAGAAATGCCAATGATCGTGGTTGTCCACGGAAGGAATGTCTAGGGGAGGTGGAGACAATGGACCATTTCTTGATCAAGTGCCCCTTTAATGTATCAGTTTACAAGAGAGTTTCGGGAGCTTTGGGTATCCCATGTCTTTCGGGGCTTAGTTACCCAGAGTGGGCTTATGGAGCATTCAAAAGATATGGTGTATTTAATTTGACCACAATTTATTTAGTCAGTTTAGCAGTTAGATATTACACTTGGATGGCACGGTGTCAGGTTTCCCTAAGAAATAAAATCCTTCCTTGTGAAGTGGTGGTGGATTTAATTCTGCACGAGGTGGAGCGGATGATGGTTCTAGACAGGGAAAGGGTGGATGCTGTCAGGTGGTCCAATTGATGGGGCCACCTGAAACCCCCTTGAGTGGGTGGCCGAAATCCTTCTTCACAGTCTAGCTGGAACTTTTTCTATCCTTCCACATCCCGTAGATTTTTGTGATTATGATTATTTTAAGGAACAGGTTTTGCATAGGTCTAAAAAGCTTTGTCAGTTTTCCTTTACAAAATGTGTAAATAGGATAATAATATGAAGTTGTGGGTTGTTGTTGTTGTTGTTTTTTTTTTTGTGTACATATTTCTTTACTTTGATGATATGTCTTGGTATATTGCGGATTGCACTTAGTTTATGTTGTATTATGTATCATGATGTGATATATTATTTATATATTTATTAATTTATTTATTGTATTATATTGTAAATATTGTAATATAAGTTGCAAGTTCAATAAATGGGAGCATTCCCTCTCAGCTCAGGGCGCTATGGCAGCTGCACTCCCTGCACCTATGGTAGCTACGCCCTTGTAGATAACACATGTAACTGTGACAGGGAAGGTGGGCCCCCTCTCAGCTCTGGCCCCATAGCAGCTGCACTCCCTGCACCTATGGTAGCTACGCCCTTGCAGATAACACATGTAACTGTGACAGGGAAGGTGGGCTCCTCTCAGCTCTGGCCCCATAGCAACTGCACTCCCTGCACCTATGGTAGCTACACCCTTGTATATAACACATATAACTGTGACAGGGACGGTGGCCCCTCTCAGCTCTGGGCCCCATAGCAGCTGCACTCCCTGCACCTATGGTAGCTACACCTTGTATATAACACATGTAACTGTGACAGGGAAGGTGGCCCCTCTCAGCTCTGGGCCCCATAGCAGCTGCATTCCCTGCACCTATGGTAGCTATACTCTTGTATATAACACATGTAACTGTGACAGGGAAGGTGACCCCTCTCAGCTCTGAGTCCCATAGAAGCTGCCCGCCCTGCACCTATGGTAGCACACCCTTGTATATAACACATGTAACTGTGACAGGGAGGGTGGCCCCTCTCAGCTCTGGGCCCCATAGCAGCTACACTCTCTGCACCTGTGGTAGCTACGCCCTTGTTTGTGTACCAAAGTAGAGGGCATCCCAGCCCGGATGCTGCACCAGTATCTACATTTGTAGATAACAACTTCGGCAGGTATACAGTAATAAGAATATTATATCACAAATTAAACACATAGAACTTATTAAAAGATCTACATAGCAGATCAGATAATTAATGCTGCCAGATGCATGGTAGTAACCAACTGGAAATGACCAGATGTCCTCCATCTACAATTCGTCGTCAACAAAGGCTAGCATCTAGTGGCAATGGAAAAAATATCAGCAATAAGGTTCCCAAATGTATCCAAACACAGTGATCATGGTACCTCAAAACAAGAGCTGCCTGACTGTGTGGTCTAACACTAAAGGGCTAATTCAGACCTGATCGCTGCTGTGCGTTTTCGCACAGCGGGCGATCAGGTCTGAACTGCCCATGCGCTGGCGCAATGCGAACGGCATCTCTGCCCAGCGATTGCATCTGCCTGATTGACAGGCAGAGCCAGATATGCGGGGCGGACTTGCCCTGTGCTGGGTGACCCACCACATGTCTGTGAAAGTGATTGTAGATGTGCTAAATTTACGATCAACTCTGAATTACCCCCTATATACAAGAGCTCCCACTAGATTTTTTGTTTGTAAATCTTATTTTCCTCTAGGACAGCACAAAACTATAACACAGTATGCAACAACTCCAGGCATTCTAAACCCTCTCCCACTTACAGTACCTCACCAGATATCACCCAATCCCCCCTATCATGTATTATACATTCTTGCCATGTTACTACCCCAGTATGCTCCTGACACTCCAACTGATAAAATAAATGGTTTCGAGTGTTTTATGGTTAAAAAAAGACAAAAAATAAATAAATAAATAAGTAACTAATTCCATATAACTCACCAAAACAGAATGATATATCAGTATTTATTGGTCTATCTGTCTGTCTGTCTGTCTGTCTATCTATCTATCTATCTATCTATCTATCTATCTATCTATCTATCTATCTATCTATCTATCTATCTATCTATCTATCTATCTATTATGGCAACTAGTACCATGAATTAACTAAAGTTAGTTAGTGAGAATTACATACTGTATATAGAAAACGTATAAATGAATTAATGAAGCCACAATATGAATCTACTATCGTTTCTACACTTAATAAATGCAGATGAGAGGATGGATTCAGACAATACATTTTATGATGGAATGGAAATCATCCTTCAAATATTATAACTCAAATAGCTGAACTAAAGGAATAAATACTAATTCATTATTTGAGCCAATTACTTGCACTGAATATGCCATTATTTATTTTTTGATAAAAGTTTCACTAAATTTACCAACAGACACTAGCATGCAATTGTGTTTTCTGAGAGATACTGTACAGTTCTAGTCAGTACTGTTCTTTGGGCCTGATTCAGACCTGGTCGCTGCTGGGCGTTTTCGCACAGCGGGCGATCAGCGATTAACTGCGCATGAGTATGCACCACAATGTGCATGTGCGTTGGCCAACAACAACAGGCAGCGCCGGCCAGCATCAGGCTGGTGCGAAAATTCTAGTCGCACAGCCATTCGCATGCTGATTGACAGGAGGAAGTCGTTTGTGGGCGGTAACTGACCGTTTTCTGGGAGTGTCAGGAAAAACGCAGGTGTTCCCAAGTGTTTTCAGGGAGGGTGTGTGACGTCAGCTCCGGCCGCGATCGCACTGGAGAAGTAAGTCCTGGGCTGCGCACACACTGCACACACAGGGCAAAACATTCACTGGTGAGTGAGGTGCCAACAGATTTGCAGCTGTCCACTGACTGAGGTTTTCTTTTTAGCAGCTCGGCGTACACATGCGATCGCAGACTTGCACGGCAAATATACACTCCGCTTGAGCAGGGCTACAATTTTAGCAGCCTAGCGATCAGTCTGAATCACCCCCTTTCTTGTGGGACGTTGTGTTATTTGCATATTTATCCTTTACAAAATATAGGGGGTAATTGAGACCTGATTGCTGCTGTGCGTTTACGCACAGCAAGCGATCAGGCCTGAACTGCACATGCGTATGCACCACAATGCACAGGCGCGACGGACCGCAGCAACGGGGATCGCCGGTCAGCGATGGGTTTGTGCGAAGGATCTGATTGCAGTCGCACGGGCATTCGCAAAGAGATTGACAGGAAGAGGGCGTTTGTGGGTGGCAACTGACCATTTTCAAGGAGTGTCTGGGAAAAAGCAGGCGTGTCCAAGCGTTTGCAGGGCGGGTGTCTTATGTCAAATCCGGTCCTGGACAGGCTGCAGTGATCGCAGAGTAAGTCCTGGGCTGCGCAGGGACTGCACAAAATCAGTTTGTGCAGCTCTGCTATACATGCGATCGCACACTTGCACAGCTAAAATACACTCCCGCTGTAGGCGGCGACTATCTGATCGCAGGGCTGCAAAAATCGCTGCCCAGCGATCAGGTCTGAATTACCTCCATAGTTGGGTGTATTGAGCGCCTGATCAGACTTTGTTAGTTAATTTATTAATATACTATAGATCATCAATTTACAGCTTCTGTACTGTAGATGGAGTGTTTGGTATAAATACTGTAGGTTGGCCCTAGTCAGGAAACAATTGTTAGGTTGGTGGCTGGATTACTGGTGGACTCAGTTTGACGCATGGATATATCAATAAAGGGTGTTGAGTATGCGGTGCACGCAGGCCTCTGGGACCACCTCAAACCCCTTCACCTATTCAACATACTTACCCCTCCATCGGTACCGCAGGTATCATCGGGAACATAGTGCAAATAAATGCAATGTTTAGAGAGATCTGCACCACAGTTATCACCAGAAACATGACACAGGCACCATGTTTCCGGAGATCTGTGCATATGCACTATAGAAATCACCGGGAAAATGGCACATGTAATTTTTTCCTGGAAATCAGCATACAGTATGTGCAGTAGTCTTCTGGCTTTTTTCTGCAGGAAAAAAGCTAATGATACAAGTAGGGGGCCCCAAACAGAGGCTGCACATGGGCAGTGGTGCAGAGAGGGGGGCAGTACTAATTACCCGTCCTGTTGGAGGGGCCCGGGTCCATGTCTCCCCTTTCTTACCTGTCAGGTTGCAGCACAGCAGCCTCTCTTCCCAGCCCAGCACACGCTGCTGTGCTGGGTTGCAGTGGGTCCAGGGAGTCTGCTGCAGCATTTTCTCTGCCTACATGAGGGAATGGGGGGGAATTAGCAATTGCACTTGTCATGCCCCCTCCTGAATCTGTCCCTGGCTGAGGGACGCATGGTTCCCCCCTGTGCAGGTCGGCACCGCTAAGCATCACAAAACCAAAAAATGTTCAAGTTTTTTTAAAAGGGGCGTGGTCACACCTGCTTAATTAGGCCACACACCCCTGCATTACTGGGGCCCGGGCAGGCTGCCTAGGGCTCTGCATATGGGCCATCCTCTCTCTTGATCCATCCTCAGTTTGGTGCTGATAATTTGCTCATGTTTGCTGATGTTAATTCCGCCAGAGATTGTGGCACCATTAGAAGCAATGCTATGGCAATAAGGGAGGCAGCCGGCGGTCACAATACCGACGCCGAAATCCCACCCCCTTACAGTCCCAACAGTCGGCATGCCGACTATCAGGGTCTATTCCCGCGACACCCGTAGAGTGGGAATATAACTGCTGTGACCACCGAGTGGCCGCAAGGGGCTTTGTCTGCTCACCCCCCCCCCCCCCCCCCCCCCCCTTCCCCGCCCCGGGAATCTGCAAGCCGGGATTCTGGCGTCGATATGGTGCATACCCAACCCGGCAATAATATAGGCAAATATTTTTTTGCATTATTTTAGCATTTATTATTATATTTTTTAATGAGATGTTTATCCTTTGTCAGATCTCATGTCTGCATTGATGCGCCTATCCTGTTGCGAGTTGGCTCATTGGAATCTCAACCAACATTTTTACTTTCCCCAGTCCAAAAACGATTTGTTATTTACACCTAATGTAGGAAGCTCAACATTTTGGTTTGCATGTGAAAATAAACAATAACCTTCTATGGCCTATAGGAAACTCATTGTGATTAAGATTTTTATTTCATTTGTTATCATCTACCAGCAGTAACGCAGGGTATTCCCTATTGACACTTTGTAATGCCAAAGATGAATAATTCAAAACTGATTTAGTTTGAAAGGTCAACCGTTCTTTTGACTGAAAGACTCATATGAGATGTACACAACATATTGTTAAGAAAGCAGATATAAAAGAGATAACATTTAAATAATTTGATCATTGGACCTTATTCAGGTTTGTTAGCAAACCAAAAAAGCACATTAATGGGCAAAACCATGTGCACTGCAGGTGGGGCAGATATAACTTGTGCAGAGAGAGTTAGATTTGTGTGGGGTGCGTTTAAACTGAAATCTAAATTGCAGTGTAATAATAAAGCAGCCAGTATTTTCCCTGCACAGAAACAAAATAACCCACCCAAATCGAACTCTCTCTGCACATGTTATATCTGCCCCACCTGCAGTGCAACATGTGCTGGTGCATCCCAAACCCTGCTTTCCCTCTGCTCGTCCTTCACTGCTTCCCCAAACATATTACAACGCCAGCAGAGGAAGAAGTGTGGAGAGCACTTCCAAATGGCTGTGGCTTGTATATGCTGCCTCCATATCTGGTGGCTCCTCCTTAAGAGGATTCACTTGGATCTTATGAACATTCCTCCAGCTGACTCTTGGCTGGATCTACAGTACAGCCCCCTGTGGCCTCTCTGTCTTCACACATGGTGCACCACGGGCATATTGCCATACTTGGTGTCCCCTATCTTTCAGCATTTCTACAAAAGTAAGAAAGGGGCTAGAACATATCTGGCTTATACCTCACCATCTCACCTAGCCCACCTGTTCTATATTAGCCCTTCTGTCTCAGCATTTCCCTCCCACCAGACTGTCAGCTCTTGTGTGTAGGGACCTCTCCCACTCATATGTGCTGCAGGTCTCGCATTGACCCTACATCTGCTGTTATGTACATAACTTGGTAACTATCTACGCTAACTGTACAGAATGATAAATATAAACTCCAGAACATCTATCTATCTATCTATCTATCTATCTATCTATCTATCTATCTATCTATCTATCTATCTATCTATCTATCTACAGTAGGTCCTGCACTCTCATCAATATCTGAGTGAATAGAGGGGTGCTCCCAATAGACACGAGAGACCAGATCCACTAATATAAACACAAATCCATGGAGTAGAGCCCTCACCAATCCAAGTCAAGTTCATTGACACAGTTTCTCAACTTATTGTTCACATTGAATGTCGCTTAGCAACTATATGGACGACGTTTCACTGCATGAATCTTTCTCAAGACAGGCTAAAAATATGATAAATCATTCCAATATAAGTCAGCATCCTTAGACAGGAGGAACAAACAGCATGGCCTCACAGGTCGCTCAAAATATGTATATTGTATATATAGGCATCTTTACTCATTCCATTATCGGGAAGCAGCACTATAGTGGGAATCATTATTTATTGAGCTTAGACTTTACTGATAATATATTTCTCTGAATGAAAATAACTTATACACAGTGGAAATATTTGGTTGTTGAACACCTCTCTGAGCAAACAGAAAACTTCCATGACATACATCTTGCACAGGGTCTAAGCAGGCCACTTTGGCATCACAGAGTTGGGGCCAGAAGCTGAACCTTCATGCGGTGGGTGCTATTCTCATCTTAAGGGTGTATGGTGCCCAACATGTTTTCAAAGTACACCTCCCCTCCCACTTCCACACATACATACCTACACTTGCTATAAGCAACACACACCCAGGTTGCTCTTTGTTTTGTAATGCTGTCACTTGGTTGTTCTTTATATTGAATAGCTGTCACTAGGATGCTCTCAGTATTATATTGTGTACCTTGGATGCTCTCTGCATTGTACAGTAGATGCTAGCATGTTATTTGTCTTGTGCGACATGGGATATGGTCGTTAGGTCGACACAGCTTAGGTCAACAGTCATTAGGTTGACCACTGAAGGTCGACATGCAGTAGGTCAACATGGTCATTAGGTCGACAGGTCAAAAGGTCAATTAGTTTTTCACAATTTTTTTCCTTCTTTTTTGGGATTTTTCCATACTTCACGATCCACGTGGACTACGACTGGAATGGCGAAGCATGGTGAGCGAAGCGAGCCATGCGAGGAGACATGGTGCACTAATTGGGGTTCCCCGTCACTTTACGAAGAAAACTACACAAAAAAAGTCCAAAAGCTCATGTCGACCTTTTCACCTGTCGACCTAGTACATGTCGACCTAATGCCCATGTCGACCTAGTGCAGGTCGACCTAATTACCATGTCGACCTTCAGTAGTCGACCTAATGACTGTTGACTTAAGTTGGTGTCGACCCAACGACCCGTACCCGTGCGACATTCACAAGGATGCTCTCTGTATTGCATGGCAGTCACTAGGATGCTCTGTGTATTGTACTGTAGTCACTGGGATGTTCTCAGTAACCTGTGCCAGTATTATTCTCTAAAGTGCACAGTTAGGCAGGGGGGTGTGATTAATAATTTTTATTTTGCACTGCTAGGTAAAATGTCTTTTAACTATGTCTAGTTTTGTGTTGGCTCCACCTATAGCTTCCTAGCAATGAGAGATTACAGCTGTTGACACTCGAGCCCTCTCCTCTCTTATAACACCCCTGCTAAGGGATGAATGTATTTAGGATTGAGAATTCCTTTGTACTGACGGAAATTCAGCTAAAATGTGTAGCTTGTAGGAGGTATTGTGCTTAGCAGCACTAACATGACTGACTATCGAATTATGAGGGCCAAGATCGACGATGGATTCCCTTCACATTGTTTCAAAAAGGATCTTTAAATGATATCTAGACCCTGGGGCCCAATGCTGAGTAATATATCCTCATTATTCAACGCATGATTTTGTTATTATCGCTTATCTGCACCCATAAATTCTATTTTCCCTTTTTATAATCCTGAGTGTCAGCAGTATGTGGCTGACACTTAGCGTCCGCGTGTTCATCTTTTGCCGGACTTTGGTCTGCGGCCATATGCAAATAGCGCTATGAGCCCTTTCCTGCAGTACAAGCAAGTCTGAATGTGCAAGGACTGAGGTGCCCGCCTTGAGCATCTTTAAACGCAACCATCGGTCACAACATCAAAACTTACACCAGCCCCATGCTAGGTGCAGGTTCTCCGTCAGAGTATGGCCTCCAATGTAAATGATTATTCATCTGAGTTTGCAGCCACTTTGTCTAGACGCCTTCGGCACTCCCATGCCACACCTGTAAGGCGGCAACCGCTTCCTGTTACCTTCGAGTTACCACCAAGGGGTGTAGTATGGTATGCCGGCGGCCGGGCTCCCGGCGACCAGCATATCGGCGCTTGGATCCCGACCACCGGCATACCGCCAGCGCGGCGAGCGCAAATGAGCCTCTTGCAGGCACAACGCTATTTATTCTACCTCCAGGGGGGTCGTGGACCCCCAAGAGGGAGAAAAAGTGTCTGTATGCCGTCTGTCGTGATTCCGGCGCCGGTATACTGTGCGCCGGGATCCCGACAGCCGGCAAACTGAAGACCACCCCCACCATGGAACACCCAATGCATTTTCCCGACATTCCCGAGGCCATGCACCTCAATTGCAACTACGACTTGCGCCGTGGAAACTGCGCCCATCACCAACATTGCGGGCAAATCAGAATCAGCCCTTGTGTTTACTGTCTGACACCGATGGACACCTGTCAATCAAAGTGCCTTGCAATAAAAGTTGCTGCCAAGTCATCTGTGTATACCTAGACCAAAAGTTAACTGATGCATTTTATAAGTATTTGCATTTATAATTCATTATATATGTATAATGTATTCATCAATGCATTTTTAGTACAATAGATTAATGTATTTATTAGATATGAGGAAACTGCACTTATTCATGCATACAGTATTTGAAGGAAATGTATGTGTTTTCTTATAATATAAAATAATTATAATGTAGAAATCCAAAATGTGTGTATAATTTCCATAAAGTAAGACTGTAGCTCAGAATATTTGTTTGTTACCTGAAGTGCTTGGAAATCAGCATCAATTGTTACATGAAAGTGCATAGGTTTATAGTGGGCACTAAAAATACCTACAGATAACGTTGTTTAGCCAAGTGAGTAAGACGTTTCATAAAGAGGAAAGCCACGGGCACTGTACCAGCCGCAGTATCTCATTTTATCCACAACCTTGCTTAAATCATTCTGCTCTGTACAGTACCTGTGTGTATCTTATTACATCGCACTTTAAGACTATTGACATTTCCCTTTATAAGGCGAGATTAACAAACTGAAAGGGCATTAAACACAGGCCCCAGCGATGTCCTCTTCTCCTTGTAACATTCCATTATCTAAGCTGACTTATTTATTTCAGTGTCCAAAATACAGTATCTGTTTGTTCATCTCTTGTGTAAAGGGCCTAATTCAGACCTGATTGCTCGCTAGGGGTTTTTGCACTGCTACGAACACATAGTCGCCGCCCATAGGGGGAGTGTATTTCCGCTTTGCAAGTGTGTGAACGCATGTGAAGCAGAGCTGTACAAACAGATCTTGTGCAGTCTCTAAATAGCCCAGGACTTACTCAGCCGCTGCGATCACTTCAGCCTGTCCCGGCCCGGAATTGATGTCAGACACCCGCCCTGCAAACGCTTGGACACACCTGCGTTTTTCCAACCACTCCCAGAAAATGGTCAGTTGGCACCCACAAACGGCTTCTTCCTGTAAATCTCCTTGCGATCGCCCGTGCGAATGGATTCTTCGCACAAACTCATCACTGAGCGGTGATCCGTTTTGTACCTGTGCGACGTGCCTGCGCATTTTGGTGTATCCGCAGTTCTGACCTGATCGCAGCGCTGCAAAAAACGCTAGCAAGCGATCAGGTCTGAATTAGCCCAAAGTCTTAACATTTGTTGCTGAGTTATGTCACTTCCAGGTGCTGATTACGAAGGTAACATAGACACAACCCTGGCCCTGGTGGTCGCTGCGTAATCCCCAAGTGTGTTAACTATCCCTCCAGAAGGCAGGAAGGAGGCAGAGGGGGAGTTGCTCAGCCGGCCAGGGAGCCTATCCAACTAGAGTAAGGCAGAGCCCTGGGAGGAGTCAGGGGAGTGGCTCTCCGCCTAAGACAGTGTGGATAGCTGAGACACGGCCATTGTACACCCAAACACCTGTTACAATCCCCGAGCTCTTCTATGGATAATTGACTGAGGGGTTACTCTCAGGAGTGAAAACGTGCACCCATAGCCATTCAGTGGGGGTGGAGCAGCAGAGTTATAAACTGTACTGTAACGGTGTTGGAGTACTGGAGTGAAGTAGCTCTGTGAACACTGCCAGACCAGAAATGAGAGTGGTAGCAAGTCTATAGCGCAGGGGTAGCCACCTAATGAGGATTAGGTAGCCACAGACCATGCAACTGTTCCCCGGGTAGCCATCGCTAAGGGACAAGCTGCCCTGGAACTAGTGACATTGCCCTTTGTGGGAAGGTGTGCTGTCAGTAATGGTGTTATGAGCGCCATCCCTCGGAGAGACTGTTATTGTAACGAAGGTCAATAGAGGAACATGTTATCAGTACTGATTAAAATAGAGTAATGAACATCCAGGAACTATTTTCGACATTTAGTGACACCCCTGTCATCTGCACACCTCCCAGAGACGTAGTGAATAAGGAACTGCTACTGCATTTGGGAAGGGTAATAGAGAGAGAGTGTCACTCAACGGTTGTCGACATCCGGGTGTATATACTACTGAGGACCAAGGACAGGGACTATAAATTTTTAGTCAGAGACTCTGCCCATCCTTATCTGAGGGATCTTGTACTACTGTCACTACTCTATGTAACGCACCCATCAGCCCGGAAGAGCGCCACAAAGCATAGGATACTGTTGAAAGTGACTTTCATGTGTGACTCGTTATCTCATACGGAGATGCCTCCATTCCACCATATCCTCGGATATAGTTAGGGGTTTATCCCCTCCAGAACACCCAAGGTGTAAGGACATGAACTGGGCCGGCTAGCTGTCCTTGTAACCTTAGTATTTTTTTTTCTACCGTTCTGCGCAGATAATAGCAGGTAAACCCCGGGTCTATGGTCAACTGGACTATAGCAAAGGTATACGTTTTTTGTATTGCATGCAGTAAAGTTGTAACATAGGTTACAGTAATACGGTTAGAGCTGTAAAGAAATGTGTTTAATGTATTGAATCACATTATTGGTTACACCAAAATCAGTTTATGCACGATATGAGGTGGTGGTTCATAAGACAAGTAAATTACTTACTCGACTAATTGAAGGGTTGTTCTTTAAAGACATACGCCGGAAAGAAAGCCAAAGACATATCTGAATTAGAAGGTGGGGCCAAGACCCAGGTAACCTCTCATAACTAAGTATTGCTATCTCAGGGGGCGCACCCTTAAACCTCCACAGGATAATTGTTTACGGTGACCCTTGGCGGTTCCGGTTCATTACCCATAGTCCTAAAAAGGGGGTGGCTTACCTAAGCAAGCCAGGGCATCATAGCTTGGGTGGAGGCACTAATTGAATAGTCCCAAAAGTAACCCAAGGGTGGAACAAGGGTTACAATTAGATAGTACACTAGATAGTCAAGATTGACTTGCCTGCACAGTCTATCTGGCCTTGTGATACCGATCCCGCGGGAGTGCGCATCGGGATCTAATCGGTATCACCAGCTGCCTAACACCTTGAGATGTGCACTAACGTTCCTTAAGATTTTGACTATATAGTCAAAATCTTACAGATTTATCTCACTGTGTGTACACACCTTTAGTCTCCACTGAATAGGCAGGCAATACTATCACAGTGGAAGTCAGCCCTAGTCAGCACATGGCTGATGCCTCTATGAGAGGGTTAAGGGGGTACAAAACAGCTCAACTCCAGAGTTCCTACTAGAGCTTATCAGCCTCATGGTGGTCGAAGGTCTACCTAATGCCCCTTGGCTGTGGGGGCAGGCTAAAGAAAATGATCTGGTCCCTTTGTATGGTTGCTTTGCGACCCAACAAGCATCACATTATACCAATATAGTAAAAAGAAGCTAAGCACATAAACAGTTTAGGGCGAAAAACAGCAAAAAACCAAAAACAAAACACTACCCAAACCCTTTGTTTTTGTTCTTAACATTTCAAAGTACAATGGGATGTAAAAATAGTTTGTTAATCCTTCACTTTTTTGATCAGATTTATATCAGACACACTCCCATGGCAGAATTATAATAATTATAATAATTATGATGAAGACCTGAGAGACCGAAACGCGTCAAGCCGGTGACATTGGATCCCCTTATGGACTGACTGCTGGGACTTGCAAGTGCATGACTATTGTTGTGACCTGTGTTTTCTGGGACGATTGTGATCTTCCCTCCATTTACTATCTGGCTGGGATAGGCACGTGCACTGTGAAGCCAGGAGGGCTGTAGAGAGCAGCGCCGGGCCTGGGTACTGGGGCGTGTTCATGGGGAGAATTAGTGATGCAAATAAGATGCAATTTTTGGGGGAAATGCACAAAATGACACCCGGCATAGCAAACACACTCATGACTAGATCTACCATAAATCTCCTTTTTTGCTGCGGGGTACATTGGTTTCCACAGGGATGTCCTAAAGCAGTTCCTCATGGAAGGGGAGCATGAGAACCCGGCGTCCAAAGGAAGCATCCTGGGAGGCGGAAGTATCGAAGTCATAGAACCTAATGTACGTGTTCACTGAGGACCACGTAGCCGCCTTGCACAACCGAGTAGAATGGGCTTTAATAGCAGCAGGAGCTGGAAGTCCAGCCTGAGCATAGGCTTGTGCAATCACCATTCTAATAGAGATGAGCGCCTGAAATTTTTCGGGTTTTGTGTTTTGGTTTTGGGTTCGGTTCCGCGGCCGTGTTTTGGGTTCGAACGCGTTTTGGCAAAACTTCACCAAATTTTTTTTGTCGGATTCGGGTGTGTTTTGGATTCGGGTGTTTTTTTCAAAAAACACTAAAAAACAGCTTAAATCATAGAATTTGGGGGTCATTTTGATCCCAAAGTATTATTAACCTCAAAAACCATAATTTACACTCATTTTCAGTCTATTCTGAATACCTCACACCTCACAATATTATTTTTAGTCCTAAAATTTGCACCGAGGTCGCTGTGTGAGTAAGATAAGCGACCCTAGTGGCCGACACAAACACCGGGCCCATCTAGGAGTGGCACTGCAGTGTCACGCAGGATGTCCCTTCCAAAAAACCCTCCCCAAACAGCACATGACGCAAAGAAAAAAAGAGGCGCAATGAGGTAGTTGTGTGAGTAAGATTAGCGACCCTAGTGGCCGACACAAACACCGGGCCCATCTAGGAGTGGCACTGCAGTGTCACGCAGGATGGCCCTTCCAAAAAACCCTCCCCAAACAGCACATGACGCAAAGAAAAAAAGAGGCGCAATGAGGTAGCTGTGTGAGTAAGATTAGCGACCCTAGTGGCCGACACAAACACCGGGCCCATCTAGGAGTGGCACTGCAGTGTCACGCAGGATGTCCCTTCCAAAAAACCCTCCCCAAACAGCACATGACGCAAAGAAAAAAAGAGGCGCAATGAGGTAGCTGTGTGAGTAAGATTAGCGACCCTAGTGGCCGACACAAACACCGGGCCCATCTAGGAGTGGCACTGCAGTGTCACGCAGGATGTCCCTTCCAAAAAACCCTCCCCAAACAGCACATGACGCAAAGAAAAAAAGAGGCGCAATGAGGTAGCTGACTGTGTGAGTAAGATTAGCGACCCTAGTGGCCGACACAAACACCGGGCCCATTTAGGAGTGGCACTGCAGTGTCACGCAGGATGTCCCTTCCAAAAAACCCTCCCCAATCAGCACATGATGCAAAGAAAAAGAAAAGAAAAAAGAGGTGCAAGATGGAATTGTCCTTGGGCCCTCCCACCCACCCTTATGTTGTATAAACAAAACAGGACATGCACACTTTAACCAACCCATCATTTCAGTGACAGGGTCTGCCACACGACTGTGACTGATATGACGGGTTGGTTTGGACCCCCCCCAAAAAAGAAGCAATTAATCTCTCCTTGCACAAACTGGCTCTACAGAGGCAAGATGTCCACCTCATCATCACCCTCCGATATATCACCGTGTACATCCCCCTCCTCACAGATTATCAATTCGTCCCCACTGGAATCCACCATCTCAGCTCCCTGTGTACTTTGTGGAGGCAATTGCTGCTGGTCAATGTCTCCGCGGAGGAATTGATTATAATTCATTTTAATGAACATCATCTTCTCCACATTTTCTGGATGTAACCTCGTACGCCGATTGCTGACAAGGTGAGCGGCGGCACTAAACACTCTTTCGGAGTACACACTTGTGGGAGGGCAACTTAGGTAGAATAAAGCCAGTTTGTGCAAGGGCCTCCAAATTGCCTCTTTTTCCTGCCAGTATAAGTACGGACTGTGTGACGTGCCTACTTGGATGCGGTCACTCATATAATCCTCCACCATTCTATCAATGTTGAGAGAATCATATGCAGTGACAGTAGACGACATGTCCGTAATCGTTGTCAGGTCCTTCAGTCCGGACCAGATGTCAGCATCAGCAGTCGCTCCAGACTGCCCTGCATCACCGCCAGCGGGTGGGCTCGGAATTCTGAGCCTTTTCCTCGCACCCCCAGTTGCGGTAGAATGTGAAGGAGGAGATGTTGACAGGTCGCGTTCCGCTTGACTTGACAATTTTGTCACCAGCAGGTCTTTCAACCCCAGCAGACTTGTGTCTGCCGGAAAGAGAGATCCAAGGTAGGCTTTAAATCTAGGATCGAGCACGGTGGCCAAAATGTAGTGCTCTGATTTCAACAGATTGACCACCCGTGAATCCTTGTTAAGCGAATTAAGGGCTCCATCCACAAGTCCCACATGCCTAGCGGAATCGCTCCGTGTTAGTTCCTCCTTCAATGTCTCCAGCTTCTTCTGCAAAAGCCTGATGAGGGGAATGACCTGACTCAGGCTGGCAGTGTCTGAACTGACTTCACGTGTGGCAAGTTCAAAGGGCATCAGAACCTTGCACAACGTTGAAATCATTCTCCACTGCGCTTGAGACAGGTGCATTCCACCTACTATATCGTGCTCAATTGTATAGGCTTGAATGGCCTTTTGCTGCTCCTCCAACCTCTGAAGCATATAGAGGGTTGAATTCCACCTCGTTACCACTTCTTGCTTCAGATGATAGCAGGGCAGGTTCAGTAGTTTTTGGTGGTGCTCCAGTCTTCTGTACGTGGTGCCTGTACGCCGAAAGTGTCCCGCAATTCTTCTGGCCACCGACAGCATCTCTTGCACGCCCCTGTCGTTTTTTAAAAAATTCTGCACCACCAAATTCAAGGTATGTGCAAAACATGGGACGTGCTGGAATTTGCCCATATTTAATGCACACACAATATTGCTGGCGTTGTCCGATGCCACAAATCCACAGGAGAGTCCAATTGGGGTAAGCCATTCCGCGATGATCTTCCTCAGTTGCCGTAAGAGGTTTTCAGCTGTGTGCGTATTCTGGAAAGCGGTGATACAAAGCGTAGCCTGCCTAGGAAAGAGTTGGCGTTTGCGAGATGCTGCTACTGGTGCCGCCGCTGCTGTTCTTGCGGCGGGAGTCCATACATCTACCCAGTGGGCTGTCACAGTCATATAGTCCTGACCCTGCCCTGCTCCACTTGTCCACATGTCCGTGGTTAAGTGGACATTGGGTACAACTGCATTTTTTAGGACACTGGTGAGTCTTTTTCTGACGTCCGTGTACATTCTCGGTATCGCCTGCCTAGAGAAGTGGAACCTAGATGGTATTTGGTAACGGGGGCACACTGCCTCAATAAATTGTCAAGTTCCCTGTGAACTAACGGCGGATACCGGACGCACGTCTAACACCAACATAGTTGTCAAGGCCTCAGTTATCCGCTTTGCAGCAGGATGACTGCTGTGATATTTCATCTTCCTCGCAAAGGACTGTTGAACAGTCAATTGCTTACTGGAAGTAGTACAAGTGGGCTTACGACTTCCCCTCTGGGATGACCATCGACTCCCAGCAGCAACAACAGCAGCGCCAGCAGCAGTAGGCGTTACACGCAAGGATGCATCGGAGGAATCCCAGGCAGGAGAGGAATCGTCAGAATTGCCAGTGACATGGCCTGCAGGACTATTGGCATTCCTGGGGAAGGAGGAAATTGACACTGAGGGAGTTGGTGGGGTGGTTTGCGTGAGCTTGGTTACAAGAGGAAGGGATTTACTGGTCAGTGGACTGCTTCCGCTGTCACCCAAAGTTTTTGAACTTGTCACTGACTTATTATGAATGCGCTGCAGGTGACGTATAAGGGAGGATGTTCCGAGGTGGTTAACGTCCTTACCCCTACTTATTACAGCTTGACAAAGGGAACACACGGCTTGACACCTGTTGTCCGCATTTCTGTTGAAATACCTCCACACCGAAGAGCTGATTTTTTTGGTATTTTCACCTGGCATGTCAACGGCCATATTCCTCCCACGGACAACAGGTGTCTCCCCGGGTGCCTGACTTAAACAAACCACCTCACCATCAGAATCCTCCTGGTCAATTTCCTCCCCAGCGCCAGCAACACCCATATCCTCCTCATCCTGGTGTACTTCAAGACTGACATCTTCAATCTGACTATCAGGAACTGGACTGCGGGTGCTCCTTCCAGCACTTGCAGGGGGCGTGCAAATGGTGGAAGGCGCATGCTCTTCACGTCCAGTGTTGGGAAGGTCAGGCATCGCAACCGACACAATTGGACTCTCCTTGTGGATTTGGGATTTCGAAGAATGCACAGTTCTTTGCTGTGCTGCTTTTGCCAGCTTGAGTCTTTTCATTTTTCTAGCGAGAGGCTGAGTGCTTCCATCCTCATGTGAAGCTGAACCACTAGCCATGAACATAGGCCAGGGCCTCAGCCGTTCCTTGCCACTCCGTGTCGTAAATGGCATATTGGCAAGTTTACGCTTCTCCTCCGACAATTTTATTTTAGGTTTTGGAGTCCTTTTTTTTCTGATATTTGGTGTTTTGGATTTGACATGCTCTGTACTATGACATTGGGCATCGGCCTTGGCAGACGACGTTGCTGGCATTTCATCGTCTCGGCCATGACTAGTGGCAGCAGCTTCAGCACGAGGTGGAAGTGGATCTTGATCTTTCCCTAATTTTGGAACCTCAACATTTTTGTTCTCCATATTTTAATAGGCACAACTAAAAGGCACCTCAGGTAAACAATGGAGATGGATACTAGTATACAATTATGGACTGCCTGCCGAGTGCAGACACAGAGGTAGCCACAGCCGTGAACTACCGTACTGTACTGTGTCTGCTGCTAATATAGACTGGTTGATAAAGAGATGTCTATGTAACTATGTATGTATAAAGAAGAAAGAAAAAAAAACCACGGTTAGGTGGTATACAATTATGGACGGACTGCCTGCCGAGTGCAGACACAGAGGTAGCCACAGCCGTGAACTACCGTACTGTACTGTGTCTGCTGCTAATATAGACTGGTTGATAAAGAGATGTCTATGTAACTATGTATGTATAAAGAAGAAAGAAAAAAAAACCACGGTTAGGTGGTATACAATTATGGACGGACTGCCTGCCGAGTGCAGACACAGAGGTAGCCACAGCCGTGAATTACCGTACTGTACTGTGTCTGCTGC
This sequence comes from Pseudophryne corroboree, assembly GCF_028390025.1. Classification (NCBI taxonomy): domain Eukaryota; kingdom Metazoa; phylum Chordata; class Amphibia; order Anura; family Myobatrachidae; genus Pseudophryne; species Pseudophryne corroboree. The sequence continues at coordinate 946,384,885 of NC_086445.1, read as the reverse complement.
TAATATAGACTGGTTGATAAAGAGATGTCTATGTAACTATGTATGTATAAAGAAGAAAGAAAAAAAAACCACGGTTAGGTGGTATACAATTATGGACGGACTGCCTGCCGAGTGCAGACACAGAGGTAGCCACAGCCGTGAACTACCGTACTGTACTGTGTCTGCTGCTAATATAGACTGGTTGATAAAGAGATGTCTATGTAACTATGTATGTATAAAGAAGAAAGAGAAAAAAACCACGGTTAGGTGGTATACAATTATGGACGGACTGCCTGCCGAGTGCAGACACAGAGGTAGCCACAGCCGTGAACTACCGTACTGTACTGTGTCTGCTGCTAATATAGACTGGTTGATAAAGAGATGTCGTAGTAGTATGTATGTATAAAGAAGAAAAAAAAACCACGGTTAGGTGGTATACAATTATGGACGGACTGCCTGCCGAGTGCAGACACAGAGGTAGCCACAGCCGTGAACTACCGTACTGTGTCTGCTGCGACTGGATGATAAATGATATAAAAAATATATATATATCACTACTGCAGCCGGACAGGTATATATTATATATTATATAATGACGGACCTGCTGGACACTGTCTGTCAGCAGAATGAGTTTTATTTTTATAGAATAAAAAAAACAACAACACACAAGTGAAGTCACACGACGAGTGTTTAACTTTTTCAGGCAATCACAATATAAGTATACTACTAACTATACTGGTGGTCAGTGTGGTCAGGTCACTGGTCAGTCACACTGGCAGTGGCACTCCTGCAGCAAAAGTGTGCACTGTTTAATTTTAATATAATATTATGTACTCCTGGCTCCTGCTATAACCTATAACTGGCACTGCAGTGCTCCCCAGTCTCCCCCACAATTATAAGCTGTGTGAGCTGAGCAGTCAGACAGATATATAATATATATAGATGATGCAGCACACTGGGCTGAGCCTGAGCAGTGCACACAGATATGGTATGTGACTGAGTCACTGTGTGTATCGCTTTTTTCAGGCAGAGAACGGATATATTAAATAAACTGCACTGTCTGGTGGTCACTCACTAGTAAACTCTCTGCACTCTCTACACTTCTACAGTACTCCTCCTAGTCCTAAGCTCCAGTAAATCTCTCTCTCTTATAATCTAAATGGAGAGGACGCCAGCCACGTCCTCTCCCTATCAATCTCAATGCACGTGTGAAAATGGCGGCGACGCGCGGCTCCTTATATAGAATCCGAGTCTCGCGAGAATCCGACAGCGTCATGATGACGTTCGGGCGCGCTCGGGTTAACCGAGCAAGGTGGGAGGATCCGAGTCTGCTCGGACCCGTGAAAAAAACCATGAAGTTCGGGCGGGTTCGGATTCAGAGAAACCGAACCCGCTCATCTCTACATTCTAATCCATCTGGCCAAGGTTTGCTTATCTGCAGGCCAGCCACGTTTGTGGAAACCAAAAAGTACAAAAAGGGTATCTGACCTCCTGATAGAGGCAGTCCTCTCCACGTATATACAGAGAGCCCGTACCACATCCAAAGACCACTCTTTGGAGGACAAACCAGAAAAGATGAAAGCCGGAACCACAATCTCTTGGTTAAGGTGAAAAGGTGACACCACCTTAGGTAAATAACCCGGGCGAGTTCTAAGAACGGCCCGATCAGGGTGAAATATCAGGAAGGGTGGACGACAGGACAAAGCGCCTAGGTCTGACACCCTCCTAGCAGAGGCGATAGCCAGTAGGAACAAGACCTTGACCATAAGCCATTTAAGGTCCACTGACTCAAGAGGTTCAAATGGAGACTCTTGCAGGGCATTCAGGACAACAGACAGATCCCATGGAGCCACAGGAGGGAGATTAATCCGTAACACACCCTGAGTGAAAGTATGAAAGTCAGGAATAGACTAGAGATGAGCGCCTGAAATTTTTCGGGTTTTGTGTTTTGGTTTTGGGTTCGGTTCCGCGGCCGTGTTTTGGGTTCGAACGCGTTTTGGCAAAACCTCACCGAATTTTTTTTGTCGGATTCGGGTGTGTTTTGGATTCGGGTGTTTTTTTCAAAAAAACACTAAAAAACAGCTTAAATCATAGAATTTGGGGGTCATTTTGATCCCAAAGTATTATTAACCTCAAAAACCATAATTTACACTCATTTTCAGTCTATTCTGAATACCTCACACCTCACAATATTATTTTTAGTCCTAAAATTTGCACCGAGGTCGCTGTGTGAGTAAGATAAGCGACCCTAGTGGCCGACACAAACACCGGGCCCATCTAGGAGTGGCACTGCAGTGTCACGCAGGATGTCCCTTCCAAAAAACCCTCCCCAAACAGCACATGACGCAAAGAAAAAAAGAGGCGCAATGAGGTAGCTGTGTGAGTAAGATTAGCGACCCTAGTGGCCGACACAAACACCGGGCCCATCTAGGAGTGGCACTGCAGTGTCACGCAGGATGTCCCTTCCAAAAAACCCTCCCCAAACAGCACATGACGCAAAGAAAAAAAGAGGCGCAATGAGGTAGCTGACTGTGTGAGTAAGATTAGCGACCCTAGTGGCCGACACAAACACCGGGCCCATCTAGGAGTGGCACTGCAGTGTCACGCAGGATGTCCCTTCCAAAAAACCCTCCCCAATCAGCACATGATGCAAAGAAAAAGAAAAGAAAAAAGAGGTGCAAGATGGAATTGTCCTTGGGCCCTCCCACCCACCCTTATGTTGTATAAACAAAACAGGACATGCACACTTTAACCAACCCATCATTTCAGTGACAGGGTCTGCCACACGACTGTGACTGATATGACGGGTTGGTTTGGACCCCCCCCAAAAAAGAAGCAATTAATCTCTCCTTGCACAAACTGGCTCTACAGAGGCAAGATGTCCACCTCATCTTCACCCTCCGATATATCACCGTGTACATCCCCCTCCTCACAGATTATCAATTCGTCCCCACTGGAATCCACCATCTCAGCTCCCTGTGTACTTTGTGGAGGCAATTGCTGCTGGTCAATGTCTCCGCGGAGGAATTGATTATAATTCATTTTAATGAACATCATCTTCTCCACATTTTCTGGATGTAACCTCGTACGCCGATTGCTGACAAGGTGAGCGGCGGCACTAAACACTCTTTCGGAGTACACACTTGTGGGAGGGCAACTTAGGTAGAATAAAGCCAGTTTGTGCAAGGGCCTCCAAATTGCCTCTTTTTCCTGCCAGTATAAGTACGGACTGTGTGACGTGCCTACTTGGATGCGGTCACTCATATAATCCTCCACCATTCTATCAATGTTGAGAGAATCATATGCAGTGACAGTAGACGACATGTCCGTAATCGTTGTCAGGTCCTTCAGTCCGGACCAGATGTCAGCATCAGCAGTCGCTCCAGACTGCCCTGCATCACCGCCAGCGGGTGGGCTCGGAATTCTGAGCCTTTTCCTCGCACCCCCAGTTGCGGGAGAATGTGAAGGAGGAGATGTTGACAGGTCGCGTTCCGCTTGACTTGACAATTTTGTCACCAGCAGGTCTTTCAACCCCAGCAGACCTGTGTCTGCCGGAAAGAGAGATCCAAGGTAGGCTTTAAATCTAGGATCGAGCACGGTGGCCAAAATGTAGTGCTCTGATTTCAACAGATTGACCACCCGTGAATCCTTGTTAAGCGAATTAAGGGCTGCATCCACAAGTCCCACATGCCTAGCGGAATCGCTCCCTTTTAGCTCCTTCTTCAATGCCTCCAGCTTCTTCTGCAAAAGCCTGATGAGGGGAATGACCTGACTCAGGCTGGCAGTGTCTGAACTGACTTCACGTGTGGCAAGTTCAAAGGGCATCAGAACCTTGCACAACGTTGAAATCATTCTCCACTGCACTTGAGACAGGTGCATTCCACCTACTATATCGTGCTCAATTGTATAGGCTTGAATGGCCTTTTGCTGCTCCTCCAACCTCTGAAGCATATAGAGGGTTGAATTCCACCTCGTTACCACTTCTTGCTTCAGATGATGGCAGGGCAGGTTCAGTAGTTTTTGGTGGTGCTCCAGTCTTCTGTACGTGGTGCCTGTACGCCGAAAGTGTCCCGCAATTTTTCTGGCCACCGACAGCATCTCTTGCACGCCCCTGTCGTTTTTTAAAAAATTCTGCACCACCAAATTCAAGGTATGTGCAAAACATGGGACGTGCTGGAATTTGCCCATATTTAATGCACACACAATATTGCTGGCGTTGTCCGATGCCACAAATCCACAGGAGAGTCCAATTGGGGTAAGCCATTCCGCGATGATCTTCCTCAGTTGCCGTAAGAGGTTTTCAGCTGTGTGCGTATTCTGGAAAGCGGTGATACAAAGCGTAGCCTGCCTAGGAAAGAGTTGGCGTTTGCGAGATGCTGCTACTGGTGCCGCCGCTGCTGTTCTTGCGGCGGGAGTCCATACATCTACCCAGTGGGCTGTCACAGTCATATAGTCCTGACCCTGCCCTGCTCCACTTGTCCACATGTCCGTGGTTAAGTGGACATTGGGTACAGCTGCATTTTTTAGGACACTGGTGACTCTTTTTCTGAGGTCTGTGTACATTTTCGGTATCGCCTGCCTAGAGAAATGGAACCTAGATGGTATTTGGTACCGGGGACACAGTACCTCCAACAAGTCTCTAGTTGGCTCTGCAGTAATGATGGATACCGGAACCACGTTTCTCACCACCCAGGATGCCAAGGCCTCAGTTATCCGCTTTGCAGTAGGATGACTGCTGTGATATTTCATCTTCCTCGCAAAGGACTGTTGAACAGTCAATTGCTTACTGGAAGTAGTACAAGTGGGCTTACGACTTCCCCTCTGGGATGACCATCGACTCCCAGCGGCAACAACAGCAGCGCCAGCAGCAGTAGGCGTTACACGCAAGGATGCATCGGAGGAATCCCAGGCAGGAGAGGACTCGTCAGAATTGCCAGTGACATGGCCTGCAGGACTATTGGCATTCCTGGGGAAGGAGGAAATTGACACTGAGGGAGTTGGTGGGGTGGTTTGCGTGAGCTTGGTTACAAGAGGAAGGGATTTACTGGTCAGTGGACTGCTTCCGCTGTCACCCAAAGTTTTTGAACTTGTCACTGACTTATTATGAATGCGCTGCAGGTGACGTATAAGGGAGGATGTTCCGAGGTGGTTAACGTCCTTACCCCTACTTATTACAGCTTGACAAAGGGAACACACGGCTTGACACCTGTTGTCCGCATTTCTGGTGAAATACCTCCACACCGAAGAGCTGATTTTTTTGGTATTTTCACCTGGCATGTCAACGGCCATATTCCTCCCACGGACAACAGGTGTCTCCCCGGGTGCCTGACTTAAACAAACCACCTCACCATCAGAATCCTCCTGGTCAATTTCCTCCCCAGCGCCAGCAACACCCATATCCTCCTCATCCTGGTGTACTTCAACACTGACATCTTCAATCTGACTATCAGGAACTGGACTGCGGGTGCTCCTTCCAGCACTTGCAGGGGGCGTGCAAATGGTGGAAGGCGCATGCTCTTCACGTCCAGTGTTGGGAAGGTCAGGCATCGCAACCGACACAATTGGACTCTCCTTGTGGATTTGGGATTTCGAAGAATGCACAGTTCTTTGCTGTGCTGCTTTTGCCAGCTTGAGTCTTTTCATTTTTCTAGCGAGAGGCTGAGTGCTTCCATCCTCATGTGAAGCTGAACCACTAGCCATGAACATAGGCCAGGGCCTCAGCCGTTCCTTGCCACTCCGTGTGGTAAATGGCATATTGGCAAGTTTACGCTTCTCCTCCGACAATTTTATTTTAGGTTTTGGAGTCCTTTTTTTACTGATATTTGGTGTTTTGGATTTGACATGCTCTGTACTATGACATTGGGCATCGGCCTTGGCAGACGACGTTGCTGGCATTTCATCGTCTCGGCCATGACTAGTGGCAGCAGCTTCAGCACGAGGTGGAAGTGGATCTTGATCTTTCCCTAATTTTGGAACCTCAACATTTTTGTTCTCCATATTTTAATAGGCACAACTAAAAGGCACCTCAGGTAAACAATGGAGATGGATGGATTGGATACTAGTATACAATTATGGACGGGCTGCCGAGTGCCGACACAGAGGTAGCCACAGCCGTGAACTACCGCACTGTACTGTGTCTGCTGCTAATATATAGACTGGTTGATAAAGAGATAGTATACTCGTAACTAGTATGTATGTATAAAGAAAGAAAAAAAAACCACGGTTAGGTGGTATATACAATTATGGACGGGCTGCCGAGTGCCGACACAGAGGTAGCCACAGCCGTGAACTACCGCACTGTACTGTGTCTGCTGCTAATATATAGACTGGTTGATAAAGAGATAGTATACTCGTAACTAGTATGTATGTATAAAGAAAGAAAAAAAAACCACGGTTAGGTGGTATATACAATTATGGACGGGCTGCCGAGTGCCGACACAGAGGTAGCCACAGCCGTGAACTACCGCACTGTACTGTGTCTGCTGCTAATATATAGACTGGTTGATAAAGAGATAGTATACTCGTAACTAGTATGTATGTATAAAGAAAGAAAAAAAAAACCACGGTTAGGTGGTATATACAATTATGGACGGGCTGCCGAGTGCCGACACAGAGGTAGCCACAGCCGTGAACTACCGCACTGTACTGTGTCTGCTGCTAATATATAGACTGGTTGATAAAGAGATAGTATACTCGTAACTAGTATGTATGTATAAAGAAAGAAAAAAAAACCACGGTTAGGTGGTATATACAATTATGGACGGGCTGCCGAGTGCCGACACAGAGGTAGCCACAGCCGTGAACTACCGCACTGTACTGTGTCTGCTGCTAATATATAGACTGGTTGATAAAGAGATAGTATACTCGTAACTAGTATGTATGTATAAAGAAAGAAAAAAAAACCACGGTTAGGTGGTATATACAATTATGGACGGGCTGCCGAGTGCCGACACAGAGGTAGCAACAGCCGTGAACTACCGCACTGTACTGTGTCTGCTGCTAATATATAGACTGGTTGATAAAGAGATAGTATACTCGTAACTAGTATGTATGTATAAAGAAAGAAAAAAAAACCACGGTTAGGTGGTATATACAATTATGGACGGGCTGCCGAGTGCCGACACAGAGGTAGCCACAGCCGTGAACTACCGCACTGTACTGTGTCTGCTGCTAATATATAGACTGGTTGATAAAGAGATAGTATACTCGTAACTAGTATGTATGTATAAAGAAAGAAAAAAAAACCACGGTTAGGTGGTATATACAATTATGGACGGGCTGCCGAGTGCCGACACAGAGGTAGCCACAGCCGTGAACTACCGCACTGTACTGTGTCTGCTGCTAATATATAGACTGGTTGATAAAGAGATAGTATACTCGTAACTAGTATGTATGTATAAAGAAAGAAAAAAAAAACACGGTTAGGTGGTATATACAATTATGGACGGGCTGCCGAGTGCCGACACAGAGGTAGCCACAGCCGTGAACTACCGCACTGTACTGTGTCTGCTGCTAATATATAGACTGGTTGATAAAGAGATAGTATACTCGTAACTAGTATGTATGTATAAAGAAAGAAAAAAAAACCACGGTTAGGTGGTATATACAATTATGGACGGGCTGCCGAGTGCCGACACAGAGGTAGCCACAGCCGTGAACTACCGCACTGTACTGTGTCTGCTGCTAATATAGACTGGTTGATAAAGAGATAGTATACTACTAATATTATATATACTGGTGGTCAGGTCACTGGTCACTAGTCACACTGGCAGTGGCACTCCTGCAGCAAAAGTGTGCACTGTTTAATTTTAATATAATATTATGTACTCCTGGCTCCTGCTATAACCTATAACTGGCACTGCAGTAGTGCTCCCCAGTCTCCCCCACAATTATAAGCTGTGTGAGCTGAGCAGTCAGACAGATATATAATATATATAGATGATGCAGCACACTGGCCTGAGCCTGAGCAGTGCACACAGATATGGTATGTGACTGACTGAGTCACTGTGTGTATCGCTTTTTTCAGGCAGAGAACGGATATATTAAATAAACTGCACTGTGTGTCTGGTGGTCACTCACTATATAATATATTATGTACTCCTGGCTCCTGCTATAACCTATAACTGGCACTGCAGTAGTGCTCCCCAGTCTCCCCCACAATTATAAGCTGTGTGAGCTGAGCAGTCAGACAGATATATATAATATTATATATAGATAATAGATGATGCAGCACACTGGCCTGAGCCTGAGCAGTGCACACAGATATGGTATGTGACTGAGTCACTGTGTGCTGTGTATCGCTTTTTTCAGGCAGAGAACGGATTATAAATAAAACTGGTGGTCACTATCAGCAAAACTCTGCACTGTACTGAGTACTCCTAATGCTCCCCAAAATTAGTAAATCAAGTGTCTCTCTAATCTATTCTAAACGGAGAGGACGCCAGCCACGTCCTCTCCCTATCAATCTCAATGCACGTGTGAAAATGGCCGCGACGCGCGGCTCCTTATATAGAATCCGAGTCTCGCGATAGAATCCGAGCCTCGCGAGAATCCGACAGCGTCATGATGACGTTCGGGCGCGCTCGGGTTAACCGAGCAAGGCGGGAAGATCCGAGTCGCTCTGACCCGTGAAAAAAAACATGAAGTTCTGGCGGGTTCGGATTCAGAGAAACCGAACCCGCTCATCTCTAGAATAGACGCAATTTTTCTCTGAAACCAGACCGACAAGCAGGGGTGTATCTAGGGGTCCGAGCGCCCCTGGCAAAGTAAAGGAGTGCACCCCCCCCCCCCCCCCCCGCCAGGTAAGGTAAATAGAAGAAAAGAAACAGGGCACTCCCGGTCTTGTGTAATCAAAACGTGTTGTATTAAGGCACTAACAAGAATGCAGAGACCGCAATGTATTATCCTTTGGTTTCAATACTATCTCCTGAGCTGGGTCTATCATTTGTTTAATGAGAAATACATTGTATATGCATATCATAGCTCTCAAACCATGCATTCTGTAGATCGTATATCTGGCTAAACCTCACATTGGTGGTCATTCCGAGTTGTTCGCTCGCAAGCTGCTTTTAGCAGCTTTGCACACGCTAAGCCGCCGCCTACTGGGAGTGAATCTTAGCTTATCAAAATTGCGAACGAAAGATTAGCAGAATTGCGAATAGACAGTTCTTAGCAGTTTCTGAGTAGCTCCAGACTTACTCGGCATCTGCGATCAGTTCAGTCAGTTTCATTCCTGGTTTGACGTCACAAACAAACCCAGCGTTCGCCCAGACACTCCTCCGTTTCTCCAGCCACTCCCGCGTTTTTCCCAGAAACGGTAGCGTTTTTTCGCACACACCCATAAAACGCCCAGTTTCCGCCCAGAAACACCCACTTCCTGTCAATCACATTACGATCACCAGAACGAATAAAAACCCTCGTAATGCCGTGAGTAAAATACCTAACTGCATAGCAAATTTACTTGGCGCAGTCGCACTGCGGACATTGCGCATGCGCATTAGCGACTAATTGCTCCGTTGCGAGAAAAAAATAACGAGCGAACAACTCGGAATGACCCCCATTATCCACAAAATAGTTCTGGTCAAAAGTACATTACACCCAAGAGATAGGCCCTCATTCCGAGTTGATCGCTCGCTAGCTGCTTTTAGCAGCCGTGCAAACGCTAAGCCGCCGCCCTCTAGGAGTGTATCTTAGCTTAGCAGAAGTGCGAACGAAAGGATCGCAGCTCTGCTGCAAAAAAAGATTGTGCAGTTTCCGAGTAGCTCCATACCTACTCCTAGCTTGCGATCACTTCAGACTATTTAGTTCCTGTTTTGACGTCACGAACACGCCCTGCGTTCTCCCAGCCACGCCTGCGTTTCCCCTGGCACGCCTGCGTTTGTATCTGACACGCCTGCGTTTTTCAGCACACTCCCTGAAAACAGTCAGTTACCTCCCAGAAACGCCCCTTTCCTGTCAATCACTCTGCGGCCAGCAGTGCGACTGAAAAGCGTTGCGAGACCTTGTGTGAAACTGCATCGGTTGTTGTGAAAGTACGTCACGCGTGCGCATTGCGTCCCATACGCATGCGCAGAAGTGCCGCTTTTTAGACTGATCGCTGCGCTGCGAACAACGGCAGCTAGCGATCAACTCGGAATGACCCCCATGGTGTGGTCAAGCAGTTTACTCAGCCAAGATGCGATTAAACATGAATATGTATTTTCTTTATAATCTGTATTTATGTATGGATTACAGGCTGGGGATGTCCTGTTATTGTGATCAGGATAATTACTAGCAGGCCCGGGCTACGGGAAGGTAGGAATTTGTAGCTTCTAGTGCATAACAATAGCTTATCTTCTAGCAGCTCAGGAGTGATAGTCCTACTGTTCAGATTAGACACAGATCCTTATATTCAGTAAATGAATTCTAGCCTGTGCAGCCTATGCAGACCCCCCCCCCCTACAGCATCCTTCCCATGTGCAGAATGTTTCTGCCAGAATCCACTACCCCCTGTGCTGTGCAGAATCCCCTCCATCCATGCAGGATGCCCAGCTCCCATCCCCACCTGTGCTGCAGTGGGATCGCCGATGGTTGGGGAGTCCCGCGGCGGATCTTATCCTCAGGACTCTCCTGGGCAGCCAACACCCAGCCGGCTACAGGCCGGAGCGGGCAGCGGGCGGGCCGCTCTGGGACTGTGGGTGGGAACGGTGTAGCCGGACAGGCTGTGCATCGGCTCTGGGAGCACGGGCGGAGTCCGGCACTGCACCACTCTCTACTAACAAGAAACTACATAAACTACACTTCCCAGCAGCCCTTGCTGCCGGGAGCTCCTGGTTGCTGGGAGGTGTAGTTTATGTAGCGTTTCTTGTTTGTAGTGCGATGCAGTGCCGGCGCCCGCTGCTGCATGGTGTGTTCATTGCTGGCAGCATGTGAGGAACTACCCAGCGCGGGGAGAGGAACGGATCCAGCTGCTACCTACTGGCCGTGGGTGGCACCGCTGGTGGCGCCCCTCCTCTGCTGGCGCCCCTGGCGAGTGCCATCCTGGCCAATAGGTAGATACGCCCCTGCCGACAAGGCAGAAATATGAACTTTGAGGGAGGCTAGACGAAGGCCTAAGTCCAGGCCTTGTTGAAGAAAAGCTAGAAGTCTGGAAGTTCTGAATGTGTATACATCGTAATTCTTAGCAGCACACCAGGTGAAGTAAGAATGCCAGACCCTATAATAAATCCACGCAGATGCAGGTTTGCAGGCCTTCAGCATAGTTTGGATAACCGCCTCGGAGAATCCAGCCACGCCGTCAAAGCCAGTCTGGCCAGGTCCTTGAACGAGGAGGTCTGAGATTTGAGGAAGTAGAAGAGGACACTCTATCGATAGACCCTGCAAATTCGGAGAAACAATGCCGTCTTGGCCACGCTGGAGTGACTAGAAGTAGTATTCCTCCATCTTGTTTGAACTTCCGCAGTACCCTGGGCAGGAGTGACACTGGAGGGAACACGTATGGCAGCCGAAAGTTCCATGGAATTGCCAGTGCGTCCAAGAACGCTGCTTGAGGATCCCTGGTTCTTGATCCGAAAACCGGAACTTTGTGATTGTGTCGAGACGCCATCAGGTCTACATCTGGTAGGCCCCACTTGTCCACTAGGAGTTGAAAGACTTCCTGATGAAGACTCCACTCTCCGGCGTGCACGTCCTGACGACTGAGGAAATCCGCTTCCCAATTGAGGACTCCTGGAATGAACACTGCCGATATTGCTAGAAGATGGCGTACCGCCCAACGAAGGATTTTTGACACTTCCATCATTTGCCATGCGGCTTCAAGTGCCGCCTTGATGGTTTATGTATGCCACCGTGGTGGCGTTGTCTGACCATACTTTAACAGGTCTGTTCTGTATCAGAGGCAGGGCAAGAGTCAAAGCATTGAACACTGCTCGCATTTCCATAATGTTTATCGGGAAGAGTGACTCCTCCATGGTCCATCGACCCTGGAAAGAGTGTTGCTCCAACACCACACCCCAACCCCTCAGACTGGCGTACGTAGTCAGCAATACCCATTTGGGGATCCAGAAAGGATGGCTCCTGCTCAACTGCTGGTCCTGTAGCCACCAGGTCAGTGACAGATGAACCTCCGAAGTCAAGGAGATCATGTGAGACCTGATCCGATGAAGTAGGCCGACCCACTTGGAACGAATTAACCTCTGCAGAGGGTGGGAATGAAATTACTCTACCATCTCGAACGCCAACACCATGAGGCCTAATACTTGCATTGCCAAGTGTGTCAACACTGTTGGGCGAGAGAGGAAGTATTTGATCCTGTCCTGAAGTTTCAGAACCCTCTCTGGAGACAGAAACAGCTGTTGACTGTGTGTGTCCAGCAGTGCCCCCAGGTGCACCATGCTCCGAGCAGGGACCAGCGAAGACTTCTTCCAGTTGATGAGCCACCCGTGGGCTTGTAGGAAGTTTACCATCAGTTGTAACTGACTGAGGAAGACATCGTGGGAGTTCGCCAGAATCAGCAAGTCGTCCAGATACGGCAGGATCCTGACTCCCTTGCGACGGAGATGAGCCGTCATCACGACCATAACCTTGGTGAAGATCTGAGGGGCCATGGCCAGTCCAAACAGCAGAGCCTGGAATTGATAGTGAAGGTTGCCAATAGCAAACTGCAGATATTGCTGATGTGATATGGCAATAGGTATATGCAGGTAAGCATCTTGTATATCCAGGGATACCATATAGTCTCCGGGTTCCATGGCCAGAACAATAGAGCGCAGTGTTTCCATACGTAACTTGGACACTCTCACAAACTTGCTCAGTGATTTGAGGTTGAGTATAGGCCGGAAAGACCCATTGGGTTTCGGGACTAGAAACAGGGTCGAGTAGTATCCTCTGCCCCTCTGGGACAGAGGTACTGGCACTACCACTCCTGTATCCAGGAGGGAACGCACAACCAGTTGTAGAGCTTGTGCCTTCAACGGATCCAAAGGGATAACCATTGTGCAGAACTGGCGAGGGGAACGTCTCTTGAAAGAGGATGCGTACCCGTGAAAGACAACTTCTCACACCCATGCGTCTGAAGTGGTCTTTAACAAGGCCTGAGTGAATCGCAGAAGTCGGCCTCCCACCCTAGAGTCCCCCAGGGGGAGGCCCGCCCCGTCATGCAGCAGGCTTGTTGTGTTTAGAAGCAGCCTGACGGGCGGCCCAGGACTGTTTCGCCTTGGGCTTGGTGGTTTTGGGAGCACGAGATTGTCTCAGGAATGCCTGACCTTTTGCTTTCCCTTGAGGCCGAAAGGAACGAAAAGTGGTACCTTTTGCCTTCTGTGCAGAAGGATTAGTATTCGGGAGAAATGCAGGCTTAGCAGCCACTAAGTCAGTCACAATCTTATTAAGATCTTCCCCAAATAGGATGTCTCCCTTAAAAGGGAGTACCTCCAAGGTCTTTTTGGAGTCCAGGTCCACCTTCCACGACCTCAACCACAGAATACGGCGAGCCAACACACCTGCTTCAGAGGACGCCTCCTGAATGTAATAGGCGGCGGTGGTAATGTGAGACAGGTACTGTCTGGCAATGTCAGATATATCCTGATGCAGCTCTTCCTCTAATGACTGAACCCATGCTTTAATTCCTTTTGCAGCCCAAGAGGCTGCTATAGTGGGTCTATGTACAGCACCTGTAAGGGAGTAAATAGACTTAAGGCATCCTTCCACACGCTTATCTGTAGGTTCCTTCAATGAGGTGACAGTGGTGACAGGCAGAGTAGATGACACCACGAGACGGGTGACATGGGAATCCACCGGCTGTGAATTTTCCCACTTGTTACACAACTCAAAATGGAGAGGATAACGAGCTACCATCGTTTTAGATAGGGAGAATTTCTTTCCTGGCAAAGACCAGGTTTCTTAACGCATGTCTACTAAATGGTCAGAATGCGGTAATAATGTTTTAGTTACCTTCTGACGTTTAAACTTATCAGGTTTCTTAGAAACTATAGTGAAATCCTCATCATCATCAATGATCTGTAGGATCTGCTTAATAGCAACTACTAAATCAGGGACATCAACCTGAATAGTAGATTCCTCATCAGAAGCAGCTGTATCAGTGTCTGGCGGGTCAGTATACTCCTCATCCTCATCAGAAGAATCTTCTGAGAGATTAGTGGATTGTGAGGAAGAATTAGACAGCTTAGATGACCCCTTGACATGAGTGTGGGTGGGGGTAGGTTTATGTCTAACCAAAGAATGAGTCAATTGCTGCAACTGGGTAGACAAATTATCCACCCAAGGCGGATTTACCATAGGGACAATATGAGGTTGCAATGACACAGGAGGTCCCATAGGGGGAGTAAGGCGTGTCACAAGCGTATTGAGCATAGTTGAGAATGATGCCCAAGGTAGCTCCTGATTGGTTACAGGAGCTGCGGACTGACTGGGAGATGTATGGTACACAGTACACAGACCTTCATACAAAGCTTCCCCCTCAGGCAAATCCCTGGCGCATGCGCTGCATGGTACAGGAGCGTCCGTGGATTTTCCGCTCTTTGTGTTACACATTTTAGTGAATGTAACCTCAGAGCGTATGAGTACGATACAGCCAGACAGAGTACAATACCAGCGAATAAATCCCCTAGTATGTGACAGCGTACACAGTACACAACACCAGCTAAGGATGCTGGGTGTCATCATTCATTTTCTTTTCAGCAATGCAATTGCAATTATTTTGCGATCGCATCACTGGCTGCCAACTAGCATGATAGACAAGCTTGCCCTGCGCTGGATGGCCCTCATCATATGATAGAAAGGGCTGCAGGTTCTGCTTTTTATCAGAATCTGCAATCCATTCTGAATAACGCCCTTAGTACACATTACAGCTGGTAAGCAGGTTTAGCAGCTAAGGAAGGGACAAGTCATTGATAGCGATGACAGGACTAGTAATTTAAGAGTCGATGGAAGGGATGAGCAGCTACAAGTGGGCGACTGAGATGCATGGTAGCCAAAGTGCCTTGGAAATGTGCTGAGCGTTCCTGGTCACACAAAGATGGTTCATGTTATGGGAGAGACACAGGCATGTCTCTGAACTGTTTGCGAACTCAGGTCATCTTTCCGCGCAGATCGCATTTGTAAAGCTGCGCGCAGGCACCTCTGCAAATGTGATCCATTGTAATGCAAATGCAGTGGGAGGTGTTAAACACCTCCTTGCTGCATTTGCGATCCCAGTGTTGCGAGCGCGTCTCAGCCTGAGATCAACATCGCGCCCATCCTCGCAGACTGCCAGCTGAGATGCTGCTTGGCACTTCTGGGGTGGGGCCGGGATGTTACATCACTAGGCTCCACCTCCAAATTTGTGTGATTTGCGGGATTGTGGAAGGGGGTGGGTCATTTAGCTCTGCCCGTCTATTCTGCGTCGCTATTACCTACAGTATGTAATATCTTTTTGCCCACTTTAGTAGGAAGCAGGGGGGATGCAGAAAATGCGGCCAATCTTTCATGGGTGCGGGGGACGACTCAAAAGATCGGGAGAAGCAAGTATGCTTAACACTGGTTACTCAACAGTGAGATGTCACATGCAGGCTAATTATCACATTTTCTTCAACTTCATGAACAGAACAACTTTCTACAAAAACTTTCTAAAACAACAAAAAACAGTTAAAGACCTTCGGGTAAAACATGACAGGAAATAAATATACATCCACAAAGTACTCGGCTAACACTTTCCAATCACTCTTTTGGACCTAAGGCAAAATGAAAACCAAGATGCTTTAGCGGGATACTGAAAAGATCTAAAATAGCACTAAACCATGCAGAAACAGGGAAATGAAATCTCATAATCATGTACAACGACCTTCAACATCACAAGGTCATAATGATGTACAAATGACAATTAGATTATAGTCATTCTGGTGATTTATTGACCATGCTGTACTGTGTTATTATCTTAATGTTGACCAAAAAAAAATAAGAATTTACTTACCGATAATTCTATTTCTCATAGTCCGTAGTGGATGCTGGGGACTCCGTAAGGACCATGGGGAATAGCGGCTCTGCAGGAGACTGGGCACATCTAAAGAAAGCTTTAGGACTATCTGGTGTGCACTGGCTCCTCCCCCCATGACCCTCCTCCAAGCCTCAGTTAGGATACTGTGCCCGGACGAGCGTACACAATAAGGAAGGATTTTGAATCCCGGGTAAGACTCATACCAGCCACACCAATCACACCGTATAACCTGTGATCTGAACCCAGTTAACAGCATGATAACAGAGGAGCCTCTGAAAGATGGCTCACAACAATAATAACCCGATTTTTGTAACAATAACTATGTACAAGTATTGCAGACAATCCGCACTTGGGATGGGCGCTCAGCATCCACTACGGACTATGAGAAATAGAATTATCGGTAAGTAAATTCTTATTTTCTCTAACGTCCTAAGTGGATGCTGGGGACTCCGTAAGGACCATGGGGATTATACCAAAGCTCCCAAACGGGCGGGAGAGTGCGGATGACTCTGCAGCACCAAATGAGAGAACTCCAGGTCCTCCTCAGCCAGGATATCAATTTTGTAGAATTTTACAAACGTATTTGCTCCTGACCAAGTAGCTACTCGGCAAAGTTGTAAAGCCGAGACCCCTCGGGCAGCCGCCCAAGATGAGCCCACCTTCCTTGTGGAGTGGGCATTTACTTTGGCTGTGGCAGGCCTGCCACAGAATGTGCAAGCTGAATTGTACTACAAATCCAACGAGCAATAGTCTGCTTAGAAGCAGGAGCACCCAGCTTGTTGGGTGCATACAGGATAAACAGCGAGTCAGATTTCCTGACTCCAGCCGTCCTGGAAACATATATTTTCAGGGCACTGACAACGTCTAGCAACTTGGAGGCCTCCAAGTCCCTAGTAGCCGCAGGCACCACAAATAGGTTGGTTCAGGTGAAACGCTGAAACCACCTTGGGGAGAAACTGAGGACGAGTCCTCAATTCCGCCCTGTCCGAATGGAAAATCAGATAAGGGCTTTTTCAGGATAAAGCCGCCAATTCTGACGCGCGCCTGGCCCAGGCCAGGGCCAACAGCATGACCACTTTTCATGTGAGATATTTTAACTCCACAGATTTAAGTGGTTCAAACCAATGTGACTTTTGGAACCCAAAACTACATTGAGATCCCAAAGTGCCACTGGAGGCACAAAAGGAGGCTGTATATGCAGTACCCCTTTTACAAACGTCTGAACTTCAGGGACTGAAGCTAGTTCTTTTTGGAAGAAAATTGACAGGGCCGAAATTTGAACCTTAATGGACCCCAATTTCAGGCCCATAGACACTCCTGTTTGCAGGAAATGTAGGAATCGACCCAGTTGAATTTCCTCCGTCGGGCCTTACTGGCCTCGCACCACGCAACATATTTTCGCCAATTGCGGTGATAATGTTTTTGCGGTTACATCCTTCCTGGCTTTGATCAGGATAGGGATGACTTCATCCGGAATGCCTTTTTTCCTTCAGGATCCGGCGTTCAACCGCCATGCCGTCAAACGCAGCCGCGGTAAGTCTTGGAACAGACAGGGTCCTTGCTGGAGCAGGTCCCTTCTTAGAGGTAGAGGCCACGGATCCTCTTGAAGTTCCGGTTACCAAGTCCTTCTTGGCCAATCCGGAACCACGAATATAGTGCTTACTCCTCTCCATCTTATCAATCTCAGTACCTTGGGTATGAGAGGCAGAGGAGGGAACACATACCCTGACTGGTACACCCACGGTGTTACCAGAGCGTCTACAGCTTATTGCCTGAGGGTCCCTGGACCTGGCGCAATACCTGTCGAGTTTTTAATCATGTGGAAGACTTCTGGGTGAAGTCCCCACTCTCCCGGGTGGAGGTCGTGCTGAGGAAGTCTGCTTCCCAGTTGTCCACTCCCGGAATGAATACTGCTGACAGTGCTATCACATGATTTTCCGCCCAGCGAAGAATCCTTGCAGCTTCTGCCATTGCCCTCCTGCTTCTTGTGCCACCCTGTCTGTTTACGTGGGTGACTGCCGTGATGTTGTCCGACTGGATCAACAACGGCTGACCTTGAAGCAGAGGTCTTGCTAAGCTTAGAGCATTGTAAATGTCCCTTAGCTTCAGGATATTTATGTGAAGTGATGTCTCCAGGCTTGACCATAAGTCCTGGATATTCCTTCCCTGTGTGACTGCTCCCCAGCCTCGCAGGCTGGCATCCGTGGTCACCAGGACCCAGTCCTGAATGCCTAATCTGCGGCCCTCTAGAAGATGAGCACTCTGCAACCACCACAGGAGGGACACCCTTGTCCTTGGTGACAGGGTTATCCGCTGATGCATCTGAAGATGCGACCCGGACCATTTGTCCAGCAGGTCCCACTGGAAAGTTCTTGCGTGGAATCTGCCGAATGGGATTGCTTCGTAGGAAGCCAGCATTTTACCCAGAACCCTTGTGCATTGATGCACTGAGACTTGGCTCGGTTTTAGGAGGTTCCTGACTAGCTCGGATAACTCCCTGGCTTTCTCCTCCGGGAGAAACACCTTTTTCTGGACTGTGTCCAGGATCATCCCTAGGAACAGAAGACACGTCGTCGGAACCAGGTGCGATTTTGGAATATTGAGAATCCAATCGTGCTGCCGCAACACTACCTGAGATAGTGCTACACCGACCTCCAACTGTTCCCTGGATCTTACCCTTATCAGGGAATTGTCCAAGTAAGGGATAACTAAAATTCACTTCCTTCGAAGGAATATCATCATTTCGGCCATTACCTTGGTAAAGACCCGGGGTGCCGTGGACCATCCATACGGCAGCGTCTGAACTGATAGTGACAGTTCTGTACCATAAACCTGAGGTACCCTTGGTGAGAAGGGTAAATTTTGACATGAAGGTAAGCATCCTTGATGTCCCGAGACATCATGTAGTCCCCTTCTTCCAGGTTCGCAATCACTGCTCTGAGTGACTCAATCTTGAATTTGAACCTCTGTATGTAAGTGTTCAAAGATTTTAGATTTAGAATCGGTCTCACAGAGCCGTCCGGCTTCGGTACCACAACAGTGTGGAATAATACCCCGTTCCATGTTGCAGGAGGGGTATCTTGATTATCACCTGCTGGGAATACAGCTTGTGAATGGCTTCCAAAACTGTCTCCCTGTCAGAAGGAGACATCGGTAAAGCCGACTTTAGGAAACGGCGAGGGGGAGACGTCTCGAATTCTAATTTGTACCCCTGAGATATCACCTGAAGGATCCAGGGGTCTACTTGCGAGTGAGCCCACTGCGCGCTGAAATTCATTGAGACGGGCCGCCCACCGTGCCTGATTCTGCTTGTAAAGCCCCAGCGTATACTGAGGGCTTGGCAGAGGCGGGAGAGGGTTTCTGTTCCTGGGAACTGGCTGATTTCTGCAGCCTTTTTCTTCTCCCTCTGTCACGGGGCAGAAATGAGGAACCTTTTGCCCGCTTGTCCACGAAAAGACTGCGCCTGATAATACGGCGTCTTCTCATGTTGAGAGGCGACCTGGGATACAAACGTGAAATTCCCAGCTGTTGCCGTGGCCACCAGGTCTGAAAGACCGACCCCAAATAACTCCTCCCCTTAATAAAGCAATACTTCCAAATGCCGTTTGGAATACGTATCACCTGACCACTGACGTGTCCATAACCCTCTACTGGTAGAAATGGACAACGCGCTTAGACTTGATGCCAGTCGGCAAATATTCCGCTGTGCATCACGCATATATAGAAATGCATCTTTTAAATGCTCTATAGGCAAAAATATACTGTCCCTATCTAGGGTATCAATATTTTCAGTCAGGGAATCCGACCACGCCAACCCAGCACTGCACATCCAGGCTGAGGCGATTGCTGGTCGCAGTATAACACCAGTATGTGTGTAAATACCTTTTAGGATACCCTCCTGCTTTCTATCAGCGGGATCCTTAAGGGCGGCCATCTCAGGCGAAGGTAGAGCCCTTACAAGCGTGTGAGCGCTTTATCCACCCTAGGGGGTGTTTCCCAACGCACCCTAACCTCTGGCGGGAAAGGATATAATGCCAATAACATTTTAGAAATTATCAGTTGTTATCGGGGAAAACACACGCATCATCACACACCTCATTTTAATTTCTCAGATTCAGGAAAACTACAGGTAGTTTTTCCTCACCGAACATAATACAGGTTGAGTATCCCATATCCAAATATTCCGAAATACGGAATATTCCGAAATACGGACTTTTTGGAGTGAGAGTGAAATAGTGAAACCTTTGTTTTTTGATGGCTCAATGTACACAAACTTTGTTTAATAGTACACAAAGTTATTAAAAATATTGTATTAAATGACCTTCAGGCTGTGTGTATAAGGTGTATATGAAACATAAATGAATTGTGTGAATGTAGACACACTTTGTTTCATGCACAAAGTTATAAAAAATATTGGCTATAATGACCTTCCGGCTGTGTGTATAAGGTGTATATGTAACATAAATGCATTTTGTGCTTAGATTTAGGTCCCATCACCATGATGATATCTCATTATGGTATGCAATTATTCCAAAATACGGAAAAATCCCATATCCAAAATACCTCTGGTCCCAAGCATTTTGGATAAGGGAGACTCAACCTGTACCCCTTTTTTTTTTGGGTGGTACTCGTATTATCAGAAATGTGTAAAACATTTTTCATTGCCTCAATCATGTAACGTGTGGCCCTACTGGAAGTCACATTCGTCTCTTCACCGTCGACACTGGAGTCAGTATCCGTGTCGGCGTCTATATCTGCCATCTGAGGTAACGGGCGCTTTAGAGCCCCTGACGGCCTATGAGACGTCTGGACAGGCACAAGCTGAGTAGCCGGCTGTCTCATGTCAACCACTGACTTTTATACAGAGCTGACACTGTCACGTAATTCCTTCCAACAGTTCATCCACTCAGGTGTCGACCCCCTAGGGGGTGACATCACTATTACAGGCAATCTGCTCCGTCTCCACATCATTTTTCTCCTCATACATGTCGACACAAAAGTACCGACATACAGCACACACACAGGGAATGCTCTGATAGAGGACAGGACCCCACTAGCCCTTTGGGGAGACAGAGGGAGAGTTTGCCAGCACACACCAGAGCGCTATATATATACAGGGATAACCTTATATAAGTGTTTTCCCCCTTATAGCTGCTGTATAGTTAATACTGCGCCTAATTAGTGCCCCCCTCTCTTTTTTTAACCCTTTCTGTAGTGTAGTGACTGCAGGGGAGAGCCAGGGAGCTTCCCTCCAACGGAGCTGTGAGGGAAAATGGTGCCAGTGTGCTGAGGAGATAGGCTCCGCCCCTTTTTCGCGGACTTTTCTCCTGCTTTTTTATGGATTCTGGCAGGGGTTAAATGCATCCATATAGCCCAGGAGCTATATGTGATGCATTTTTTGCCATCCAAGGTGTTTTTATTGCGTCTCAGGGCGCCCCCCCCCCCCCCCAGCGCCCTGCACCCTCAGTGACCGAAGTGTGAAGTGTGCTGAGAGCAATGGCGCACAGCTGCAGTGCTGTGCGCTACCTTGTTGAAGACAGGACGTCTTCTGCCGCCGATTTTCCGGACCTCTTCTGCCTTCTGGCTCTGTAAGGGGGCCGGCGGCGGGGCTCTGGGACCCATCCAAGCTGGGCCTGTGATCGTCCCTCTGGAGCTAATGTCCAGTAGCCTAAGAAGCCCAATCCACTCTGCATGCAGGTGAGTTCGCTTCTTCTCCCCTTAGTCCCTCGATGCAGTGAGCCTGTTGCCAGCAGGACTCACTGAAAATAAAAAACCTAAACTAAAACTTTCACTAAGAAGCTCAGGAGAGCCCCTAGTGTGCACCCTTCTCGTTCGGGCACAGAGATCTAACTGAGGCTTGGAGGAGGGTCATGGGGGGAGGAGCCAGTGCACACCAGATAGTCCTAAAGCTTTCTTTAGATGTGCCCAGTCTCCTGCGGAGCCGCTATTCCCCATTGTCCTTACGGAGTCCCCAGCATCCACTTAGGACGTTAGAGAAAAGAAAAATGCAAAGTGAAAAAAACATTATTATTTATTAACAGTTATGTATGTAAGCTTTCACGAGCATGGCCCACTTCCCTCATGTGCTTTACGTTTCTTACTTAACATATCTTCTTTTCAATACTCCCTTTGATCATGGCACCAAATCCCTCAGTTTTTTGCTGCCCTTATACTTATCTCAGTGCTGTTTATTGACGCACTTATGTTTATATACCTTGTACTTGTCCTATATTGTATTGAACTGTAAGTCACTGTCTTCATGTATTGCTTATTTGTTTACTCTGTAATTGGGCGCTGTGGATCCCATGTGGCGCCATATAAATAAAGGCTAATAATAATAATATAACATCTATATATTAGGAAGTGCTTTAAAGAGAATATTTAGTCAGTTACATCAGTGGCAGTACTGGGGTCGTTGCCAATTGCAATCCCCCTCGCATGCCATAGGCGCACGCTTTAGAAATAGGGGTGAGGTCTCGGAGAAAGGGAGTGGTCTCATGGATGTCCACCGGTGACATTGTGAAGGGGGCGTGACCTAGCGGGAAGGCCACGCCCAGAGATGCTGCTCCTGGAGACTTATGCCTGCAATGCCGGCAAGATAATATCATACTGCAGCACTCAACTCTTGTCACCGTAGAGGAGCCGGCATTTTGGTGTCACCCCCTCCAAGAGTGAGACCCCCCTCTGATGCCTGTGAGTTACTTAAGTCTCCGCCCCAGTGGAGCTTACAATCTATGGGCCTAATTCAGACCAGCCGACGGCTGTCTCAGCCCTGCGATCGCCTCTGCCTGATTGACAGGTAGAGGCGATCGCTGGACGGGAGGGGGCGGGACGGCGGCGTTTGGCTGCCGTTTAGGAGGCGCAGTCCGGGCAACGCAGGCGTGCCCGGACTGTTGGGGGGGCGAGCCGCGGTGGCTGCGTGATGTCACACGCAGCCGCTGCGACCCTCACAGCGATGAGTAGCTCCTGCCAGCGCGCAGGAGCTGCACTGACAGGGAGCAACTCCAAAAGTACAAAAGCATCACCGCTGTGTGATGCTTTTGTACTTGTGCGGGGGGGGGGGGTCGGGCCTGACATGAGGGGTGGACTAGCCCTGTGCTGGGTGTCCCCCCGCATGTCTGTGTGACTGATCGTAGATGTGCTAAATTTAGCACATCCACGATCGGGTCTGAATTAGGCCCAATATTACAAACCACATACACTAGGGTTATCTACACCAGAACATATTTACCTACATTGTATTTCTCCTCTCCGGGAGAAGCCCGGAGAGGAGACGCTGCAGGTGTCTTCGGGGTGCGGGGCCGGACTGTGACATCAGTAAGCCCCGCATCAGGAAATGCCGCGGTTCGCGGGTCCGCGGGAAGGGGCCGGGGCTAAAATGAAGCGATTTGCGTCTTTTTAACCCATTCTCCACCCGACGGACCCGCGAATGCGGGAGGTTATCTCTCCATCCTGCTCGCATCACTAGGGTGCGAGCAGGATGCGGGAGACCTGCCCACTCTTCCGGGGGTGCGGGGGCTACCCCAAAAAATGGGAGCCTCCCGCAGCTTCCGGGAGAGTAGGTAAGTATGCACCAGAAGCCAATTAATTTACCAATATGTCTTTGGAGATAGGGAAGAAATGTGTTCTCAATGAGGAACCCGCACAAACATGGGGAGCACAGAGAAACTCCATACAGATAGGGTCCTGGTTTAATTGACCTAATTGCACTAGCGCTGTGAGGCAGCGATGCTAACCAATGTGCTACAAAAAGCAATACTTGGATTCCAAAATGTCTATTGTAAAAAAATGTCCTAAACTGCTGCGTACCATGGGGGTAATTCCGAGTTGATCGCAGCAGCAATTTTGTTAGCAGTTAGGCAAAACCATGTGCACTGCAGGGGGGGGGGGGGGGGGGGGTGCAGTTATAACATGTGCAGAGAGAGTTACATTTGGGTGGGGTGTGTTCAATCTGCAATCTAAATTGCAGTGTAAAAATAAGGCAGCCAGTATTTACCCTGCACACAAACAATATAACTCACCCAAATCTAACTCTCTCTGCACATGTTATATCTGCCTCCCCTGCAGTGCACATGGTTTTGCCCAACTGCTAACAAAATTCCTGCTGCGATCAACTCAGAATTACCCCGCATATACACACAGATCACCACATGAGTTTATGACAGACGATCGACCTGCTTTTATTTTTCCCGGAGAACACAATCTTTTAAATTAGAATGTTTACATCTCCCTGTCATGTCTTATCATATAAACTGTTCACTAGACAGGAATTAAATTAGGTTACAGGATAACATGCATGGTGCGCCTCATTTAAAAAGAAGGAACAATGCAAGGAACATTGGGCCTAATTCAGACCTGATCGCTGGGCAGTGTTTTTTGCTGTCCTGCGGTCAGGTAGTCGCCGCCTAAAGGGGGAGGGTTTTTTGTGTGTGCTGGTGTGCGTTCGTATGTGCTGGAGAACTGCACAAACAGCCCAGGACTTTCGCTGTGATGATCGGGGCTGGAGCTGACATTATGAATCCTCCCACAAAACGCCTGGTCCCTCCTGCGTTTTTCCGGAAACTCCCTAGAAACGGTCAGTTGCCACCCACAAACGCCCTCTTCCCGTCAATCTTCTTGCATTCGCCGGTGCGATCGGATTTCTCGCACCATCCCATCGCTAACCGTCGCTCCCCGTCGCTGCAGACCGTCGCGCCTGCGCATTGCGGTTCATACGCATGAGCAGTTCAGACCTGATCTCCCGCTGTGCGAAAACGCACAGCAGCGATCAGGTCTGAATTACCCCTATTGTAAGCTGTGGCTTTCAATGACTTCATATTATATGACTCCAACGTTCTAGTTAGCAGACTTTGGTGTAAAACGCTCATGTCACAGATTGCATTACTTTCAGGGGTCTGTCTATGGAGGTTCTAGCCAATCCAAGTCAATAACAGATATAGAGGACTTTGGGGGTCATTCCGAGTTGTTTGCTCGCTAGCTGCTTTTAGCAGCATTGCACACGCTAAGCCGCCACCCTCTGGGAGTGTATCTTAGCATAGCAGAATTGCGAACGAAAGATTAGCAGAATTGCGAATAGAAATTTCTTAGCAGTTTCTGAGTAGCTCCAGACTTACTCAGCCATTGCGACCAGCTCAGTCCTTTTCGTTCCTGGATTGACGTCACAAACACACCCAGCGTTTGCCCAACCACTCCCCCGTTTCTCCAGCCACTCCTGCGTTTTGCAACTCGAATGCCTGCGTTTTTCCGGCCAGTTTCCGCCCAGAAACACCCACTTCCTGTCAATCACACTCCGATCAGCACAGCGATGAAAAAGCTTTGTTATGCCGTGAGTAAAATACCTAACTTTTGTGTAAAATAACTAAGCGCATGCGCTCTGCGAACCTTGCGCATGCGCAGTAAGCAACTAATCGCAGTATGGCGAAAATCGGCAACGAGCGAACAACTCGGAATGACCCCCTTAATTCTGAGTTGCACTCATGTCTAAAAGCAAACGCATGTGGTGATTTTTATCAATCTGCGCATGTGGTTGCCATTTCGATGGTGTCGCAACTGAGCAATTATCGTCAGACTGCGGATGAGTTGTGGCTGCAGTGCGCACACACCAAGGTACCTTTGTGATGCCGCTCGCAGTGAGGAATCAGTCGGAGTGATTGACAGTAAGAGGCCGTTTGGGGGAGGTGACTGTAAAAGCGCATGCGTATCTTGGCTTGCAACTGCAATCTTGTATGCATAAAAGCTGGTGCAAGCATTGCAGCTCCCATGGCCATTCTGCACGGAGGCATTTAGGGAGTTGAAGCTCCTTGCATCTGCATTGTGGTTGCAACATGGTACGCAATTGCTTAGCAAGTTGTGATGGCTTTGGCAGAGGCGCCGACAGCTATGGTGGGCCCAAGTAATGGGAGATGGTGTGGCCAATGAAGGGAGGTGTGGTCAGCTCCCCTTCTTAGTAATTATAAAAAAAATCGTAGTTATTGTGTCACGGTGGAGCCGCATGGGGGCTGATGGGTGCGATCGATCACTCCACCCCCGCACATCACACAGCTAGGGAGATTGAGGAGTGACTACTTCTGCCTCTCTCCCCAGCGCAACACACAGCAATGTATGTGCTACGCTGGGAGAGAGCGTGCTGCTGCAGCAGTTGCTCCTCTCTCTCCCCCCTCCAAGTGCTGTTGCTGTCTAGATAGCTGTGTCTGTATTGCGACCACATCTGAATCAGGCCCTTGTCATAAGCTCTATGTGTGGCTGGTTCTCTGCTCATGAAAATTGGCATTTCTGGGGGTCAGAGGGCAGCTACAGTATCATGCAAATGCATACAGGAGATTAGTTTCCAAGAGTGAGTCATGGTCATGTCATGTGGTATTATGAGGCTTATGCATGTTGTCGGGTTCCCCCTATCTGACAGGTGTTTGCACCCAGGATAGAGTCAATGTACTTGCCAATACTAATAATGTAGAGCGTGCTTGCGGACAGAAAACAGCGGCTGGTATTATTATAATGTATTCATTAAGCCACATGGATGCTCGCAATAGTATAAGGTAGACAATATGTCTGCCATGGGCTGTCCACACTTGTGGCCACTTTGCATCCGAATCAGGCTGCCAATAGGCTCCTAATAACTGATATTTTTCTTGTACTTAACCTAGGTGAGATAATATAATTGGATGACACTGTACAAGCAAAAAGGTAACATAAAAACACGGTTCTGCATTTGGCTGTGTTTTGACTTTATATGGGAAGCGGTTAGCATACCGCCAGTCGGGATCCCAGCGATCACAATACAGACACCAGAATACCGACAAGCAGTGAAACGCAGATGCCGAAATACTGGCGACATAGGCTATTCTCCCCCATAGAGGGAAAATATAACCTGTGGTGAGCGCAACGACTCAGCGTGCCCACAAGGGGCATTCTAGCGCTCGCCCCACTTCCGGCATACTGGCGACCGGGATGCCACTGTCGGTATATCATACTGAATCCCTTTATATAGCAGATATATAGTCATCTTAAAATAGATCTCTTTGTACAGATACAAACATTCCTACATGAGAACGAGGGGGATAAGAAAACAGTGCAGCCCTTTACTTCCCATGCACTGTCATCCTGATGAGCAGTTGCCATAGAAATGTGTTATGCTTTGCTTGAGCTGCACTGGTATAAGGAAGCAAATGATGCTTCACTTACATAGCTCATAAAATATTACAACAAATCAAAGTAATGAGAAGAGAAAGAACAGCCACATGTTTTTCAAGACAAGGTTTCCACTGAATAACATCAAAACACAACTGGCTGAAATAATGAATTGTCTGTGGTGCAGTATACAGTATATGTGATTGTTTTGTGACTAGGTGATTCATCGCTCCCTACGGGCGCTCTTCACACCGTCGTAAGGGGCTACGCCCCGTTAACCCTTGCACACCCTTGTGGCGTGCAATATTTTTATTATATGGAGTATTACCTCCAATCATAATTGTGTGAGTGGTTAAATATTGCACGTACAAAGGTCGTGCAATGGTTAAGGGGTGGAAGCCCCTTGCAACGGTGTGAACAGCGCACGCAGGGCCTGGTGAATTGCCTAGTAGGTGCTTTGGTTGGGGGAGTAGGGGGTGCGGGGAAAAGGCGGATGGGATCCTGGGGTGCCACGTGAGGGGCGGTTGCGGTGGTGCCGCAGGTGGGGGAGGGTGCATGGGTGCCGCGGGTGGTGGTCCGGAGGCGCTACGGGTGGGGGAGGAGCAGTTGTGGGGTTGCCCCGGGTGGGAGAGGGGTGGATGCGGTGGTGTGGCGGGAGGTACGGGTGCGGGGTCGCTGCGGGTGGAGGAGGGGGTCCGGAGCTATCGCGGGCGCTGGAGGGGGTGTGTGGGGGTGCCGCGGATGGGGCCCGGAGGTACTGCGAGTGGGGGAGGGGAGGGTAATGTTTCTCCTGCTTCTCCTCCTGTCAGCAGCTAAGCTGCTGTCCTCCCTTTGGCAGTGGCTCTCCCAGAGACTCGCACAGCAGCCAGTCACTATTGTTCGCGCCGGTGTCCCAATGCACTGCATTACAGGGAAGAAGATGTACGCAATAAACTACAGCTCCCAGCAGCCCTAAGGGGCGGAATGCTTCAGCGCTAAGGGCTGCTGGGAGCTGTAGTTTATGTAGTGCGTCTACTTCCCTGTAATGCGGCGCGTTGGGACACTGGTGCTAATAATAGTGACTGGCTGGCAGAACTGTGTGACTGGCTGAATCAATGTAAAAGGTGAGAGTGCTGTGCAGTGTCAGTGACACTACACACATGCAGCGGCGCCGGAAGCACAAAACCTTTTCTCCCCCTCGGCGCCGGCAGCACAAAGCCTCCTCTCCTCCCTCCCATCCCCTGTGTGACATTCAGTGGCCGGGAGGGAGCCAAAGTGGGCGGAGCTAGATGGGAGTAAGGGGCAGAGCTACACGGGACCATGCTGCAGCAGGAGGATGATCTGCTACAGCTTCGGCCAGCCAGACTTCATTAGATAAGTGTCTGGAAAGAAAGTGAGTGTGTGTGTATATATACAGTGTCTGTGTATACTGTATATATGTGTGACTGTGTATGTGTGTAATGTATGTGTGTAAATGGTACTTGGAGAGGGGGCATTACGTGTGTAAGCGTCACTGGTATAGGGGGTGTTATGTGTGTAAGCATCACTGGTACAGGGGGCGTTACGTGTATTAGCGTCACTGGTACAGGGGGCGTTACGTGTGTAAGCATCACTGGTACAGGGTGCCTTACGTGTCTAAGTGGCACTGGTACAGAGGGCATTAAGTGTGTAAATGTCACTGCTACAGGGGGCATTATGTGTGTAATTGTCACTGCTACAAGGGGTGTTACGTGTGTAAGCGCCACTGGTACTGGGGGGCGTGACATGTGTAAGCGTCACTGGTTCAGGGGGCATTACATGTGTTAGCGTCTCTGGTACAGGGGGCATTACATGTGTAAGTGTCTCTACTACAGGGGTCATTATGTGCGCTGTGCATTTGTAAAGTATGCGAGGGTGCAAATTTATAGTTTGCAGGGGGGCGCCGAACACTCTAGCACCAGCCCAGACTGCACACCCACTGCAGTGCACAGCACTGTCACCTTTTACATTGATTCAGCCAGCGTCCATACATTACCCTCCATGATATCACCCTCTCTATCCGCTACATTAACCATCTCGGGGCTTCCAGGCCGGCAGACCAGGTGTGTTGCGGAGTCAGGGCCTCTGGGGATCTGGGTGCGGCTGTGGTGGGGAGGCACTTCTGTGACATCACACGCAGAGCAGGCTCCGGGGCTCAGAGAGTATGCGGCGCAGGGAGGGCTATGAAAGTCTTCCGCTGCTCCGCTTTCATACACATCTATGCCGGTGGCCGCAGCAGCTTTTGTTCCACCTGCGGCACGGCTAGGGAGTGGGGATTGTTGATGCCGGAGGGGGCAGGTGGACTGGCAGCAAGACATTGGTGGTCATTCCGAGTTGATCGCTCGCTAGCAGTTTTTAGCAGCCGTGCAAACGCTATGCTGCCGCCCAGTGGGAGTATATTTTAGCTTAGCAGAAGTGGGAACGAAGGGATCGGAGAGCGGGTACAAAAAAATTTTGTGCAGTTTCAGAGCAGCTTCAGACCTACTCGGCGCTTGCGATCACTTCAGACCATTCAGTTCCTGATTTGACGTCATGAACACGCCCTGCGTTCGGCCAGCCACGCCTGCGTTTTTCCGAACACTCCCTGAAAACGGTCAGTTGACACCCAGAAACGCCTTCTTCCTGTCAATCACTCTGTGGCTGCCTATGCGACTGAAAAGCATCATCGCTAGACCCTGTGTAAAACTACATCGTTCGTTGTAATAGTAAGCCGCACGTGCGCATTGCACTGCATACGCGTGCAGAAGTGCCGAGTTTTTGTCTGATCGCTGCACAGCGAATGAATGCAGCTAGCGATCAACTTGGAATGACCCCATAGGACGCTGCAGTAAAAGGATTGTTTTTCCCCCTATCTACAGCACAGAGACTTGCTGCAGATGGAGTGGCATACCCTCCAGCTGGACCTTTTTGGCAGGTACAGTACCTTTGTTTTATGGTCTGTACCGATTTTTGACTCTCCAAGCTTCCATTGAAAGTATAGGAAAAGGGGCGTGGCCACGCTGATGTACTCGTGGTCACGCCCCCTTTTCGAATTTGCATCAATGTTTATGTGTAAATAGTTGGAGGGTGTGTTGCTGCAGATGCAGTGGGACTATTTTGGGGTGTGGGTCTGGAGCTGCAGCTCCATCAGTCCCATTGCTAATCCTGCTCTGTGAAAACACAGCAGGCAAAGGGCAGAGCCTCCCATTGGATGTAACCTGTGTGGGAGGGCGTTTATCGCCCAATCAGCTGTGGGCTGGGTGTGATAGACCTGCCACTAACCCAATGAGAGCTCCTAGCCACGCCCAGCGTTAGAAACCCAGGCACAGAATCACAGGGCTATTATATAGGAGATATATATATATATATACACACACACACGCACACATACATAGATACATATATTTATCCTAATATAGGAAATAGGGGGGCACCAATATTTATCTTGCCACCGGGCGACTGTGACGAACTTACGCCACTGAGTCAGCTCCAGGTGACTTGGCCACTTTTCCAGGAGGCCGGGAGCACCCCCAATTTTCAGGAGCATCACGGCCATTCCGGGAGTGTTGGCATGTACGGCTTGTACTATTATATAATTTCTCCATATTCAGTAAAGAGGATGTTTTTAAATCTTTCTTGCATCATTGCTGATGTAGCATCAATAATACCCCTTTTCCACTAGCTAAAAAAACACGGGTAAATGCACGGGGGCGCGCATTTACCCGTGTTTTTTGCTAGTGGAAAAGGGTCCCTCTGCAAAAACCTGGATCAAGTGACCCGGGAATCCTACCCGGGTATCTACCTGGGTAGGACACGGGAATGATCCGGGTAGGGTTGTAGTGTAAACGGAAGCCGCTCCCGTTTACACTGTATGGAAGGGCGGCGCTGGGAGATCATGTGATCTCCCAGTGCCGCCCCTGCCACGTCACCTGTGCGTCACCAACCCGGCAATATGCCGGGTTGGGTGAGTGCAGTGGGAAAGGGGGGCTCTGATGCGGGCCGCAGGCGAGTAGCTCCCGTGTCAGGCTCCTGGCTGCGACCCGTATCAGTAGTGGAAAAGGGGTATTAATGTGTCTCTTTCCAGCAGAATGTTTATCGATCAACAATGAAGAAAGTTTTGGGTGATATATCAGGGCACAATGCTGTCATATTTGCATACAGTCCAACAGGTACAGTAGCATATTATGTTGATACATAGGGGTAAATCCATTAAGGTGGGAGTTTTTTTTAGAACTGGTGACGTTGCCCACAGCAACCAATCAGATTCTATTATCTTCTAGAAGCAGCTAGATAAAAGTAAAGTCTGATTGGTTGCCATGAGCAACATCACCAATTCTAAAAAAAAAAACACCTCCCACCTTAGTAAATTTACCCCATAGAGTCTACAGATATTTAGATTGTATTTGTAAAAGGTCAGAATGATACAAATATTAAAACACTGGTGATATCCGATACAGGATAATAGATTTTATAGCAGTAAAACAATTGAATAGATAGAACATTTAAATCCAACAAGGATATGAGTCATAGTTCTTAGGATAATCCCTCTATTTGGGGGTTTGGTTACAACATGAGAATGGTGACAATCGCAGTAATTAGAAGGTAAATCTCATTTACCAATACAGTATATTGGCCCTCATTCGAGTTGATCGCTCGCAAGGCGATTTTAGCAGAGTTACACACACTAAGCCGCCGCCTACTGGGAGTGAATCTTAGCTTCTTAAAATTGCGAACGATGTATTCGCAATATTGCGATTACAAACTACTTAGCAGTTTCAGAGTAGCTTCAGACTTACTCGGCATCTGCGATCAGTTCACTGCTTGTCGTTCCTGGTTTGACGTCACAAACACACCCAGCGTTCGCCCAGACACTCCCCCGTTTCTCCGGCCACTCCTGCGATTTTTCCGGAAACGGTAGCGTTTTGATCCACACGCCCATAAAACGCCGTGTTTCCGCCCAGTAACACCCATTTCCTGTCAATCACACTACGATCGCCGGAGCGAAGAAAAAGCCGTGAGTAAAAATACTATCTTCATTGTTAAATTACTTGGCGCAGTCGCAGTGCGAATATTGCGCATGCGTACTAAGCGGAATTTCACTGCGATGCGATGAAAATAACCGAGCGATCAACTCGGAATGAGGGCCATTGTTATAGATTCAGTCTTTAGTCTAAAGATACAGACGTGAATACATTTGTTGCTACCTTAACACCTCATTAGAACAATGCTTCATTCCTGCTGAAATGTGATCAAATTAAATGCTATTGTCTCACGGATACCTGCCTACCTTTCTGTTTCACAGGATAAAGAAAAGAAACTGTGAAACAGATACAATATTGCTAATTCTCTTAAGATATTCTTAAGGGGGGTACTCACGGAGCGATCGCTGCTTAAAATCTAAGCAATCTGACTAGATTGCTTAGATTTTAAGCACGATCGCTCCGTGTGTAGCCCCCTCAGCGATAGCGATGCGCAGCCCCGGGCATCGCTATCGCTGCTGCTAGATTGGCCTGCATGCAGGCCAATCTAGCGGGTCGCTCACTTCACCCGCTGGGTGAAGTGAGCGGCCCCCCCGTCTCCCCCCGCACGCTCAGCACAGATCGCGCTGTGCTGAGCGCCGGGAGAGATGTGTGCTGAGCGGTTCGCTCAGCACACATCTCTCTGCCATCGGCCAGTGAGTACAGGCCTTAAAATGCAAACAGCACCATAACAAGGACCGCTGTCTGTCAGACAAACTTATTATACTAAAAAATATATACAAATAGCAATTACTGGCCGGAGAAATATAAAAATATATAGATGGGTCCATGTTTATCTTGGCCTTTAATAGGATTAACTGAGCCAGTGCTGTCGGACTTAATACCCCTTCTGTAATGACTTAATCCCCTGCTGTATTGTTCTCTGTATTGTATTGCGGGTTCACAACGATATGCCGGCGGTCGGGCCCCCGGCGACCAGCATACCAGCGCTGGGAGCCCGACCGCCGGCTTACCAACAGTGTGGCGAGTGCAAATGAGCCCCTTGCGGGCTCGCCACGCTCGCCACGCTACGGGCACGGTGGCGCGCTACGCGCGCCACACTATTTTATTCTCCCTCCAGGGGGGTCGTGGACCCCCACGAGGGAGAATAAATGTCGGTATGCCGGCTGTCGGGATCCCGGCGCCGGTATACTGTGCGCCGGGATCCTGTCAGTCGGCATACTGAAGACCACCCTTGTATTGCAGCTGAGAACACTAGATGAAGGGTTTATGTAAATAAACCATGGTGTGCCTAGGCGCAGCAAAGAAGCCAAGATAACCGTGGATCTATCTGTATGTATAAAACCACGTCATAAGCATATAATGAAAGTATATTATCCAAACCTGAAGCTGGCACTATAATATATTATAATAATAATATATATATTTTAATATATTATACAGTAAATTGTTAGCGTGATTAATAAAAAAGTAAATTGCAAGAAAATTCTCTAGTAGAAGACACATGTCATGATAGGATGCCAGCGGTCATGGATGCTCAGCAGTCGGGATGCCAGCAGTCATGTAACCGACGCCGGAATCTTGACACCACCTGGAATTCCGGTGCCGGAACACCGACCTCCGACATGCCAAAGGTAAGTATCAGCGTCCTATTAGGGTTAGGTCCGGGTAGGGGGTTGTAGTTAGGCAGGGCCGAAACTAGGATTGCTCTCACCCGGGGCAAGACAATAAATTTGCGCCCCCCCACCCCCCCCAAAAAAAGAATACAAATAAAAATATATTTTACAATAAATAAATAAAAAAACCTAAATTAAATTAAATAAAATAAAAAATTAAAATAAAAAAAGATAATTATAATTAAAATACAATCATATATATAATCCCACACGTTACACCACAGAGGAGCTACTTATACACGTTACACGTTACAACAGCTTATACACGTTACACCGCAGAGGAGACACTTATGCACATTACAGCACTGCACATTACAGCACAGAGGAGCCGTGTATACACATTACATAAATTGTATAGGGGACACACTGACACACATATGGTGCAAGTCCCAGGGGAACACTGACACCAACACACAGACCAGGAGCACACTGACACAAAAACAGATTGTATATGAACTAGTGATGAGCGGGTTCGGTTTCTCGGAAACCGAACCCCCCTGAACTTCACCCTTTTTACACGGGTCCGAGCCATACTCGGATTCTCCCGTATGGCTCGGGTAACCTGAGCGCGCCCGAACGTCATCATCCCGCTGTCGGATTCTCGTGAGATTCGGATTCTATATAAGCAGCCGCGCGTCGCCGCCATTTTCACTCGTGCATTGGAAATGTTAGGGAGAGGACGTGGCTGGCGTCCTCTCCGTTATTGTTGAACTTGATTGTGCTGTGCACTATTGCTTAATTGTGGGGAGGGCTGGGGAGCAGCTGTATATAGGAGGAGTAAAGTGCAGAGTTTTGCTGATCAGTGACCACCAGTTATCCGTTCTCTGCCTGAAAAAACGCTCCATATCTGTGCTCACAGTGTGCTGCATATATTTGTGCTCACACTGCTTAATTGTGGGGACTGGGGAGCAGCTGTATTATATAGCAGGAGTACAGTGCAGAGTTTTGCTGACAGTGACCACCAGTATACGTTGTCTGCCTGAAAAACTGTTATGCACACCAGTGCCTGCAGGAAAGTACTGGTGTCAGAACTGTTATGCACTCCAGTGTCTGCAGGAATGTACTGGTGTTTGAACTGTTATGCAAAACAAATGGACTCACAGACAAACTGGGGAATATGACATAACGTACACAGAAGGTGATAGGGTAACAAAATACACACAAAGTGAACAGAGAAGCCCAGAGGCTAAGGAACTGGGTATCTCCTTTGTATTAGAACTGCACAGATGGAAAAAGCAAGATGTTGTGTTTTAATACATAGAGAACCCGAAATGCTGTTGCTAAGGGCAACAGCAAAACCCTAAAGGGTTACCAACGGGTGTGGCAGTAAACTCCTTGGTCAGAGATGGAATGATAGACACAAGGAGAGTCTCCACAATCCTATTTCTCACTTGCAGTGCACAGGTTTTAGCTTACTGCCACTAAACTGACCCCTGACACCTAGCACAGTGAGACAGGATTAGACAGGCAAGTCTTAGAATACAGCCGCAAACTTGCTAAGTTCACAGAGTGGTAACAGAACCCCAGCAAGCTAAATGACTGACTCCAGTCTTACTGCTAGGTCTGGATTGGCAGAGTGTAATACCAAATCCCCAGGCCTATTTGCAGTAAGCAACAAACAAATACAAAGCTACACAGTACTGGCTAACTTTCATGAACTGACTAACCAACAAAGATTCAGCAGCATCTGCTTACCCTGAAAAGAGGCCTTATAAAGCAGGTGCTGTCCACGCCCCACTCAGACCTCACAGACTGTGAGCACAAAAACCAGCACCGGATCCCCTGCCGTGCACAGAGCCTATAACCACTGCACAGCAAAAGACCCGAACCGGAGTATCAGCTGCGCTCAGGTTACTCCACTAGCACTTGTCTCCCGGTTGCCATGACGACGTGGCAGCACAGGGCAGGAGACCCTAACAGTACCCCCCCTCTGACGAGGGGTCAAAGAACCCCTACCACCGGGTTTATCGGGGAACTGCGAGAAGAAAGAGCGTATCAGTCTGGGGGCATGAAGATCACAACTGCGCACCCACGACCGCTCCTCCGGGCCATACCCCTTCCAGTGCACCAAAAATGACAGCCGACCCCGAACCACCTTGGAGTCAAGAATCCTTTCAACAACAAACTCCCTCTGGCCACGTATCAGAAGAGGGGAAGGTCTTCCACTGGAAGAAGGATTACTAATCGCCCGTTTTAAAAGGGAACAATGAAATGTTTTATTGATACCCAAAGAACGGGGCAGATCTAACTGAAATGCCACCGGATTGATAACCCTGGTGATCTTATAAGGGCCGATGAACCGGGGCCCTAACTTATGAGATGGCTGTCTCAACTTCAAATTCTTGGTAGACAACCAGACGAAGTCTCCTAATTTGAAGCTGCAGGGTCTTTTCCGCTTATCAAAAACCCTTTTGGTCACTAATGACACAGACACAAGGGCTTTCTTCACTTTCCGCCAAATACCTCTAAGGACCGAAACCACAGAGGAACCACCAGGCGTGGAGTCCAGGGGGTCAAAAGAATTGGCCTTAGGATGATGCCCATACACACAAAGGAAGGGAGAGATCCCTGTAGCAGAGTGAGCCGCGTTGTTATAGGCAAACTCCGCCATGGACAGATGAGCAACCCAGTCAGTCTGACACTTGGAGACATAACACCTGAGGAACTGCTCCAAGGACTGGTTCACCCTTTCAGTCTGCCCATTAGACTGCGGATGGTAGCCTGACGACAAGCTGACAGAAATCTGGAGATCGGAACAAAATGCCCTCCAGAATTTGGCCACAAACTGGGATCCGCGGTCAGAGACCACATCAAGTGGCAACCCGTGGAGACGCACAACATGCAGCATAAATAATTCAGACAGGCGTCTGGCTGATGGCAGCCCAACCAGTGGAACGAAGTGCGCCATCTTCGAAAACCTGTCAACGACAACCCAGATGGCTGTCATCCCCGAGGATTTGGGCAAGTCCACCACAAAATCCATTGAAATGTGGGTCCATGGCTTAGATGGGATAGAGAGTGGATGTAATGGGCCAACAGGAACCCCTCTAGGAGTCTTATTTCGGGCACAGATGTCACATGCCCGAACCCACTGATCCACATCCTTAGCCACCGAGGGCCACCACACCGCCCTAGATAGCAACTCCCGAGTTCTGGCAATACCCGGGTGACCTGCCGACTTCTTGGCATGGAATTCCAGGAACACTCGCTGTCTTAACCTAGGAGGCACAAACAAAAGACCTACCGGAAGGTCTGGAGGAGCCTGCTCCTGTGCTCTAAGGACTAATGATAAGAGGTCCTGGGTAATGCCCACTTTAATACATGATGGGGAAACAATGGGCAACGGCTCCTCGGTGGTCTCCTGGATTGGAGCAAAACTCCGCGAGAGCGCATCAGCCTTGATGTTTTTTGACCCAGGGCGATATGTTATCAAAAAATTAAAGCGAGCAAAAAACAAAGCCCATCGTGCCTGCCTGGCATTGAGACGCTTCGCTGACTCTAAATATGCCAGATTCTTATGGTCAGTGAGAATTGAGACCACAAACTTAGCCCCCTCAAGCCAGTGTCTCCACTCCTCGAGTGCATCCTTAATAGCCAACAATTCCCGGTTACCCACGTCATAATTCATCTCGGCAGGCGAAAATTTACGGGAAAAGTAAG
This sequence comes from Pseudophryne corroboree, assembly GCF_028390025.1. Taxonomy (NCBI): domain Eukaryota; kingdom Metazoa; phylum Chordata; class Amphibia; order Anura; family Myobatrachidae; genus Pseudophryne; species Pseudophryne corroboree. The sequence continues at coordinate 946,347,521 of NC_086445.1, read as the reverse complement.
CACAGGGATGAAGGCGATTATCAGACACTCCCATCTGAGAAAGCACTGCCCCAATACCCATCTCAGAGGCATCCACCTCCACCACAAAAGGACGCTCTGGATCTGGGTGTCGCAGCACCTTGGCCGAAACAAATGCCCTTTTGAGACGGGCAAAAGCCGCTTTAGCCTCACAAGACCAGTGAGCAACATCCGCCCCTTTCTTAGTGAGTGCCACCAAGGGCGCCACTATAGACGAAAATCCAGCGATAAATCGTCTATAAAAATTCGCAAAGCCCAGGAAACGCTGAAGCGCCTTCAAACTAGTGGGCTGCACCCAATCCAGGACTGCCTGTACCTTGGAACCCTCCATTTGGAAACCTTCTGGGGAGATAATATATCCTAGAAATGCGATTTGCTGAACTTCAAATTCGCACTTCTCCAGCTTCGCCCCAAGCCGGTGGTCTCTGAGTTTCTGGAGGACTAAGCGTACATGCTTCCGATGTTCCTCCAGGGAATGGGAGAAGATTAGGATGTCATCTAAGTATACAACTAAGAATCTATCCAAATATTCCCTGAGCACATCATTCATGAAATCCTGGAAGACTGCCGGGGCATTACAGAGCCCAAAAGGCATCACCAAATATTCATAATGCCCTGAGTGGGTATTAAAGGCAGTCTTCCATTCATCCCCCTCTCTTATTCGGATTAGATTGTACGCACCGCGTAGGTCAATCTTAGAAAAAATGGTGGCAGTACGAAGCTGGTCAAACAAGACCGAAATGAGAGGCAGTGGGTATGAGTTTTTAATCGTGATACGGTTCAATTCCCTGAAGTCGATGCAGGGTTGCAACGAACCGTCCTTTTTACCCACGAAGAAGAACCCCGACCCAACTGGAGACTGTGAAGGTCTGATAAATCCCTTAGCCAAGTTCTCCTGAATGTACTCTGCCATAGCCTGAGTCTCAGGACGTGACAGGGAGTACAACCTGCTCTTGGGAAGCTTAGCATTTGGCAACAAATCAATGGCACAGTCATAGGGGCGATGGGGAGGTAGTACCTCTGCAACTTTTTTGGAGAACACGTCCGCAAAATCTGCATAACACCCTGGCAATCCTGGCAAACTTAGCTGCGAGAGCCTGACTGGAAGGCTCAAGCAACTCCTGAAACAATCAGTACCCCAACTAAGAATCTCCCTAGAGACCCAGTCAAATTGAGGATTGTGGGCCCTTAACCAGGGTAACCCCAACACCAATGGGGCAAAAGTACAGACAGTCACATAAAAGGACAATTTTTCAGAGTGTGTGGCTCCAATAAACAAAGAAATCTGGCTAGTGCAAGAGGTAATTTTACCTTGGGATAATGGTTCCCCGTTTAACCCACAAATCTCAATTTCCGATGCCAAGGGTACTAAGGGAACAGAGTGTTTCAGGGCGAATTGGCGGTCCATAAAAACCCCGTCGGCCCCACTGTCCACAAAGGCCTCAGTCTTGACAGTTTGACCGAGGATCTTCAAGGTCACCGGAATGATAAAAGTCTTCTTGGGAAATTCTGACTTCTGGCCTGACAGGATATTTCCCATCACCCTCAGGCCCTGAAGTTTTCCGGCTTTTCTGGGCATGATACTACCACATGACCTTTATTTCCACAGTACAAACACAACCCCTGCTGTCTCCTCCGCGTCTTCTCACGCGAGGAGAGGCGGGTAGCCCCAATCTACATAGGCTCCTCAGAAAATTCCTCAGAGTCTGAGGTTCCCTTGGGAAGGAAGGAAATCTCAGTCTCCCTTTCAAGCCTACGCTCTCTCAGCCGTCTATCCACCCGGATGGATAACTGCATGAGCTGATCCAAGCTATCAGGCAAGGGATATTGTACCAGTTGGTCCTTTATCTGGTTAGAAAGACCTCTTCGGTACTGGTGTCTCAGGGCTGGGTCATTCCACTGGGTATCATGGGCCAACCTCCGAAACTCCGTACAGTAAACCTCAACTGGCCTTCGCCCTTGCTTAAGGATCGAAATCTGAGCCTCGGCTGAGGCCGTCTTGTCAGGGTCATCATACAACATGCCCAGTGCCGTAAAAAAAGCATCAACACTTTTAAGCGACGGACAGTCAGGCTGCAACCCATATGCCCAGACCTGTGGGTCTCCTTGTAGCAAGGAAATCACTATGCCCACCCGCTGAATCTCCGACCCAGAAGACTGAGGCCTAAGCCGGAAGTATAGCTTGCAGCTCTCCTTGAAACAAAAGAACTGCGAGCGATCTCCAGAAAAACGATCCGGGAGATTTACTTTCGGCTCCTTAACCCCTGCAGGTGCTGCTGCTGCTGCGGGAGCTCCACCAGCAGCCTGGGAGGTGTGCATTTTAATGGACAAATCATTAAATTGTCGAGTCAGGACCTGCACCTGATCGACCACCTGTTGCAACGTATTTTGAGGGGTATGCTCCATATTCCCACAAAATTTCAACAGGAGTATTAGGCTGCTGAATATGTTATGCACACCAGTGCCTGCAGGAAAGTACTGGTGTCAGAACTGTTATGCACTCCAGTGTCTGCAGGAATGTACTGGTGTTTGAACTGTTATGCAAAACAAATGGACTCACAGACAAACTGGGGAATATGACATAACGTACACAGAAGGTGATAGGGTAACAAAATACACACAAAGTGAACAGAGAAGCCCAGAGGCTAAGGAACTGGGTATCTCCTTTGTATTAGAACTGCACAGATGGAAAAAAGCAAGATGTTGTGTTTTAATACATAGAGAACCCGAAATGCTGTTGCTAAGGGCAACAGCAAAACCCTAAAGGGTTACCAACGGGTGTGGCAGTAAACTCCTTGGTCAGAGATGGAATGATAGACACAAGGAGAGTCTCCACAATCCTATTTCTCACTTGCAGTGCACAGGTTTTAGCTTACTGCCACTAAACTGACCCCTGACACCTAGCACAGTGAGACAGGATTAGACAGGCAAGTCTTAGAATACAGCCGCAAACTTGCTAAGTTCACAGAGTGGTAACAGAACCCCAGCAAGCTAAACGACTGACTCCAGTCTTACTGCTAGGTCTGGATTGGCAGAGTGTAATACCAAATCCCCAGGCCTATTTGCAGTAAGCAACAAACAAATACAAAGCTACACAGTACTGGCTAACTTTCATGAACTGACTAACCAACAAAGATTCAGCAGCATCTGCTTACCCTGAAAAGAGGCCTTATAAAGCAGGTGCTGTCCACGCCCCACTCAGACCTCACAGACTGTGAGCACAAAAACCAGCACCGGATCCCCTGCCGTGCACAGAGCCTATAACCACTGCACAGCAAAAGACCCGAACCGGAGTATCAGCTGCGCTCAGGTTACTCCACTAGCACTTGTCTCCCGGTTGCCATGACGACGTGGCAGCACAGGGCAGGAGACCCTAACAAAAACACTCCATATCTGTGCTCAGTGTGCTGCTTTATTGTGGGGACTGGGGACCACCAGTATAATATTATATAGGAGGAGTACAGTGCAGAGTTTTGCTGACCAGTGACCACCAGTATATAATATATAGCATTACGGTACAGTAGGCCACTGCTGTACCTACCTCTGTGTCGTCATTAAGTATACTATCCATCTACATTCTATACCTGTGGTGCATTTTAGTTTTGCAGTTTGCTGACACAGTGACCACCAGTATATATAGCAGTACGGTACGGAAGGCCACTGCTGTACCTACCTCTGTGTCGTCATTAAGTATACTATCCATCTACATTCTATACCTGTGGTGCATTTTAGTTTTGCAGTTTGCTGACACAGTGACCACCAGTATATATAGCAGTACGGTACGGAAGGCCACTGCTGTACCTACCTCTGTGTCGTCATTAAGTATACTATCCATCTACATTCTATACCTGTGGTGCATTTTAGTTTTGCAGTTTGCTGACACAGTGACCACCAGTATACTATATATAGCAGTACGGAAGGCCACTGCTGTACCTACCTCTGTGTCGTCATTCATTAAGTATACTATCCATCTACATTCTATACCTGTGGTGCATTTTAGTTTTGCAGTTTGCTGACACAGTGACCACCAGTATACTATATATAGCAGTACGGAAGGCCACTGCTGTACCTACCTCTGTGTCGTCATTCATTAAGTATACTATCCATCTACATTCTATACCTGTGGTGCATTTTAGTTTTGCAGTTTGCTGACACAGTGACCACCAGTATACTATATATAGCAGTACGGAAGGCCACTGCTGTACCTACCTCTGTGTCGTCATTCATTAAGTATACTATCCATCTACATTCTATACCTGTGGTGCATTTTAGTTTTGCAGTTTGCTGACACAGTGACCACCAGTATACTATATATAGCAGTACGTAAGGCCACTGCTGTACCTACCTCTGTGTCGTCATTCATTAAGTATACTATCCATCTACATTCTATACCTGTGGTGCATTTTAGTTTTGCAGTTTGCTGACACAGTGACCACCAGTATACTATATATAGCAGTACGGAATGTCACTGCTGTACCTACCTCTGTGTCGTCATTAAGTATACTATCCATCTACATTCTATACCTGTGGTGCATTTTAGTTTTGCAGTTTGCTGACACAGTGACCACCAGTATATATAGCAGTACGGTACGGAAGGCCACTTTTGTACCTACCTCTGTGTCGTCATTAAGTATACTATCCATCTACATTCTATACCTGTGGTGCATTTTAGTTTTGCAGTTTGCTGACACAGTGACCACCAGTATACTATATATAATAGCAGTACGGAAGGGCACTGCTGTACCTACCTCTGTGTCGTCATTAAGTATACTATCCATCTACATTCTATACCTGTGCTGCATTTTAGTTTTGCAGTTTGCTGACACAGTGACCACCAGTATACTATATATAGCAGTACGGAAGGCCACTGCTGTACCTACCTCTGTGTCGTCATTAAGTATACTATCCATCTACATTCTATACCTGTGGTGCATTTTAGTTTTGCAGTTTGCTGACACAGTGACCACCAGTATACTATATATAGCAGTACGGAAGGCCACTGCTGTACCTACCTCTGTGTCGTCATTCATTAAGTATACTATCCATCTACATTCTATACCTGTGGTGCATTTTAGTTTTGCAGTTTGCTGACACAGTGACCACCAGTATACTATATATAGCAGTATGGAAGGCCACTGCTGTACCTACCTCTGTGTCGTCATTCATTAAGTATACTATCCATCTACATTCTATACCTGTGGTGCATTTTAGTTTTGCAGTTTGCTGACACAGTGACCACCAGTATACTATATATAGCAGTACGGAAGGCCACTGCTGTACCTACCTCTGTGTCGTCATTAAGTATACAATCCATCTACATTCTATACCTGTGGTGCATTTTAGTTTTGCAGTTTGCTGACACAGTGACCACCAGTATATATAGCAGTACGGTACGGAAGGCCACTGCTGTACCTACCTCTGTGTCGTCATTCATTAAGTATACTATCCATCTACATTCTATACCTGTGGTACATTTTAGTTTTGCAGTTTGCTGACACAGTGACCACCAGTATACTATATATAGCAGTACGGAAGGCCACTACTGTACTTACCTCTGTGTCGTCATTAAGTATACTATCCATCTACATTCTATACCTGTGGTGCATTTTAGTTTTGCAGTTTGCTGACACAGTGACCACCAGTATACTATATATAATAGCAGTACGGAAGGCCACTGCTGTACCTACCTCTGTGTCGTCATTAAGTATACTATCCATCTACATTCTATACCTGTGGTGCATTTTAGTTTTGCAGTATGCTGACACAGTGACCACCAGTATACTATATATAGCAGTATGGAAGGCCACTGCTGTACTTACCTCTGTGTCATCATTAAGTATACTATCCATCTACATTCTATACCTGTGGTGCGCCTCTTTTTTTCTTTGCATCATGTGCTGTTTGGGGACAATGTTTTTGAAGTGCCATCCTGCCTGACACTGCAGTGCCACTCCTAGATGGGCCAGGTGTTTGTGTCAGCCACTTGTGTCGCTTAGCTTAGTCACACAGCTACCTTGGTGCGCCTCTTTTTTTCTTTGCATCATGTGCTGTTTGGGGACTATTTTTTTGAAGTGCCATCCTGCCTGACACTGCAGTGCCACTCCTAGATGGGCCAGGTGTTTGTGTCGGCCACTTGTGTCGCTTAGCTTAGTCACACAGCGACCTTGGTGCGCCTCTTTTTTTCTTTGCATCATGTGCTGTTTGGGGACTATTTTTTTGAAGTGCCATCCTGCCTGACACTGCAGTGCCACTCCTAGATGGGCCAGGTGTTTGTGTCGGCCACTTGTGTCGCTTAGCTTAGTCACACAGCGACCTTGGTGCGTCTCTTTTTTTCTTTGCATCATGTGCTGTTTGGGGACTATTTTTTTGAAGTGCCATCCTGCCTGACACTGCAGTGCCACTCCTAGATGGGCCAGGTGTTTGTGTCGGCCACTTGTGTCGCTTAGCTTAGTCACACAGCGACCTTGGTGCGCCTCTTTTTTTCTTTGCATCATGTGCTGTTTGGGGACTATTTTTTTGAAGTGCCATTCTACCTGACACTTCAGTGCCACTCCTAGATGGGCCAGGTGTTTGTGTCGGCCACTTGTGTCGATTAGCTTAGTCACACAGCGACCTTGATGCGCCTCTTTTTTTTTTTCATCATGTGCTGTTTGGGGACTATTTTTTTGAAGTGCGATCCTGCCTGACACTGCAGTGCCACTCCTAGATGGGCCAGGTGTTTGTGTCGGCCACTTGTGTCGCTTAGCTTAGTCACACAGCGACCTTGGTGCGCCTCTTTTTTTCTTTGCATCATGTGCTGTTTGGGGACTATTTTTTTAAAGTGCCATCCTGCCTGACACTGCAGTGCCACTCCTAGATGGGCCAGGTGTTTGTGTCGGCCACTTGTGTCGCTTAGCTTAGTCACACAGCGACCTTGGTGCGCCTCTTTTTTTCTTTGCATCATGTGCTGTTTGGGGACTATTTTTTTGAAGTGCCATCCTGCCTGACACTGCAGTGCCACTCCTAGATGGGCCAGGTGTTTGTGTCGGCCACTTGTGTCGCTTAGCTTAGCCATCCAGCGACCTCGGTGCAAATTTTAGGACTAAAAATAATATTGTGAGGTGTGAGGTGTTCAAAATAGACTGGAAATGAGCGGAAATTATGGTTATTGAGGTTAATAAAACTATGGGATCAAAATGACCCCAGAATTCTATGATTTAAGCTGTTTTTTAGGGTTTTTTGTAAAAAAACACCCGAATCCAAAATACACCCGAATCCGACAAAAAAATTTCGGTGAGGTTTTGCCAAAACGCGTCCGAATCCAAAACACGGGCGCGGAACCGAATCCAAAACCAAAACACAAAACCCGAAAAATGTCCGATGCACATCACTAATATGAACACATTGACACACACATACGGTATAGGGACCAGATGCACACTGACACACACACACTGTATATACGGACCAGTTGCACACTGACATACACACACACACACTGTATATATACGGACCAGATGCACACTGACACACACACACACTGTATATACGGACCAGATGCACAATGACACACACACACACACACACACACACACTGTATATACGGACCAGATGCACACTGACACACACACACTATATATGGACCAGATGCACAGTGACACACACACACACACACACACACACACACACACACACACACACACACTGTATATGAACCAGATGCACACTGACACACACACACACACACACACACACACACACTCACACACATACACGTTGTAGAGGGGGAGCTGTCTGGCAGAGAAACATACCATGTAAATCTCCTCTCTCTGTCACAGGTCGGCTCCAGTTCCCCCTCATTCAGAGTCCACGCTGCTGCACTGTGTCCCTTCCCCTGTTCCCAGGCATGGGGGAGGGCTGTGTGCACTGCTCAGGGCTGCCGGAGACTGCTGTGAAAGTTCCCTGTCAGAGGAGTCTGCAGTGCTGCAGCGTGAGTGACAGTGACTCATTCACTGTCACTGATTGCAGCCAGCATGCCCTCGTCAGTCTCTGCCAGCCGCTGCCAGACTCTCCGTCCTCTCTCCCTCTCCTCCCTCGATGCGTGACAGCATCGCGCGCGGTGCCCTCCTGTTTGGCTGCGGAAACAGCCTCCCTAGCGCCCCACCCATCCCAGCATCCGGGGCGCGTGACCCCCTAGCCCCCCCCCTAGCCCCCCCCTAGTTGCGGCCCTGAGTTAGGGATAGGCACTAGAGGGGGGGGGGAGTGAAGCCATAGCTGCCCTCCATGAGACGTTTCCTTAGCAGCCACCCCCAGAGTCTTAGCCCTAGCCGCCACCCCAGGTGGGTTTTGGGTCACAGCGACTGCAAGTGACGTCAAGCAGCCACCACGGCCCACCCCAGCAACTGTCCGGACATGTCTGCGTTGTCAAGAACGCGCCTTCCTCCCCCCCAACGCCATTCAAACGGCACCGGCACTTAATTAGGGAGTCCTAGACGCGTTTCGTAACATCCAGTTACTTCTTCTATAGGCGGTTCCGAAACGCGTCTAGGACTCCCTAATTAAGTGATTGCTGAATAGTTCAGACTTCTGCCCGGCACCTCCAGAACACTCGGCACCCGTTACCAGCTTATCGTGTAAGACACCATTTATTCAGTGCCGCAGTGATCAGTGCTTTCTGGAGGCCGGAGCGGCTGTGCGTTTGACCGCTCGAACGGGTGTAGCAAGAGTGTTAACCCGCTCGTTGGAGCTGCCTGGCTGTCCGTACGGAAACCTCCCATCAGCGTGACTCATCCAGCCGCACGGATAGAAGCCGCTAGCTAACTGCACTATACCGCTACGGTTCACAGGTAACAGCCGTATATCACATCGTGCATCCCCGGGAACGCTCGGGCTGCACTAAAAACTCCTCGTACTGGCAAACAGGTCCCGTATTACAAGCATAAGGGACAGAGTGAGCAAATGTACCTGTGACCGATTTTATCTGTGGTGCACAGCTTTTGGATATAAATACCGGTGTCCTTTGGACTCAATTATCGGGTGCAATTTAACACGGAGGATTCCATTCCTCACTGAACTTGTGGCTTAATTCTTGTCAGTTTGGACAATATACCTTTCAGCACACTTATTTATGATGAGAATTGTCTCTTTTTAATTGCTATATTGATGTATTTGAGGGTGTTGTGACCACACCAGATCTTAAACATCACAAGAATAATATATGTTTATATGGTTATATGTTTTAAATAAATATTTGATAATTGAGAATGATGTGGAACAATTAATTGGCTCTATAGCGCGACATCATTAGTTAAGGCGTCTATCATTTATTGTGATTGCTCTAACCTTCACACTATACGTAAGCTAGCTTATCAACTACAATAATGACACAGACACCAACTGCTTAGATTTAACAAGGTCATTTTATTTATTAATTGGATGACCATAAACGTAGGGATGGCAAAGAAAACGCTACAATGGCCAGCTCCAGTTAAATAATCATACAATATGTGGTGACTGATACGCCCCAAATGTAATGGTGGCGATAAACACGCCCATCTCTATAAGCATAATCTGCGCTGTGGAGTGACTCACCACCCCTTACTGGCATGGTATGGACCTCCTACTGGGAACGCCCATGGTCCCCCCTCAGGGGCAGGACAACAACGGTCATCCATCAAAGGGGAAAGTGCCCCACAGCGACCACTTATGCTAGCTATAACCGCTGGCCGTAGCGCCTTCCCGCCTGTCTGAAACTGAAAAGTAGCAGATCGAATGAGTAATCAAAATGTAGAATCAAGAATAAAACAAAAAAGTGTGGGGTGTGGGTGGGCTTCCAAACGACAAGAGGGTAATTTTCTCTCAGAATACTCCCTTTAAAGGCTGCTAAAACCCTCACTTTTTCACCCTACTGATAGGCTTATCCTCAACCAATGATAACACACTAAATACCCTTGATCTGCCTAGCAACAAGCCTAAACTAACCAATCACAAAAATCAAAGACCCTTATATGCTTTCATGCCTAATTTTGCTCTATCTCCTTTTTACTCCAAGGACAATCACGTCCAATGAAACAACCAGTTAGTATGCTGGTAAGGGAATTATACCTCCATACAACATCCTCCATATGACTTATAAACAGACATCCACCAGATATTACACAAGTTAGGTAAGTAACCAGTCCTTTACCTTGACTGCTGGTTTACTTTACGCATTTCTCAACCTCCAATATATTGTATGAAGTCATTGCAGCCTATCTGCATTACTAAATTTATATTTCCATTAGGACTCCTGCAGGACAAAATAATCTTGTTGAATTTAAAAATGGTAAAACAGCAGAAGTTTGTATTTAAATCAATTTCATTCTATCTGTGTGCACTGTGTTGTTACTCAGGTTTGTTAGCAAACCAAAAAAACACACTAATGGGCAAAACCATGTTGCACTGCAGGTGGGGCAGATGTAATGTGCAGAGATTTAGTTTTGGGTGGGTTATATTGTTTTTGTGCATGGTACGTGAATACTGGCTGCTTTATTTTTACACTGCAATTTCGATATCAGTTTGAACACACCCCACCCAAAACCAATACCCCCTTACACTGCCTCTAAAAACATGGGTTATTGCTGTGATAACCAGGGAGCGGCGTGGTGTAAAATGGGGTAAGCTGGGTCAGTGAAAATGGGATGAACCGGGTTGTTGAGGCCTGAAACTCGTTCACCAAGAGCCAGCGGTGACATCGCCAACAATATGCTGGGGTCGGGCCGCTGTCTTAAAGGGGTCTCTTGACATATCGAACCCGGGTGCGACCTGTCATTTTATTATAAAAGCGGTATAAATCTCTCTGCACATGTTACATCTGCCCCACCTGCAGTGCAGCATGGTTTTGCCCATTAGTGTGCTTTTTTGTTTTGCTACAAACCTGAATAAGGCCCTGTATCCATGTACAACTTATATATAAACCAACTTAGCATGTATTAATTGTGTACAAATTAGGTAATGTGACTAATATTATCAATCCACATTTCTGTGCTGTCTCGGCATTACTGTGCGTTATACACACTTATTACACTGGAAGTACTCCTGCAAGCAAATGCTCTGTTTGAGTTGGACATTTTTTTTTAGATGATTCTGGCTCAACAAATGCTTGTAATAAGCTTTATCTTGCATGTCTTTCCTTAAATACATTCTGAGCACATCCAGTATGCAGCCACATCTAAATGATCCCCCTATATGTGCAATCAGAGGCATAACTGGCAATCACTGGGCCCCATTTCAAGGTTTGAGGAAGGGCTACTGAAATCAACTCATCTGCTCTTTTGAGAATGCATGGGGACTGGTACAGAATTGTAAGCTCAGATGAGCCCCCACCGTGCAATTACTTACCCTGAAAATCAAAAGATAGTTCAACAACATCTGGAGAACCACAAGGCATTCAAGTCCTTTCCAGAGAGTACATGTAGATTAAACATTGCATAGAATTAAAATTTGTAGGTCTACAATAAAACCATAAGGGTATCCGGTCTCTAGGTCGACCACACTTAGGTCGACAGTCATTAGGTTGACCACTATTGGTCGACATGCATTAGGTCGACAGGGTTTCTAGGTCGACATGGTCACTAGGTCAACATGACGAAAGGTCGACATGAGATTATCACAATTTTTTTTCCATTTTTTAAACTTTTTCATACTTTACAATCCACGTGGACTACAATTGGGAATGGTAACCTGCCCAAAGGATGGCGAGCTAAGCGAGCCATGCAAGGGGACATGGTGCACTAATTGAGGTTCCCATTCATTCTACGAAGAAAATGATACTAAAATAAAAAAAACTCATGTTGACCTTTTGTCATGTCGACCTTGCTCATGTCAACCTAATGCTTGTGCCGACCTATTTTGGGTGTTGACTTAGTTACTATCGACCTAAGTGTGGTTGACCCTATGAAGCACACCCCTGGAAAGACTATCCTCTTTGTACCTTAGAAAAGATCGCTTTGGAAATCCAAAAATAGAAGGAATGGCCGCGGGAGCTGAGATGCTGGCACCATGTTTTCTGCATTTAGGATTGCAGAATGTAGGCAGACTCATGCCCCGAAAAAGGTCACAACTAGACATGAGCGGGTTCGGTTCTTAGAGAACCGAACCGTACCAAACTTCACGTCCCGAGCCCGGATCCAAGCCCAGCTCGGGACTTACCGACAGACTCGGAAACCAGAATGAGGCAAAGCGTCATCATCCCGCTGTCGGATTCTCGCGGGTTTTGGATTCCATATAAGGAGTCGCACGTCTACGCCATTTTCACTCTGGCATTGCAGAGTGTAGCGAGAGGATGTGTCTCCGTCCTCACCAAGTGTCTGTGCGGGAAAGTGGGGTGGCGATTCCAGTGCTGTCTTGTGCTGCTAAGTCCAGTGTAGTATCTTATGCTGCTCAGTCCAGTCACAGTGGTGGTGTCCTCTGCTGCCATATGTCCAGTGTAGCTGTATGAGTCCAGTGTAGTGGTGCTGTGTTGTCATGCATCAGTACAGTGGTAGTGTATTGTGCTGCATCAGTCCAGTCACAGTGGTGATATCCTCTGATGCCATATGTCCAGTGCTGCTGTATAATTCCAGTCCAGTGGTGCTGTGTTGTGCTGCATCAGTCCAGTGGTGGTGTCTTGTGCTGCATCAGTCCAGTCACAGTGGTGATGTCCTCTGCTGCCATATGTCCAGTGCTGCTGTATAATTCCAGTCCAGTGGTGCTGTGTTGTGCTGCATCAGTCCAGTGGTGGTGTCTTGTGCTGCATCAGTCCAGTCACAGTGGTGATGTCCTCTGCTGCCATATGTCCAGTGCTGCTGTATAAGTCCAGTCCAGTGGTGCTGTATTGTGCTGCATTAGTCCACTGGTGGTGTCTTGTGCTGCATCAGTCCAGTCACAGTGGTGGTGTCCTCTGCTGCCATATGTCCAGTGCTGCTGTATAGGTCTAGTCCATTGCAGTGGTGCTGTGTTGTCCTGCATCAGTCCAGTGGTGGTGTCCTTGTGCTGCTGTATAAGTCTAGTGGTACTGCCGTTTAAGTCCAGTGGTACTGCCATATAAGTCCAGTGATACTGCCGTATATGTCCAGTGGTACTGCTGTATAAGTCCAGTGATACTGCCGTTTAAATCCAGTCCAGTGGTACTGCCATATATGTCCCGTGGTATTGCCATATAAATCCAGTGATACTGCTGTATATGTCCAGTTGTACTGCCATATAATTCCAGTGATACTGCCATATATGTCCAGTGGTACTACCATATAAATCCAGTGGTACTGCCGTATAAAATCCAGTCCAGTAATACTGCCGAATAAGTCCAGTGATACTGCCATATATGTCCAGTGGTACTGCCGTATAAACCCAGTGATACTGCCGTGTATGTCCAGTGGTACTGCCATATAATGCCAGTGATACTGCCGTATAAGGCCAGTGGTACTGCCGTATAAATCCAGTCCAGTGGTACTGCCGTAAAAGTCCAGTAGTATTGCCGAATAAATCCAGTCCAGTGGTACTGCCATATAATTCCAGTGATACACAACAGTACCACTGGACACATATGGCAGTATCACTGGAATTATATGGCAGTACCACTGGACATATACGGCAGTAACACTGGAATTGTATTGCAGTACCACTGGACTTATACGGCAGTACCACTGGACTGGATTTATACTGCAGAACCACTGGACTTACACAGCAGTACCACTGGACACATATGGCAGTAAGTCCAGTGGTACTGCCGTATAAATCCAGTCCAGTGGTGCTGCCGAATAAGTCCAGTTTTACTGCTATATAATTCCAGTGATACAGCCGTATATGTCCAGTGGTACTGCCGTATAAATCCAGTCCAGTGATACTGCCGTATAAGTCCAGTGATACAGCTGTATATGTCCAGTGGTACTGCCGTATAAATCCAGTCCAGTGATACTGCCGTATATGTCCAGTGGTAATGCTGTATAAATCCAGTCCACTGGTACTGCCGTATAAGTCCAGTGGTACTGCCATTTAATTCCAGTCCAGTGGTACTGCCATATAAATCCAGTCCAGTGGTACGGTCATATAATTCCAGTGATACTGCTGTATATGTCCAGTGGTACTGCCATATAATTCCAGTGATACTGCCGTATATGTCCAGTGGTACTGATATATAAATCCAGTGATACTGCTGTATATGTCCAGTGGTACTGCCATATAATTCCAGTGATACTGCCGTATATGTCCAGTGGTACTGATATATAATTCCAGTGATACTGCCGTATATGTCCAGTGGTACTGCCATATAATTCCAGTGGTACTGCCGTATAAGTCCAGTGGTACTGCCGTATAAGTCCAGTCCACTGGTACTGCCGTATAAGTCCAGTGGTACTGCCGTATAAGTCCATTCCAGTGGTGCTACCATATATGTTCAGTAGTGCTGTCCTGTGCTGTATATTATTTACTCCAAATAAAGGAGTTATTAATATTTATTCCAAATAATTTTCACAGGGTTTGCCCTGTGTGGTGTAGAGGTACGCTCTCTTCTGCCGTATATTGTTATATAACTCCAGAAATATAATGGTGAACAAAAAATATGGAGGATAAAATAGGGAAAGATCAAGAACCACTTCCTCCTAGTGCTGAAGCTAGTGCCACTAGTCATGACATAGACAATGAAATGCCATCAACGTTGTCTGCCAAAGCCGATGCCCAATGTCAGTAGAGGGCATGTAAGATCCAAAAAGCCAAAGTTCAGTAAAATTACCCAAAAAAATAAATGTAAATGGTCTGAGTAGAAACGTAAACTTGCCAATACGCCATTTACGACATGGAGTGGCAAGGAATGGCTAAGGCCTTGGCCTATGTTCATGACTAGTGGTTCAGCTTTACCTGACGATGGAAGCCCTCATCCTCCTGCTAGAAAAATGATAAGAGTTAAGCTGGCAAAAGCACAGCAAAGAACTGTGCATTTATAAGATGGTATCACAAATCCCCAAGGAGTGTCCAAGTGTGTCGGCGGTTGTGATGCCTGACCTTCCCAACACTGGTGCCTGACCTTCCCAACAACTCCTTCCAGCATTTGCACGCCCCCTGCAAGTGCTGGAAGGAGCACCCACAATCCAGTTTCTGATATTTATATTGAAGATGTCACTGTTGAAGTACACCAGGATGAGGATATGGGTGTTGCTGGCACTGAGGAGGAAGCTGACGAGGAGGATTCTGATGGTGATGTGGTTTGTTTAAATCAGGCACCGGGGGAGACAGTTGTTGTCCGTGGGATGAGAAAGCCCATTGTCATGCTTGGGCAAAATACCAAAAAAGCCACCTCTTCAGTGTGGAATTATTTCTCCACAAATTCCGGAAACAGGTGTCAAGCCGTGTGTTGCCTCTGTCTATCCGTAATAAGTAGGGGTAAGGATGTTAAACCACCTAGGAACATCCTCCCTTATACGTCACCTGCAGCGCATTCATCAGAAGTGAATGTCAAGTTCAGAAACTTTGGGTAAGAGCGTAAGCAGTCCACCGACACCTAAATCCCTTCTTCCGCTTGTACCTAAGCTCCTGCAAGCCACACCACCAACTCTTTCAACGTCAATTTCTTCCTCAGTCAGGAATGCCAGTAGTCCTGCAGGCCATGTCACTGGCAAGACTGACGAGTCCTCTCTTAACCGGGATTCCTCCGGAGGATCCTTGAGTGGTACACTTACTGCTGCTGCTGCCGCTGCTGTTGTTGCTGCAGGGAGTCGATCGTCATCCCTGAGGGGAAGTCAGAAGACCACTTGTACTACATCAACTAAGCAATTGACTGTCGAACAGTCCTTTGCAAGGAAGATGAAATATGACAGCAGTCATCCTGTTGCAAAGTGGATAACTGAGGCCTTGACAGCTATGTTGGTGTTAGACGTGCATCCGGTATCCGCCATTGGTGCAGTGGGATTTAGACAATTGATGGAGGTAGTGTGTCCCCAGTACCAAATCCCATCTAGATTCCACTTCACTAGGAAAGCGATTACCGGACTGTACAGGGACATTAAGAAAAGTGTCCTCAGTGTCCTGAAAAATGCGGTTGTACCCAGTGTCCACTTAACCACGGACATGTAGACAAGTGGAGCAGGGAAAACTAAGGAGTACATGACTGTGACAGCCCACTGGGTAGATGTATTGCCTCCCACAGCAACAACAGCAGCGGCACCAGTAGCGGCATCTCACAAACGCCAGCTCGTTCCTATGCAGGCTACGCTGTGTATCACCGGTTTCCGTAAGAGACACACAGCTGACAGCCTCTTACGGAAACTGAGCCTCTGTCGGCATTCAGCCACCACATGCCGAAGACAGGAGCGCCAGCAAACACTCCTGAACCTGCCCTACCATCACCTGAAGCAAGAGGTGGTAACGAGGTGGAATTCAACACTCTATATGCTTCGGAGGATAGAGGAAAAGCAAAAGGCCATTCAAAAAGTCTAGTGTTAGTGATTCTGCGCACCACTGGGGAACATCAAACCAACGACCGTCTTTTAACAGGCAATGTCTTATCCAATCTCCAGAGAATTTTCACTACAGGATCAAGAAATGTCTCTAGATTCCAAACTCGTTTTCAATGCTCCTTCCTGGCGGTGTGTCTCAGTTTGCACATATGTAGTCCACACTCATCCCAAAAATGAAAGAAAGGATATAATAGTGAAGTACGTTTTTAATCCATAAACAACAATTTTAAAACCAGTCCATACACTTGACAACATAAATATCCACCACTATTAATACAGCATCCGTACCAGATTATGTGGGGTGTCAATCGTGCCCACCCTAAAACGGCATAAGATATTCCACTACCCTCCCGGGTTAAAATGGGGTACCGGATCAGATGCTGGGCTGGATACTCCTGAGTCCCCTACACGGATGCTGGCAGGCAGTCTGATCACCAATGCATTTCTGCTCACCTTGGAGCCTTTTTCAAGGTGTGTGGTGCTATACAAATTGATGGGTTTATATACCCTTAGATGTCTCTTGATTGGTGTACCTCAGACTCCGCCTTTTTTGGATTGCTATGGGTGCTAAAAAACAAAAACTGTCTTAAGTGTATACATATGTACATATATTTCCTTCTCCATTTCTAATTACATAAATACACAAAATAAATTAGAAACACAATATTTTATCCCCATAAAAAAACATTACTTCCGGGTATATAGACCGGAAGTGACGTGTGTTCATAAATCCTTGTTTGCAGATTTCTGTGTTGTTGGTATGTCCCACCACACAGAACAATGTCCGCAGATTCCCCCCATCCAGGAGTATACTAAACTCCCCGGTGATGCATCCACAATAAACCCAGAGATGGTCCGTACCGCTACTTCCAGTCCGTGGAACGCATAAACACCTCTTCGCTTCACGGTTTCCGGAAGTGACGACACCCCTCACTTCCTCGATGTGAAGCTGTACGCTGTGCTTGTCCCGTCACTTCCGTCTATTAGGGCTTGCTTATTTACAGTCCGTGGAACGCACTGCGTACCACGGTCCCTTTCTGTTTGTTTTAGCTTATCTTTCCGGTCCGTGGAACGCATTCTATTTACTGCGTTTCACAGTACCAGAGAAAGAAACAAAACAAAACGTTCCACAGGTAATATTCAACCCCATGCAGTGTTCCACTTGTTAATTCAAAATTGATTATAACAACAAGGGACCCGCAGCACTATCTCCGGATCACACAATAATCATCGTTCAAGGATTTTATGATTCCCCAAATAGCACAAGATGAACTGTAAACAAATGAAATTCGGATAATAAACAGTATAATAATAAAAATCCTTAAAACACATGAGCTCACATCCTAAAAAACACAGAAACATTCTTAATATTACACAGTTAAACATACAAAAGGAAAAAGGGGGTCCAAATTTGACACCATATGACCAAACAAGAGGGGTCCAGATGTGACACCATATGACCAAAATCAAGGAGAGGACCCCTTTCAACTACCATGAATAAAGTTTGGTAAGGAAAAAAAAGTACGTAACATAAAAACAAAGGTAAGTATAAAATTATTCTAAAAAAGGGCTATAAAAACCATTTTAATTCAAAGGCGCCAGACTGCCCATCTCGTATATCCATTTCATTGCGATCTGGGCTAGTCGTTCTTCCTGATTTTCCTTACGCCAATGACTTTGCACGATGTTAATACCTATGACATTTAATACCTGTGCATTTTTTATTGTGAGTATCCTTAAAATGATTGGATACCGAGTGTTTCTCAAAACCCTTTTCAATATTTCGTACGTGCTCTGCCCATATATCCTTCAATGCCCTTGATGTACACCCTATGTACTGTAAACCACACCTACACTCGATTAAGTAAATGCAATTTTTTGTGTTGCATGTTATAAATTCAGTGATTGAATGTGTTTTCCCACTAACAGCTGAACAAAACTTCTCAATTTTACTGGGTTGGGTGGTGTGGTTTCTACACATCTTACAAACTCCACACCTATGAAATCCCGGTGTTTTTATTCTATTTGATCTTTTAGGTGATATTGCACTTTTCACCAATTTAAGCCTATACATCCACCTACGATATAGGCAAAGGAGGGGGAATGCACCTGACTCAAGCGCAGTGGAGAATGATTTCCGTCTTATGCAGGGTTCTCCAACCCTTCCAGCTTGCCACACGTGAAGTCAGTTCAGACACTGCCAGCTTGAGTCAGGTCATTCCCCTCATTAGGTTTTTTCAGAAGCAGCTGGAGAAATTGAAGGAGGAGCGATTCCGCAAAGTATGTAGGACTTGTGGATGGAGCCCTTCATTCGCTTTGCTAGGATTCAAGGGTGGTCAATCTGTTGAAATCAGAGCACTACATTTTGGCCACCGTGCTCGATCCTAGGTTTAAAGCCTACATTGTATCTTTCTTTCTGGCAGACATAAGTCTGCAGAGGTTCAAAGAGCTGCTGGTGAGACAGCTGTCAACTCAAGTGGAACGTGACCCGTCAACAGCTCCTCCTTCATTTTCTCCCGTAACTGGGGCTGCAAGGAAAAGGATAACATTTCCGAGCCCACCCGCTGGCAGTGATGCAGGGCAGTCAGGAGCAAGTGCTGACATCTGGTCTGGACTGAAGGACCTGCCAACGATTATTGACATGTCTACTGTCACTGCATATGATGCTGTCACCATTGAAAGAATGGTGGAGGATAATATGGGTGACAGCATCCAAGTAGGCATGTCAGACAGTTCGTATGTATACTGGCAGGAAAAAGAGGCATTGGAGGCCCTTGCACAAACTGGCTTTATTTTACCTAAGTTGTCCCCCGTCCAGTGTGTACTCCTAAAGAGTGTTTAGTGCAGCCGGTCACCTTGTCAGTGATCGGCGTAGGAGGTTACTTCCAAAAAATGTGGAGAAGATGATGTTCATCAAAATGAATTATAAATTCCTCCACGAAGACATTTACCAGCAATTGCCTCCAGAAAGTACACAGGCAGGGCCGTCTTAACAGCAGCGTAGGCCCCTGGGCACAGCAATGCACTGGGCCCCCTACCCATCCTCCAGTGGTACGGGTGGGTGGGTGCTATCAGTGGCAGCTTTGATGTCCCGCGGGCGGTAGGGGATGTTCTATTTTCCGCTCAGCATGTAGGACCTGGAGCAGTAATTTTTGCTAATTACTCCTTTACTGCACAGATAGGGCTAAACTGTAGAAGGGAGTATTGGGCTGAATTAAGAAGCCCTGGTACATGACTTACAGGTTGGTAGGGGGTGTTTAATACATAAGGGAGGGGTGGATTGTGGAGTGGGCTTAATATTTATCATTTTCCGGTGGGAGGGCAGCTTGCTTGACTGCAGATATCTCAAGTTCCTGAAAATATATTTCTTAGATTTGAATGGGATAAAAAACTAGAGAGTCCCACCTTTCAGAAGGTACTGGGGACTTAGGGATCACCGTTCAGAAGTTAGAGCAATCTACCAACGAAAATCTAAAACTGCATACCAGGCATGTGGAGCTGGAGCAGGGACCAGCTGCAGGAAGGATGATATCTCTGGTTCTGGGCATAGTAGAGACAAGCTGCCAGTGTCCACCAAAAGCGGAGAGTCCCAGCTTTTGGAGAATACCCTCAGAAAAACTCTAAATCAGACAGAATCAGAGATATCTGGCTGGGAAGAGCAATTAACAGGCTTGGATGGGGACCACTGCTTTCAAGTCAGATATCTCCAATTCCCCAGGGCCGATTTTCAAAAATCTGGTACCCCTGGAAAGAGGAGACCCTCCGCTATCAGCCTAGGGCCCTTATACTCCTGGGGCCCTTGGGCAAGAGCCCATTGAGCCCATACGAAAAGACGGCCCTGTACACAGGGACCTGTGACGGTGGATTCCAGTGGGGACAAATTAATAATCTGTGAGGAAGAGGATGTACATGCTGAAAGGGGTGAGGAATCGGAGGATGAGGATGACATCTTGCCTCTGTAGAGCCAGTTTGTGCAAGGAGAGATGAATTGCTTCTTTTTGGTGGGGGAATTAATTGCTTCTTTTTTTGTGGGGGCCCAAACAAACCAATCATTTCAGCCACAGTCATGTGGCAGACCCTGTCGCTGAAATTATTGGCTTGTTAAAGTGTGCATGTCTTGTTTATACAACATAAGGGTGTGTGGGAGGGCCCAAGGACAATTCCATCTCGTGCCTCTTTTTTTATTTGTATAATGTGCTGTTTGGGGCCTAGTTTTTAAAAGTGCCATCCTGTCTGACACTGCAGTGCCACACCTAGATGGGCCAGGTGTTTGTGCCGCACACTTGTATCATTTAGCTTAGTCACCCAGCGACCTTGGTGCACCTCTTTTTTTTTCTTTGCATTATGTTCTCTTTGAGGCCTAGTTTTTAAAAGTGCCATCCTGTCTGACACTGCAGTGCCACTCCTAGATGGGCCAGCTGTTTGTGCCGCCCACTTGTGTTGCTTAGCTTAGTCACCCAGCGACCTCGGTGCACCTCTTTTTTTTCTTTGCATTATGTGCACTCTGGGGACTAGTTTTTAACAGTGCCATCCTGTCTTACACTGCAGTGCCACTCCTAGATGGGCCAGATGTTTGTGCCACACACCTGTGTCGCTTAGCTTAGTCACCCAGCGACCTCGGTGAACCTCTTTTTTTTTTGCATTATGTGCTCTTTGGGGCCTAGTTTTTAAAACTGCCATCCTGTCTGCCACTGCAGTGCCACTCCTAGATGGGCCAGGTGTTTGTGCCGGCCACTTTGGTCGCTTAGCTTAGTCATCCAGCGACCTCGATGCAACCTTTTGGGCTAAAAACAATATTGTGAGGTGTTCAGAATAGACTGGAAATGAGTGGAATGTTATTGAGGTTAATAATACCGTAGGATCAAAATCACCCCCAAATTCTGTGATTTTAGCTGTTTTTATGTTTTTAAAAAAAATCATCCAGATCCAAAACCAGAACCCAAAAGGGTGGTTTTGGCAAAACCAATCCAGATACAAAAGACGAGCCAGGATCCAGATCCAAATCCAAAGCACAAAACACGAAATGTGCCCGCTGCACATCTAATCACAACATGCCCAGCTAGTACCATCCACAAAATGGCCAAAATCTGTCAATCACTTGCTAATAAATCTTCACTGCAAGCGAAGTCGCATTTGATCACATTTAGGGACTCATTCAGCATGGGTTGTAGTTGTGCGACAAATCTAACATGCAAGCGCATAGCTTTACAGCGAAGGCAGTCGGAGGACATCTATCTTTTGAGTTGCAGTGGCTGTATTGTTGCCTATTGAAAGTACTTGCGAGTTGGTTTGATTGGTAATTGCTAATACAGTACATAACTAATTTGCTAAATATTTTTAAACAGAAATAACTGCGATGTGTTTGTGCCGCTGCTATGTTGCTCAGTTTAGTCAGCCAGCGGCCTATGTTGTTGAACAATATTGTGAGCTGTGCTGTGGTCAAATGTGACTGGAAATACCTGTAAACTGTCATTGAGGTTAATAATACTGTAGGAACAATAAAAGGCCCAAATGATGTGATTTAATTAAAAAAATATAATAATACAAAACCAAAACTAGTGAGTGCAGTTTTGGCAACACCAAAACTAAAAACATTTTGTACAATGAATTAAAACCAAGACCAGCAAAAATGGTACGACGCACATCTCTAGTAATCAGAGCCGGCCCTAACTAATTTTGATGCTTTAGGCAAGATATTGGCTGGTGCCCCCTAGCACTGCTGCTAGTTCTGCCTCTGACCCAGCACCCTTCTCCCAGCACAGCACCCATCACGTAGCAACACAGATTACAGCAGCAGCCAGCAACACCCATTACCACTCACTCGTAGCCAGTGGCGTAACTACCAAGGGTGCAGGGGGAGCCGCTGCTATCGGGATCGAGCTGCTTCCAGGGCCCGCTGCTCCCCCTGCACCATACTTGCAAACCCTTCTGGCCCGTTTTGAGCACAACTCTCACGCTACTCCACAAACTTTAGTAAATCTCCCAGAATCCCCCCCCCCCACCCCCCACCCCCCCCCGGTGCCGCATAAAATATGGCCTGTACTTTGCTGAACTTCACAAAGGCCCATTTGAGGAGGAGCTGCAGCGGCTCCAGGACCAGTGGCCATTTTTTTTACTGGCTGCCGCTGCCTCCACTGTCTCTGCTCCCTGCTTGGAGCTGAGAGCGCCAATCGCTGTAGGCAGCCAGAGCAGAGCCATCGGTGCCATCAGCCTGTTAGGTGCCCAGCAAACCGCTGCTGCCTGCTGTCAAGCTGAGCTGGCCATATGCTTAGAATGCATGCCCATATGCTTTCCAAATGCCCTACGCATGTGCCTAGTTTGTCTATGCCTAGGGCTGGCTCTGCTAGTGATTATGGGGCATATTCATTATGAAAAAATTGTGCAATGAGAATTTTTAATTTTCAATTCTCATTGTATTAGTTCACAATTTTTTTTTCACAATTTATCATTGTCCCATTATAAAATTATCACTACCGAAAAACTGGTATTTTTCCGAAGACAGTTTTTTGGAAAAGTGATACTCTGGCTAGCTGGCTGCAGCTCCGCTACCTGCTGCTCTCCCCCTCTCTGTAGCGCCTGCCCAATGAGCTCTCCCCTCCACTCCCACAGTATACTGTGAGTGTCCCCGCAGGCTTCCCCCACTGTCGCTCCCTCATACACGCAGTGATTGCTTCCCCCGCTGCTTCTCATGGATCGGACTGCATCTATTCAGAGATCACTCGCTGCTTTGCAGAGCAGAGTATGATGCAGGGGGATGCTGGGAAGTGGGCGGTCCAGTGTGCAGTGTGCCTGGAGTTGGTGATGGAATAAAACAGCACAGCAGTGAACTCACATGTTTCTGTGTCCTTATGACTGGATTTACAAACATATGAACAAAACATGGTGTCAGAAGAAGTTTAACTTGGACTGCTAGTGTTCTCAGAGTGTGAAAGAATCTTGCAGAAGTCTGCAAAGCCTGCCGTGTGCTCCTCTCTTCAAACAGTGAGTAACCATGGATAAACTGGCTCCTCCAACCGGCATGCTGATGTCTGGTAACTTGTCTGAAAACAGGAAAAGATTTAAGCAAAGGTTTAATATATATCTTGCTGCATGTGGAGCTGATTCAGAGGCTGACAAAACGAAGGCATCCATTTTCCTCCATGTGATATGAGAGGATGTGCTGGACATTTATCATAGTTTTCAGTTTGCTGAGGGGCAGAATATGGTGCTATCTTCTATAATGCAAAAGTTTAAAGATTACTTTGTGCCAAGGAAAAATGTGACATATGAAAGGTATAAGTTTTTCACATGTGATCAGAAGTCTATAGATGGATTTGCTCAGTATGTTACAAAGCTGCAATCACTCAGTAAAACCTGTGAGTTTAGTGATTTAAAGGATTCACTGATTAGAGATCGTATTGTCTGTGGAATACCTGATGATGGACTCAGAGAGAGACTGCTGAGAGAGCAAGACCTAACACTAGATAAGGCAGTGACTATGTGCAGATCTGCAGAAATAACTAGATTTCAAGCCAAAATGTTACACAAGGAAGTTGATGCTGCTCTCCATGTAGTGCAGAAAAGAGAGCCAAGCAAACCTCCATTCTCAAGAATGAAGCAGTCTAAGCCACAGTCTAATTAGGAAATGTGTAGTAGATGTGGAAATGCTCACAATCCTAAAATGTGCCCGGCTTATGGTAAAACCTGCATGAAATGTGGTAGACTTAATCATGTTGCCAAATGCTGTAAAATGAAAAGTGAAACAACCAATGTGCATGCTGTTAAACAAACAGAGGAATTCTTTGTGGATTGCATTGAACTTTGCAGTGCAGATAAGAAAGAATGGATTGTCCCTTTAACTGTGAACAAGATTGTCATTCCCTTTAAGCTTGATACTGGCGCGCAGGTGAATTTAATATTGTTTCAAGACTATAAGACTTTTAGAGTAAAACCTAAAATTCATCCAGCCAAAGTGAAAGTTACAGGGTACACTGGGGAGGAAATTCCTGTGAAAGGTACATGCTTAGTGACACTGAAATATAAGGGACAACAGTTTAAAACATATCTACTGATTGTGGATAAAAATGTGTAACCGATTATAGGATTAGGTTCCTGTGAGAAACTAAGCTTGCTAAAGAAAGTTTTTATGGTGACATCACAAGTAAAAGATGACTGCAAATCGATGTTTACAGAATACAGAGACTTCTTTGAAGGTCTAGGTTGTTTGCCTGGAGAGCATAAAATAAATATAGACACGCAAGTTTCTTCAGTGATACACCCCTGTAGAAAAGTGCCGTTTGCACTGAGAGAAAAACTGAAACAAGAGTTAAATCACATGGAAGCCTTGGGTGTGATACAGAAAGTTGATGAGCCTACTGAATGGGTAAGCCTTTTAGTAATTTTTGAAAAGAAAAATGGACAACTCAGAATATGTCTAGACCCCAGAGATTTAAACAAAGCTATTAAACGAGAACATTTCAAACTACCAACCAGAGATGAAATCATGTCGCAATTTGCGGGAGCAAAATGGTTCAGTAAATTGGACGCATCTTCAGGATTCTGGCAAATGAAGCTAGATGAGGCCAGCTCAAAGCTTTGTACATTTAATAAACCAGAAGGTCGATACAGATATCTTCGACTACCATATGGAATACTGTCTGCTACAGAAGTATATCACAAAAAGATACACATGATTTTTGAACATATTCCAGGTGTTGAAACAATGATGGATGACATTATTGTCTGGGGATCTACAAAGGAAGAACATGATTCTAGATTGAGACAAGTAATGGAACTTGTCAAGAAAGTGAATCTAAAGCTAAACAAGGACAAATGTGAATTTGGCGTGAATACACTTATCTTTATGGGCGACGTGGTCTCGGATCAAGGTGTAAAACCAGACCCAAGGAAAAAAATCAGCCATAGTGAACATGGAACGTCCTAACAACAAAGACGACGTCAGAAGATTCCTAGGAATGATTACTTACTTATGAAAGTTTATTTCTCAACTCTCTGAACGAACAGCCTCTCTTAGATGGTTGTTGGACAAAGATAACGAGTAGATGTGGTCACATGAACAAGAAGAAAGTTGGCAAAACTTGAAACAGATCATTACAGAGCAACCAGTGCTAAAATTCTTTGATTCTGCGAAAAGAATAAGAATTTCAGCAGATGCTTCGCAATTTGGCCTAGGCTCAGTGCTGTTACAAGAACATAAGGATACATGGCAACCAGTAATCTATGCATCAAGAGCACTGACAAGTGCTGAAACAAGGTATGCTCAGATAGAAAAAGAACTTCTAGCGATCACATATGCATGTGAGCGATTTCATCAGTTTGTGTATGGTCAAACATTTACAGTGGAAACTGACCACAAGCCATTGGTAGCTATCATGACTAAATCATTACATGACTGTCCCATGAGAATTCAACGAATGCTTATCAGATTACAGAAATATGATGTACACTTGCTGTACTGTCCCGGCAAATACATGTACATTGCTGATACACTTTCTCGTGCTATGGACAAAAGTGAAGGTTCCAAAAGTCTGATGGATGAAGAGATAGAAGCCTATGTTAATTTGATCGTAGCATCTCTACCAGTGTCTCTTGCAAGACAAGAACAGATTAGGAAAGAAACTGAGACAGATGACACAATGAAAGTGTTGAAGGATATCACTCTGAAAGGTTGGCCAGCAGAAAAACATGCGTGCCCGCTGTCTATCCATGATTATTGGATGTACCGCAGTGACCTTACAGTTGTCGATGGTATTATTTACAAAGCCAATAGGTTTGTCATATCTGCACGACTTAGAAAAACTATGCTGTGCAAGATACATGAAGGCCACTTAGGAGAACAAAAATGTAAGCGGAGAGCACGTGCAGTTATGTATTGGCCAAGAATGAACCAAGACATAGCACAGACTACAGCTATATGTGAATTATGTCTTACGTATAGACCGAAACAACAAGTCGAGCCACTGAGTCCTCACGCAGTGCCAGAGAGACCGTACCAGAAAGTTGGCGCAGATTTGTTTGATTGTAATGGGAAAACGTACATTGTTGTGACTGATTATTACTCTAACTACCCTGAGGTGAAGACACTACATACAACTACTAGTAAAGCCGAAATCAATTGCATGAAGTCAATCTTTGCAAGGCATGGTGTTCCTATGGAAGTGTTCACTGACAATGGTCCTCAGTTTTCCAGTGCTGAATTTAGACAATTTGCTGATGAGTGGGAATTTGTCCCCACGTCAAGTCCCCACTATCCACGCTCAAATGGGTTGGTGGAAAGTTCAGTAAAAACTGTAAAGAGTCTCATGAAAAAAGCTCAAGAAGGTAAAGAAGATTTCTACAAAAGTCTTTTAATCTACCGCAGTACACCTTTACAGAACGGACTTTCTCCTTCACAAATGCTGATGAGAAGGAGGATTAGAGCAAATCTCCCGATACATGAGGAACTGCTTAATACACATAACTCAGCGTTGGTCAGACTAAGGAACATCAACAGGCGAAACAGAAACTGTTCCATGACAGGCGAACAAAAAGCTTATCTGATCTAAAATCGGGTGACCAAGTCCGTCTCAGAGATCACAAGAAAGGTATTTTGGTGCAGAAAGGTATAGTGCAAGCACAAGTAGCACCAAGATCTTATACTATACGTACAGAGCGTGGAACGGAAGTAAGAAGAAATCGGGTGGATTTAAGATCTCAACCTAACCATAATGAAGACAACATGACTGAAGAATACCCTTCATCTGACATGTATGATGATCCTCATAATGGTGAACAAACCACGATTCTAGAAAGGTCCAACATGGTCGATGAAACACAGACTGTGTATGAAATACCCAAAAAGGGAAATACGCAGACCTGAGAGACTCATTAAAACGTGTTAGATGATGTTCTTAATATGACGTTGTTAATTGTTGCATTGAAGCGTACAGGGCTTGTCTTTAAAGAAAAGAGGATGTGATGTTAGTGTATTAGAATGCTTAATATTTGTAAACACTCCCTTACTAATATGTGTAAGCCTGAATCTTCAGTGATGGTCCCTAGGACCAGGGGGATGCTGGGAAGTGGGTGGTCCAGTGTGCAGTGTGCCTGGAGTTGGTGATGGAATAAAACAGCACAGCAGTGAACTCACATGTCTTTGTGTCCTTATGACTGGATTTACAAACATATGAACAAAACACAGAGGGTGATCAAAGCCTCCCAAACTGCCCCTTTATTTAATTTTGTAGTTTTAGATTAGTTTGTTTCCAGGAGTAGACAGTATCATGAGATAAGCTAAAAATCTAACAAGATGTATTAAGCCTGGAGAAGTGATAAAGCAGTGATAAATGCAAGGTGATAACGCACCAGCCAATCAGCTCCAATATGTAAATGACAGTTATGAGCTGATTGGCTGGTGCGTTATCACCTTGCATTTATCACTGCTTTATCACTACTTTAGCACTACTCCAGGCTTAATACATATGCCCCAATGGGACTAAAGCTTAGAAAATCGCTGTATAAAACTAGAAAAGAAGGTACATTCCACTTATATAATATACAGGCATCTATTGTAATATACAGTATTAGGCCAAAACCAGGAAAGAACAGTCAAGCTGTGAACTGTATTTGGACTGAGGAAAGTTAAGTAAACTACAGTATTGCAGGGGTTTAGGAGAACAGAAGAGGGATTTGAAGGAAGGCTGCTTGGACGCTAGAAGAGTTGGGATCACTACACTCCAGAAAATATGGGAGACATTATTATTATTATTATTATTATTCTAAAGGTGGCACAGACTGTATAGCTAAGTATACTAAAGGGGACACTTTTAAGGCCACTACAGGAAACGTGGCACCATGAGCGTAAGAGAGCCCATCACAACATTTTTAATAAACCTGACCCTTACCTAAGCACTCTAAGTTCTGGACACATGGACACGCATTCATTTTGTTATGGTTATCAGAAGAGCACTGCTGCGCAAGTATGTTAAGTAGTTACTAGTTAATGCTGCCTGTTACATGCAGGAAACAACGTAATTTCACAGAGCTCCATAGGCTAAAATATGGTTCGCACAAACCCAGTGGCAAACGCAGGATTTAGCGAGGGGGGTTTCCGTGGGTGGGTGTGTATGTATATGCGCAGTTATGTGTAATAAATATATATATAGATATATACACACACACAAACATACATACATATATATGTACGTACGGAGGCAGGATGGCACTCATTGAGACTGGTAAACCATAGAAAATCAGCACAGGACGCTGAAGCTGTTTGTCAACGTTTCAGAGTTAGACTCCTTTAAAAGAGTCTAACTCTGAAACGTTGACATACAGCTACAGCGTTCTGTGCTGATTTTCTATGGTTTACTAGTCTCTATGAGTGCCATCCTGCTTCCATACATATTATCTGATTCTGACATGCCATTCATCATTTGCAGATATATATATATATATATATATATATATATATATATATATATATATATTGTGTGGTCGTCTGGCACTCTGGATGATAAAAAGCAAAGATGCCAGGGTGGCCTCCTGAAATGAATATATCTGGTAATCCTCCTTGGGTCCTGTGATAGGACCTCTATTGAAGAAAAATAGGTGGCACTCCAAGGACTTAAATAAAGTCAAACTGTATTAAAAAATAATAATTTCATGGATCAAAAAACAACGTTTCAAGGCTCTACAGCCTTTCCATCAGGTTATGCATTATAGGTGAGGTGAAAAAAAACAGAGGTATTTTGTTTATTGATCTCACCTATAATGCATAACCAGATGAAAAGGCCGTAGAGCCTTGAAACGTTGTTTTTTGCACCATGAAATTTATTTTTAGAATACAGTTTGACTTTATTTAAGTCCCTGGAGTGCCGCCTATTTTTCTTCAATAGAGGTCCTATCACAGGACCCAAGGAGGATTACCGTTTTATATATATATATATATATCTCACATTTATATATATATATTTTCACACATGTAAAGTTAAACACACATACATACACTCACACATGTAAACACACATACATACATACATACATGCATACATACATACTGTACATATAAGCACCACACAAACCCACATACATACATACATACATACATACATACATTCATATCATACAAAAACACACTTAAACAATGATTTCAAACTTACATACAGAGGGGCGGCCACGCCAGCGTGAGGCAGAGTGAGGACGGAGGGAGCTCAGTGGCAAACGCAGGATTTTCATAGGGGGGTTTCCGACCATATACTATATTATATATATATATATATATATATATATATATAAAAAATCACAGTGAGCCGGCAGTTCTCCGCATTACAAAACGGTACCTTTCTCGTTGCCTTCCGTTCAAGGAGACCTCCACAGCTCCTCCAAGCGAACAATCGTGTACGGCGGCACTCAGGCAAATAAATACAGGACAACAGCCTCTGTGGCCATGCCCTGACGAAAAAGAGGAGTCTTTGAAACGTTGGTTACAGAGGCTGTTGTCCTGTCTTTATTTGCCTGAGTGCCACCGTACACGATTGTATGTATGTATATATACTAGAGATGAGCGGGTTCGGTTCCTCGGAATCCGAACCCGCCCGAACTTCATGTTTTTTTTCACGGGTCCGAGCGACTCGGATCTTCCCGCCTTGCTCGGTTAACCCGAGCGCGCCCGAACGTCATCATGACGCTGTCGGATTCTCGCGAGGCTCGGATTCTATCGCGAGACTCGGATTCTATATAAGGAGCCGCGCGTCGCCGCCATTTTCACTCGTGCATTGAGATTGATAGGGAGAGGACGTGTCTGGCGTCCTCTCCATTAGAATAGAGATAGATTAGATAGAGAGAGAGAGATTGTGCAGAGTCGCAGACAGAGTTAGTTTACCACAGTCAGTGACCAGTGCAGTTGCTAGTTAACTTTTATTTAATATAATATATCCGTTCACTTCTCTCTGCTATATCCGTTCTCTGCCTGAAAAAAAAAACGATACACAGCACAGTCAGTCACACAGTGTGACTCAGTCTGTGTGCACTCAGCTCAGCCCAGTGTGCTGCACAGTCATCAATGTATAAATTAAAAGCTTATAATTAATTGTGGGGGAGACTGGGGAGCACTGCAGGTTGTTAGCAGGAGCCAGGAGTACAATTATATTAATTAACAGTGCACACTTTTGCTGCAGGAGTGGTGACCAGTGCCTGACCACCAGTATAGTATTGTTGTATACTACTAATATCTCTTTAAATATCAACCAGTCTATATTAGCAGCAGACACAGTACAGTGCGGTAGTTCACGGCTGTGGCTACCTCTGTGTCGGCACACGGCAGGCAGTCCGTCCGACCAGAATTGTATTATTTATTATTATATACCTACCACCTAACCGTGGTTTTTTTTTCATTCTTTATACCGTCATAGTGTCATCCTAATTGTTACGAGTATACTACTATCTCTTTATCAACCAGTGTACAGTGCGGTAGTTCACGGCTGTGGCTACCTCTGTGTCGGCACACGGCAGGCAGTCCGTCCGACCAGAATTGTATTATTTATTATTATATACCTACCACCTAACCGTGGTTTTTTTTTCATTCTTTATACCGTCATAGTGTCATCCTAATTGTTACGAGTATACTACTATCTCTTTATCAACCAGTGTACAGTGCGGTAGTTCACGGCTGTGGCTACCTCTGTGTCGGCACACGGCAGGCAGTCCGTCCGACCAGAATTGTATTATTTATTATTATATACCTACCACCTAACCGTGGTTTTTTTTTTCATTCTTTATACCGTCATAGTGTCATCCTAATTGTTACGAGTATACTACTATCTCTTTATCAACCAGTGTACAGTGCGGTAGTTCACGGCTGTGGCTACCTCTGTGTCGGCACACGGCAGGCAGTCCGTCCGACCAGAATTGTATTATTTATTATTATATACCTACCACCTAACCGTGGTTTTTTTTTTCATTCTTTATACCGTCATAGTGTCATCCTAATTGTTACGAGTATACTACTATCTCTTTATCAACCAGTGTACAGTGCGGTAGTTCACGGCTGTGGCTACCTCTGTGTCGGCACACGGCAGGCAGTCCGTCCGACCAGAATTGTATTATTTATTATTATATACCTACCACCTAACCGTGTTTTTTTTTTCATTCTTTATACCGTCATAGTGTCATCCTAATTGTTACGAGTATACTACTATCTCTTTATCAACCAGTGTACAGTGCGGTAGTTCACGGCTGTGGCTACCTCTGTGTCGGCACACGGCAGGCAGTCCGTCCGACCAGAATTGTATTATTTATTATTATATACCTACCACCTAACCGTGGTTTTTTTTTCATTCTTTATACCGTCATAGTGTCATCCTAATTGTTACGAGTATACTACTATCTCTTTATCAACCAGTGTACAGTGCGGTAGTTCACGGCTGTGGCTACCTCTGTGTCGGCACACGGCAGGCAGTCCGTCCGACCAGAATTGTATTATTTATTATTATATACCTACCACCTAACCGTGGTTTTTTTTTCATTCTTTATACCGTCATAGTGTCATCCTAATTGTTACGAGTATACTACTATCTCTTTATCAACCAGTGTACAGTGCGGTAGTTCACGGCTGTGGCTACCTCTGTGTCGGCACACGGCAGGCAGTCCGTCCGACCAGAATTGTATTATTTATTATTATATACCTACCACCTAACCGTGGTTTTTTTTTTCATTCTTTATACCGTCATAGTGTCATCCTAATTGTTACGAGTATACTACTATCTCTTTATCAACCAGTGTACAGTGCGGTAGTTCACGGCTGTGGCTACCTCTGTGTCGGCACACGGCAGGCAGTCCGTCCGACCAGAATTGTATTATTTATTATTATATACCTACCACCTAACCGTGGTTTTTTTTTCATTCTTTATACCGTCATAGTGTCATCCTAATTGTTACGAGTATACTACTATCTCTTTATCAACCAGTGTACAGTGCGGTAGTTCACGGCTGTGGCTACCTCTGTGTCGGCAGTCGGCAGGCAGTCCGTCCATCCATAATTGTATTATTATTATAATATATACCACCTAACCGTGGTTTTTTTATACCACCTAACCGTGGCAGTCCGTCCATAATTGTATACTAGTATCCAATCCATCCATCTCCATTGTTTACCTGAGGTGCCTTTTAGTTCTGCCTATAAAATATGGAGAACAAAAAAGTTGAGGTTCCAAAATTAGGGAAAGATCAAGATCCACTTCCACCTCGTGCTGAAGCTGCTGCCACTAGTCATGGCCGAGACGATGAAATGCCAGCAACGTCGTCTGCCAAGGCCGATGCCCAATGTCATAGTACAGAGCATGTCAAATCCAAAACACCAAATATCAGAAAAAAAAGGACTCCAAAACCTAAAATAAAATTGTCGTCGGAGAAGCGTAAACTTGCCAATATGCCATTTACCACACGGAGTGGCAAGGAACGGCTGAGGCCCTGGCCTATGTTCATGGCTAGTGGTTCAGCTTCACATGAGGATGGAAGCACTCAGCCTCTCGCTAGAAAACTGAAAAGACTCAAGCTGGCAAAAGCACCGCAAAGAACTGTGCGTTCTTTGAAATCCCAAATCCACAAGGAGAGTCCAATTGTGTCGTTTGCGATGCCTGACCTTCCCAACACTGGACGTGAAGAGCATGCGCCTTCCACTATTTGCATGCCCCCTGCAAGTGCTGGAAGGAGCACCCGCAGTCCAGTTCCTGATAGTCAGATTGAAGATGTCAGTGTTGAAGTACACCAGGATGAGGAGGATATGGGTGTTGCTGGCGCTGGGGAGGAAATTGACCAGGAGGATTCTGATGGTGAGGTGGTTTGTTTAAGTCAGGCACCCGGGGAGACACCTGTTGTCCGTGGGAGGAATATGGCCGTTGACATGCCAGGTGAAAATACCAAAAAAATCAGCTCTTCGGTGTGGAGGTATTTCACCACAAATGCGGACAACAGGTGTCAAGCCGTGTGTTCCCTTTGTCAAGCTGTAATAAGTAGGGGTAAGGACGTTAACCACCTCGGAACATCCTCCCTTATACGTCACCTGCAGCGCATTCATAATAAGTCAGTGACAAGTTCAAAAACTTTGGGTGACAGCGGAAGCAGTCCACTGACCAGTAAATCCCTTCCTCTTGTAACCAAGCTCACGCAAACCACCCCACCAACTCCCTCAGTGTCAATTTCCTCCTTCCCCAGGAATGCCAATAGTCCTGCAGGCCATGTCACTGGCAAGTCTGACGAGTCCTCTCCTGCCTGGGATTCCTCCGATGCATCCTTGCGTGTAACGCCTACTGCTGCTGGCGCTGCTGTTGTTGCCGCTGGGAGTCGATGGTCATCCCAGAGGGGAAGTCGTAAGCCCACTTGTACTACTTCCAGTAAGCAATTGACTGTTCAACAGTCCTTTGCGAGGAAGATGAAATATCACAGCAGTCATCCTACTGCAAAGCGGATAACTGAGGCCTTGGCATCCTGGGTGGTGAGAAACGTGGTTCCGGTATCCATCATTACTGCAGAGCCAACTAGAGACTTGTTGGAGGTACTGTGTCCCCGGTACCAAATACCATCTAGGTTCCATTTCTCTAGGCAGGCGATACCGAAAATGTACACAGACCTCAGAAAAAGAGTCACCAGTGTCCTAAAAAATGCAGCTGTACCCAATGTCCACTTAACCACGGACATGTGGACAAGTGGAGCAGGGCAGGGTCAGGACTATATGACTGTGACAGCCCACTGGGTAGATGTATGGACTCCCGCCGCAAGAACAGCAGCGGCGGCACCAGTAGCAGCATCTCGCAAACGCCAACTCTTTCCTAGGCAGACTACGCTTTGTATCACCGCTTTCCAGAATACGCACACAGCTGAAAACCTCTTACGGCAACTGAGGAAGATCATCGCGGAATGGCTTACCCCAATTGGACTCTCCTGTGGATTTGTGGCATCGGACAACGCCAGCAATATTGTGTGTGCATTAAATCTGGGCCAATTCCAGCACGTCCCATGTTTTGCACATACCTTGAATTTGGTGGTGCAGAATTTTTTAAAAAACGACAGGGCCGTGCAAGAGATGCTGTCGGTGGCCAGAAGAATTGCGGGACACTTTCGGCGTACAGGCACCACGTACAGAAAACTGGAGCACCACCAAAAACTACTGAACCTGCCCTGCCATCATCTGAAGCAAGAAGTGGTAACGAGGTGGAATTCAACCCTCTATATGCTTCAGAGGTTGGAGGAGCAGCAAAAGGCCATTCAAGCCTATACAATTGAGCACGATATAGTAGGTGGAATGCACCTGTCTCAAGTGCAGTGGAGAATGATTTCAACGTTGTGCAAGGTTCTGATGCCCTTTGAACTTGCCACACGTGAAGTCAGTTCAGACACTGCCAGCCTGAGTCAGGTCATTCCCCTCATCAGGCTTTTGCAGAAGAAGCTGGAGGCATTGAAGGAGGAGCTAACACGGAGCGATTCCGCTAGGCATGTGGGACTTGTGGATGCAGCCCTTAATTCGCTTAACAAGGATTCACGGGTGGTCAATCTGTTGAAATCAGAGCACTACATTTTGGCCACCGTGCTCGATCCTAGATTTAAAGCCTACCTTGGATCTCTCTTTCCGGCAGACACAGGTCTGCTGGGGTTGAAAGACCTGCTGGTGACAAAATTGTCAAGTCAAGCGGAACGCGACCTGTCAACATCTCCTCCTTCACATTCTCCCGCAACTGGGGGTGCGAGGAAAAGGCTCAGAATTCCGAGCCCACCCGCTGGCGGTGATGCAGGGCAGTCTGGAGCGACTGCTGATGCTGACATCTGGTCCGGACTGAAGGACCTGACAACGATTACGGACATGTCGTCTACTGTCACTGCATATGATTCTCTCAACATTGATAGAATGGTGGAGGATTATATGAGTGACCGCATCCAAGTAGGCACGTCACACAGTCCGTACTTATACTGGCAGGAAAAAGAGGCAATTTGGAGGCCCTTGCACAAACTGGCTTTATTCTACCTAAGTTGCCCTCCCACAAGTGTGTACTCCGAAAGAGTGTTTAGTGCCGCCGCTCACCTTGTCAGCAATCGGCGTACGAGGTTACATCCAGAAAATGTGGAGAAGATGATGTTCATTAAAATGAATTATAATCAATTCCTCCGCGGAGACATTGACCAGCAGCAATTGCCTCCACAAAGTACACAGGGAGCTGAGATGGTGGATTCCAGTGGGGACGAATTGATAATCTGTGAGGAGGGGGATGTACACGGTGATATATCGGAGGGTGAAGATGAGGTGGACATCTTGCCTCTGTAGAGCCAGTTTGTGCAAGGAGAGATTAATTGCTTCTTTTTTGGGGGGGGTCCAAACCAACCCGTCATATCAGTCACAGTCGTGTGGCAGACCCTGTCACTGAAATGATGGGTTGGTTAAAGTGTGCATGTCCTGTTTTGTTTATACAACATAAGGGTGGGTGGGAGGGCCCAAGGATAATTCCATCTTGCACCTCTTTTTTCTTTTCTTTTTCTTTGCATCATGTGCTGATTGGGGTGGGTTTTTTGGAAGGGACACCCTGCGTGACACTGCAGTGCCACTCCTAGATGGGCCCGGTGTTTGTGTCGGCCACTAGGGTCGCTAATCTTACTCACACAGCTACCTCATTGCGCCTCTTTTTTTCTTTGCGTCATGTGCTGTTTGGGGAGGGTTTTTTGGAAGGGACATCCTGCGTGACACTGCAGTGCCACTCCTAGATGTGCCCGGTGTTTGTGTCGGCCACTAGGGTCGCTAATCTTACTCACACAGTCAGCTACCTCATTGCGCCTCTTTTTTTCTTTGCGTCATGTGCTGTTTGGGGAGGGTTTTTTGGAAGGGCCATCCTGCGTGACACTGCAGTGCCACTCCTAGATGGGCCCGGTGTTTGTGTCGGCCACTAGGGTCGCTAATCTTACTCACACAGCTACCTCATTGCGCCTCTTTTTTTCTTTGCGTCATGTGCTGTTTGGGGAGGGTTTTTTGGAAGGGACATCCTGCGTGACACTGCAGTGCCACTCCTAGATGGGCCCGGTGTTTGTGTCGGCCACTAGGGTCGCTTATCTTACTCACACAGCGACCTCGGTGCAAATTTTAGGACTAAAAATAATATTGTGAGGTGTGAGGTATTCAGAATAGACTGAAAATGAGTGTAAATTATGGTTTTTGAGGTTAATAATACTTTGGGATCAAAATGACCCCCAAATTCTATGATTTAAGCTGTTTTTTAGTGTTTTTTGAAAAAAACACCCGAATCCAAAACACACCCGAATCCGACAAAAAAAATTCGGTGAGGTTTTGCCAAAACGCGTTCGAACCCAAAACACGGCCGCGGAACCGAACCCAAAACCAAAACACAAAACCCGAAAAATTTCAGGCGCTCATCTCTAATATATACACATACATACATACATACATACATACACATACATACATACATACACACAGCACAGTATATAAACATATATATATATATATATATACACACACACACATATACACACACACACACACACACACACACACACACACACACACAGCACAAGCTATGTATATGTGTGTATATATATATATATATATAAATATATATACATGTATGTGTGTGTGTGTGTACACACATAGGGCGGGATTTACTAAAGGGAAAATGTGGTAAAACCCCAGTTTTACCGCATTTTCATATGTACTAACCCCCGACCGCCGCGTTTTCGCCCCATAGGGTATCGACATCTTTTTATGGCGATACCCTATAGAAGCCTATGGGACTCTTACCGCCGCTGCCGGATCCCGGCGCATGCCGCCGCCGCCCCGCGCCGCTCACGACGACCCCCCCTTCCCCTTGGCATACCTGAGAGGCTGCTGGTGCGGCCCCCCTCCTCCTTCTCTCCTGCAGCACAGCCTTGTCTCCTTCCGGCTGCAGGGGGGAGGAGGAGGAGCCCGGGGACTCCCTGCGCACGTCACCTCCCGGGTCTGGGAGGTGACGGAGACCTCCGCTGACCTCCGCCGACCCCCGCAGACCACCACAGACATCATCGCGGGGGGCCTCCTATACCGCATTGCGATACTAATCGCATATGTTAGTACATATGCGATTAGTATCGCTGCGGTAGTTGGCGAGGGGCGGCGATGTCTTATAGTACATCCCGCCCATACACAGTACATCTGTGTACATAGACATGCATACACACACATACTGTACAGTAGCATACTTACGAACACAGCATACATACATACATACATGCACACAGCATACGTACTTGCACAGCATACATGCAAGCAGCATACATACATGCAGAGACACAGTATACATGCATAGACACACAATACACATGCACACACAGTATACATACATGCACACACAGTATACATACATGCATGCATAGACACACAGTATACATGCACACATCACACATACATGCATAGACACACAATACACATCCACACACAGTATACATACATGCACACACAGTATACATACATGCATAGACACACAGTATACATGCACACATACATAAACACAGCTTACATGCATACATACATAAACAGATAGTATACATGCACACAGCACATATATACACACACAACATACAGTACATTCACACTCACACATACATACACAATATACATGCACACAATACATATACACACTAGAGATGAGCGCCTGAAATTTTTCGGGTTTTGTGTTTTGGTTTTGGGTTCGGTTCCGCGGCCGTGTTTTGGGTTCGAACGCGTTTTGGCAAAACCTCACCGAATTTTTTTTGTCGGATTCGGGTGTGTTTTGGATTCGGGTGTTTTTTTCAAAAAACACTAAAAAACAGCTTAAATCATAGAATTTGGGGGTCATTTTGATCCCAAAGTATTATTAACCTCAAAAACCATAATTTACACTCATTTTCAGTCTATTCTGAATACCTCACACCTCACAATATTATTTTTAGTCCTAAAATTTGCACCGAGGTCGCTGTGTGAGTAAGATAAGCGACCCTAGTGGCCGACACAAACACCGGGCCCATCTAGGAGTGGCACTGCAGTGTCACGCAGGATGTCCCTTCCAAAAAACCCTCCCCAAACAGCACATGACGCAAAGAAAAAAAGAGGCGCAATGAGGTAGCTGTGTGAGTAAGATTAGCGACCCTAGTGGCCGACACAAACACCGGGCCCATCTAGGAGTGGCACTGCAGTGTCACGCAGGATGGCCCTTCCAAAAAACCCTCCCCAAACAGCACATGACGCAAAGAAAAAAAGAGGCGCAATGAGGTAGCTGACTGTGTGAGTAAGATTAGCGACCCTAGTGGCCGACACAAACACCGGGCACATCTAGGAGTGGCACTGCAGTGTCACGCAGGATGTCCCTTCCAAAAAACCCTCCCCAAACAGCACATGACGCAAAGAAAAAAAGAGGCGCAATGAGGTAGCTGTGTGAGTAAGATTAGCGACCCTAGTGGCCGACACAAACACCGGGCCCATCTAGGAGTGGCACTGCAGTGTCACGCAGGGTGTCCCTTCCAAAAAACCCACCCCAATCAGCACATGATGCAAAGAAAAAGAAAAGAAAAAAGAGGTGCAAGATGGAATTATCCTTGGGCCCTCCCACCCACCCTTATGTTGTATAAACAAAACAGGACATGCACACTTTAACCAACCCATCATTTCAGTGACAGGGTCTGCCACACGACTGTGACTGATATGACGGGTTGGTTTGGACCCCCCCCAAAAAAGAAGCAATTAATCTCTCCTTGCACAAACTGGCTCTACAGAGGCAAGATGTCCACCTCATCTTCACCCTCCGATATATCACCGTGTACATCCCCCTCCTCACAGATTATCAATTCGTCCCCACTGGAATCCACCATCTCAGCTCCCTGTGTACTTTGTGGAGGCAATTGCTGCTGGTCAATGTCTCCGCGGAGGAATTGATTATAATTCATTTTAATGAACATCATCTTCTCCACATTTTCTGGATGTAACCTCGTACGCCGATTGCTGACAAGGTGAGCGGCGGCACTAAACACTCTTTCGGAGTACACACTTGTGGGAGGGCAACTTAGGTAGAATAAAGCCAGTTTGTGCAAGGGCCTCCAAATTGCCTCTTTTTCCTGCCAGTATAAGTACGGACTGTGTGACGTGCCTACTTGGATGCGGTCACTCATATAATCCTCCACCATTCTATCAATGTTGAGAGAATCATATGCAGTGACAGTAGACGACATGTCCGTAATCGTTGTCAGGTCCTTCAGTCCGGACCAGATGTCAGCATCAGCAGTCGCTCCAGACTGCCCTGCATCACCGCCAGCGGGTGGGCTCGGAATTCTGAGCCTTTTCCTCGCACCCCCAGTTGCGGGAGAATGTGAAGGAGGAGATGTTGACAGGTCGCGTTCCGCTTGACTTGACAATTTTGTCACCAGCAGGTCTTTCAACCCCAGCAGACCTGTGTCTGCCGGAAAGAGAGATCCAAGGTAGGCTTTAAATCTAGGATCGAGCACGGTGGCCAAAATGTAGTGCTCTGATTTCAACAGATTGACCACCCGTGAATCCTTGTTAAGCGAATTAAGGGCTGCATCCACAAGTCCCACATGCCTAGCGGAATCGCTCCGTGTTAGCTCCTCCTTCAATGCCTCCAGCTTCTTCTGCAAAAGCCTGATGAGGGGAATGACCTGACTCAGGCTGGCAGTGTCTGAACTGACTTCACGTGTGGCAAGTTCAAAGGGCATCAGAACCTTGCACAACGTTGAAATCATTCTCCACTGCACTTGAGACAGGTGCATTCCACCTACTATATCGTGCTCAATTGTATAGGCTTGAATGGCCTTTTGCTGCTCCTCCAACCTCTGAAGCATATAGAGGGTTGAATTCCACCTCGTTACCACTTCTTGCTTCAGATGATGGCAGGGCAGGTTCAGTAGTTTTTGGTGGTGCTCCAGTTTTCTGTACGTGGTGCCTGTACGCCGAAAGTGTCCCGCAATTCTTCTGGCCACCGACAGCATCTCTTGCACGGCCCTGTCGTTTTTTAAAAAAATTCTGCACCACCAAATTCAAGGTATGTGCAAAACATGGGACGTGCTGGAATTGGCCCAGATTTAATGCACACACAATATTGCTGGCGTTGTCCGATGCCACAAATCCACAGGAGAGTCCAATTGGGGTAAGCCATTCCGCGATGATCTTCCTCAGTTGCCGTAAGAGGTTTTCAGCTGTGTGCGTATTCTGGAAAGCGGTGATACAAAGCGTAGCCTGCCTAGGAAAGAGTTGGCGTTTGCGAGATGCTGCTACTGGTGCCGCCGCTGC
This sequence comes from Pseudophryne corroboree, assembly GCF_028390025.1. Classification (NCBI taxonomy): domain Eukaryota; kingdom Metazoa; phylum Chordata; class Amphibia; order Anura; family Myobatrachidae; genus Pseudophryne; species Pseudophryne corroboree. The sequence goes on along the minus strand of NC_086445.1, from coordinate 946,306,772 downwards.
TGTTCTTGCGGCGGGAGTCCATACATCTACCCAGTGGGCTGTCACAGTCATATAGTCCTGACCCTGCCCTGCTCCACTTGTCCACATGTCCGTGGTTAAGTGGACATTGGGTACAGCTGCATTTTTTAGGACACTGGTGACTCTTTTTCTGAGGTCTGTGTACATTTTCGGTATCGCCTGCCTAGAGAAATGGAACCTAGATGGTATTTGGTACCGGGGACACAGTACCTCCAACAAGTCTCTAGTTGGCTCTGCAGTAATGATGGATACCGGAACCACGTTTCTCACCACCCAGGATGCCAAGGCCTCAGTTATCCGCTTTGCAGTAGGATGACTGCTGTGATATTTCATCTTCCTCGCAAAGGACTGTTGAACAGTCAATTGCTTACTGGAAGTAGTACAAGTGGGCTTACGACTTCCCCTCTGGGATGACCATCGACTCCCAGCGGCAACAACAGCAGCGCCAGCAGCAGTAGGCGTTACACGCAAGGATGCATCGGAGGAATCCCAGGCAGGAGAGGACTCGTCAGACTTGCCAGTGACATGGCCTGCAGGACTATTGGCATTCCTGGGGAAGGAGGAAATTGACACTGAGGGAGTTGGTGGGGTGGTTTGCGTGAGCTTGGTTACAAGAGGAAGGGATTTACTGGTCAGTGGACTGCTTCCGCTGTCACCCAAAGTTTTTGAACTTGTCACTGACTTATTATGAATGCGCTGCAGGTGACGTATAAGGGAGGATGTTCCGAGGTGGTTAACGTCCTTACCCCTACTTATTACAGCTTGACAAAGGGAACACACGGCTTGACACCTGTTGTCCGCATTTGTGGTGAAATACCTCCACACCGAAGAGCTGATTTTTTTGGTATTTTCACCTGGCATGTCAACGGCCATATTCCTCCCACGGACAACAGGTGTCTCCCCGGGTGCCTGACTTAAACAAACCACCTCACCATCAGAATCCTCCTGGTCAATTTCCTCCCCAGCGCCAGCAACACCCATATCCTCCTCATCCTGGTGTACTTCAACACTGACATCTTCAATCTGACTATCAGGAACTGGACTGCGGGTGCTCCTTCCAGCACTTGCAGGGGGCATGCAAATAGTGGAAGGCGCATGCTCTTCACGTCCAGTGTTGGGAAGGTCAGGCATCGCAAACGACACAATTGGACTCTCCTTGTGGATTTGGGATTTCAAAGAACGCACAGTTCTTTGCGGTGCTTTTGCCAGCTTGAGTCTTTTCAGTTTTCTAGCGAGAGGCTGAGTGCTTCCATCCTCATGTGAAGCTGAACCACTAGCCATGAACATAGGCCAGGGCCTCAGCCGTTCCTTGCCACTCCGTGTGGTAAATGGCATATTGGCAAGTTTACGCTTCTCCTCCGACAATTTTATTTTAGGTTTTGGAGTCCTTTTTTTTCTGATATTTGGTGTTTTGGATTTGACATGCTCTGTACTATGACATTGGGCATCGGCCTTGGCAGACGACGTTGCTGGCATTTCATCGTCTCGGCCATGACTAGTGGCAGCAGCTTCAGCACGAGGTGGAAGTGGATCTTGATCTTTCCCTAATTTTGGAACCTCAACTTTTTTGTTCTCCATATTTTATAGGCAGAACTAAAAGGCACCTCAGGTAAACAATGGAGATGGATGGATTGGATACTAGTATACAATTATGGACGGACTGCCACGGTTAGGTGGTATAAAAAAACCACGGTTAGGTGGTATATATTATAATAATAATACAATTATGGATGGACGGACTGCCTGCCGACTGCCGACACAGAGGTAGCCACAGCCGTGAACTACCGCACTGTACACTGGTTGATAAAGAGATAGTAGTATACTCGTAACAATTAGGATGACACTATGACGGTATAAAGAATGAAAAAAAAACCACGGTTAGGTGGTAGGTATATAATAATAAATAATACAATTCTGGTCGGACGGACTGCCTGCCGTGTGCCGACACAGAGGTAGCCACAGCCGTGAACTACCGCACTGTACACTGGTTGATAAAGAGATAGTAGTATACTCGTAACAATTAGGATGACACTATGACGGTATAAAGAATGAAAAAAAAAACCACGGTTAGGTGGTAGGTATATAATAATAAATAATACAATTCTGGTCGGACGGACTGCCTGCCGTGTGCCGACACAGAGGTAGCCACAGCCGTGAACTACCGCACTGTACACTGGTTGATAAAGAGATAGTAGTATACTCGTAACAATTAGGATGACACTATGACGGTATAAAGAATGAAAAAAAAAACCACGGTTAGGTGGTAGGTATATAATAATAAATAATACAATTCTGGTCGGACGGACTGCCTGCCGTGTGCCGACACAGAGGTAGCCACAGCCGTGAACTACCGCACTGTACACTGGTTGATAAAGAGATAGTAGTATACTCGTAACAATTAGGATGACACTATGACGGTATAAAGAATGAAAAAAAAAACCACGGTTAGGTGGTAGGTATATAATAATAAATAATACAATTCTGGTCGGACGGACTGCCTGCCGTGTGCCGACACAGAGGTAGCCACAGCCGTGAACTACCGCACTGTACACTGGTTGATAAAGAGATAGTAGTATACTCGTAACAATTAGGATGACACTATGACGGTATAAAGAATGAAAAAAAAACCACGGTTAGGTGGTAGGTATATAATAATAAATAATACAATTCTGGTCGGACGGACTGCCTGCCGTGTGCCGACACAGAGGTAGCCACAGCCGTGAACTACCGCACTGTACACTGGTTGATAAAGAGATAGTAGTATACTCGTAACAATTAGGATGACACTATGACGGTATAAAGAATGAAAAAAAAACCACGGTTAGGTGGTAGGTATATAATAATAAATAATACAATTCTGGTCGGACGGACTGCCTGCCGTGTGCCGACACAGAGGTAGCCACAGCCGTGAACTACCGCACTGTACACTGGTTGATAAAGAGATAGTAGTATACTCGTAACAATTAGGATGACACTATGACGGTATAAAGAATGAAAAAAAAACCACGGTTAGGTGGTAGGTATATAATAATAAATAATACAATTCTGGTCGGACGGACTGCCTGCCGTGTGCCGACACAGAGGTAGCCACAGCCGTGAACTACCGCACTGTACACTGGTTGATAAAGAGATAGTAGTATACTCGTAACAATTAGGATGACACTATGACGGTATAAAGAATGAAAAAAAAAACCACGGTTAGGTGGTAGGTATATAATAATAAATAATACAATTCTGGTCGGACGGACTGCCTGCCGTGTGCCGACACAGAGGTAGCCACAGCCGTGAACTACCGCACTGTACACTGGTTGATAAAGAGATAGTAGTATACTCGTAACAATTAGGATGACACTATGACGGTATAAAGAATGAAAAAAAAAACCACGGTTAGGTGGTAGGTATATAATAATAAATAATACAATTCTGGTCGGACGGACTGCCTGCCGTGTGCCGACACAGAGGTAGCCACAGCCGTGAACTACCGCACTGTACACTGGTTGATAAAGAGATAGTAGTATACTCGTAACAATTAGGATGACACTATGACGGTATAAAGAATGAAAAAAAAACCACGGTTAGGTGGTAGGTATATAATAATAAATAATACAATTCTGGTCGGACGGACTGCCTGCCGTGTGCCGACACAGAGGTAGCCACAGCCGTGAACTACCGCACTGTACACTGGTTGATAAAGAGATAGTAGTATACTCGTAACAATTAGGATGACACTATGACGGTATAAAGAATGAAAAAAAAACCACGGTTAGGTGGTAGGTATATAATAATAAATAATACAATTCTGGTCGGACGGACTGCCTGCCGTGTGCCGACACAGAGGTAGCCACAGCCGTGAACTACCGCACTGTACTGTGTCTGCTGCTAATATAGACTGGTTGATATTTAAAGAGATATTAGTAGTATACAACAATACTATACTGGTGGTCAGGCACTGGTCACCACTCCTGCAGCAAAAGTGTGCACTGTTAATTAATATAATTGTACTCCTGGCTCCTGCTAACAACCTGCAGTGCTCCCCAGTCTCCCCCACAATTAATTATAAGCTTTTAATTTATACATTGATGACTGTGCAGCACACTGGGCTGAGCTGAGTGCACACAGACTGAGTCACACTGTGTGACTGACTGTGCTGTGTATCGTTTTTTTTTTCAGGCAGAGAACGGATATAGCAGAGAGAAGTGAACGGATATATTATATTAAATAAAAGTTAACTAGCAACTGCACTGGTCACTGACTGTGGTAAACTAACTCTGTCTGCGACTCTGCACAATCTCTCTCTCTCTATCTAATCTATCTCTATTCTAATGGAGAGGACGCCAGACACGTCCTCTCCCTATCAATCTCAATGCACGAGTGAAAATGGCGGCGACGCGCGGCTCCTTATATAGAATCCGAGTCTCGCGATAGAATCCGAGCCTCGCGAGAATCCGACAGCGTCATGATGACGTTCGGGCGCGCTCGGGTTAACCGAGCAAGGCGGGAAGATCCGAGTCGCTCGGACCCGTGAAAAAAAACATGAAGTTCGGGCGGGTTCGGATTCCGAGGAACCGAACCCGCTCATCTCTAATACACACACCCATTAACAGGAAGCACAGCACCCAGCACCTATACACATGACAGGCTACTTGCACAAACAGTGATGGCTGGGGGAGGTACATGCTGCACCAATCACTGCAGCAATTTATTTTCAGAGTGCCCCTCCTTCAACCCCTGACATACAGTTGGTGGTAGACGCACCAGGTCCCCCAAGCTCTCCCCAGCACCCTTCCGCCCCCGCAATCACTGGTAGCCGCGAGATGATGATCCGTCACCGCCGCTGGTCCGGGTCCCCGCTGGCTGCTCCCCACCGGTTCCCGCACTTACTGGCCGCGAGATGACGAGATGATCCGTCACTCACCGCCGCTGGTCCGGGTCCACGCTGACTGCGCCGCTCAAGTCCCGTGGCGCGGCTGGCTGGCTGCTTGCACTGAGTGACTCTGCCTGAGAGGAGCTGCTGCAGCTCCCCCTACATGCAGTAGCCAGCTCAGTGTGCAGCTGGCCTGCGCAGAGGGAGACACTGTCCGCGATGTACACAAGAAAAAAACCACGTCAAAGTTCAGCTGATGATCGGCGGCTTGGGGGGGGGGTGGGTTTCTGGGTACTCGGAAACCCCCCCTGCGTGCGCGCCTGAAACCAACCATACACCGTCAGCATTAGGGCCTAAGTCACAATAATTTTGTAAGGCGAGACCTGTAGCAGGTATATAGACTACTAAAGCTATTGCTACCACTTTGCTTGGTACCATCACATGTCAACTGTATATGTTTAGATCTTGATTAGTCCATACTAATTAGTCGTCGTCCCCCCCCCCCATCCCACCCACTGAGGGGAGCAGTTTGCGTCATCAGGGGCGGATTGGCCATAGGTCACCAGGAAGATTCCTGATAGGCCAATGTTTTGTTTTGTTTTTTGTGTGGGGCCTGTTTTTTGTGTTGTCATGTGGCCCCACCCCCACTACCCTCAGTACACTGCATTGTACCCATTCATTCTGTTATTCCATCTCTGCATACAGCAACTCTGCCATCCAGTGATGCTGCCATGGCTACACTGTATGTTATACCTCTTGTGCTGCCAATGTCGGCCACTTCTACAAAACTTTACAGGGCCACTTTAAGTTCCCATCCACCCCTGGTCTCAAATGCAACTTCAGCAGAAAAGGCCACAACTGCGCACATTAAGGCCCTATAAGGATCCTTTCTCCTCAACAGACCCCACTTCCTCATCAGACCACACACCATTAGGGCTGCTTCCATACATTTCCCGGGCTAGATTTCCATCCCAATCCACCCCTGTGTGTCATCATGACTTTGTTTCAGCTTCACAGCAGTTGAATGCTGCATATTGCAGCATCACACAGAGAATAATGCAGTTTGCTGAGTATCGCTTCATTACAAAAGTTCTGCAGTCTCCCGTACATTTCAGGAGAGTAGGCCATATACTAGACCTTGGAATTGTTAGAGCCAAATACAGGAATATTTATGCCTCTCAACTTTCACCATAGAAGTTGTTTATCCATCTCTACTGTACATTACTGGCTGTATCAATGTTTTCCAAATTGTGAATTTTCAAAATCATTCCACAAAACATTCGCCTTTTCCAGGCATTTGGCTGCAAAATGTAACACCTTACACTTGGCTGAATCTGACCTCAAATGTCCCCAGTCCTACATCTACATAACACAGCAGATACACAGAAACCATTGTTTTCCCAGCTCTATTCATTTTTCAGAGTGCGCATTTACAATTATACCGCACAATGACATTCTGCTGAGAGGTGAAGTGAAATCTGAATTCGGAGATTACATTTCCAGAATTTCGCACATCTCCAGTGTGCCTGCGTCTGATAGGGGCAGGCTTTTTGCTGTTGGAGAGATGATTGAAAATATTGTTTAGGGATATCTATTATTAGAACATGTACACCATCTACATCCTTCATCATTGTGTGTGCTAGAGTTTGTGAGTTTTGCAGTTAAATATTAAACAGTTATTGTACAAAATGAAAAAGAAGCTTATGCTTGAGCAAATGCATGTTGGCTGGGAAAACTGTGAGGAGATACAAGTTTAGAGCAATTTAATCAGCAATAAAATAAGAGCGAGAGCAGTGTTACTTGGAATATAGCTCTAAGTGTATACCCTCTGCTGAAAACTCCATTTTTAAAAGATTTAATCTTTACACATGTCACTTTTCATCAGCTTCACAGATATCCCACACAAAACATCTCCACTGTACAGAATGTGTCTGCATTAATATGCACAGCTTCAGGCTATTACTTAAGATCTCCTACACTATAGACAAGAAGAAAACCATGACTTGTCCCATATTTTAAAGTTAGTTTACATGTTCTGAATTTAAAGCTGCAATACCAACTGATACCACTTTCACACAGTAAAAACCCTTAAATCACGGCTGGCGGGACGTTTTGCCGGTCTCAGCCATACCCCCCTTTCACACAGAAAGGCAATTTACCGGATGAAGAAGTTCTACCCGGTAATTTGCCAATCAACCCGGGTATTTCTATGTGTGAAAGGGCCAACCCAGGTCACAATTGCCGGTTCTTCGACCTCGGTAAAAACCAGGGTCAGGATTTTGACTCAAGTTGACCCTTTCACACTGATAAAAGGACCCGTGCTGATCCACAATTTACCGAGTAAAAGTCCTTTACCCGGTAATTTGGTTTTCTCTGTGTAAAGGGTATAATGGGAACATTTCTGTGCAACATATTAAAATGATTACAGAAGAGAGGTGTGAGCTGGAGAACAAATCAGAAGCCTCTACATCTGTGATATGGAGTTCCGATTGGCCCACCTGATCACACCTTCCTTCTGCAGGGTCACATACCACCAAGTTTCAGATAGGGCTGCAGGACACAGAATGGAGTTCCGGGTTATTATGGAGCAGTGGAGGTGTTTGTACGGGATCAGTAAGAATGACCCCAGACGGGATGCCAGCGGTCACAATCCCGATGCCAGAATCCTGAAGTGTGAAATCCCGACTGGGGCTAGGTAAGTATGTTTCCCCCTCTACCCTACCCCTCCCTTCCTGCAGTCTAACCCTAACCTCACCCATTACTACCTAACTCTAACCTCCCCCCAGTGGTGCTTAAACCTGACCCACCCTTCCCCGCAGCCTAACCCTAACCCTCCTCCCATAGTTCCTAAACCTAACCTCCCCCCTCCCTGGTGGTGCCTAACCCGCCTCCCCGAAGCCTAAACTTAACCTGTGTCGTATACCTCCCCCCCCAAACACACACACACTTCCACGGGGCTAACCCTAACCTGCACGTTATACTTACGTTCAGGATGCCGGCTGTCAGGATTTTGACGTCGGTCTTCTGACCTGTTGGGATTCCGCCATCAGCATTTTGACAGGTGTCAGGATTCCAACATCAGTATACCGACTGCCAGCATCTTAAACGCATTCCGTTAGTAAATTTCAGGAGGTAATGCAGCATAAGGCATAAATGTTTTATGTTATTTTATGTAACAGAGAATTGATATTATACTTTGAAAATTCTTTCCATAACCCATTACAGGTTGAGTATCCCTTATCCAAAATGATTTTTCCGTATTTTGGAATAATTGCATACCATAATGAGATATCATGGCGATGGGACCTAAGTCTAAGCACAGAATGCATTTATGTTACATATACACCTTATACTCACAGCCTGAAGGTCATTTTAGCCAATATTTTAATAACTTTGTGCATTAAACAAAGTGTGTGTACATTCACACAATTCATTTATGTTTTATATACACCTTATACACACAGCCTGAAGGTCATTTATTACAATATTTTTAATAACTTTGTGTATTAAACAAAGTTTGTATACATTGAGCCACAGAAAACAAAGATTTCACTATCTCACTCTCACTCAAAAAAGTCAGTATTTTGGAATATTCCGTATTTCGGAATATTTGGATATGGGATACTCAACCTGTAATATATTTCTCTTACGTCCTAGAGGATACTGGGGTCCTCATTAGTACCATGGGGTATAGACAGGTCCACTAGGAGCCTTGGGCACTTTAAGAAATGAATAGTGTGCACTGGCTCCTCCCTCTATGCCTCTCCTACCAGACTCAGTTTAGAAAATGTGCCCGGAGGAGCCGGTCACACTTAGGGAAGCTCCTGAAGAGTTTTCTGCATTTATTTTCTGTTTTGTTGTTTTCAGGCAGGTCTGGTGTGCAATAGACTGCCTGGTATGTGGGGCTTAGGGGGGGAGAATGGCCCAACTTCCTGGAGAGTTAATGGTCCCGTTTCTCTGCTGACAGGACACTGAGCTCCTGAGGGAGTTATTTGCAAGCCACACCACGGCTCAACGTACCCTCCCGCAGCACGCCACCCCTAACAGAGCCAGAAGAGAGAAGAGTGGTGAGTACAGCGCCAGCTTCCTGGTTAGCGGGTCGCCGGCGGGAATGGCGGCACATGGGTAGGAGCGCAGCACTGAGTACAGACTGCGCTCCAGGGGGCTCAGAAGGGCATGCGGCTCGGTGTGTCCCGCTGTGAGGGGCGCGCTGAGCCACCAATGATACCCACACTGGCACCCATGGCTGACAAGGGTTTTAACCCTCTGTTAGTCTGAAAATTACCTCAGGCCAGTCTAAATAAAAGCGGGAAGCCGAGCGCCATTAAGGGGGTGGGGCTTCACTGAGAGCGGATCCAGCAGCTCACCAGCGCCATTTTCCCTCTGCAGCATGCTCTGACAGGAATCACAGGGAAGCACAGCTCCTCCACTAAGACTCCAAGTCACCTCAACAGTACCAGGGGGTCTTAGAAAGGGGGGGGGGCAGCGTTAAATACTAAGCCCTCTTAAGGGACTTAGTGTGGCGACCCAGCTGATAATTTCTTGGCTACAGGGGCGCTGTGTGTGACTGGCTCCGCTTTCTTTGTCTCCATGGGGGCTCTGTGTGGGTTAAACTGTGTTTTTTCCCTTCTGTGTATGGGTGTGTATGTGTCCCTTCACATTACCATGTCCAGGGACTGTGTTTCCTGCACAGCTGAGCGCCTTTCTTCTCCTGGAGACTCACTACCCTGTACCCAGGGTTAGCTAAAGGGATGATATTGAATATTTCAACTAAATTATCCAATAATGAGAAAGAGACACAAATTTTAAGACAGTCTACGGGTGACCTGATAAATAGAGATTCAGTTCCCATACTAGTGTCTCATACCCCCGCCATTTGCCCACAAAAGCGTTCTCTGGCCCAGCTCATGCAGGATGACACTGATGATGATACATCAGATCCAGAGGAGTGTGGGGTGCATGGGAGGGGGGGGGGGGGGTGCTGTCTTATCACAGGGCATACAGGCCCTGATAGAGACTATCAGAAATGTCCTGCACATTCCTGACAAGACGGCAGAGGTGGAGGAGGAATCCTTTTTTTTATGTAAAAAATAAATCCTCAGCTACTTTTCCTGCATCAAAGGAATTAAATGCCCTGTTTGAAGAAACTTGGGCTAACCCTGACAAGAAACTTCAGATCTCTAAAAGGTTGATTACATCCTTTCCCTTTCCCCTGGATAATAGAAAGAAATGGGGAAACCCACCGATTGTCGACGCATCGGTATCTAGGTTGTCACGTAAGACTGTCTTACCGGTGCCTGGGGCAGCATCCTTAAAGGACACAGCTGACCGCAAATTGAGAACACTCTCAAATCACTGTACTTGTCGGCGGGGGTGGCCTAGAGACCCACTATTGCTTGCGCATGGATCACTAGAGCCATCGCAAAATGGTCTGGTAACCTAATTGACAGTTTGGATACCTTACCCAGGGGGGACATTGTTTTACTTCTGCAGCATATCCAAGATTCTGCTAATTTTATGGTGGAGGTCTTAAAAGAAATTGGTTTGCTCAACGCAAGCACCACTGTCATGGCAGTGTCAGCATGCAGGGCCAGTGGACTGCGGATGCGGAATCCAGGGAAGGAGTGGAAAATCTGCCTTTCACAGGAGAGGTCCTGTTCAGGGATAAACAGGATAAGCTAATATCCAAAGCTACGGCAGGTAAGTCTACGTAACTTCCTTCCGCTACACCCCCAGCTAGGAAAACCTACACTGCTCCAACTCTGCAGTCCTTTCGGACAGCAAAGTTCAAAGGCAAGTCCAAGGGTTCCTTTTCTACCTTCAAAGGTAATAGAGGTAAAACCAGGAAATCAGCAACTGCAGGTTTTCAGGAACAGACCTCCGGGTCTGCTTCCTCAAAGCCTTCAGCATGACGGTGGACCGCACTGCCTGGAAGACAGGCAGGTGGGAGCACGGTTACGTTATTTCAGTCACATTTGAGCAATGTCTTGCCAGGACCCCTGGGTCACAGACCTTATTGCCCAGGGATACAGCCTGGAGATTCAGAAACTCCCACCTCACAGATTCTTCAAATCAGGCTTACCAGCTTCTCCGTAAGCAAGTATGACTTTACAGGCGGCAATTCAAAAACTGGTGCTGACTCAGGACATTGTCCCAGTTCCACTTCAACTACAAAACAAGGGTTATTACTAGAGATGAGCGGGTTCGGTTTCTCTGAATCCGAACCCGCCAGAACTTCATGTTTTTTTTCACGGGTCCGAGCGACTCGGATCTTCCCGCCTTGCTCGGTTAACCCGAGCGCGCCCGAACGTCATCATGACGCTGTCGGATTCTCGCGAGGCTCGGATTCTATCGCGAGACTCGGATTCTATATAAGGAGCCGCGCGTCGCCGCCATTTTCACACGTGCATTGAGATTGATAGGGAGAGGACGTGGCTGGCGTCCTCTCCGTTTAGAATTAGAATAGATTAGAGAGACACTTGATTTACTAATTTTGGGGAGCATTAGGAGTACTCAGTAGTGTACAGTGCAGAGTTTTGCTGATAGTGACCAGTGACCACCACTTTTATTTATAATCCGTTCTCTGCCTGAAAAAAGCGATACACAGCACACAGTGACTCAGTCACATACCATATCTGTGTGCACTGCTCAGGCTCAGGCCAGTGTGCTGCATCATCTATATATATTATATATCTGTCTGACTGCTCAGCTCACACAGCTTATAATTGTGGGGGAGACTGGGGAGCACTACTGCAGTGCCAGTTATAGGTTATAGCAGGAGCCAGGAGTACATAATATTATATGAAAATTAAACAGTGCACACTTTTGCTGCAGGAGTGCCACTGCCAGTGTGACTAGTGACCAGTGACCTGACCACCAGTATATAATATTAGTAGTATACTATCTCTTTATCAACCAGTCTATATTAGCAGCAGACACAGTACAGTGCGGTAGTTCACGGCTGTGGCTACCTCTGTGTCGGCACTCGGCAGCCCGTCCATAATTGTATATACCACCTAACCGTGGTTTTTTTTTCTTTCTTTATACATACATACTAGTTACGAGTATACTATCTCTTTATCAACCAGTCTATATATTAGCAGCAGACACAGTACAGTGCGGTAGTTCACGGCTGTGGCTACCTCTGTGTCGGCACTCGGCAGTCCGTCCATAATTGTATATACCACCTAACCGTGGTTTTTTTTTCTTTCTTTATACATACATACTAGTTACGAGTATACTATCTCTTTATCAACCAGTCTATATATTAGCAGCAGACACAGTACAGTGCGGTAGTTCACGGCTGTGGCTACCTCTGTGTCGGCACTCGGCAGCCCGTCCATAATTGTATATACCACCTAACCGTGGTTTTTTTTTCTTTCTTTATACATACATACTAGTTACGAGTATACTATCTCTTTATCAACCAGTCTATATATTAGCAGCAGACACAGTACAGTGCGGTAGTTCACGGCTGTGGCTACCTCTGTGTCGGCACTCGGCAGCCCGTCCATAATTGTATATACCAGTGACCTAACCGTGGTTTTTTTTTCTTTCTTTATACATACATACTAGTTACGAGTATACTATCTCTTTATCAACCAGTCTATATATTAGCAGCAGACACAGTACAGTGCGGTAGTTCACGGCTGTGGCTACCTCTGTGTCGGCACTCGGCAGCCCGTCCATAATTGTATATACCACCTAACCGTGGTTTTTTTTCTTTCTTTATACATACATACTAGTTACGAGTATACTATCTCTTTATCAACCAGTCTATATATTAGCAGCAGACACAGTACAGTGCGGTAGTTCACGGCTGTGGCTACCTCTGTGTCGGCACTCGGCAGCCCGTCCATAATTGTATATACCAGTGACCTAACCGTGGTTTTTTTTTCTTTCTTTATACATACATACTAGTTACGAGTATACTATCTCTTTATCAACCAGTCTATATATTAGCAGCAGACACAGTACAGTGCGGTAGTTCACGGCTGTGGCTACCTCTGTGTCGGCACTCGGCAGCCCGTCCATAATTGTATATACCAGTGACCTAACCGTGGTTTTTTTTTCTTTCTTTATACATACATACTAGTTACGAGTATACTATCTCTTTATCAACCAGTCTATATATTAGCAGCAGACACAGTACAGTGCGGTAGTTCACGGCTGTGGCTACCTCTGTGTCGGCACTCGGCAGCCCGTCCATAATTGTATATACCACCTAACCGTGGTTTTTTTTCTTTCTTTATACATACATACTAGTTACGAGTATACTATCTCTTTATCAACCAGTCTATATATTAGCAGCAGACACAGTACAGTGCGGTAGTTCACGGCTGTGGCTACCTCTGTGTCGGCACTCGGCAGCCCGTCCATAATTGTATACTAGTATCCAATCCATCCATCTCCATTGTTTACCTGAGGTGCCTTTTAGTTGTGCCTATTAAAATATGGAGAACAAAAATGTTGAGGTTCCAAAATTAGGGAAAGATCAAGATCCACTTCCACCTCGTGCTGAAGCTGCTGCCACTAGTCATGGCCGAGACGATGAAATGCCAGCAACGTCGTCTGCCAAGGCCGATGCCCAATGGCATAGTACAGAGCATGTCAAAACCAAAACACCAAATATCAGTAAAAAAAGGACTCCAAAACCTAAAATAAAATTGTCGGAGGAGAAGCGTAAACTTGCCAATATGCCATTTACCACACGGAGTGGCAAGGAACGGCTGAGGCCCTGGCCTATGTTCATGGCTAGTGGTTCAGCTTCACATGAGGATGGAAGCACTCAGCCTCTCGCTAGAAAACTGAAAAGACTCAAGCTGGCAAAAGCACCGCAAAGAACTGTGCGTTCTTTGAAATCCCAAATCCACAAGGAGAGTCCAATTGTGTCGGTTGCGATGCCTGACCTTCCCAACACTGGACATGAAGAGCATGCGCCTTCCACCATTTGCACGCCCCCTGCAAGTGCTGGAAGGAGCACCCGCAGTCCAGTTCCTGATAGTCAGATTGAAGATGTCAGTGTTGAAGTACACCAGGATGAGGAGGATATGGGTGTTGCTGGCGCTGGGGAGGAAATTGACCAGGAGGATTCTGATGGTGAGGTGGTTTGTTTAAGTCAGGCACCCGGGGAGACACCTGTTGTCCGTGGGAGGAATATGGCCGTTGACATGCCAGGTGAAAATACCAAAAAAATCAGCTCTTCGGTGTGGAGGTATTTCACCAGAAATGCGGACAACAGGTGTCAAGCCGTGTGTTCCCTTTGTCAAGCTGTAATAAGTAGGGGTAAGGACGTTAACCACCTCGGAACATCCTCCCTTATACGTCACCTGCAGCGCATTCATAATAAGTCAGTGACAAGTTCAAAAACTTTGGGTGACAGCGGAAGCAGTCCACTGACCAGTAAATCCCTTCCTCTTGTAACCAAGCTCACGCAAACCACCCCACCAACTCCCTCAGTGTCAATTTCCTCCTTCCCCAGGAATGCCAATAGTCCTGCAGGCCATGTCACTGGCAATTCTGACGAGTCCTCTCCTGCCTGGGATTCCTCCGATGCATCCTTGCGTGTAACGCCTACTGCTGCTGGCGCTGCTGTTGTTGCTGCTGGGAGTCGATGGTCATCCCAGAGGGGAAGTCGTAAGCCCACTTGTACTACTTCCAGTAAGCAATTGACTGTTCAACAGTCCTTTGCGAGGAAGATGAAATATCACAGCAGTCATCCTACTGCAAAGCGGATAACTGAGTCCTTGACAACTATGTTGGTGTTAGACGTGCGTCCGGTATCCGCCGTTAGTTCACAGGGAACTAGACAATTTATTGAGGCAGTGTGCCCCCGTTACCAAATACCATCTAGGTTCCACTTCTCTAGGCAGGCGATACCGAGAATGTACACGGACGTCAGAAAAAGACTCACCAGTGTCCTAAAAAATGCAGTTGTACCCAATGTCCACTTAACCACGGACATGTGGACAAGTGGAGCAGGGCAGGGTCAGGACTATATGACTGTGACAGCCCACTGGGTAGATGTATGGACTCCCGCCGCAAGAACAGCAGCGGCGGCACCAGTAGCAGCATCTCGCAAACGCCAACTCTTTCCTAGGCAGGCTACGCTTTGTATCACCGCTTTCCAGAATACGCACACAGCTGAAAACCTCTTACGGCAACTGAGGAAGATCATCGCGGAATGGCTTACCCCAATTGGACTCTCCTGTGGATTTGTGGCATCGGACAACGCCAGCAATATTGTGTGTGCATTAAATATGGGCAAATTCCAGCACGTCCCATGTTTTGCACATACCTTGAATTTGGTGGTGCAGAATTTTTTTAAAAACGACAGGGGCGTGCAAGAGATGCTGTCGGTGGCCAGAAAAATTGCGGGACACTTTCGGCGTACAGGCACCACGTACAGAAGACTGGAGCACCACCAAAAACTACTGAACCTGCCCTGCCATCATCTGAAGCAAGAAGTGGTAACGAGGTGGAATTCAACCCTCTATATGCTTCAGAGGTTGGAGGAGCAGCAAAAGGCCATTCAAGCCTATACAATTGAGCACGATATAGTAGGTGGAATGCACCTGTCTCAAGTGCAGTGGAGAATGATTTCAACGTTGTGCAAGGTTCTGATGCCCTTTGAACTTGCCACACGTGAAGTCAGTTCAGACACTGCCAGCCTGAGTCAGGTCATTCCCCTCATCAGGCTTTTGCAGAAGAAGCTGGAGGCATTGAAGAAGGAGCTAAAAGGGAGCGATTCCGCTAGGCATGTGGGACTTGTGGATGCAGCCCTTAATTCGCTTAACAAGGATTCACGGGTGGTCAATCTGTTGAAATCAGAGCACTACATTTTGGCCACCGTGCTCGATCCTAGATTTAAAGCCTACCTTGGATCTCTCTTTCCGGCAGACACAGGTCTGCTGGGGTTGAAAGACCTGCTGGTGACAAAATTGTCAAGTCAAGCGGAACGCGACCTGTCAACATCTCCTCCTTCACATTCTCCCGCAACTGGGGGTGCGAGGAAAAGGCTCAGAATTCCGAGCCCACCCGCTGGCGGTGATGCAGGGCAGTCTGGAGCGACTGCTGATGCTGACATCTGGTCCGGACTGAAGGACCTGACAACGATTACGGACATGTCGTCTACTGTCACTGCATATGATTCTCTCAACATTGATAGAATGGTGGAGGATTATATGAGTGACCGCATCCAAGTAGGCACGTCACACAGTCCGTACTTATACTGGCAGGAAAAAGAGGCAATTTGGAGGCCCTTGCACAAACTGGCTTTATTCTACCTAAGTTGCCCTCCCACAAGTGTGTACTCCGAAAGAGTGTTTAGTGCCGCCGCTCACCTTGTCAGCAATCGGCGTACGAGGTTACATCCAGAAAATGTGGAGAAGATGATGTTCATTAAAATGAATTATAATCAATTCCTCCGCGGAGACATTGACCAGCAGCAATTGCCTCCACAAAGTACACAGGGAGCTGAGATGGTGGATTCCAGTGGGGACGAATTGATAATCTGTGAGGAGGGGGATGTACACGGTGATATATCGGAGGGTGAAGATGAGGTGGACATCTTGCCTCTGTAGAGCCAGTTTGTGCAAGGAGAGATTAATTGCTTCTTTTTTGGGGGGGGTCCAAACCAACCCGTCATATCAGTCACAGTCGTGTGGCAGACCCTGTCACTGAAATGATGGGTTGGTTAAAGTGTGCATGTCCTGTTTTGTTTATACAACATAAGGGTGGGTGGGAGGGCCCAAGGACAATTCCATCTTGCACCTCTTTTTTCTTTTCTTTTTCTTTGCATCATGTGCTGATTGGGGAGGGTTTTTTGGAAGGGACATCCTGCGTGACACTGCAGTGCCACTCCTAGATGGGCCCGGTGTTTGTGTCGGCCACTAGGGTCGCTAATCTTACTCACACAGTCAGCTACCTCATTGCGCCTCTTTTTTTCTTTGCGTCATGTGCTGTTTGGGGAGGGTTTTTTGGAAGGGACATCCTGCGTGACACTGCAGTGCCACTCCTAGATGGGCCCGGTGTTTGTGTCGGCCACTAGGGTCGCTAATCTTACTCACACAGTCAGCTACCTCATTGCGCCTCTTTTTTTCTTTGCGTCATGTGCTGTTTGGGGAGGGTTTTTTGGAAGGGACATCCTGCGTGACACTGCAGTGCCACTCCTAGATGGGCCCGGTGTTTGTGTCGGCCACTAGGGTCGCTAATCTTACTCACACAGTCAGCTACCTCATTGCGCCTCTTTTTTTCTTTGCGTCATGTGCTGTTTGGGGAGGGTTTTTTGGAAGGGACATCCTGCGTGACACTGCAGTGCCACTCCTAGATGTGCCCGGTGTTTGTGTCGGCCACTAGGGTCGCTAATCTTACTCACACAGCTACCTCATTGCGCCTCTTTTTTTCTTTGCGTCATGTGCTGTTTGGGGAGGGTTTTTTGGAAGGGCCATCCTGCGTGACACTGCAGTGCCACTCCTAGATGGGCCCGGTGTTTGTGTCGGCCACTAGGGTCGCTAATCTTACTCACACAGCTACCTCATTGCGCCTCTTTTTTTCTTTGCGTCATGTGCTGTTTGGGGAGGGTTTTTTGGAAGGGACATCCTGCGTGACACTGCAGTGCCACTCCTAGATGGGCCCGGTGTTTGTGTCGGCCACTAGGGTCGCTAATCTTACTCACACAGTCAGCTACCTCATTGCGCCTCTTTTTTTCTTTGCGTCATGTGCTGTTTGGGGAGGGTTTTTTGGAAGGGCCATCCTGCGTGACACTGCAGTGCCACTCCTAGATGGGCCCGGTGTTTGTGTCGGCCACTAGGGTCGCTAATCTTACTCACACAGCTACCTCATTGCGCCTCTTTTTTTCTTTGCGTCATGTGCTGTTTGGGGAGGGTTTTTTGGAAGGGCCATCCTGCGTGACACTGCAGTGCCACTCCTAGATGGGCCCGGTGTTTGTGTCGGCCACTAGGGTCACTAATCTTACTCACACAGCTACCTCATTGCGCCTCTTTTTTTCTTTGCGTCATGTGCTGTTTGGGGAGGGTTTTTTGGAAGGGACATCCTGCGTGACACTGCAGTGCCACTCCTAGATGGGCCCGGTGTTTGTGTCGGCCACTAGGGTCGCTTATCTTACTCACACAGCGACCTCGGTGCAAATTTTAGGACTAAAAATAATATTGTGAGGTGTGAGGTATTCAGAATAGACTGAAAATGAGTGTAAATTATGGTTTTTGAGGTTAATAATACTTTGGGATCAAAATGACCCCCAAATTCTATGATTTAAGCTGTTTTTTAGTGTTTTTGGAAAAAAACACCCGAATCCAAAACACACCCGAATCCGACAAAAAAAATTCGGTGAGGTTTTGCCAAAACGCGTTCGAACCCAAAACACGGCCGCGGAACCGAACCCAAAACCAAAACACAAAACCCGAAAAATTTCAGGCGCTCATCTCTAGTTATTACTCCAACCTGTTTGTAGTACCGAAACCAGATGGTTCGGTGAGACCCATTCTCAACCTCAAATCTCTGAACCCATATTTAAGGGTATTCAAATTCGAGATGGAGTCTCTGAGAGCGGTGATCTCAGGTCTGAATGAGGGGGAATTCCTGGTGTCTCTGGACATCAAGGATATGTACCTTCACACTCTGATTTGGCCGCCTCATCAGGCGTATCTAAGGTTTGCACTGCAGAACTGTCACTATCAGTTTCAGGCCCTGCCATTTGGCCTCTCCATGGCACCGAGGGTATTCACCAAGGTAATGGCAGAGATGATGTTTCTCCTCCGCAAACAGGAAGTGAACATAATACCATACCTGGACGATCTGATGATAAAAGCACCTTCCAGGGAGAGGTTGTTAGACAGCATTGCCCTCTCAACCTGACTTCTCCAGGATCACGGGTGAATTCTGAACCTGCCAATATCCCACCTGGAACCAACATGGAGGCTTCCGTTCCTAGGAATGATCCTGGATACGGAGGAACAATAGGTGTTCCTTCCGTTAGAAAAGGCATTGGTAATCCAGTCCATGGTGCGGGATGTCCTAAAACCAATCCGGATACCGGTGCAACTGTGCATTCGCCTTCTGGGGAAGATGGTCGCCTCTTATGAGGCTCTGCAGTATGGAAGGTTTCATGCCAGGCCATTCCAGCTGGATTTGCTGGACAAATGGTCTGGATCACATATTCACATGCACCAGAGGATACGTCTGTCGCCAAAAGCCAGGATCTCTCTTCTCTGGTGGCTCCAGACTTCTCACCTGGCCGAGGGTCGACGGTTCGGGATTCAAAATTGGATTCTGCTAACCACGGAAAAAGGTAAAGTCAGGAAGCCATTCTTCCGATCAACATCGTGGAACTAAGGGCCATGTACAACGCCCTTCTACAGGCATCGCATCTTCAAGATCAAGCCATTCAGGTTTAGTCGGACAATGTAATGGCAGTAACGTACATAAACCAACAGGGCGGAACGAAGAGCAGAGCTACAATGTCAGAGATAACAAAAATTCTCCTCTGGGCAGAAAGACACGCGGTGGCACTGTCGGCAATCTTCATACCGGGAGTAGACAACTGGGAAGCGGACTTCCTCAGCAGACACGACCTCCACCCAGGAGAGTGGGGCCTTTACCCGCTGGTGTTCAAGTCCTTAACAAGTCGGTGGGGAATTCCACAGATAGACATGATGGCCTCTTGTCTCAACAAGAAGCTAAAGCGCTATTGTTCCAGGTCGAGAGACCCACAAGCAGTGGCGGTGAACGCTCTGGTGACTCCATGGGTCTACCAGATGGTTTAGGTGTTCCCACCTCTTCCACTGATCCCAAGAGTTCTCAAAAGAATAAAAAGGGAAAAGGTTCAAGCAATTCTTATTGCTCCAGATTGGCGAGAAGGGCTTGTTACGTGGATCTACTGGAGTTGCTCCTGGAGGACCCATGGCCTCTGCCTCTGCAAGAGGATCTTCTGCAAGAAGGGCCGTTCATCTATCAAGAGTTACCGTGGCTACGTTTCACGGCATGGAAGTTGAGTGTCAGATTTTAGCCCGGAAAGGCATTCAGAAAGAGGTTATTCCGACCCTGATCCAAGCTAGGAAGGGGGTAACGTCTAAACATTACCACCATATTTGGAAAAAATATGTCTTGTCATATGAGAACAGGAAATTTCCTGCAGTGGAATTTCAACTGGGATGTTTTCTCCTTTTTCTACAGTCAGGTGTGGATGTTGGCCTACGTATGGGCTCCTTGAAAGTCCAGATTTCGACCTTGTCCATTTTCTTTCAGAAACAATTGGCTTCCCACCCTGAGGTTCAGACATTCGTGAAGGGTGTTATGCACATACAGCCACCCTTTGTGCCTCCCACGGCACTTTGGGATCTTAACGTGGTGTTGCAGTTTCTGCAATCAGACTGGTTTGAACCTTTACAGGAGGCTGACGTTAAGTTTCTTACGTGGAAGACTGTTACACTGTTGGCCTTGGCTTCTGCAAGGCATGTGTCCGAACTAGGGGCATTGTCTCACAAAAGCCCCTATTTGATTTTTCATGAGGATAGAGCTGAACTCAGAACTCGTCAGCAATTTCTTCCTAAGGTGGTGTCTGCGTTTCATATCAACCAACCTATTGTGGTTCTGGTGCTTACACCTCTGCTACCTCAAAGTCCCTAGATGTTGTGAGGGCTTTGAAGATCTATTTGAAGAGGACGGGATCCGGTCTCTAGGTCAACAGTAACTAGGTCGACAGTGTCTAGGTCGACCACTATTGGTCAACAGTAACTAGGTCGACAGGTCAAAGGGTCGACATTAGTTTTTTTACGATTTTTTTCTTTTTTTTAACCTTTTCATACTTAACGATCCACATAGACTATGATTGGAACAATAATCTGTGCCGAGCGAAGCGGTAGCGGAGCGAGGCACCTTGCCAGAAGCATGGCGAGTGAAGTGAGCCATGCGAGGGGACACGGTTCACTAATTGGGGTTCCCGGTCACTCTACGAAGAAAACGACACATTTTTTAAAAAAAACCTCATGTCGACCTAAAGACCTGTCGACCTAGACCATGTCGACCTAAAGACCCTGTCGACCTAGAGACCCTGTCGACCTAGTTACTGTTGACCAACAGTGGTCGACCTAGACACTGTTGACCTAGTTACTATCTACCTTCCATACCACACCCGAAGAGGACAGCTCATCACAGAATATCTGACTCGTTGTTTGTTCTCTATGATCCCAAGAAAATTGGGTGTCCTGCTTCAAAGCAGTATAGTGCTCGTTGGATCAGGTTTACTATCCAGCATGTTTATTCCACGGCAGGATTACCGGTTCCTAAAGTACAGGCCCACTCTACTAGGTCAGTGGGTTCTTCCTGGGCGGCTGCCCGGGGTGTCTCGGCTTTACAGCTCTGCCGAGCAGCTACTTGGTCTGGATCGAACACGTTTGCTAAGTTCTGCAAGTTCAGTACTCCGGCCTCTGAGGACCTTCAGTTTGGTCAATCAGTTTTGCAGGAACCTTAGCACTCTCCCACCCGGTTTGGGAGCTTTGCTACATCCCCATGGTACTAATGTGGACCCCAGTATCCTCTAGGACGTAAGAGAAAATATGATTTTAATTACCTACCGGTAAATCATTTGCTCATAGGGGGTCATTCCGAGTTGATCGCTAGCTGCCGTTGTTCGCAGCGCAGCGATCAGGCAAAAAATTGGCACTTTTGCGCATGCGTATGGTGCGCACTGCGCACACGCGACATACTTTCACAAAATCCGCCGTGACATCAAAAGAGGAACTAAACAGACTGAAGTGATCGCTAGCTAGGGGTAAGTCTCGAGCTACTCTGAAACTGCACAATCTTTTTTTGTAGCAATGCTGCGATCCTTTCGTTCGCACTTCTGCTAAGCTAAGATACTCCCAGAGGGCGGCGGCTTAGCGTTTGCACTGCTGCTAAAAGCAGCTAGCGAGCGAACAACTCGGAATGAGGGCCTTAGTCTGTAGAGGATACTGGGGGCCCGCCCAGTGCTTCGTGTTTCCTGTCCTGTTACTTAGTTAAGTAATGTTGTTGGTTCAGCTGATGCTGTTCCTGTTCAATTGGTTAGCATGGCTTTCCTCTTGTTTGTGTTTGCTGGTTCGAATCTCACCACTGTTCTGTTACATCCTTCCTCAGGATATGTCCGTCTCCTCGGGCACAGTTTCTAGACTGAGTCTGGTTGGAGGGGCATAGAGGGAAAAGCCAGTGCACACAATGAGTTTTTAAAAGTGCCCAAGGCTTCTAGTGGACCCGTCTATACCCCATGGTACTAATGTGGACAGACCCCAGTATCCTCTACGGACTACGGGAAAAGGATTTACCGGTAGGTAATTAAAATCCTATTGTTACTCATCAAAATTTACATGCAGGTGATCAGTGTTGGCGCAACACCCCTGACGCACACAACGTCATGATACCACTGAACAAGTGTCGGGAGCAGGAAGTAGACCTTGCCCTGCATTTCTCCAGGCACCCCACAAGATGGAATCAGGAGCCTTTGGGGCAGCAATCATTTCTCTCCCTAAGCCTTGCTCTCATTGGAGGATCTCAGCACACTAAAAATAAAACGCCATAATGATTCAGCTACACTTTAAGGATTGGCTTCATTATTGAGTGGGTAGGAGAGGCGGCAGATCAACAGGATCTATAATCACAGCTGAGAGCATTTCATGATGGGACTTTCCTTTATCAGTTATATGTCTAGCTGAGGGGCTGATTGAGAGTAAGGCAAGTTACTGCAAATCCCCAGGCCGAGTCCCCAGCGTGTTCAGCTGGGTTGTGTGTAAGGGTTAAAATGTATTTGGTATAATAAAGTTTGTTTAATTTGACAGTTAGTGCGGTATGTTTAATTGATGGGTGTTTGCAGGTGGAGTCATACACTACACTATTTGGTGACCTGCTCTTCCTGCTTCCCCATATCTAAATTCCGGAATTTCACTCCTTCCCTCCCTATTGATAGTTTGTGGTTTCGTGTTTGGCGCAATTGGACGGAAGTGTGGGTGGTGTTTTGAAACGGCTCAGTTGAAGTTAGTGATTATTTTTTATTTTGAAATATATGTTCATAAAATACTGAACAGTCATAAAGCAGTACAAACTTAGTGAGTGTTTACATTTTGGGTGCACCCTCCCTTAGTTTGATAATGCTGACAGTCCTGGATGGGCACAGCACCACTGTCCTTCCAGAGAAGTACACTATAAGGGGATTATAGGAGAGTGTAGTATAGCGGGTGTGATACAGGATGTGAATGCTGGTATATTTATGCAACATGTTAAGATGTTACTAGTGGAACTGGAAACCCGTCGAAATTTCGACGGAATACTCTTCATTCTCTCTTGTCTGAGACATATAGTTGCGACCCGTTATTAACTCACGCCTTCCAGTAAGGCTCTTACGTTTTCTTTCTTTCTTTTTTTTTTTTGCCGCAGGGGAGACATTCTGTTAAGTGTAAGTATTCAATAAAGTACTTAGGGGTCTATATGTGAAGCAGTGAAAAGAGTGGAGAAGTGAGACAGTGGAGAAGTTGCCCGTGGCAACCAATCAGCTGCTCTGTATAATTTTATAGAATGCAAATTATAAATGTTACTTCAATGCTGATTCTCCACTGGCTGACTTCTCCAATCTTTTCACTGCTTCATGAATAGACCCCCTTACTTACTTTAGGACTGATCACAGAACACCATGCACACATATGTCTGAGGCTGAAGTCAGATGTAATTTCCCTTGAACTCCCCTGGGACCTTCCCGGGAGTGATTCCATACGATTTGGTACTTTTGTGCTATTTTTGCTTAAGATATATCGCATGCGATTGATGAAGCCGCTATACATCGCATGCAATATATCGTACGGCATACAATTGTACCATGAGATATATCTGATGGGCTGGATAGAAGGCTACGGGGGCTGGGAGTGTCCTGAGAATGCCAGTCAAACGTCCCTGTGATACATCGCATACGATATATCACATGCACAAAAAACACACTTTTTTCATCCAATTCCAATATATCATTAGTGCAGCACCAACGACCTAGCAGATCCTATCCGACAGCCGCGGGGACGCGCATCAGATTGGTATGCAATCTAAAACACATACGATTGTACACAATTTCATACAATATATCAGACGGATATATCGGAATTGTATGAAATCGTGTAAAATCGTCCTAGTGTATGTCGCCCTTAACACTGAACTGAGCACCTTATGTAGATAAGGACAATGATCCCCTTCACAAGGTAAACAAATAAAGTGGACATTTTGGATTAAGTGCATAAATTCCATCCAGCATGTCTCCAACCCAGACAAATGGCTCAGCTCAATCTTTCCTATAAAAAGGAGTTACTTCATCACAAAGGTGACGGAAAAAAGCTTTGCATCCTTGCCATCTACCAAAATACATTCAATATTTGTATCTACAATGAGCACACTTTTATCTTTTTTATTTTGAGAAGTGCATAAAACATTTTACACAGTGCATTTATAGTCTAAAAGGACATTTCTCGTCTAAAAGGCTTGTAATAATTAGAGGTCATTTAAATAACACAGTGGGTGTATAATATTGTTTACACAAATACTATCTTGTTTTTCCTATTTTTATACCCCGCAAACCATAAATCAGTTAATTTTCTAACACTGACAAGTATAAAAGATCTGCAGAAACCATTAGCAGTTCGTAGAATTATTTTTTATAATCTGAAAATTAGTACTTAGCAAACAGCGCAGGCAGTCTCAGAAAGGGTTGGCATACACCAAGCAGACGATTAACAGGACTTACTTAATTTGCTAATGGAGTATAACAATTTTAAATCACACAGGAAGCAAATGTAACATTTAATATAAAAATCTTAATGAGGCAAAACAGCAAACAGTGTATGAGTCATGACTCCAGAGGTAGTATCTAGGCGTTTTTGTAACATTTATGTATTTAAATACAGTGGTACAAAGGACTGCAATTATCTTCTTGAGGTCCACATGGTATAATCAGTACTTTGCATGTTTGCTTGTTCTGGTGTGTGTTTAACAGTGTATCTTGCTGATTAAAGGCAACTGTGTTTGAGTTACGCTTAAGTACACGGCGCCGCCTTTCCAAGGCGAAACTATAGACTGCAAAAAAGTGGTCTTTATCGTATGAGATCCATATTTAAGTGACTTGTACAATTTTCAATTGCAGCCATTACGTTTCTTTGTGAAAACCATTTACAAATGTAGCAAGTGTGTGGGTGAAGCCTGATTATAAACTGCATACAACAGACTCAAATCAGGCAATCACAGTGGACAGCGGCCCATAACAGTAGATGTAGCAGAAACCGCAAGACAATTGATATTAAATGACGGAAATTTCAAAGAATTCAAAGACTAGGTCTACATCAGTACCATGTGTGAAGAAGAAAATTGGAAAAAATGGTATAACTTAATGGAGGAAATGTATTAAACTTGAGTGTATGCAGATGGTTTTAAGGACCTTTTTCCAAGATTTCTTTTATCTGCCATATTAAATTGGGATTGGTATGCATGAGCGACGGATGGCATGCCGGCACTGCCGGCATGGCAGCCACAATACCAATAAAGGTATTGGTCATGATCCCGACAGGGGTGAGGTAAGTACACCCATTACCCCCCTAACCCTCCTTTATAACCTCCCCCTTAGTGCCTAACCCTAACCTACCCCCATAGTGCCTGAACCTAACCCCCCTCCCTGCAGCCCTAACAATAAACTTCCTCCCTCTTCACAGCCTAACACTAACCCCTTCTCCCGGGCGGCATCTACCCCCCTCACCGCCGCTTAACCCTAATCCCCCCCACTCCGCAGCCTAACCATCCCCCTACCCCCCGGTGGCACCTAAATCTAACCCCTTCCATGGAGCCTAACCCTAACCCTTCCGGCTATACTTACCTTCGGGATTCCGGCCTAGGGATGTTGACCTGGTTGGGTTTCCAACATCGGCGTTCTGACAGGTATCGGGATTTCGGCGTCAGTATTCTGGCTCTCAGGATCCCAACAGCCGGGATCTTGAACGTATACGATTTACTTAAGGCTAAACCACCCTCAAAGTGCTGGAAATCAATTTTGGAAGATACCACAAGACACATTGTTATCTCAATTTTTTACATGTTACGACTGTGTTCCATAATATGTATAAAGAGGTGGTTTTGCAAGCTACCGACAAACTGCAACAAATCCGCAGGGGAGACAGCACAAACTGGTCAATCAGCCAATGAGAACGCTATAAGGATGCACCAATCGGCATTTCAGTATGCATGGGCACTAAGCGTGGATGTCTCAGTCCTTGCATATTCAGCCAAATGGATGAACACAAGGAGTTTGTAGTGACATTTGCATTAACTCACAGATGGGCGACCACCAAGTGACTGCTTGCGTGCAACTCTGAATCAGCTCCACAATGGGGGTCATTCCGACCTGATCGCTCGCTGCAGTTTGTCGCAGCGCAGCGATCGGGTCGGAACTGCGCCGGCGCCGCAGTGCACCAGTGCATGGCAGCCGTCGTTGCTTAGCGATCGCCTCTGAGGCAGGGGTGGTCGCTGGGCGGGAGGGGGCTGGACGGCAGCGTTAATCCGCCGTTTAGGGGGTGTGGTCCAGCCAACACAGGCGTGGCCGGACCGTTGGGGGGTGGGCCGCGGCGGCTGCGTTAATTCACATGCAGCCGCTGCGGGCCGGGGAGCGATGAGTAGCTCCCGGCCAGCACGCTAAAGCTGCGCTGGTCGGGAGCTACTCTTGAAATGCAAAGGCATCGCCTTCTGCAGGGTGGGGGCGCCGGCACTGATATGCGGGGCAGACTAGCCCTGTGCTGGGCATCCCCCCGCATGTCAGTGTGAATGATCATAGCTGTGCTAAATAAAGCTACGATCAACTCGGAATGACCCCCAATATCCAGTGAGTAGGAGAAATAAAATAATTCCCATGAGATACATTCCAGAACTTGGATGTGGTGGGCAACTGTATCTTTAGATGGTGTTACCCAATAGAAACCTATGAGCTTTTATTCGAGTTTCCCCCTGAGAGGGAGATCCCTCCCAGCACCCCTTGTGGCATGTGCTTCACTCTGCCATCACTAAAACAGAAAGTCCTTCTATAGGATCAGCAGGGACAACCCCATTGCTTCTGAGTATGACCCCCACATTCTCCTACCCACCCATACTATGATCTTACCAAAATAATGTTATCCCAATTTTACTTCTGCCACTAGTTACCTGCTATTGTGTGTTTTTTTTTTCCCTTCAATAGCTCGCTTCCACCCCACCATGTGTTTTTCCTGTAATGTTACCTCCACTGATTGCACACCTTGCCATTGTGCCCTACATGCAGGGTACATCATACTACTACATAAGCATCAGTTTTCCCATATATGAACTTGGCCCTTGTATGGCTCACCTCCCACAGAGTAACCTTCAAAGTGCGCCCCACATGGCTGCCCCATATGGTACACTTGTGGATGGGATAAAAAATACATGGACCTTGTGGTTTTGTTGGAACCCTACTCTAAACTGTTGGACTCTGAAATCACCCCCATTTTGTGTCATCTCTTCTAGGGGTGGACTATTCCACCCTGGGTAATCCTACGCTGAGCGCCCAAGATGGCTGCCGCACTTGGTACCTGTGAGGGTGGAATACACAACCCTTGGAAGTTATTACCCAAAATGCCTACACCAATCCTGCATTATGCTTTCTGTGTGCTTAAGGTTTTCTTTTATGTCTGTGTGGCTTATCTATTGTTGTATTACTTAAATCCTCTGTATCATGTGTATTGTTTTTGATGTCTGTAAAGCGCCTTGAGTCCTGTTGGAGAAAGAGCGCTATATAAATAAAATTATTATTATTATTATTATAGCAAAGGACAGCGCTCATCGGGAGAGTTGTCCTTTGTAATTTTCAATGGCGGGAAGCATCACATGCAAAAGAAATGCATCATGTATTCCGACCCTGGATATATAATTGTCTACTGACTACTGGTCATATAGGAGCTGGCCTTTATATTTAAGATCACTGCATTTAAACACATAGAATATGCAGTTCATTTAACTCTGTTCTAATGACAAACACATTCACTTTTCCTTTTCTTCTACGGCCCCTAAACTGTTTCTTCTCTTTTGAATTTTTTTTTATAAAAATTAAAAACACAATTAAAAGTCTGTCTGTCTGTCACAATCAGAATAATGTCTTTATAAAGGGACTGCCATATTTCATAGCTCAGTATAACTGCCACAGACTGCAGGGAATAGAAGAGTACAGTATTTGAGTCTTGGAAAGTGATTATGAAAGTGAAGAAGGGCACCGGTAAATTCCAGAGGGCATCCAGCAGTTTTTTTGGAGAACAGGGTGGTTTGTGATTAGATGGGGGAATGACAGTCTCTATTCAGACAGGTTATGGACCCAATCCACTGTTTCATCTATAAATAGATTCTATCAGACATCACATTAGACATGCAGGAGTGTGTTTAGAGGTCAGACAAGCGATATATTGCGCTGTACAGTACAGTACTGTGACTCGAACAAAGTGGGCTTGGACGGCGGATAGTAATGAGACATTGTGAAAAAACGCCACAAAATAAGCAAAACCATTTTGGAACAGTGTGTAAAATAGATTTACTAATTGGTTCTTTCAATTTATATTTCTTTGTATGGTACTCAGGGGTTTTATGGTAATCTAGTTACTGTCATATCAAGACGTAAAGACCTGCTACATACCATCCCTGCTGAGTAGTTAATTAATGTGTTTGCGATATTTCTGTGTCATTTTCCCTTCTTGAAACAAAAGCTGATCCTTGTGAATGTGGGAACGGAGACATATAAATTCGTTTGACACATTAAAAGTATGCACTATAATATAATCATTGACGCTTTTGTGTAATACGGCTCCGAGCTTGCTTGTGCATGACATCTAAATTGTAAGAGTTGTGAAATTTGTATCAACATACTGAATGGGAAGAGGAACTCCACAGATAATGTTTAATAACACATTCCCCAGCTGAACATAATTTGCATCTGATTGGCATATATAGATTGCAAGCTCCATTGAGGTATGGACTGACGTGAATGACCAGATAAACTCTGTAAAGTGCTGCGGAATATGTGTGTGCTATATAAATAACTGGTAAATAAATACATAAATTACCTTTTTTTTTAATTACAGTATATTGTCTTCTGGTCTAGTAATAAGCTGATTTTAAAAGTGTTTCTAACCTATCTACTTGTGTGCTGGAAATTCCGCTGCAATATAGCAAGTGATAGAAACTTGAGATAATACACACCCTTCATTATCTAAGCTTTTATCAGGCACTGGTATGAATGCGCACAGTGTAATGTTGACCACAGAATGTTAACAGTAATGTTATTTAAAGCATTTTAACAATGTCGGCATGACGCCCTATTATCATGTTTACAGTTATGATGCCGACGTGGTTAAAATGCTTTAAGTAACTCTACTACTGTGTCAGCATTATGTGGTCGACGCTATCCATATTCTGACCGTCAGGTACGTAACAATCTTTCTTTTAATTTGCGTTTTTCAATACCTGTATATGTGAGTCGTTACTACTGCAGAGAAAACAATTAGTTTCATTTTTGTTTTTCAAACAAATGACAGAAAAATAAATAACAATAAGGTTGTTGGTATATCTATCTAGCTGTGAAGAGTGGAGAAGTGGACCAGTGCAGCCATCAGGGGGGGACTGCAGGGACTGGAGTCCCGGGCCCTTACAGAGAGGGGGGCCCTCCCCTGGCTCCTACCACCGATACCTGGAGAAAGGCACCAGGCAGCACAGCAGCTGGTCTTAAAAGAAGTCTTCCCTGTGCATCAGCTCTCTGTGAATCGTTCCTGCAGATCTGCAAAGCTCCACATATATGTAACGTCACAATGTGTGACATCACATAGGGGTGGAGCGGTGTGGCAAAATCTTTTTTTTTTTTGAGGGGGGCCCTGTCTATTTTGTCAGTCCCGGGCTGCACAATTTCTGATGGCAGCCCTGGTTGCCCATAGCAACCCATAGCTTCTGCCTATCACTTTATACTATGGGCAACTTCTCAACTGGACTGTTTCTCCATTCTTTTCCCTGCTGGATACATCAACCTCGATGTTCAAATAATCTTATTGGAAACAGTTGTAGTTCACAGACACATTAACAACCTGCATAGCTAGGTTAATCTATGTAATAGGCAGTTTGACATTTCAAAGCAGCCTTGTGTTTTGTCAAGATCCACCGGTGGAGCCTGGGGCAGGCTTGTCCCAAACAATCTGGATCACTGGTTGAAGATCCTGTTTGCTACTTTGGATTTATTACTGCTGTCTATAGAAGGAAATTCGGTGCTACCCTCTGTGCTTTCTCTGCTTACTTGGTAAAATAAAGGATAGCAGAGTTCAACGCAGTCCTAAAACCTGATACAAGATTAATCATTTATGGTTTCCCTGTGATGAAAAGTACATCTACTACTGCAGGTGATGACCACTGACTCAGAGACTAGTAAAGCAGCAAAACAAAATATTAATCCATGATCGGGCTGGGTTATGTAATTATGTAACTAAGGTTTTAAAAACTGTTTGAAGACGAAAACATGTAGTTTTCTCAAAAATTTCCAAAATTCAACAATAAATCTAATTTTGTATAGTGTGCGTCTGGAGATCTATGTACAACACTTAGGGGTATATTCAATAAGAGTCGGATCCATTCTGACATGCATTGGTCGGAATGGATCCGACAACCCCTATTCAGTGCTTGGCCAAATCCGACTGTCGGATTTGGCCGGTGTCTGTGCGGCTGTCAGAACACAGGGTGCTGCTGGAGCCGCACAACACGCCCAGTGCAGCGCTGCAGGGAGAGAGGTACCTGGCCGGGGGACGGCCGTCAAAATACCTCTCATCCCCACTCCCCCTAGCCGCCGCACTCTTCCCCCTAGCCGCCGCACCGCTCCCCATAGGCCGCCACTCCGCTCACCTCAATCTGACTTTTTTAAAAATCGGATTGAGGTTGTCGGAAACGGTGCCAAATCCTGTCGGATTTGGTCTTGTTTCCGACAAAAGCACCTGTATCCACCGATCCACGTATTTTCCGACAAGTCGGGAATTCCCAACTTGTCGGAAAAAACTGCCTGTAATGAATAGGTCGGAGCTTCTTCCGACCTATTTCTGACGGAAGCTGCCATCTTTCCGACAAGACGGCAGCTTCCGACACTTATTGAATACCCCCCTTTAGACTTTGTAATGAATCTTCCAGGCAGGGCTGGTGCGGGATTTAGTTATGTGACCTGCGGATCACAATACCGACTCCTGCATCCCGACCCCTCAAACTCCTGACAGTCGGCATTCCGACTAACAATGACTAGTTCCACTTGTGGGTGTTTACGACACCCATAGAGTGGGAATAAAACCTGTCTCACCACCGAGCCCACAAGGGGCTTTGTTTTGCTTGCCCCCCGCCACCCTTAAACCTCCGAGGCCTGGGCATAGTGGGGATTAGCCGCTGTTGTTAAAAAAAAATATTTTAAGCGCAAGCGTAGCAGCAAGAAGAGTAGCAAAGACGCAGGGAAGAAAGGGGTTGCAGGGCCGGAATCTCAAGAAAACATGGTTCACTGCGCCAATACAGCGATATTGAGGGGCATTAGGCCAAAAATAAAGGATGGCATACGCAAGGGGAAGTTCGTGGACGTCTTCGCAATGACGGAGGAGATGCAAAGCGCAGCCTAGACGCAGCGAAGGCAGCGGGCCCCGGGGCAGAGGAGGTGCGAAGAGATTATGCGCATTTGGCGGAAGGTATGTACGTTTTTGCGGCATGCTACATCGAGTCAAGGCCGAACGAAGCCATGAACATACTCCGGTACATGCACATGATACATAGCATGTACATGACGTACATGACGGCCAGAGCATGGGTTTGGAGGCACTACGACGAGAAATTTAGAAAGAAACAGGACTGGCTGAAGGTTATTAGCTTTGGGGTGAAAGACGTGGAAATGTGGCTAGAGGTCACAAATCAGGCAGCGCAAGCAGCTGAGCGCAGGCAGCCCTTTCTACCAAAGCCAGGCGGAGGCGCCGCGGCAAAAGGGAAGTACTATGCTTTTAATTTCGTGTTGTGCAACAGAGGAGCAGGTTGCTGCTACAGACACTCATGCGTGCTCTGCAGTGCAACTCACCCAGCCAAGGACTGCAGTCGAGCCCAAGGCAAAAGGGGGGATAGACAGGGCACCCTCCCCAATAAATACTGAAGCCTTAGGGCGGTGGCTAGGCCGCTACCCGCTAAGAGGGGAGGCGGCCTTTTTGGGGAGGGGGTTCACCGAGGGATTCACGTTGCCAAAGTAGCCGGAGAAATTCAGCGGGGGCGCATGTGTGGCCCATTCCCCTCACCGCCGCTAGCGGACCTGTGCATCTCACCATTAGGGGTTGTACCTAAGAAGGAGCCAGGGAAGTTTCGGCTGATTCAGCACCTGTCCTTCCCGGAAGGGGAATTGGTAAAAGACGCCTTGGACCCCCAGGCTTGTAGTGTATCATACCAATCATTCGAGCAAGCTCTGACAATGGTGCAGGGCTACGGTGAAGGGGCGCTGCTAGCAAAGGTGGATATCGAGTCCGCATTTCGCCTGCTTCCGCTCCACCCAGATTCCTTCAAGTACATGGGTTTTAAATTGGGCGATCAGTACTACATAGACAAATGCTTACCAATGGGTTGCTCAATTTCCTGCGCTTTCTTCGAGCGATTCAGTTCATTCCTAGAATGGTGCGTGAGGGCAGGGACAGGCTCGGAAGGGATCGCGCATTACCTAGACGACTTCCTGCTAATGGGCCCTAAGGGCAGCCAGGAGTGCAAGGAACTCTTATTCTCGACACGGGCTCTTTTTCGGCAGATCGGGGTCCCGATTGCGGTCGAGAAGACCGAGGGGCCCACATCGAGGCTGGCGTTTCTGGGCATAGAAATCGACACGGAGCTCGGCCTTTGCCGGCTACCGGCAGAGAAGGTAGATAAGCTGAGGGACAGGCTGCAGGAATGCGCAGGGGCGAAAAAAGTTACTCTTAAGCAAATGCAGTCCCTCTTGGGGTCGTTGAATTTTGTATGCAGGGTCATCCCCATGGGCAGGGTGTTTTGTCGCAGGTTAGAGAAAGCAACCAGCGGTATCAAAAGGCCGAGATATAGGATACGTATATCGAACGACCTGAGGCAGGACATGCAGGTATGGTTAGAATTCCTAAAGGGCTTCCATGGGGTCAGGATATGGCTGCCCAAGCCAGTCCATAGCGCAGGCCTGCAATTGCACACCGACGCCTCCGGGGCAGTCGGCTTTGGGGCCTACTTCAGAGGGGAATGGTGCGCACAACCCTGGCCGGAGGCATGGCGGGTGGCCGGGTGGACTAAAAACATGCTGCTGCTAGAGCTCTTCCCGATAATAGTAGAAGTGGAGTTATGGGTGGACAGGCTGGCAAACAAGAGCATAGTATTTTGGTGCGATAACTTGGGGGTGGTGCAGGCGATAAGCAATCAGAAGGCGGAGTCACCACAGGCGCATAAGCTACTGAGCCACCTAGTGCTACGCTGCTTGCAAAAGAACATAGACTTCGCAGCGCGCCACGTCCCGGGAGTGGAGAACGAGATTGCAGATCCGCTTTCAAGGTTACAGTGGGATAGATTCAGGTCGCTCGCGCCTGAAGCCAAGTTGGTAGGCTTACAGGGTCCCGATTATGTCTGGCAGATTATCAAGCCGGTCTAGCAAAGCTAGCGCGAAGGGCCGTAGCACCGCGAACACTGAAGACATACGAGGCAGCCTTCAGCGAGTGGCAGGCATTCCGGATAGGAAAAGGAGAGGCGGGTAAGAACGCTCCCGAGGAACTGATGGAGTATGTGTGGCAGGGGTATAACAGGGGGCGATCCAAGGCGGCCATGTCCGCGGCGCTAGCAGGGATAGCATACTTCTCAAAGCTAGAAGGGGGGGGGGACCCTACGAAGTCATTTTTGTTGGCAAAGGCCCTAAAAGGGTGGGCGCAGAGCAAGCGGCGCCAGGCGACGCGCGTAGGCCCATAGGCCGCACCATGCTTAAGAACTTAATAGAAGTGGTCAGCCGCATCGCGGCAGACGAGTATGAGACAGGGCTCTTCCGCCTGGCATTCTCCCTCGCCTTCTTCGGAGCCTTCAGGGTAGGGGAGCTAGTAGCGAGCGCCAAAAAAATTCAAAGGATTCAGGCCTGTTGTCAGGTAACGTAGCGGTGGAAAAGGAGAGGGTGCTCTCCAAAATCCACAAGTCAAAAACTGATCAGTTGGGGCGGGGGCGCTGGGTATCCATAGGCAGACAGGAAGAGGAGAGCACGTGCGCAGTGACACTAGCAAGTAAGTACGAACAGAAGCGCCCCCAAGGGCACTGGCCCTAGTGGCTGGTGCATGGTAACGGTTCCCCTTTGACTAAGTTTCAGTTCCAAAGCATATTCAAGAAATGGCTGCAGGCGTTGCAGCTTCCCATCGGGCAATACGGGACCCATTCCTTTAGGATAGGGGCAGCAACTTGCGCGGCGGCCGAGGGGTTCTCAGCGGGTGAAATAAAAAATTAGGCAGGTGGAAGTCAGGAGCGTACAAGGTATACCTGCGCGCGGGAAAGCAAGACTAGGGTGCAGGCGCCCAGTGTCTTTCGCGAAACCCAAGGCCTTAAGCTGCCCGCCATTAACTGGGGGAATGAAGGACTTTACCAATTTTGCCCTCAAACAAAAAGAGGTTTTGTGGTTTTTCGCCTTCATATGGGTCGCGCGAAAGTTCGCACTGTAGGTCCGTGTGGAACACGGGGTAACGGCAATGTGTAATTTTGCTTTGCAGGAGGGCCAGCAAAGGCTTTGTGAGTGTGGATGGTCGGACACTCATACATTTACTCAGCCAGTAGGCACAAATCAGCAGGGAGTTTGGCGCAAGGGTGGGGGGCAGAATTGGAGTGGATAGGCATCAGGGGTTTGAGGTGGAACGGGCTACGCGAGCTGTTGCTGAGGAACGAGCAGGAAAAAGGTAGACCAGATAGGGTGGTAGTGCACCTAGGGGGCAACGATCTAGGAAAAGGCAAAGGGAGCGAGCTAATTATAGCAATCCAAGCCGAGATACAATGGATGAAGGGGCGGTGGCCTAAGGCGGGGATCACATGGTCAGATATAGTCCCAAGGGCGCAGGGGGGTCCGGGATTAGAAAGGGTCAGAAGAAAGGTTAACAAGGCCGTAGCCCGCCTTTTGACGGGAGAAGGCGATACAATCGCCGGGCACCCGACGTTAAGGTTCGGGGAGGAAGGCATGTTCAGGCGGGATGGAGTGCACCTGACAGAAAGGGGTTTAGCGATATTCTTGGAAGACATCGCAAAAAGCGTCAGTAGGAGGCTGGTGGTCGCAGCGGGTGGCGGGCCTGGGTTCTAGGAACCAGGCTATGGCGGCAAGCAGTGCTCCTCGGCGGTCTGTAGTACCGCAACATCGGTTGGCCGGCACTTCCCCCAGATACTCGCCGAGTTTGTCGTGGCCTCAAGGGCCGACACGGTCGTCATCTTAAGGGTGGACCGGTGCTATGCCAATGGTGGGAAGTGGTACCGCTCAGCTAACTTGCGCATGGGCGGGACTTAGGTTCCGCCCCGTTGTTTAATTTTAAGAGGAACTTATTATTGAGACTGTAGCCGGGGGCACGCACTGCTTTCTCGACACCCGCTTGTAAGAGTACCAATTCTAATTCGATCAATAAATTTGGCTGTGACCTTTTAAATCGCAATTCAGTTGTCCGAGTGATTATTGGGGAGAAAGGTGGTAGGGGGTGAGGGGCGAGTGTATTAATAAAACCAATGGACGGCTTAAGTGGATGGATCTGATTCATGCAGCATAAGCCTGCAGGAGGTGGAGCCCCTGTGGTACAGTGTTCTCAACTCACTGTTCCTGCTCAATGTGATTGTGGGTGGCAATCTCCCTGGAGGGGTGTAGTATGGTATGCCGGCGCTCGGGCTCCCGGCGACCAGCATACCGGCGCCGGGAGCCCGACCGCCGGCATACCGACAGCGTGGTGAGCGCAAAGGAGCCCCTTGCGGGCTCGCTGCGCTCGCCACGCTGCGGGACGGTGGCGCGCTAAGCGCGCCACACTATTTTATTCTCCCTCCAGGGGGGTCGTGGACCCCCACAAGGGAGAATAGTTGTCGGTATGCCGGGTGTCGGGATTCCGGCGCCGGTATACTGTGCGCCGGGATCCCGACATTCGGCATACAGAAGACCACCCCCCTGGAGGCTAGATAGTGGATAATATAATAAACCCAAGCCCACCTAAAAAAAAGCCCACCT
The DNA here is from genome assembly GCF_028390025.1 of Pseudophryne corroboree. Classification (NCBI taxonomy): domain Eukaryota; kingdom Metazoa; phylum Chordata; class Amphibia; order Anura; family Myobatrachidae; genus Pseudophryne; species Pseudophryne corroboree. The sequence goes on along the minus strand of NC_086445.1, from coordinate 946,270,620 downwards.
AAAATCATCCAATTAGCAAAGTATGCAAAATAAAAAAAATGTTTTTATTTGGTTTACATACCTCCCACAATGACCCTCTCCAGGAGGGACAGAATGCTCTGTTCCTGGACTTCCCTCTTAATGTATGATTGCCATCACCTGTGCTGAAACACCTTTCTTATCCATTAACCTGTTCAAAACAGGTGCCGGCAATCATAAATTAAGAGAAAAGTCCAGATGCAGAGCATTGTGTCCCTCCTGGAGAGGGTCATGTCGGGAGGTATGGGTTTAGTTACAGACTGAATGATGTGTTTCATGGCTGTTAAGCTTTTTCTCCTCAACCATAAGTAATGTGCATATTCTGTAACTAGTATGCAATAAGTGGTTATTAATAACTACTACTAGGTGATTCATCGCTCCCTACGGGCGCTCTTCACACCGTCGTAAGGGGCTATGCCCCGTTAACCCTTGCACACCCTTGTGGCGTGCAATATTTTTATTATATGGAGTATTACCTCCAATCATAATTGTGTGAGTGGTTAAATATTGCACGTACAAAGGGCGTGCAATGGTTAAGGGGTGGAAGCCCCTTGCAACGGCGTGAACAGCGCACGCAGGGCCTGGTGAATTACCTAGTAGGTGCTTTGGTTGGGGGAGTAGGGGGTGCGGGGAAGAGGCAGATGGGATACTGGGGTGCCACGTGAGGGGCGGTTGCGGTGGTGCCGCAGGTGGGGGAGGGTGCATGGGTGCCGCGGGTGGTGGTCCGGAGGCGCTGCGGGTGGGGGAGGAGCAGTTGCGAGGTTGCCCCGGGTGGGAGAGGGGTGGATGCGGTGGTGTGGCGGGAGGTACGGGTGGGGGGTCGCTGCGGGTGAAGGAGGGGGTCCGGAGCTATCACGGGCGCTGGAGGGGGTGTGTGGGGGTGCCGCGGATGGGGCCCGGAGGTACTGTGAGTGGGGGAGGGGAGGGTAATGTTTCTCCTGCTTCTCCTCCTGTCAGCAGCTAAGCTGCTGTCCTCCCTTTGGCAGTGGCTCTCCCAGAGACTCGCACAGCAGCCAGTCACTATTGTTCGCGCCGGTGTCCCAATGCACTGCATTACAGGGAAGAAGATGTACGCAATAAACTACAGCTCCCAGCAGCCCTAAGGGGCGGAATGCTTCGGCGATAAGGGCTGCTGGGAGCTGTAGTTTATGTAGTGCGTCTACTTCCCTGTAATGCAGCGCGTTGGGACACTGGTGCTAACAATAGTGACTGGCTGGTAGAACTGTGTGACTGGCTGAATCAATGTAAAAGGTGAGAGTGCTGTGCAGTGTCAGTGACACTACACACATGCAGCGGCGCCGGAAGCACAAAACCTTTTCTCCCCCTTGGCGCTGACAGCACAAAGCCTCCTCTCCCCCTCGGCGCCGGCAGCACAAAACCTCCTCTCCCCCCTCCCATCCCCTGTGTGACATTCAGTGGCCGGAGGGAGCCAAAGTGGGCGGAGCTAGATGGGAGTAAGGGGCGGAGCTACACGGGACCATGCTGCAGCAGGAGGATGATCTGCTACAGCTTCGGCCAGCCAGACTTCATTAGATAAGTGTCTGGAAAGAGAGTGAGTGTGTGTGTATATATACAGTGTCTGTGTATACTGTATATATGTGTGACTGTGTATGTGTGTAATGTATGTGTGTAAACGGTACTGGGAGAGGGGGTATTACGTGTGTAAGCGTCACTGGTATAGGGGGTGTTACGTGTGTAAGCATCACTGGTACAGGGGGCGTTACGTGTATAGGCATCACTGGTACAGGGGGTGTTACGTGTGTAAGCGTCTCTGGTACAGGGGGTGTTACGTGTGTAAGCATCACTGGTACAGGGGGCCTTACGTGTCTAAGTGGCACTGGTACAGAGGGCGTTAAGTGTGTAAACGTCACTGCTACAGGGGGCATTACGTGTGTAATTGTCACTGCTACAAGGGGTGTTACTTGTGTAAGCGCCACTGGTACTGGGGGGCGTGACATGTGTAAGCGTCACTGGTTCAGGGGGCATTACATGTGTTAGCGTCTCTGGTACAGGGGGCATTACACGTGTAAGTGTCTCTACTACAGGGGTCATTATGTGCGCTGTGCATTTGTAAAGTATGCGAGGGTGCAAATTTATAGTTTGCAGGGGGGCGCCGAACACTCTAGCACCGGCCCAGACTGCACACCCACTGCAGTGCACACTCACTGTCACCTTTTACATTGATTCAGCGTCCATACATTATCCTCCATGATATCACCCTCTCTATCCGCTACATTAACCATCTCGGGGCTTCCAGTCCGTCAGGCCAGGTGCTGTGTTGCGGAGTCAGGGCCTCTGGGGATCTGGGTGCGGCTGTGGTGGGGAGGCACTTCTGTGACATCACACGCAGAGCAGGCTCCGGGGCTTAGAGAGTATGCGGCGCAGGGAGGGCTATGAAAGTCTTCCACTGCGCCGCTTTCATACACATCTATGCCGGTGGCCGCAGCAGCTTTTGTTCCACCTGCGGCGCGGCTAGGGAGTGGGGATTGTTGATGCCGGAGGGGGCAGGTGGACTGGCAGCAAGACATTGGTGGTCATTCCGAGTTGATCGCTCGCTAGCAGTTTTTAGCAGCCGTGCAAACGCTATGCTGCCGCCCAGTGGGAGTGTATTTTAGCTTAGCAGAAGTGGGAACGAAGGGATCGGAGAGCGGGTACAAAAAATGTTTGTGCAGTTTCAGAGCAGCTTCAGACCTACTCGGCGCTTGCGATCACTTCAGACCATTCAGTTCCTGATTTGACGTCATGAACACGCCCTGCGTTCGGCCAGCCACGCCTGCGTTTTTCCGAACACTCCCTGAAAACGGTCAGTTGACACCCAGAAACGCCTTCTTCCTGTCAATCACTCTGCGGCTGCCTATGCGACTGAAAAGCATCATCGCTAGACCCTGTGTAAAACTACATCGTTCATTGTAATAGTAAGCCGCACGTGCGCATTGCACTGCATACGCGTGCAGAAGTGCCAAGTTTTTGTCTGATCGCTGCACAGCGAACAAATGCAGCTAGCGATCAACTTGGAATGACCCCATAGGACGCTGCAGTAAAAGGATTGTTTTTTCCTGTCACTCCTAGATGGGCCAGGTGTTTGTGTCGGCCACTTGGGTCGCTTAGCTTAGTCACACAGCTACCTCATTGCGCCTCTTTTTTTCTTTGCATCATGTGCTGTTTGGGGACTATTTTTTTAATCTGCTATCCTGTCTGACACTGCAGTGGCACTCCTAGATGGGCAAGGTGTTTGTGTCGGCCACTTGGGTCGCTTATCTTAGTCACACAGCTACCTCATTGCGCCTCTTTTTGTCTTTGCGTCATGTGCTGTTTGGGGACTATTTTTTTGAAGTGCCATCCTGTCTGACACTGCAGTGCCACTCCTAGATGGGCCAGGTGTTTGTGCCGCCCTCTTGGGTCGCTTAGCTTAGTTATACAGCGACCTCAGTGCAAATTTTAGGACTAAAAATAATATTGTGAGGTGTGAGGTGTTCAGAATAGACTGGAAATGAGTGGAAATTATGGTTATTGAGGTTAATAATACTATGGGATAAAAATGACCCCCAAATTCTATGATTTAAGCTGTTTTTGAGGGTTTTTTGTAAAAAACACCCGAATCCAAAACACACCCGAATTTGACAAAAAAATTTCTGGGAGGTTTTGCCAAAACGCGTCCGAATCCAAAACACGGCCGCGGAACCGAATCCAAAACCAAAACACAAAACACGAAAAATTTCCGGTGCACATCACTAATATTAACAATCAGTGCATAAGCAGCTGCCACTCCCAGATACACTGCACAATCACTGCAGCTGAATAACTCCCTCCATGAGTCCAGCACTGATCTGCCAGCACTGGCAACTAACTGATTCATGTGCAGTCTCTGCAATACATTAAAATACAAATGAGTCATGACTCATGTGCCGAGACACTGACTGGAGACACTTCACTGAACTGAGTCATGTGTCTCAATTCAGTTCAGTGAATCACTTTGCCCATGACTATAAGGTAGTTTTCCCTCAAAGGGGGCGTGGCCACGGGTCAGTGATTAGGCCACGCCCCCGGTCTTTCTAGCGCTCATGCTGTGTCCGGATTCCGGAAGGCTCAGTGTTTGGGGGAAATGGGGGAGTGTGGGAGGGTTGTGGGGAACAGGGATTTTGTGTTGGAAAGGACAGGCTGGGGGTGTGTGTAGGGAGTGGGGTGAACAGGGTGAGAGTGTGTCTATGGTGACTGGAGGGGACAGGCGGTGTGTGTGTGTGGGGGGGGGGGGGCTGGGTGGAACAGGCTTTGTGTCATACTTACCTACATTTTAATTCTCCTTTTCGGGAGAAGCCCGGAGAGGAGACGCAGCAGGTGTCTTCGGGGGGCGGGGCCGAACTGTGACATCACTAAGCCACGCCCCACATCGGGAAATGCCGCGATTCGCGGGTCCGCGGGAAGGGGGCGGGGCTAAAATGACGCTATTTGCGTCATTTTAACCCCTTCTCCACCCGACGGACCCGCAAATGCGGGAGGTTATCTCTCATCCTGCTCGCATCACTAGGGTGCGAGCAGGATGCGGGAGACCTGCTCACTCTTCCGGGGGTGCGGGGGGCTACCCCAAAAAACAGGAGCCTCCCGCAGCTTCCGGGAGAGTAGGTAAGTATGCTTTGTGTGTATGTACAGTATGTATGTACTGTATGTGTGTGGTGTGTGTAGGGACAGGGGAAACAGGCTGTGTGTGTGTGTAGGGAGGGGAGGAGGGCAGACTTTGTGTGTCTGTGGTGACATGGGTATGTTGCTGGGATTAGTTGTGCGCACAGACTGGGTTGCTCACATTGGAGGCTATGCTCAGGCCCATGTCTGTGGACACTCGGTCCTTGTGCATTTGGCTGTGCACTGGGAGGGGCTTTGTTGTCGACGGAGTGTTGGCTGTGCGGGGGGGGGGGAATTACGTGGAGGGTCGCTGGTCATCCAGCTCAGGGGATCCCGCCAGTGGCGGTTTTAGGTGCGGGTTAGCAAGGCATTCGCCCAGGGCGCTTTGGCCTGAGGCTGCAGTCGCCCCACCAGCGCCCCACCAGCGCCATCAGCACCCGTCTGCTGCCTGCACCGCAATACCCCCCACCACTTCCTGCTGCCGGCCAGCCGGCCCATCCTGGCCACTTCACGCTGCCCGCACATCACCGCTGCCTCCTGCCGACTACCCCCCTCTCCTGGACGCTTCCTGCCAGCCGTCTCCTGCCACTACTTACTCACCTTCATCTTCACGCTGGGCGGATGTATGAGGAGAGCCGCGGGACCACAGGCGCCGAATGGTGAGTGACGGCTAGCTGGTGCAATTTGTATAATGGGCTACCTGGCGCAATGTGTATAAGGGGCTACCTGGTGCAATGTGTATAAGGGGCTACCTGGCGCAGTGTATAAAAGGGGCTACCTGGCGCAGTTTGTATAACGGGCTCTACCTGGCACAGATTGTATAACGGCTCTACCTTACGCAGTGTGTATATCTGGCTCTACCTGGCGCAACATGTATAAAAGGGACTCTACCTGGTGAAACGTGTATAAAAGGGGCTCTACCTGGCATAAAGTGAATAAAAGGGGCTCCGTGAAGATGGCTGGGAAGATCGTGACAGCTATCTGGCTGCTGCTTATTGCTAAGGGAAGCCGGGATAAATAGCTGCTGCACAGACAGAGGCACGCACCTCCAACCAACCGTAAGTTATACCACCTGTCAGCCGGCATATAACATCAGCAAGGCACCACAACACCGCAAGCCCACTCTCAGACGTCTAGCTATTATCTCAAGGACAGTGCTATACAAGTGTTCCCCTAGTGAACTTCTACTTCGCTCTGGTGCTCCCCACACCCATATCTGTCTTCGTACACTTCCCTCACACATCCACCCTGAATACTGTCAGCACCTGGCCAGCACCTATATCACCAACCTTAATAGGTTTTTAGATTGTTTTGATACTTCTGGGCCAATACATTGATTGAACTGTATTGATAAATTACTTATAAAATATACCAGCGTATATATAGAGATATATATATAGAAAGAGATAGAGCTATAGATATATATAGATATATATGGGATGTAGTTATGTGACCGCCGGTCACAATACCTCCCCCTGCATCCCGAAGCCTGACAATTCCGACAGTCGGCATGTCGACTAAAAGGGACTAATCCCACTCGTGGGTATCCACGACACCCATAGAGTGGAAATAGAACCTGTGGTGAGCGTAGCCGGGATCCCGGCCGCCGGTAACACATACCCAACCCTATAATGTAGAGAGAGAGAGAGAGAAAGATAGATAGATAGATAGATAGATAGATAGATATAGAAGAAAGAATGGAAATGTAATACCACCAGAACCAGTATAACCTGCATCACATGCTGTAGTAACAGTAGTCAATGCTTCGGTCCCCTTCCGGACCAATTTCAAGACCACCAACAATTACAGCAGTCGCTCTCAAGCCAAAAAGTACCTGCAGTTAGTTACTTGTTGGCTTGAGACTGGCTGCTGTAGTTATTGGCAGACTCAAGGGACAATAGGGGTCATTCCAAGTTGATCACTCACTGCAGATTTTTGCAGTGCAGCGATCAGGTAAAAAAATGGCAAAACTGCGCATGCGCGTTGTACGGGTACAAAGAGCATCGTTGCTGTGCAATGGATCTAGTGTAGAATTCATTCGCACAGCCGATCGCAAGGAGATTGACAGGAAGAGGGCGTTTATGGGTGGCAACTGACTGTTTTCTGGGAGTGGTAGGGAAAACGCAGGCGTGTCCGTGTGTTTGCAGGGCGGGTGTTTGATGTCAATTCCGGCACCAAAAAGACTGAAGTGATCGCAAGCGCTGAGTAAGTCCAGAGCTACTCAGAAACTGCTCAAAATGTTTTTGCAGAGCTCGGCTGCAAAGGCGTTCGCACACTTGCAAAGCGAAAATACACTCCCCCATGGGCGGCGACTATGCGTTTGCACAGCTGCTAAAAGTAACTAGCGAGCGATCAACTCGGAATGTCCCCCAATGTGTGGCGGGCCCTGCGTGACACAACCCCTAATCACAATCCTGCTGTTGCTGGTCACTCCCACTGTGACGGTATACACACCTGACACATGGGGAATATTTACTAAAGGGTAGTTTTATAGAAGTGGAGTTGTTGCCCATAGCACCCAATCAGATTCTAGCTAATATCCAGTGACGGATTCTAGGGGGGGGGGGGGAGTTTCAAATCCGCACCTAACTTCAGTGAGCCAGATGCAGTCCGTGAGACTGCACTGGCTTCACTGGGACTAACAGTGTCTTCCTATTGGAAGTCCTAGATGCCAGTCACCAGCAGGACAGGCAGTCCCATAGGGAGGTGTAGGAAACCACTCCCTGACTAGCCAGCTTCTAAGGACTGCTGCTGATGCAGTCCCTAGAAGTCGGGGTTTGCGCATGCGCAATGCAGCCACCGCTTGTGCACATGTACCAGGTCCCGGCTCCTGTCAGCTCTATTGCGCAGGCGCCGGGACACAGGAGTCGGACTATCCTCACGCCAGCCCCCCCTGCATAAAGAGCCACCACTGTGACTGCGTACTTATCATTTATCTAGAAGGTACTAGATAAATGATAAATAGAATGTACAAAAATGTGCTGAAGATCATATTAGCTCCCATGATTTAGCTGATAATCAGAATTTGACTTTACATAAAGTGACAATTAAAAAAAAATCATAAGAAATTAGACATGATACATATAACACTGATTGAAATAGTAAAATAGCTATAAAATGTAGAGATGTAATGCACAGAAAGTGAAGAAACAGAAGATTTAAAACCCAAAATATATAAACTGAGCAGTATTTTAGAAGAAAGCACAAATGCTTAAATGACTGAATTTATGTTTTTTTTAAGTTTAAAACTTGACCCTTGAAGTGGGGGAAGAGTTCCCTATCTATATCTAACTTGAAGGGGAGACTTCTTCAGTTGGAGAGTTGTTGGATTCTATTTCCATGTGTATTTTATACTTTTTTTTGTATTTTTTTTTTTGTATTATGCACATTTTCTGACAGGATATGTTAATTATACATTATTGTCTGTTTTTATACATATATTGATTTATTTTGTTGGTTACCTAGGTAACTGGTCATGTGGTGCGGGTCCGCTCTCCCTCTGTGGACGCAGCCTGATGACGTCACCCGCTGTACCCAGCGGCGGCTACTGATGGTCGGCCGCGGTCAGCGTGGCTGATTGAGCTGAGGGTGCACACACACAGGTGAGGCTGATTTTGCACGCTGACTAAGGGGGAAGGGTCTTTTGGGGTATGTATGTGTTGTATGTGATGGTATGTGCATCCCTGACGACGGGCTGATGCCCGAAACAATTGTAGGATGATTCACTTATAAATAAAAGGAACTAGATGAAGTCTTCTGAGTGCCGCCTATATTTACCTCTCTCTCTCTCTCTCTCTTTCTCTCTCTCTATCTACATATATATATATATATATATATATATATATACAGTAAGTACTGCTACTGCATGCACTGCAGAACACACACCATAATCCAGTACATTATAATATAACATATGCATAATCTATCATTTAAATGCACAGCCTTAAACCTAATCCCTAGAAGAAGAGGATGGGCCTCTGGCAGAAGATCCCACCGGAGGTTTCCCCTGTGCCCCTGCAGGCCAGTCCGACCCTGTAAGGGAAATTATATAACTATAGTGATAAATAATTCATGCAGATAAACTTGCATGAATAAGTAAAGATCTAAATATGCCCTTGTATGTGATCCTTTTGCATACGATGTATCGTATGCGATCCCAGCCATGCCTGCGGGATCCAAGATATCTTTAGTGCAGTACTTCCTATCTAGGGCAGCGGTGGCCAACCTGTGGCTCTTGAGCCACATGTGGCTCTTACTTTATTCAAATGTGGCTCCCAACACTCTAAATCATGTGACCACAACAGATACAGAAACCGCTGCACTCCAGCCAGACACGCAGCAGCACTACAGGGACTGAAAACTGAAGGAGTCAGATACTAGAGGTGAGACACCCACAAGCAAACAGAGGACACATTAGGGACTACTGCAATGACACGAGTTGATGGGGGGGCTGTAGTGATACATGAGGGTGGACTAGAGTGACACATGGCAGAGCTGGCTGGAGAGACACAGAGGGGTCCTGGCAGGAGTGACGCGGGAGGGTGGTAGCAGTAGTGACACATGGGAGAGCTGGCTGGAGTGACATAGGAGGGTGGTAGCAGGAGTGACACATGGGAGAGCTGGCTGGAGTAACATATGACGGTGGTAGCAGGAATGACACATGGGCGAGCTGGCTGGAGTTATATAGGAGGGTGGTAGCAGGAGTGACACATGGGGGAGCTGGCTGGAGTGACACAGGAGGGTGCTGGAAGTAGTGACACATGGGAGAGCTGGCTGGAGTGACATAGGGTGGTAGCAGGAGTGACACATGGGGGAGCTGGCTGGAGTGACACAGCAGGGTCTTGGCAGTAGTGACACATGGGAGACCTGGCTGGAGTGACACTGGAGAGGGTCCTGGCAGGAGTGACGCGGGAAGGTGCTGGAAGTAGTGACACATGGGAGAGCTGGCTGGAGTGACATAGGATGATCCTGGCAGTAGTGATGCGGGAGGGTGCTGGAAGTAGTGACACATGAGTGAGCTGGCTGGAGTGACACAGCAGGGTCTTGGCAGTAGTGACACATGGGAGACCTGGCTGGAGTGACACAGCAGGGTCTTGGCAGTAGTGACACATGGGAGAGCTGGCTGGAGGGACACGGGGGAGCTGACTGGAGTGACATAGGAGGGTGCTAGCAGGAGTTACACATGGAAGAGCTGGCTGGAGTGACAGGGGGTGTTGGCTGGAGTGACACATTGGGGCGCTGGCTGGAGTGACACATGGGAGACCTGGCTGGAGTGACACAGCACGGTCTTGGCAGTAGTGACACATGGGAGAGCTGGCTGGAGTGACACAGCATGGTCTTGGCAGTAGTGACACATGGGAGAGCTGGCTGGAGTGACACAGCACGGTCTTGGCAGTAGTGACACATGGGAGAGCTGGCTGGAGTGACATGAGGGAGCTGGCTGGAGTGACATAGGAGTGTGCTAGCAGGGGTGACACATGGAAGAGCTGGCTGGAGTGACAGGAGGGTGTTGGCTGGAGTGACACATGGAAGAGCTAGCAGGAGTGACATGGAGCTGGCTTGAGTGACACAGGCTTGAGTGACATAGGAGGGTGCTAGCAGGAGTGACACATGGGGGAGCTGGCTGGAGTGACTGGAGGGTGTTGGCTGGAGTGACACATGGGGGAGCTGGCTGGAGTGACATAGGAGGGTGCTAGCAGGAGTGACACATTGGGGGAGCTGGCTGGAGTGACAGGAGGGTGTTGGCTGGAGTGACACATGGGGGAGCTGAAGTTTATTATGTGAATCTGGCTTTTTCAATTATTTTTTGTGAAAGTGGCTTTTTAAATGGATATGGCTTTAAAAGTTTTATTTTATGTCGTTCTGGCTTTTTCAATGTATTTTATACCAGGGGTGTGGTCTAGCAGGCACAAGGCCATATTCCATTTTCTCTATCGTCCTAGTGGATGCTGGGGTTCCTGAAAGGACCATGGGGAATAGCGGCTCCGCAGGAGACAGGGCACAAAAAGTAAAGCTTTTCCAGATCAGGTGGTGTGCACTGGCTCCTCCCCCTATGACCCTCCTCCAGACTCCAGTTAGATTTTTGTGCCCGGCCGAGAAGGGTGCAATTCTAGGTGGCTCTCATAAAGAGCTGCTTAGAGAAAGTTTAGCTTAGGTTTTTTATTTTACAGTGATTCCTGCTGGCAACAGGATCACTGCAACGAGGGACAGAGGGGAGAAGAAGTGAACTCACCTGCGTGCAGGATGGATTGGCTTCTTGGCTACTGGACATCAGCTCCAGAGGGACGATCACAGGTACAGCCTGGATGGTCACCGGAGCCGCGCCGCCGGCCCCCTTGCAGATGCTGAAGTAAGAAGAGGTCCAGAATCGGCGGCTGAAGACTCCTGCAGTCTTCTAAAGGTAGCGCACAGCACTGCAGCTGTGCGCCATTTTCCTCTCAGCACACTTCACACGCAGTCACTGAGGGTGCAGGGCGCTGGGGGGGGGCGCCCTGGGAGGCAAATGAAAACCTATTAAAAGGCTAAAAATACCTCACATATAGCCCCCAGAGGCTATATGGAGATATTTAACCCCTGCCTGGATTCACAAAATAGCGGGAGACGAGCCCGCCGGAAAAGGGGCGGGGCCTATCTCCTCAGCACACGGCGCCATTTCCTCTCACAGCTCCGCTGGTCAGGACGGCTCCCAGGTCTCTCCCCTGCACTGCACTACAGAAACAGGGTAAAACAGAGAGGGGGGGCAAATTTAATGGCAATATTTTGATATATATAAAGCAGCTATAAGGGAGCACTTATTATAAGGCTATCCCTGTCATATATAGCGCTTTTTTGGTGTGTGCTGGCAGACTCTCCCTCTGTCTCCCCAAAGGGCTAGTGGGTCCTGTCTTCGTGTAGAGCATTCCCTGTGTGTCTGCTGTGTGTCGGTACGTGTGTGTCGACATGTATGAGGACGATATTGGTGTGGAGGCGGAGCAATTGCCAAATATGGGGATGTCACCTCCTAGGGGGTCGACACCAGAATGGATGCCTTTATTTGTGGAATTACGGGATAGCGTCAACTCGCTTAAGCAGTCGTTTGACGACATGAGGCGGCCGGACAATCAATTAGTGCCTGTCCAGGCGCCTCAAACACCGTCAGGGGCTGTGAAACGCCCTTTGCCTCAGTCGGTCGACACAGACCCAGACACAGGCACTGATTCCAGTGGCGACGGTGACGAATCAACCGTATTTTCCAGTAGGGCCACACGTTATATGATTTTGGCAATGAAGGAGGCGTTACATTTAGCTGATACTACAGGTACCACTAAACAGGGTATTATGTGGGGTGTGAAAAAACTACCTATAGTTTTTCCTGAATCAGAAGAATTAAATGACGTGTGTGATGAAGCGTGGGTTGCCCCTGATAAAAAGCTGATAATTTCAAAGAAATTATTGGCATTATACCCTTTCCCGCCAGAGGTTAGGGAGCGCTGGGAAACACCTCCTAGGGTGGACAAGGCGCTAACACGCTTATCTAAACAAGTGGCGTTACCCTCTCCTGAGACGGCCGCACTTAAAGATCCATCAGATAGGAGGATGGAAAATATCCAAAAAAGTATATACACACATGCAGGTGTTATACTACGACCAGCTATAGCGACTGCCTGGATGTGCAGTGCTGGGGTAGTTTGGTCAGAGTCCCTGATTGAAAATATTGATACCCTGGACAGGGACAATATTTTACTGTCGTTAGAACAAATAAAGGATGCATTTCTTTATATGCGTGATGCACAGAGGGATATCTGCACACTGGCATCACGGGTAAGTGCTATGTCCATTTCGGCCAGAAGAGCTTTATGGACGCGACAGTGGACAGGCGATGCGGATTCAAAATGGCATATGGAAGTTTTGCCGTATAAAGGGGAGGAGTTATTTGGAGTCGGTCTATCAGATTTGGTGGCCACGGCTACAGCCGGGAAATCCACCTTTCTACCTCAAGTCACTCCCCAACAGAAAAAGGCACCGACCTTTCAACCGCAGCCCTTTCGTTCCTTTAAAAATAAGAGAGCAAAGGGCTATTCATATCTGCCACGAGGCAGAGGTCGAGGGAAGAGACAGCAACAGGCAGCTCCTTCCCAGGAACAGAAGCCCTCCCCGGCTTCTACAAAAGCCTCAGCATGACGCTGGGGCTTCTCAAGCGGACTCGGGGACGGTGGGCGGTCGTCTCAAAAATTACAGCGCGCAGTGGGCTCACTCGCAGGTAGATCCCTGGATCCTGCAGATAATATCTCAGGGATACAGGTTGGAACTAGAGACAGATCCACCTCGCCGTTTCCTGAAGTCTGCTTTACCAACGTCCCCCTCCGAAAGGGAGACGGTTTTGGAAGCCATTCACAAGCTGTACTCTCAGCAGGTGATAGTCAAGGTACCTCTTCTACAACAAGGGAAGGGGTATTATTCCACTCTATTTGTGGTACCGAAGCCGGATGGCTCGGTAAGGCCTATTCTAAATCTGAAGTCCTTGAACCTGTACATAAAGAAGTTCAAGTTCAAGATGGAGTCACTCAGAGCAGTGATAGCGAACCTGGAAGAAGGGGACTTTATGGTATCCTTGGACATCAAGGATGCGTATCTCCACGTTCCAATTTACCCCTCACACCAGGGGTACCTCAGGTTCGTTGTACAAAACTGTCACTATCAGTTTCAGACGCTGCCGTTTGGTTTGTCCACGGCACCTCGGGTCTTTACAAAGGTAATGGCCGAGATGATGATTCTTCTTCGAAGAAAAGGCGTATTAATTATCCCATACTTGGACGATCTCCTAATAAGGGCAAGGTCCAGAGAACAGCTAGAGATGAGATTAGCACTATCTCAAGAGGTGCTAAAGCAGCACGGATGGATTCTGAATATTCCAAAATCCCAATTAATGCCGACAACTCGTCTGCTGTTCCTAGGGATGATTCTGGACACGGTTCAGAAAAAGGTTTTTCTTCCCGAGGAAAAAGCCAAGGAGTTATCCGACCTGGTCAGGAACCTCCTAAAACCAGGAAAGGTGTCTGTACATCAATGCACAAGAGTCCTGGGAAAAATGGTGGCTTCTTACGAAGCAATTCCATTCGGCAGATTCCATGCAAGAATTTTCCAAAGGGATCTGTTGGACAAATGGTCAGGGTCGCATCTTCAGATGCACCTTCGGATAACCCTGTCTCCAAGGACAAGGGTATCTCTTCTGTGGTGGTTGCAGAGGGCTCATCTATTGGAGGGCCGCAGATTCGGCATACAGGATTGGATCCTGGTGACCACGGACGCCAGCCTGAGAGGCTGGGGAGCAGTCACACAAGGAAGAAACTTCCAGGGAGTGTGGTCGAGCCTGGAAAAGTCTCTTCACATAAACATTCTGGAACTAAGAGCAATCTACAATGCTCTAAGCCAGACGGAACCTCTGCTTCAAGGAAGACCGGTGTTGATCCAGTCGGACAACATCACGGCAGTCGCCCATGTAAACAGACAGGGCGGCACAAGAAGCAGGAGTGCAATGGCAGAAGCTGCCAGGATCCTTCGCTGGGCGGAGAATCACGTGATAGCACTGTCAGCAGTGTTCATCCCGGGCGTGGACAACTGGGAAGCAGACTTCCTCAGCAGACACGATCTTCACCCGGGAGAGTGGGGACTTCATCCAGAAGTTTTCCACATGTTAATAAACCGTTGGGAAAGACCAATGGTGGACATGATGGCGTCTCGCCTCAACAAAAAAGTGGACAGGTATTGCGCCAGGTCAAGAGATCCGCAGGCAATAGCTGTGGACGCGCTGGTAACACCTTGGGTGTACCAGTCGGTGTATGTGTTTCCTCCTCTGCCTCTCATACCAAAGGTATTGAGAATCATACGGCAAAGCGGAGTAAGAACGATACTAGTGGCTCCGGATTGGCCAAGAAGGTCTTGGTACCCGGAACTTCAAGAGATGGTCACGGACGATCCGTGGCCTCTACCTCTGAGAAGGGACCTGCTTCAACAGGGTCCCTGCCTCTTTCAAGACTTACCGCGGCTGCGTTTGACGGCATGGCGGTTGAACGCCAGATCCTAAAAGGAAAAGGCATTCCAGAAGAAGTCATTCCTACCTTGATTAAGGCAAGAAAGGAAGTCACCGCGAAGCATTATCACCGCATTTGGCGGAAATATGTTGCGTGGTGCGAGGATCGGAGTGCTCCGACGGAGGAATTTCAACTGGGTCGTTTCCTACATTTCCTGCAATCAGGATTGTCTATGGGTCTCAAATTGGGATCTATTAAGGTTCAAATTTCGGCCCTGTCAATATTCTTCCAAAAAGAATTGGCCTCAGTCCCTGAGGTCCAGTCTTTTGTCAAAGGAGTACTGCATATACAGCCTCCTGTGGTGCCTCCGGTGGCACCGTGGGATCTAAATGTAGTTTTAGATTTCCTCAAATCCCATTGGTTTGAACCACTAAAAAATGTGGATTTGAAATATCTCACATGGAAAGTGACTATGTTACTGGCCCTGGCTTCCGCCAGGAGAGTATCTGAACTGGCGGCTTTATCTTATAAAAGCCCTTATTTAATTTTCCATTCGGATAGGGCAGAGCTGCGGACGCGTCCGCATTTTCTCCCTAAGGTGGTATCAGCGTTTCACCTGAACCAGCCTATTGTAGTGCCTGCGGCTACAAGCGACTTGGAGGACTCCAAGTTGTTGGACGTTGTCAGAGCTTTAAAAATATACATTTCAAGGACGGCTGGAGTCAGAAAATCTGACTCGCTGTTTATACTGTATGCACCCAACAAGTTGGGTGCGCCTGCTTCTAAGCAGTCGATTGCTCGTTGGATTTGTAACACACTTCAACTTGCACATTCTGTGGCAGGCCTGCCACAGCCTAAATCTGTTAAGGCCCATTCCACAAGGAAGGTGGGCTCATCTTGGGCGGCTGCCCGAGGGGTCTCGGCATTACAACTCTGCCGAGCAGCTACGTGGTCAGGGGAGAACACGTTTGTAAAATTCTACAAATTTGATACCCTGGCAAAAGAGGACCTGGAGTTCTCTCATTCGGTGCTGCAGAGTCATCCGCACTCTCCCGCCCGTTTGGGAGCTTTGGTATAATCCCCATGGTCCTTTCAGGAACCCCAGCATCCACTAGGACGATAGAGAAAATAAGAATTTACTTACCGATAATTCTATTTCTCGGAGTCCGTAGTGGATGCTGGGCGCCCATCCCAAGTGCGGATTATCTGCAATACTTGTACATAGTTATTGTTAACTAATTCGGGTTATTGTTTAGGGAGCCATCTTTCAGAGGCTCCTCTGTTATCATACTGTTAACTGGGTTTAGATCACAAGTTGTACGGTGTGATTGGTGTGGCTGGTATGAGTCTTACCCGGGATTCAAAATCCTCCCTTATTGTGTACGCTCGTCCGGGCACAGTACCTAACTGGAGTCTGGAGGAGGGTCATAGGGGGAGGAGCCAGTGCACACCACCTGATCTGGAAAAGCTTTACTTTTTGTGCCCTGTCTCCTGCGGAGCCGCTATTCCCCATGGTCCTTTCAGGAACCCCAGCATCCACTACGGACTCCGAGAAATAGAATTATCGGTAAGTAAATTCTTATTTTTGCATGCGCGCCATCGGCTCGGTGTCGGCTCGATGTCGGCTCTTTGACGTACCTAACAAGGTTTTTTGGCTCTTTGTCACTGACTGGTTGGCCACCCCTGATCTAGGGGCTTCGATCCGATGCTCACAGGACCACGCATCGTATCGGAAGTAAAGCACCTGCAATTTGCCCATTTTCATCCGCTTTATCGGCCCGGAATCGGATGAAATCGGGCATTATCGTACTAGTCTATGGGCACCTTTAGTGCAATTCATTCCTCTGTCCCAGACAAAAACCACAATAAGCTGGGTACACACTGGCAGATATATCTGCAGTTCAATTGATCTGCAGATATATCTGCCGATGGTGGTTGTTCATACACACAAAAAGATGCGCCAATATATCTTAAAGATATATCTGCTGTTCAATCTATCTGCAGCTATATACAGTATGCAGATGGGGGTCGTTCACAGTGTGTACCCAGTATAAGTGGATGGACCAATCTGGTGATATTTAAAGTTGTATATCTATAATGATTTTCTGGTGCTTTATTAGAGAATGGTCCGGAATTTGGGAAAAACAGTTGTGTGTAGAAGCCTCATAGGGAGTAGAAGCCTCATAGGGAGGGACCTTAGTAAACAATATAACCCACCCAAATCTAACTCTCTCTGCGCATGTTATATCTGCTCCCCTGCAGTGCACATGGTTTTGCCCAACTGCTAACAAATTTGCTGCTGCGATCAACTCTGAATTAGGCCCATTGGGGCTCATTCTGACCTGATTGCTCAATGCAGTTCTTCGCAGCGCAGCGATCAGGTCAGAACTACGCATGCGCCGGCGCCACAGTGTGCCAGCACATGGCTGACAGCCAACGGCTGTCGTTGCCTAGCGATCGTCTCTGCCTGATTGACAGGCATAGGTGGTCGCTGGGCAGGAGGGGGTGGCACAGCGGAGTTTGGCCGCTGTTTTGTGGGTGCGGTCCGGCCAACGCAGGCGTGGCCGGACCATGCGGGGGGCGGGCCACAGGGGCTGCGTGACATCACCCGCAGCCGCTGCGACCCAGGCAGCGACGAGTAGCTCCCGGCCAGCATGCAAAAGCTGCTCTGGCCGGGAGCTACTCCTGAAGTGCAAAAGCATCGCCGCTGTGCACTGCGGCATCGGCGCATGCGCAGTTCTGTCCCGATCGCACCACTTCGATAAACTGCAATGTAGATGCAAAAATGTTAGGCTTTCTACAACCAAAACATTTGTTCCCGCAGGCTATACTTTAGTATAATCTGACTAAGAAACTATTTCAGGAAGACATTAATTAAAATCAAAGGGATACACATGGTTGCTTCCGAAAAACAAAAATACCTTTTTCTAGTTATTGTTCATCTTCTGTAACTGGAAGCTGGAGAAGGAGGAATCTGAAGACAGAGAGACAAACAATAGAGAGATTTTTATTTTGCATGTCTGCTACAAAATCTGATTTTAGTTTAATGTCTTCACATGAGCTCATACATGTATCTATGTGAGGTCCTGGCTACGCTTACAGTGGAAATTATATCACCCATTAATAAAATCATTGCTACTTGCTCCAGCACCAGGTAAAATGGATAAACATGAAAGATCCTAACCAACAGAAGCAAAAATAAATTAATATTTATAATTTACTATATATAAAGGAGGGTGGGGAGGGGGGGTTCAAGAAGACCCATTAGACAATAATGCTGGGTACACAATGTCCGATATATTACTGGCCCGACGGCCAGTGTGTACTAGTGATATGTCTGTGAACGCCATCGTTCTCAGACATATCACGTCGGCCCTGCTGCACACACAATGAGCAATATATCTACAGATATATTGGTGCATCGTTGTGTGTGTACGGACGGTCAGCAGCAGCCGGGGGTGATTGACGGCTTAACTGGGCGGGCGCTTTTAAAAGCCTGCCCAGTTCGTGATGTCAGTCAAGATGGATCAGGCAGTGTGTATGCACAACCAGCTATAGATATACAGTATGTGCAGATCAACTGATCTGCAAAAATATCTACCAGTGTGTACCCAACATGGGATCGACATGAAATCCCGCCGCCTGGGATGCCGGACATCAGGATCCCGACATCAGCATCTCGAGCAGCGGAATGCCGGCATGGGGGAACGCGACCGTAACGAAGCCCCTTGTGAGCTCGGTGGCGAGCTATGCTCTCTCTATGGGTGCCATAGAGAGAGCATCGCTAGGTATACTGGCGTCAGTATGGTGTCCCTATCAGGATCCTGGTGGCGGTATTGTGACAGCCGGGATCCCGACTATCGGTATGCTGACTGCATACCCCCAGCATAAACTCTAGACCATCACCTGCACACAAATGAGGAATGACAAACACATCTCCTGGGCTCAACCTGAATTGTGGAAGACTAGCCTCCCCTTGCTTAGGCACAGTCTGAGTTTGTCCCAAGCAGGTGCCCCACAACGACCTCTTGCACCACACGTGACCACTGAGCTGTAATGCCTTCGCCCCTAGCTGCACCTCCTTTGGTTTGAGAAAAAGTTAATTAGGTGATACAACACAATTATCTATCAAGCCATGGAGACAGATAAAAGTGGGGAAGTTACTGATTGGTTGCTTTGCCCAAATGCTTCACTAAATCTCTCCGCAAGGCTTGATACATCACTCATTGGAACATTGAAGCAGAAAAAAGGTGTGACGTAATGTTTTCACACCACTCCACTAAAAAGCTGCAGCGAGAAGCGGATCAGCCGGAAGACACAGAAGAAGGTGTCTGTGCGCTAGAGCTTAAGGGATGGGGGAGCCTGGAGCTGGAGATAGTAGCTTTGGGTTCAGCCTGACAAACAGGCCCACAGAGGATCTTGGGGGGGTTGGGAGGTGGGGGGGAGGTAGGGGGGGGGTAGAAAGCATGAACGACATTGCCCATCAAGCCAAGCCCCCAAACCGTGTGACCCTCACATTTCAGTGAACAGTGCAGGATGCAGAGAGGATATTCCCAACATTCTTGGTCGCACCCACTAGTACTGGGCCCTATACATCTTCCGGAAGCCCTGCTTACAAAGTTTGCATTGTTCGCTGTTGTGAAACTTGTACTTTTGTGTTTTTGTTTTTTTATGTAAACTGACTTCGTTGTCACTATTAAAAACTTTGAAATCCATTTGTTAAATCAAATTGACTAAAACATTCATTTTGTACAATCCAGTTTCTCTTACCCACTGGCTGTATTTTTCATATGAAATTGATTAATTCCAGAAACTTAATTTAAATGGATCAATTTTTAATATGAATCATTCATTGTAATATAACAAAGGGACGTTCGATGTATTAACATTTTAGTAGAATTGCATTTCTTCTGTTTTATGTTACTTATTAGTCTTACAGGTTTTTTTTTTTTACTCAACTGATATATGTATGTATGAACTTTTATTGTTGCTACAGGTTGAGTACCCCATAACCAAATATTCCGAAATACGGAATATTCCGAAATACAGACTTTTTTGAGTGAGAGTGAGATAGTAAAACCTTTGTTTTCTGATGGCTCAATGTACACAAACTTTGTTTACTACACAAAGTTATTAAAAATATTGTATTAAATGACCTTTAGGCTGTGTGTATAAGGTGTATATGAAACATAAATGAATTGTGTGAATGTAGACACACTTTGTTTAATGCACAGTTATAAAAAATATTGGCTAAAATTACCTTCAGGCTGTGTGTATAAGGTGTATATGAAACATAAATGCATTCTGTGCTTAGACTTGGGTCCTATCGTTATGATATCTCATTATGGTATGCAATTATTCCAAAATACGGAAAAATCCGATATCCAAAATACCTCTGGTCCCAAGCATTATGGATAAGGGATACTCAACCTGTATTATTAGAGACTAGTGAATGTACATTCCCATACAATATATTAAGTGTTTCGGTACTCTATTTGACCAATTAATGAGTCCCCGCAATCTCAGTTGTATTGTATAGTTATCACAAACTGTACACTGCACAAATTAATAGTAGTTTGGGAAACTATGTATAAATCTAAAATGACTTTTTTACCTTATGTAGATCATGTGCCCTTTCCATGGAATTTTAGATTAGCACATTAGTAAAGTAAACGGATGCAGAGTAAACAAAAAAAAAACTTTTTAGGATTTATTAAAAACATGACCATTCCATGACTGAGATTAAAATGGATTCATTTACTAGGGGGCATTTTTACAAGCCACTGATTAGTAAAAAGGTAATTTAGGGCCTAATTCAATGTTGATTGCAAAACAACATTTTCCTCTAATGGGCAAAACCATGGGGGTAATTCCAAGTTGATCGCAGCACGAAATTTTTTAGCAGTTGGGCAAAACCATGTGCACTGCAGGGGGAGCAGATATAACATTTGCAGAGAGAGTTAGATTTGGGTGGGTTATTTTGTTTCTGTGCAGGGTAAATACTGGCTGCTTTATTTTTACACTACAATTTAGATTGCAGTTGAACTCACCACACCCAAATCTAACTCTCTCTGCACATGTTATATCTGCCTCCCCTGCAGTGCACATGGTTTTGCCCAACTGCTAACTAAAATCCTGCTGCGATCAACTCAGAATGACCCCCCATATGCAGTGCAGGGGGGGCAGATGTAACATGTGCAGAGAGAGTTAGATTTGGGTGGGTTATATTGTTTCTGTAGTAAAAAAAAAAAATAGATAGGTAAACCCACAATAGAGCCACAGCAGCTGGAAGGGGTTTGTCAGACCCCAAGGAAATATACGTAAATAAAACAAAAGTACCAGCGCTATGAGTCGTTTATCCAAAGTACTGATAAAAACAATTGGATCAGTTAATTAATTTCTTTATTTTTAAAAAGAGAAAATATATATGTATATTAAAACAATTTAAAACTGTAATAGAGACTAAATAGTCAATAATCACATATGATAATAGATATATATTGAAGAAACATAGGTTAATCCTGGATGGCTCTAAGATAGTCAAAATAATTACTTTGCTGATAGGAACTGTACCATTAATTTAAAGATCCCGGACTTAAATGGATGGAAATCTGCTCCTCTTCAGACAGCAATGAAAAAGCAGTCAGCTGGTATTACCCTGAATATACCTCATCATCCACAGTTCCACTAGAAAATAGCTGTAATTACTCGTCTGCGTAGGTAATTGAAGGGGTTTCCATAAGTTGCTGGAAGTACTAAATACAGGAGGTGGCTGCAGTTTTTGTAATCCAATGGAAAAAGAAGTCCTTATATTGTTTCTGCGCAGGGTAAATACTGGCTACTTTATTTTTACACTGTAATTTAGATTCAGTTTGAACAAACCACACCCAAATCTAACTCTCTCTGCACATGTTATATCTGCCCCACCTGCAGTGCACATGGTTTTGCCCATTAGAGGAAAATGTTGTTTTGCAATCAACCTTGAATTAGGCCCTTCGTACAGTAAATAAACTCCAAAAACCTGCTTCCAATCAAACCCTGCTTGCCATGCAGCTGTAAGTGACCGCATTCTGAACCATTAATGTCAAATAAATATATCCAGACCCCATACATCCCAGTCAATAATAAAACAATATTACATCTTAATTTGCACTGACATTTTAGCACGTCCAAGTAGAACTCCTTTTCTAATGATAAGAAGTAATAAGGTTTCTAAGATATTATTTACTGATCAATATATGATTTGCTAGTAAGTGATATAGATATCAACATTGTCAAGTTCATTAATAATGACTGTAATAATGTTTTAAATTAAATCTATACAATAATCCCCAAACAGCCAGTACATAGATTAAGTCCCTCAAATATTCTTTTCCCTAATAACACCAATGCACAAAGGGGGTAATTCAGAGTTGGTCGCAGCAGCAAATTTGTTAGCAGTTGGGCAAAACCATGTGCACTGCAGGTGGGGCAGATATAACGTGCAGAGAGAGTTAGATTTGGGTGGGTTATTTTGTTTCTGTGCAGGGTAAATACTGGCTGCTTTATTTTTACACCGCAATTTAGATTTCAGTTTGAACACATCCCACCAAAATGTAAATCTCTCTGCACATGTTACATCGGCCCCCCTGCAGTGCACATGGGGGGTAATTCCAAGTTGATCGCAGCAGGATTTTTGATAGCAATTGTGCAAAACCATGTGCACTGCAGGGGAGGCAGATATAACATGTGCAGAAATAGTTAGATTTGGGTGGGTTATTTTATTTCTGTGCAGGGTAAATACTGGCTGCTTTATTTTTACACTGCAAATTAGATTGCAGATTGAACACACCCCACCCAAATCTAACTCTCTCTGCACATGTTATATCTGCCCCCCTGCAGTGCACATGGTTTTGCCCAACTGCTAACAAATTTGCTGCTGCGATCAACTCATTAGGCCCAAAGACTTTGTATCAGCTTCAATTTCCTTTTCTAGACTCTTAGGGGGTCATTCCGAGTTGTTCGCTCGGTAATTTTTTTCGCATCGCAGCGATTTTCCGCTTAGTGCGCATGCGCAATGTTCGCACTGCGACTGCGCCAAGTAAATTTGCTATACAGTTAGGTATTTTACTCACGGCTTTTTCTTCGTTCAGGCGATCGGAGTGTGATTGACAGGACGTGGGTGTTTCTGGGCGGAAACTGTCCGTTTTATGGGCGTGTGGGAAAAAACGCTACCGTTTCTGGGAAAAACGCGGGAGTGGCTGGAGAAACGGAGGAGTGTCTGGGCGAACGCTGGGTGTGTTTGTGACGTCAAACCAGGAACGACAAGCACTGAACTGATCGCAGATGCCGAGTAAGGTTGAAGTTACTCAGAAACTGCTAAGAGGTGTGTAGTCGCAATTTTGAGAATCTTTCGTTCGCAATTTTACTATGCTAAGATTCACTCCCAGTAGGCGGCGGCTTAGCGTGTGTAAAGCTGCTAAAAGCAGCTTGCGAGCGAACAACTCGGAATGAGGGCCTTAGGTGGGAATTTGTTTCTCTGTAATGTGCATCTCCAACGCTTGGCTGTGCGAATATCTGAAAAATATGGCAACCCGTTTGCACTAATTTTCCTGTGTACCTCTTCGGAGTGCAAAGGAAAATTGCCAATGTTGGTATCCGTTAGAGATTGTAAGATTGTGAGCAGGGCCTTCCTACCTTTATGACTGTTTGTTAATACCCAGTTTTGTTATATCATTGTTATTTCCAATTGTAAAGCGCAAAGGTATTTGCTGCAAAACTGTTAATAAATAAATAAATAAGAAATTAAT
The DNA here is from genome assembly GCF_028390025.1 of Pseudophryne corroboree. Classification (NCBI taxonomy): domain Eukaryota; kingdom Metazoa; phylum Chordata; class Amphibia; order Anura; family Myobatrachidae; genus Pseudophryne; species Pseudophryne corroboree. The sequence goes on along the minus strand of NC_086445.1, from coordinate 946,247,186 downwards.
TAATAAGAAACTGTTAATGAATAAATAAATAATGGTGGCTTTAGAAGATTGGAGCTGTTGCAGCTGGAGCCCCGGAGCCCTGTGAGACTGGTGGCAGCTACTACCTCTACACCAGGGACGTGTAGTCAGGGGAGGCAGTGCCTCCCCTGTCCCTAATCATTAAATTACATAGAAGATACTTATGACACAGGTTCTGTGTCATAAGTATCTGTTATCCTTTATATTATTTAAAACATGTAAAAAATATTTTTTTTACATGTGTTTGGAGGCACCGCTCTCGGTGCCTCCTGCTGTCAATATATAAGGGACGGAAACGGGGGGCGGGGCCAAACATCGGGCAGTAGAAGCCCATTAAAAAAAGCCAGACAAGCGGCACCCATAGAAGTGCCTCTGTGACAGGGGCGTGCTTTCAGCCTGTATGAAAGCACGCCCCTGTCACTAACACTGATGTGATTAGGCAGTGGGTAGGGCCGGGCTGCACCAAACCACCCACCATTCCTGGGCTGGCTGACGCGAGCAACACACCCCCTGGCCCCCGATCTTATACCAGCAGCGGCCGATATTCCTCCTCCCCCCTTCCCCCCTGTTCCTCCTGCTGGAGTTTACAGCCGATTATATGCAGGGAGAGCAGGGCTGCAGCGGAGGTCCTGCCCCCCTCCCAGGGCCTCCGCCGACTTTCTCATAGACAGTGCCTAGGGCCGCGGACTCTGGGGCACTGACAGCGGGTAGCGCTGCAGCCATCGCTGTGCTGCCCGCTGCCAGTGCCCCAGAGGCCGTGGCAATGTGGCCACTGTAGTGTTCGTGTTCCGGATGGGAGGGGGAGGAGGAGCCGCGTTCTCAGCTCCTCCCCCCAGAGTCAAAAATGCAGCCTGTGTGGAATTGGCCAGCCAGAGGGGGAGGAGGGGCCTCTCTCTCAGCTCCTCCCCCATACTCTCTAATGCTGCCCGTTTGGGACTCCCCAGCTAGAGGGGGAAGGAGCGGTCCATACTGCTCCATGTCCCCTGACGTCCCGAGCGCCAAAACGACCATGGGAGGGAAGCAAAGGCGCTGACCATTTCGATGTGCAGCAGCAGCACGATTGTCCACGCCACAGATGCAGGTAGAAAAAATAAAATCCTGGAGTTGTACAAGTGGCAAGCGCTGTTCAGCATCTGTCTGTCCTCTCTCTCTTTCTGTCTATCTCCCCCTCAGCTCCCACTCTCTCTTGCCCCCTCTCTCTCTCCCTCCCCCTGCCCTCTCTCTCTTGTTTAGTCTCTCTTCCTCGGCCCCCCCTATATCTCTATCCACCCCCTCTCTCTCTCTCTCTCTCTCTCTCTCTATTCTACCCTCCTCCATCTCCCACTTCACTGTCTCTCCCTCTTGCCTTATTCCCCCATTTGTAACTGCTTGTAGTCCCTTTTCCTTGCATTAAGTAGTTCTGATTTGGGTGTGGTATGAGTTGGCGGCGGCCGGGATCCCGACCGCCGGCTTGCCGACAGCGGGGCGAGAACAAATGAGCCCCTCTTTTCTCCCAAGAGGGAGGAAAGGTGTCGGTATGACGGTTGTCGGGATTTCGGTGCCGGTATACTGTGCGCCGGGATCCCAACAACCGGTATACTGAATACCACCCTTCTGATTTTTACTTACATACTGGCTTATTGCTATATTTGGTGGTCTCCCCCTATTTCCTCCTCCCTCTCTCTCTCATCTCTCCAGTCATCCCCTATTCCTCCTCTCTGCCATCTCCCTCTATTCCTCTCTCACTCCCATCTCCCCCCATTTCTCCTCTCTCCTGTTTCCCCGCTACTTCTCCTCTTTCCCGTATAACCCTATTCCTCCTCTCTCTCTCTCTGCAATCTCCTTTATTCCTTCTCTCGCTCCCATCTCCCTCTATTCCTCTCTCACTCCCATCTCCCCCCATTTCTCCTCTCTCCTGTTTCCCCGCTACTTCTCCTCTTTCCCGTATAACCCTATTCCTCCTCTCTCTCTCTCTGCAATCTCCTTTATTCCTTCTCTCGCTCCCATCTCCCTCTATTCCTTCTCTGTCTTCCTTCTCCCCCTATTCCTTCTCTCTAATCCTTATTCCCCTATTCCTCTCTCGCTGCCTGCCGTCTTCCCCATTCCTCCCCTCTCCCTCTATGTTGTCTCCCCCTATTCCTCCTCTCTCTCTCTCTCTCTCTCTCTCTCTCTCTCCTGTCTCCCCCCTATTCCTTCTCTCTCTCCCATCTCCCTCTATTCCTTCTCTCTTCCTTCTCCCCCTATTCCTTCTCTCTCTTCCTTCTCCCCCTATTCCTTCTCTCTCTTCCTTCTCCCCCTATTCCTTCTCTCTCTTCCTTCTCCCCCTATTCCTTCTCTTTTCCTTCTCCCCCTATTCCTTCTCTCTGCCTTCTCCCCCTATTCCTTCTCTCTCTTCCTTCTCCCCCTATTCCTCTCTCTCTCTGTCTGCCCTCTCCTCCATTCCTCCTCTCTCCCTTTGCATTGTCTCCCCCTATTCCTCCTCTCTCTTCTGTTTCCCCCTGTTCCTCACATCTCCATACTTCTCCTCTCTCTTCCATCTCCCCATATTCCTCCTCTCTCTTTCCCATAAAAAAAATTGACAATATATTCGCCTCCTGCTCATAACAAGTTTGATGAGCAGGCAGGCTGCGGGCATTGGCGGGGACATTGCCAGTAGCGGGCATTGGCTCGGGGGCTGTAGGAGTCATCAGCGGTACTCAAAGGACATTATGGCTGCAGTGCCTCATCAGCCACTGACCTCACAGCACACCACTGCTCTACACCAGTGTTGGATTTACACACTTGTATTGGATAGAGGCAGGCATGCATTGTGCCCAATGTCCAGATCCATTTATTAGCTGCACACATTTACACACAGATCCCAGCATATTTATATGACAGTATTCCACACTCAAGATAAATAATTTCCTCATCTACACCAAGTTTCACATGTTAGCTGAGTACAAAAAGATTGGCTCTACACCTCTGCCCCACCTGTGCCCACCAGAGGCGGATTTAAGGGCCCGTAGGCACAACATTATTGCGCCCCCCCCCCAAAAAAAAATATATATATATTTTGTTTGTGCCTTTGTGCCTCCGTTTCCCTATAATATAGAGTATGATGTACATTCCCTTACAGAGGAAAAGGGAGGCACTGGTAGGGGGTGGAGGCACAAGCAGACAGTGGGGAGGCACTGGCAGAGGGGTGAGGCACTGACGCTGTCACCAGGACTGCTGCACTTACAAAGTCCTTGCACTTCTTTCCCCATTCATCCTGATTCTATGGCTTCTTCTTGTCCTTGGTGCTCTTGGTGGGAGCTGGAGGGCCCTCTCCATAGCCGCCTCTCCCGTCTGGCTGATCCATGCTGCCGGCTCACGCTCCCTGGGGGCCTCGCTCAGGCGCTGACAGGGAGCGCTTATCCCTTCCGCTGCGGTGGTGCAGTGCTGACTGCTGTACATGAGCTGCTGCTGGTAGAGGCTATCCCTGCGATGCTCCCAAGTCCTGTCCCCCCCGGCACTGCTACTGCCGCCCTGGACAGAGCTGTCCCCTGCAGCACACGTTCTGTGGCATGCGCACAACAGGAAACAAGCATGAGCCACCTGGCAGCTGTCTGATAACTGCACAGACAGCTGCCGGGGTTACTAAGTATTCAGCCAAGCAGCCTGGTGGGTGGGAGGGAGGGTGCGAGGCGCTGGATGGGCAGGAGGACAGCAGAACCCGGGGGTACTGGTGTGTTGGGAGGGGGGAAGACAGCTGTGCCACCGATTTTTCGTGATTTTTGCCCGATGGTCATTCTAGGGATATTCAATTATTTTTTGCGATTTTTGCCCGATGGTCATTATCGGGCTATCCAATTATAGGCTTTTTTTGTGAGGAACATTACCCTTTTTTGAGTGAATAGCCGCAGACTTATATGTTTTTGTGACCGCGATCGCTGAAAAATTGTTACTTATCAAGGATTTGGTTTTGCCTGCAAATCCCAGATAAGTGCTGGCATCGGGGCTAATGGGATAGCCCCAGGCAAGTCAGTTAGCTGCAGGAAATTACCGCAGCTTTTTGGATACCGGCCTTAGCTGGAAAAGTGATAACAGCCATACGTATGAGTTGATCGCAGCAGGAATTTAGTTAGCAATTGGGCAAAACCATGTGCACTGCAGGGGAGGCAGATATAACATTTGCAGAAAGAGTTAGATTTGGGTGGGTTATATTATTTCTGTGCAGGGTAAATACTGGCTGCTTTATTGTTACACTGCAAATTAGATTGCAGATTGAACACACCCCACCCAAATCTAACTCTCTCTGCACATGTTATATCTGCCTCCCCTGCAGTGCACATAGGGGGTCATTCCGAGTTGTTCGCACGCAAGCTGCTTTCAGCAGCTTTACACACGCTAAGCCGCCGCCTACTGGGAGTGAATCTTAGCTTCTTAAAATTGCGAACGAAAGATTCTCTAAATTGCGACCACACACCTCTTAGCAGTTTCTGAGTAGCTCCAGACTTACTCGGCATCTGCGATCAGTTCAGTGCTTGTCGTTCCTGGTTTGACGTCACAAACACACCCAGCGTTCGCCCAGACACTCCTCCGTTTCTCCAGCCACTCCCATGTTTTTCCCAGAAACGGCAGCGTTTTTTCGCACACACCCATAAAACGGCCTTTTTCCGCCCAGAAACACCCACTTCCTGTCAATCACATTACGATCACCAGAACGAAGAAAAAACCTCGTAATGCCGTGAATAAAATACCTAACTGCATAGCAAATTTACTTGGCGCAGTCGCACTGCGGACATTGCGCATGCGCATTAGCGACTAATCGCTCCGTTGCGAGAAAAAAATACAGAGCGAACAACTCGGAATGACCCCCATGGTTTTGCCCAATTGCTAACTAAATTCCTGCTGCGATCAACTTGGAATTACCCCCTAAATTGGTTGTAGGTTTACATTTACATTCGTGCCTAACCCTTTTCATAGTGTTTGCCTGAAATGTGTATCAGACCTTGGAACTAACTTTTACCTGTCCCTTGCTATTGATGCTTACAGTGTTATAGACACTGAACTGTCAAAGACTACTCTTCTTGCTCAATGCTTGCTCATCCTGCTAACTTATCCTACCTACTGTACCAAAAGCAGACTCTTCTATTCGTATTATCAGTAAGTGCTGCCTATAAGAGTCAGTCACCGCCTAGAACCTTAGTCATTGGGTCCTACCATGAACACACTCAGGTAGCAATCTGTCATACTGTTGCCAATTATATTTAGAAGAATATAATGTTAATATACTTTATGTTAGCCCACTTTGCTTATTATTACCAATTTCCAATATACTTCTCTATACTAGGGATGTGCAGTGAGGTAAATGGCTAAAGAGGCACTGACTAGTACCAGAGACAGATTTACACACAATTTATGAGCCAAATGGTTCATGTGGGCATTATACACAGGTGCAGCACTATATAGATGTGGGCATTATACTCAGGTGCAGCACTATATACATGTGGGCATTATACACAGGTGCAGCACTATATACATGTGGGCATTATACACAGATGAAGCACTATATACATGTGGGCATTATACACAGGTGCAGCACTATATATATGTGGGCATTATACACAGGTGCAGCACTATATAAATGTGGGCATTATACACAGGTGCAGCACTATATACATGTGGGCATTATACACAGGCGCAGCACTATATACATGTGGGCATTATACACAGGTGCAGCACTATATACATGTGGGCATTATACACAGGTGCAGCACTATATACATGTGGGCATTATACACAGGTGCAGCAGTATATTCTGCTGGAATTTGGTGAGTTTTGATCAGAGATGTGTGGAAAAGGTAGGTAGGGGGGCACGGCCTCACCTGCCATAGACTTTTTACTCCAGGGATTTGACTATAAAAATGATTAGAATAATACAAAGAAGATATTTATAATATAATCTTTGCATTTTTCATATACTTTATATAGTCAAAACTCTGGTTTAAGCATTAGTATGACAGGAAAGGCTGTCTCACCTGCCTCACCCCACTCCTTGCTACTGCTCTATACCTACTAGATGCTCTATGTAGCCCCATAATGCTTTCATTTAGCCCCTCTCTGTCACCCCCAACCTTCCAGTGTATCTATGCCATCTTTTCTTTGCACAGTAGCGTCTGATGACTTCACAGTCCTGTAGGAATGAGACAGTACCACACTGTGTGCTGTGTATTATTTTTGAAGGTACAAACTAGAGATGTTTACCGGACATTTTTTCGGGTTTTGTGTTTTGGTTTTGGATTCGGTTCCACGTAGTGATGAGCACCGGAAATTTTTCGGGTTTTGGTTTTGGGTTCGGTTCCGCAGCCGTGTTTTGGGTTCGAACGCGTTTTGGCAAAACCTCACCGAATTTTTTTTGTCGGATTCGGGTGTGTTTTGGATTCGGGTGTTTTTTTCAAAAAACCCTAAAAAACAGCTTAAATCATAGAATTTGGGGGTCATTTTGATCCCAAAGTATTATTAACCTCAATAACCATAATTTCCACTCATTTTCAGTCTATTCTGAACACCTCACACCTCACAATATTATTTTTAGTCCTAAAATTTGCACCGAGGTCACGGGATGACTAAGCTCAGCGACCCAAGTGGCCGACACAAACACCTGGCCCATCTAGGAGTGGCACTGCAGTGTCACGCAGGATGGCCCTTCAAAAAACTACTCCCCAAACAGCACATGACGCAAAGAAGAAAAAAAAGAGGCGCAATGAGGTAGCTGTGTGAGTAAGCTAAGCGACCCTAGTGGCCGACACAAACACCTGGCCCATCTAGGAGTGGCACTGCAGTGTCACGCAGGATGGCCCTTCCAAAAAACACCCCCCAAACAGCACATGACGCAAAGAAAAAAAGAGGCGCAATGAGGTAGCTGTGTGACTAAGATAAGCGACCCAAGTGGCCGACACAAACACCTGGCCCATCTAGGAGTGGCACTGCAGTGTCACGCAGGATGGCCCTTCCAAAAAACACCCCCCAAACAGCACATGACGCAAAGAAAAAAAGAGTCGCAATGAGGTAGCTGTGTGACTAAGATAAGCGACCCTAGTGGCCGACACAAACACCTGGCCCATCTAGTAGTGGCACTGCAGTGTCACGCAGGATGGCCCTTCCAAAAAACACCCCCCAAACAGCACATGACGCAAAGAAAAAAGAGGCCAATGAGGTAGCTGTGTGAGTAAGCTAAGCGACCCAAGTGGCCGACACAAACACCTGGCCCATCTAGGAGTGGTACTGCAGTGTCACGCAGGATGGCCTTTCCAAAAAACACCCCCCAAACAGCACATGACGCAAAGAAAAAAAGAGGCGCAATGAGGTAGCTGTGTGACTAAGCTAAGCGACCCAAGTGGCCGACACAAACACCTGGCCCATCTAGGAGTGGCACTGCAGTGTCACGCAGGATGGCCCTTCAAAAAACTACTCCCCAAACAGCACATGATGCAAAGAAGAAAAAAAAGATGCGCAATGAGGTAGCTGTGTGACTAAGAGAAGCGACCCTAGTGGCCGACACAAACACCTGGCCCATCTAGGAGTGGCACTGCAGTGTCACACAGGATGGCCCTTCCAAAAAACACCCCCCAAACAGCACATGACGCAAAGAAAAAAAGAGGCGCAATGAGGTAGCTGTGTGACTAAGATAAGCGACCCAAGTGGCCGACACAAACACCTGGCCCATCTAGGAGTGGCACTGCAGTGTCACGCAGGATGGCCCTTCCAAAAAACACCCCCCAAACAGCACATGACGCAAAGAAAAAAAGAGGCGCAATGAGGTAGCTGTGTGACTAAGATAAGCGACCCAAGTGGCCGACACAAACACCTGGCCCATCTAGGAGTGGCACTGCAGTGTCACGCAGGATGGCCCTTCCAAAAAACACCCCCCAAACAGCACATGACGCAAAGAAAAAAAGAGGCGCAATGAGGTAGCTGTGTGACTAAGATAAGCGACCCAAGTGGCCGACACAAACACCTGGCCCATCTAGGAGTGGCACTGCAGTGTCACGCAGGATGGCCCTTCCAAAAACTACTCCCCAAACAGCACATGACGCAAAGAAAAATGAAAGAAAAAAGAGGTGCAAGATGGAATTGTCCATGGGCCCTCCCACCCACCCTTATGTTGTATAAACAGGACATGCACACTTTAACCAACCCATCATTTCAGTGACAGGGTCTGCCACACGACTGTGACTGAAATGACGGGTTGGTTTGGACCCCCACCAAAAAAAAGCAATTAATCTCTCCTTGCACAAACTGGCTCTACAGAGGCAAGATGTCCACCTCATCATCATCCTCCGATATATCACCGTGTACATCCCCCTCCTCACAGATTATCAATTCGTCCCCACTGGAATCCACCATCTCAGCTCCCTGTGTACTTTGTGGAGGCAATTGCTGCTGGTCAATGTCTCCACGGAGGAATTGATTGTAATTCATTTTAATGAACATCATCTTCTCCACATTTTCTGGATGTAACCTCGTACGCCGATTGCTGACAAGGTGAGCGGTGGCACTAAACACTCTTTCGGAGTACACACTTGTGGGAGGGCAACTTAGGTAGAATAAAGCCAGTTTGTGCAAGGGCCTCCAAATTGCCTCTTTTTCCTGCCAGTATAAATACGGACTGTCTGACGTGCCTACTTGGATGCGGTCACTCATATAATCCTCCACCATTCTTTCAATGGGGAGAGAATCATATGCAGTGACAGTAGACGACATGTCCGTAATCGTTGTCAGGTCCTTCAGTCCGGACCAGATGTCAGCATCAGCAGTCGCTCCAGACTGCCCTGCATCACCGCCAGCGGGTGGGCTCGGAATTCTGAGCCTTTTCCTCGCACCCCCAGTTGCGGGAGAATGTGAAGGAGGAGATGTTGACAGGTCGCGTTCCGCTTGACTTGACAATTTTGTCACCAGCAGTTCTTTGAACCCCAGCAGACTTGTGTCTGCCGGAAAGAGAGATCCAAGGTAGGTTTTAAATCTAGGATCGAGCACGGTGGCCAAAATGTAGTGCTCTGATTTCAACAGATTGACCACCCGTGAATCCTTGTTAAGCGAATTAAGGGCTCCATCCACAAGTCCCACATGCCTAGCGGAATCGCTCTGTGTTAGCTCCTCCTTCAATGTCTCCAGCTTCTTCTGCAAAAGCCTGATGAGGGGAATGACCTGACTCAGGCTGGCAGTGTCTGAACTGACTTCACGTGTGGCAAGTTCAAAAGGTTGCAGAACCTTGCACAACGTTGAAATCATTCTCCACTGCGCTTGAGACAGGTGCATTCCACCTCCTATATCGTGCTCAGTTGTATAGGCTTGAATGGCCTTTTGCTGCTCCTCCAACCTCTGAAGCATATAGAGGGTTGAATTCCACCTCGTTACCACTTCTTGCTTCAGATGATGGCAGGGCAGGTTCAGGTGTTTTTGGTGGTGCTCCAATCTTCTGTACGTGGTGCCTGTACGCCGAAAGTGTCCCGCAATTCTTCTGGCCACCGACAGCATCTCTTGCACACCCCTCTCGTTTTTTAAATAATTCTGCACCACCAAATTCAAGGTATGTGCAAAACATGGGACGTGCTGGAATTTGCCCAGATTTAATGCACACACAATATTGCTGGCGTTGTCCGATGCCACAAATCCACAGGAGAGTCCAATTGGGGTAAGCCATTCCGCGATGATCTTCCTCAGTTGCCGTAAGAGGTTTTCAGCTGTGTGCGTATTCTGGAAAGCGGTGATACAAAGCGTAGCCTGCCTAGGAAAGAGTTGGCGTATGCGAGATGCTGCTACTGGTGCCGCCGCTGCTGTTCTTGCGGCGGGAGTCCATACATCTACCCAGTGGGCTGTCACAGTCATATAGTCCTGAGCCTGCCCTGCTCCACTTGTCCACATGTCCGTGG